>NC_077232.1:270085530-270718446 GCF_027887165.1 Monodelphis domestica
ACATCTCCTCACAGAGAGGTAAGTATCCTGGAGGATATACTGAAAGTATACTGGAGGAAAGAGTCCAGGTGTCAAAGGGGTTTCAGCTGAGTCTTTGAAGAGGAGTGAGAGGGAGGTCAAGGAACATTTTAAACATGGAGGATAGCTGATACTCCATGGAGATCGAGTGTCCTCTTCAAGGATTTGCAAGTAGGCCAGTTGTTTTTCTTTCTTTCTCTTTTTTTTATTTTTTAAAACATTATTTTATTTGGTCATTTTCATAATTATTCATTGGAAACAGATCATTTTCTTTTCCTCCCTCCCTTGCCCCCGCCACCCCTTACCTAGCCAACTCGCGATTCGTCTGGGTATCACGTGTCCTTCCTCTGAACCGATTTCCTTGTTGTTGGTATTTGCATTAGGGTGCTCATTTAGCATCTCTCCTCGATCATGTCCCCTCAACCTCTGTAGTCAATCAGTTGCTTTTCCTCGGTGTTTTTACCCCCTCAGTTTGTCCTCTGCTTGAGGATAGTTTTTTTTTTCCTCATAGATTGCTGTAGATTGTTTGGGGACATTGTAAATCCATTACTGGAGAAGTCCATTATGTTCTCTTGTACCACAATGTGTCAGTCTCTGCATACAATGTTCTCCTGGTTCTGCTCCTCTCACTCTGCATCACTTCCTGGAGGTTGTTCTGGTCTCCATGGAATTCCTCCACTTTATTATTCCTTTTTAGCACAATAGTATTCCATCACCAACATATACCACCATTTGTTCAGTCATTCCCCAATTGAAGGGCATCCCCTCATTCTCCAATTTTTGGCCACCACAAAGAGCGCAGCTATGAATATTCTTGTACATGTCTTTTTCCTTATTATCTCTTTGGGGTACAAACCCAGCAGTGGTACAGCTGGATCAAAGGGCAGACAGTCTTTTATCGCCCTTTGGGCACAGTTCCAAATTGCCCCCCAGTTGGATCAATTCACAACTCCACCAGCAATGCATTAATGTCCCCACATCCCCTCCAGCATTCATTACTTTCCTTTGCTTTCATGTTGACCAATCTGCTAGGTGTGAGGTGATATACCTCAAAGTTGTTTTGATTTGCATCTCTCTGATTATAAGAGATTTAGAACACTTTTTCATGTGCTTATTAATAATTTTGATTTCTTTAACTGAAAACTGCCTATTCATGCCCCTTGCCCATTTTTCAATTGGAGAATGGCTTGATTTTTTGTACAACTGGTTTAGCTCTTTATAGATTTGAGTAATTAGACCTTTGTCAGAGGTTTTTGTTATGAAGATTGTTTCCCAATTTGTTGCTTTCCGTCTAAATTTAGTTACATTAGTTTTGTTTGTACAAAAACTTTTTAATTTCATGTAGTCAAAATTATTTATTTTGCATTTTGTGACTCTTTCTAAGTCTTACTTGGTTTTAGAATCTTTCCCTTCCCAAAGGTCTGACATATATACTATTCTGTGTTCACCTAATTTTCTTATAATTTCCTTCTTTATATTCAAGTCATTCACCCATTCTGAGTTTATCTTGGTGTAGGATGTGAGGTGTTGATCCAAACCTAATCTCTCCCACACTGTCTTCCAGTTTTCCCAGCACTTTTTATGAAATAGTGGATTTTTGTTCCAAAAGCTGGGGTCCTTGGGTTTGTCATATACTGTCTTGCTGAGGTCATTTACCCCAAGTCTATTCCACTGATCCTCCTTTCTGTCTCTTAGCCAGTACCAAATTGTTTTGATGACCACTGCTTTATAATATAGTTTGAGATCTGGGACTGCAAGGCCACCTTCCTTTGTATTTTTTTCATTATTTCCCTGGATATCCTTGATCCTTTATTCTTCCAAATGAACTTTGTCATGGTTTTCTCTAATTCAGTAAAAATGGTAGTTCAATGGGTATGGCACTAAATAAATAGATAAGTTTGGGTAGGATGATCATTTTTATTATGTTAGCTCATCCCACCCATGAGCAATCAATGTTTTTTCAATTGTTTAGATCTAGTTTTAGTTGTGTGGAGAGTGTTTTGTAGTTGTGTTCATATAGTTCCTGTGTTTGTCTCGCAGATAGATTCCTAAGCATCTTATATTGTCTAGGGTGTTTTTAAATGGAATTTCTTTTTCTAATTCGTGCTGCTGAAATGGGTTGGAGATATATAGAAATGCTGATGACTTATGCAGGTTTATTTTGTATCCTGCAACTTTGCTAAAGTTGTTGATTATTTCGATTAGCTTTTTGGTTGATTCCCTAGGATTTTTTAAGTAAACCATCATATCATCTGCAAAGAGTGATAGCTTGGTCTCCTCATTGCCAATTTTAATACCTTCAATTTCTTTTTCTTCTCTAATTGCTACTGCTAGTGTTTCTAGTACAATATTAAATAATAAAGCTGATAATGGGCATCCTTGTTTGACTCCTGATCTTATTGGGAAGTCTTTGAGTTTTTCCCCATTGCAGATGATGTTTGCTGATGGTTTTAGGTATATACTGTTTATTATTTTTAGCAAAGGCCCTTCTATTCCTATACTTTCTAGTGTTTTCAATAGGAATGGGTGTTGTATTTTTTCAAAGGCTTTTTCTGCATATATTGAGATAATCATGTGATTGTTGTCAGTTTGCTTGTTAATATGGTCAATTATGTGGATGGTTTCCTAATATTGAACCATCCTTGCATTCCTGGTATGAATCCTACCTGGTCTTAGTGAATAACCCTTGTGATGACTTGCTGGAGTGTTTTTGCTAGTATCCTATTTAAGATTTTTGCATCTATATTCATTAGGGAGATTGGCCTTTAGTTTTCTTTCTCTGTTTTTGACCTGCCTGACTTTGGGATCAGTACCATGTTTGTATCGTAAAAAGAATTTGATAGAACCTCTTCTTGGCTTATTCTGTCAAATAGTTTGTATATTATTGGGGTTAGCTGTTCTTTGAATGTTTGATAGAATTCATTTGTGAATCTGACTGGCCCTGGGGATTTTTTCTTAGGGAGTTCTTTGATGGCTTGTTCAATTTCTTTTTCTGATATGGAGTTGTTAAGGTAATTTATTTCTTCCTCTTTTAGTCTAGGCAATTTATATTTTTGTAAGTATTCATCCATATCACTTAGACTGCCATATTTGTTGCCATATAATTGGGCATAGTAGTTTTTAATGATTGCCTTGATTTCCTCTTCATTAGAGGTGAGGTCTCCCTTTTATCTTGGATACTGTCAATTTGGTTTTTTTCTTTCCTTTTTTAAATTAGACTGACTAATACTTTGTCAGTTTTATTTGTTTTTTCAAAGTACCAGCTTCTAGTCTTATTTATTATCTTAATAGTTCTGTCACTTTGTATTTTATTAATTTCTCCCTTAATTTTTGGGATCTCTAGTTTGGTTTTCTTCTGGGGGTTTTTAATTTGTTTGTTCTCAAGTGTTTTGATTTGCATTTCCAATTCCTTGATCTCTGTACTCCCTAATTTGTTAATATATTCACTCAGCGATATGAATTTTCCTCTAAGTACTGCTTTGGCTGCATCCCATAGGTTTTGAAAGGATGTCTCACCATTGTCATTTTCTTCAATGAAGTTATTGTTTCTACGATTTGTTCTTTAACTAGCTGGTTTTGGAGAACCATTGTTTAATTTCTAATTAATACTTGATTTATCTCTCCATGTGTCCTTACTTATTATTATTTTTATTGCATTGTGGTCTGAGAAGGTTGCAGTTATTATTTCTACCCTTTTGCACTTGTTTGCAACGTTTTTGTGCCCTAGTACATGGTCAGTCTTTGTGAATGTACCATGTGCTACTGAAAAGAAGGTGTATTCCTTTTTGTCCCTATTTATTTTTCTCCACATATCTACTAACTCTAATTTTTCTAAGATTTCATTTGCTTCTCTCACCTCTTTCTTATTTATTTTTTTATATTAGATTTATCTAGTTTGGATAGGGGAAGGTTCAGATCTCCCACTAGTATAGTTTTTCTATCTATTTCATCCTTGAGCTCCTCTAGTTTCTCCTTTAAAAATTTGGATGCTCTGCCATTTGGTGCATACATATTGAGTACAGATATTTCCTCATTGTCTATCTATACTGCCTTTTATCAGGATGTAATTACCTTCCCTATCTCTTTTAACTAGATTTATTTTTACTGTGGCTTTGTCTGATATCATGATTGCTACTCCTGCCTTCTTTTTATCATTTGATGCCCAATAGATTTGGCTCCATCCTCTTACTTTCACCCTATACGTATCTTCCTTCCTCATGTGTGTTTCTTGCAGACAGCATATGGTAGGGTTTTGGATTCTAATCCACTCTGCTATTTGCTTGTGTTTTATTGGTGAGTTCATTCCATTCACATTCAGAGTTATCATTACTAGCTGTGTATTTCCCAGCATTTTGATTTCTACTCCTGGTCCTGCCTTTTCTTCTTTCACTGTTTCCTTCTATACCAATGTTTGTTTATAGTCAGTCCCCCTATTTCCCCCTTATTTTACTTCCCTTTCTACCCCCTCCCTTCTTATTCCCTCCCTTATTTTCCCCTGTAGTCTTTTTAAAATCCACCCCCCTCCCTCCCTTGTACTGCTACCCTCCCCACCAGTCCATTTTTTTACCCTTCTACTCCCCTATAGGGCGCAAATCTATTCTCTTCCCCAATGGATTGGATTGTTCTTCCCTCTTTGGGTCAGTTTCAAAGTACTTAAGAGTTGAGTATTTCCTATCTCCAAACTCTTTACCCTTCCAGTGTATCGATGTTCTCCCCCCTCCCACCATGGGCTTCTTTGTGACATATAAATTTACCCCCATTTGTTTCTTTTCCCATTTCTTTTAGTCATAACCTCTTTTTTTTAGCTTGTCATGTATATGTATATATATACATACACATGTATATGTATTTATGCATGCATACATCTATATACTTATTTATGTCTTGTCCTTTCATCCTATACAGTTTGTCACTGTTCCCTCTGAGTGTAATTCTTTTAGCTGCTCAGGTGATAGCAACAGTTTTTAAGAGTTACCAATGACCTCTTTTCTTATAGGGATACATATCATTTTAACTTATTAAGTCTCTTAAAAAATTTTTGTTGTTGTTATGTTTGTTTTTTCCCCTCTTTTTAAACTATCTTTTGATAATTCTCTTGAGTTCTGTGGTTGGACATCAAATTTTTTGTTCAGGTCTGGTCTTTTATTTATGAATGCTTGTAACTTTTCTGTTGTGTTGAATGACCATACTTTCCCCTGTAAGAATATATTCAGTTTTAATGGGTATTTTATTCTTGGTCGTAGACCTAGTTCCCTTGCTTTCCGGAATATTGTATTCCATGCCTTTTGGTCCTTCAGTGTGGATGCAGCCAGATCCTGTGTTAACCTCACTGTGTTTCCATGGTATCTGAATGGCTTCTTCTTGGCAGTTTGTAATATCTTTTCTTTCATCTGATTGTTTTTTAATTTAGCTATAACATTTCTTGGTGTTGCCAGTTGGGGATTAAATACAGGGGGTGATCTGTGGATTCTTTCAAACTCCACTTTCCCCTATTGTTCTAGGATCTTGGGACAGTTTTCCTGGATAATTTCCTCTAGTACTATGTCCAGGCTTTTTCTTTTGTCGTGGTCTTCTGCTAGTCCAATTATTCTTAAATTGTCTCTTCTTGAAAGATTTTCTAAATCATCTGTTTTGTGAACGAGATGCTTCACGTTTTCCTCAATTTTTTCATTCTTTTTGTTTTGTTTTTTAGTGTCCTGCTGCCTTGTGAGGTCACTTAATTCCAATTGTTGTATTCTGGTTCTTAAAGATTGGATTTCATCTCTGGCTTTTTGTTCATCCTTTTCCTTCAGGTCTGATTTTCTTTGAAGATCATCTTCCATCCTCTTTATCTCGTCTTTCATCTCCTTTGACTCATTTTCCAGCTGGTTGATTTTGGATTTCAAGACACTATTTTCTCATTTTAGTTCAAGTGCCTCTGTTTCCAGATGACTTATCTTAATTTTCAAGTTATTTTCCCAATTGTCTTCAGCCTCTCTTAGTTGTGTTTTGAATTCTTCCAAAGCCTGTATCCAATTCGCTGGGATTTCTGGTTTATTGTTTGCTGATCTCTCACCCTCTGTTCCATTTGCTGAGTAGTAGCTGTCTATTGTAGTTTCTTTCTTCTTTTTCTGTTGTTTGCTCAAATTCACCCCTTCTTTCCTCCCCGTATTTGTCTGTGCTCTTGTTCCTCTCATTTTTTGTTTTTTGTTTTTTGGGGACTTCTATCAGTCTCCCCTCTTGGAGATTTAACAGAAGATCTCTTGGTGTAGTCTCTGGGGGAGGGTTGTTGGGGGGTTTGAGCTTCCCTGTCCTATGGAGGCTTTTGATTGGCTTAAAGTCCAACAGTCAATGAGGATGGGTGGGGAGCCATTCTGGAGACTTTTGATGGGATTAAGTTCAGCTTGGTTGGGCTGGGTTTGCTCTGAGTTCTAAATTTCCTGGATGGCTGGAGCAAATATGGAGGATCTCCAAAGCTCTGGCCAGGCTGCCAGGTCTATGCTCCTTCTAGGCCACCTTCTTGACTCTGCCTCTAGGTTTCTGTTCTTTCAGAAGACCCTGCTCTCTATATGGGAAGGGGACTTGGCTTCCCTGGGCTCTGAGGGCTCCTGATGGGATTAGGTTCAGCTGGTTTGGGCCGAATGAGCCCTGAAGCAAAAAAAGCTCCTCCTCTACAGTCTGTGTTGAATGCCCTAAGACTAGCCCAGGTTACTTTCAAGGAATGCCCTTTGGAGCAACCCCTTTGCTGGCCCTGACGTTTCTGTCCTTTCAGAAGCTTTGAGGGCTCCTGATGGGATTGAGTTTAGCTGGTGCCCTAAAGCTGGAACCTCCCTTGAGATTCAGATGGAATGACCTAGCCAGGGGGCTACAGGCTTCCCCCTTCTCTCTATGTTTTCCTGCTGTCTGTGTTGGGGGCCCCGGAGACTGGCTCAGTTTGCTTTCAAGGTGAGTCCTTCAGAATAGCCAGCCCTGAGGCCCTTTTGCCGGCCCTGAGGTTCCCGCTGCTGTTGTGGGCTCAGCACTCTGGGTTGGGGGGTGTTACAAGGGAATCACTTTAAAAGACTGATATATATTAATTTAAGGTCGCCAAGGAATCAGCTATGTAATTCCTAAATGAAAAACTCAAGTCAGCCGTCAGCCTTTTTTGGAGTTTAATTATAATAGGAGCAAGAAAGGAATTAGAGATATATATAGAGAGAGAAAGGGGAGAGAAGGGAATAGGGCATAAATACCCCTTCTGTTTAGGCTGGGCCAAAAGGCCCAAGCCCTTAGATAGCTGGGGCAAAGAAAAGAGATCAGTCCCTATTACTCACGTGTCCAAAATGGAGAAACAGTCTCAGAGGCCCCCACCTTCAGCTTCCTTCAGAGCAAGCTTCCTCCGAGCCCAGGAACCACACCGACCCAAAAACTCCAACCTCTCCAGTCTCCAGACCCTCCTATCTTTAAGGACACCATCCAAGTTGCCTCCCCTCAGTCCTCACATCTACCAATCACTCTTCATCAATTTCCCTGTCAATGGAGGCTCTCGCTTAACCCAGGACCGCCCAGAGGTTTCTGGCTTTTGCACATGTCTGTTGAAGGTCATATTTTTCAAATGATTAAATCTATACTCCTTTGCTACAGCCCTTTCTAAATCCTGTTAACTTGAGTATGGTAGAGATTGGAATAATTAAATTTTGATCTAGGCTGCAGCCCTTACTCAATCCTATTAGGACTGAATAGGGTGGAGTATCTCCATTGTATCAATTCTAAAATCAATCAAGACTCAAAGAAATTCCTGTTCTATGCTTAAGCATAGGTCAAAGTCCTTTCCATTGTTCAGCAAAGGGTTTCTGTCCTAAAGTAATCTTAAGAAGGGAAGAGAAAGAACCTCCCATGCCAATGGGGTTCCCATTCCAATAGACTATCAGTAAGAAATTTTCCAAGTATGAAATATCCCAATGGTGAAATTTCCAACATTTATAAGTCTAAGGAATTTTGAGGTTTACAGGGGGATGGGTCCTGGGACCTTCCTTCTGCCTACCCCTTAGATCCGAGTGATCTAGGGTTCTGGCTTTTGGGGGGCCATACCTTTTGATCCAGGTCCAGGAGGAGGGTTCCCCGGGTCTGTCCTGTTGTTCAGTTTGAATTTCGGTGTCATGGGAGCATTCAGTTTGTGATTGGTAAGGAAGGGTTTTCAGAGGTCTGAACTTTCAGTGCCTCTAAGCCACCATCTTGACCGGAACCTAAGGCCAGTTGTTTTTAAAACACAGTATATGGAGGATAAGCAGGTAAAAGAAGACAAGAAAGTTAGTCAAATTATGAGGAGTTCAAGGATTTTATATCTGATCCAGGAGACTCTGGGGCTAATTGAGCAGGGGAGTGATACAGTCAAATCTATGTGTTGGAAAAGTGACCTAGGCAGCTTAGTGGAGGCTGGATTAGAGTGGGAAGAGACTTAAAATAAGAATCAAAATTTGAAAGCTATTGGGAGACTAAGTAAAGATGGTAGAAGAGCAGGTAGCAGACCAGTCCAGCTCTCCACAAAACTTCAATAAAGAACTGGGAAGAGTGCCAGACAAAACTGAGATTGGAAAAATCTAAGGGGAAACCATAATGGGCTGTTTTTCTAGCCCAAGTTCACAAATTCAACTCCCAGTCAAGTTACCATGACAGGAACTATGGAGCTGAGTTGGGCAATTGGCTCTTTCTGACTCTTCTAGATCCCCTTCTAGGGGATCTGGGATTCCAGTTCCAGATTCAGAGCAGGGATGGGCCAGCAGCAATGCCAATCTAACCCCGGAGACTTGACATGAAGGTGAGTGACCAGAGAAGGAATTTTATCTAGGTCTCATCAAATTGAGGTGAAAACTCACCTCTTGGAGCTTGGAGTCCAAAGTGGGAGCCTGAGTTTTTGGTGGAATGTTTTTTAAGTATTATGGTCTCACCTCTCCATCGAATCTCTTTTATTTGTAATCTATATTGTAGTCATGAAGAAAACCTCCGTGCAGAAAGCAAATGTTTAGTTCAGTGCTGCTGTTGCAGCAGTATTCCTCTTTCCCACCCCCAAACTACATTCACTCACGTGTAATAACTTTCTTGTCACTGTGGTTTGGATTTCTTCAAATTTCTTTCTTTTTTTAAATAAACCCTTACCTTCTGTCTTAGAGTCAATACTGTGTATTGGTTCCAAGACAGAAGAGAGGCAAGGGCTAGGCAATGGGGGTCAAGTGACTTGCCCAAGGTCACACAGCTGGGAAGTGGTTGAGGCCAGATTTGAACCTAGGACCTCCCATCTCTAGGCCTGGCTCTCAATCCACTGAGCCACCCAGCTATCCCCCTCATCAAATTTCTTTTTTTTTTTAATTTGAAACATTATTTTATTTGGTCATTTCCAAACATTATTCACTGGAAACAAAGATCATTTTCTTTTCCTCCCCTACCCCCCTCCCACCACCTTTCCTTCTCCCATAGCCAACACATGATTCCACTGGTTATCACATGTGTTCTTGACTCGAACCCATTTCCCTGTTGTTGGTATTTGCATTAGAGTGTTCATTTAGAGTCTCTCCTCAGTCATATCCCCTCAACCCCTGTAGTCAAGCAGTTGCTTTTCATCGGTGTTTTTACTCCCACAGTTTATCCTCTGCTTGTGGATAGTATTTTTTTAGATCCCTGCAGATTGTTCAGGGACATTGTATTGCCACTAATGGAGAAGTCCATCACCTTCGATTGTACCACAATGTATCAGTCTCTGTGTCCAATGTTTTCCTGGTTCTGCTCCTCTCGCTCTGCATCACTTCCTGGAGTTTGTTCCAGTGTCCATGGAATTCCTCTACTTTATTATTCCTTTTAGCACAATAGTATTCCATCACCAACATATACCACAATTTGTTCAGCCATTCCCCAATTGATGGGCATCCCCTTGTTTTCTAATTTTTGGCCACCACAAAGAGCTCAGCTATGAATATTCTTGTACAAGTCTTTGTGTCCATTATCTCTTTGGGGTACAAACCCAGCAGTGCTATAGCTGGATCAAAGGGCAGACCGTCTTTTATCACCCTTTCAGCATAGTTCCAAATTGTCCTCCAGAATGGCTGGATCAATTCACAACTCCACCAGCAATGAATTAGTGTCCCCACTTTGCCACATCCCCTCCAGCATTCATTACTTTCCATAGCTGTAATGTTAGCCAATCTGCTAGGTGTGAGGTGATACCTCAGAGTTGTTTTGATTTGCATCTCTCTGATTATAAGAGATGTAAAGCACTTTTTCATGTGCTTATTAATAATTTTGATTTCTTTAACTGAAAACTGCCTATTCATGCCCCTTGCCCATTTATCAGTTGGAGAATGGCTTGATTTTTTGTACAATTGATTTAGTTCTTTGTAAATTTGAGTAATTAAACCTTTATCAGAGGTTTTTATGAAGATTGTTTCCCAATTTTTTGCTACCCTTCTGATTTTGGTTACATTGGTTTTGTTTGTACAAAACCTTTTTAATTTGATGTATTCCAGATTATTTATTTTGCATTTTGTAACTCTTTCTAAGTCTTGCTTGGTTTTAAAGTCTTTCCCTTCCCAAAGGTCTGACATGTATGCTATTCTGTGTTCGCCTAATTTTCTTATAGTTTCCTTCTTTATGTTCAAGTCATTCACCCATTTTGAATTTATCTTGGTGTAGGGTGTGAGGTGTTGATCTAAACCTAATCTTTCCCACACTGTCCTCCAATTTTCCCAGCAGTTTTTATGAAATAGTGGATTTTTGTCCCAAAAGCTAGGATCTTTGGGTTTGTCATATACTGTCTTGCTGAGGTCGCTTGCCCCCAGTCTATTCCACTGATCCTCCTTTCTGTCTCTTAGCCAGTACCAAATTGTTTTGATGACCACTGCTTTATAATATAGTCTGAGATCTGGGACTGCAAGGCCACCTTCCTTTGTATTTTTTTTTCATTATTTCCCTGGATATCCTTGATCTTTTGTTCTTCCAAATGAACTTTGTTATGGTTTTTTCTAAATCAGTAAAAAATTTTTTTGGAAGTTCAATGGGTATGGCACTAAATAGATAGATGAGTTTGGGTAGGATGGTCATTTTTATTATATTGGCTCATCCTACCCATGAGCAGTTAATGTTCTTCCAATTCTTCAAGTCTAGTTTTAGTTGTGTGGAAAGTGTTTTGTAGTTGTGTTCATATAGTTCCTTTGTTTGTCTCGGGAGATAGATTCCGAAGTATTTTATTTTGTCTAAGGTAATTTTGAATGGGATTTCTCTTTCTAGTTCTTGCTGCTGAGCTGTGTTGGAATTATATAGAAATGCTGATGACTTATGTGGGTTTATTTTGTATCCTGCAACTTTGCTAAAGTTGTTGATTATTTTGATTAGCTTTTTGGTTGAATCTCTAGGATTCTTTAATTAGACCATCATGTCATCTGCAAAGAGCGATAATTTGGTCTCCTCCTTGCCTATTTTAATGCCTTCCATTTCTTTTTCTTCTCTAATTGCCACTGCTAGTGTTTCTAATACAATGTCAAATAATAGAGGTGATAATGGGCATCCTTGTTTCACTCCTGATCTTAATGGGAATGCATCTAGTTTATCCCCATTGCAGATGACATTAGCTGTTGGTTTTAGATATATACTGTTTATTATTTTTAGGAATGACCCTTCTATTCCTATGCTTTCTAGTGTTTTTAATAGGAATGGGTGTTGTATTTTATCAAAGGCTTTTTCTGCATCTATTGAGATAACCATGTGGTTCTTGTTGGTTTGCTTGTTGATGTGGTCAATTATGTGGATAGTTTTCCTAATATTGAACCAGCCCTGCATCCCTGGTATAAATCCTACTTGATCATGGTGGATGACCCTTCTGATCACTTGCTGGAGTCTTTTTGCTAGTATCCTATTTAAGATTTTTGCATCTATATTCATTAGGGAGATCGGTCTACAATTTTCTTTCTCTGTTTTTGGTCTGCCTGGCTTTGGAATCAGTACCATATTTGTGTCATAAAAGGAGTTTGGTAGAACTCCCTCTTTGCTTATTCTGTCAAATAGTTTGTATAGTATTGGAGTTAGCTGTTCTTTGAATGTTTGATAGAATTCACTGGTGAGTCCATCAGGCCCTGGGGATTTTTGCTTAGGAAGTTCTTTGATGGCCTGTTGGATTTCTTTTTATGATATGGGAGTATTTAAGAAATCTATTTCTTCTTCTGTTAGTCTAGGCAATTTATATTTTTGTAAATATTCATCCATATCACCTAGGTTGGTATATTTATTGCCATATAGTTGGGCAAAGTAGTTTTTAATGATTGCCTTAATTTCCTCTTCATTGGAGGTGAGATCCCTCTTTTCATCCTTGATGCTGTTAATTTGCCTTTCTTCTTTCCTTTTTTAAATTAGATTGACCAGTACTTTGTCTATTTTGTCTGTTTTTTCAAAGTACCAGCTTCTAGTCGTATTTATTAGCTCAATAGTTCTGTCACTTTCTATTTTGATCAGGTCTATTTTTGCTTTGGCTTTGTCTGATATCATGATTGCAACTCCTGCCTTCTTTCTATCAGTTGAGGCCCAAAAGGTCTTACTCCAACCTTTAATTCTAACCTTGTGAGTGTCAACCCACCTCATATGTGTTTCTTGAAGACAACAAATGGTAGAGTTTTGGGTTCTAATCCAATCTGCTATTTGTCTACATTTTATGGGTGAGTTCATCCCATTCACGTTCAAAGTTATGATTGTCATTTGTGGATTCGCTGGCATTTTGATATCTTCCCCTAGTTCTGACCTTTCTTCTTTAGCTATGTCCTTTTGAACCAGTGATTTACTTTAGGTCAGTCCCCCTAGTCCTCTCCCTTGAGATGCTTCCCTTTCTAGCCCCTCCCTTTTTATGCTCCCTTCCCCTCCCCCTTCTCCTTCCCTCCCTTTTTATACTCCCTCCTCCCTCCCCCTCCTTAATTTTCCTTTCTTTCTTGCCCTAATGGATAAGATAGAATTTAGGATCCCACTGGATCTAGATGTTCTTCCCTCTCAGATTTGATTTCACTGAGAGTAAGGTTTAAGTAATTCCACTTCACGCTCTCTTCCTCTCCTTCTCATATGAGAGTTCTTCCCCTCCCCTTCCCATGTGTATTTTTATATGGGAAAGATTATTCTATTAAGTCCCCCCCATTTCTTGAAGTAAATCTTAGTGTTATCGATGGTTCCCCCCCCTCCCTTCTTCTTTCTTTGTCCCCACTTTCACCAAATCTTCTTAATGCCCCAATCTTTCCCTATGCATGTTTCTTCTAACTACTCTTATGATGCATACAATTTTTGAGAGTTACACATAACATTTCCCCCACATATTAATATATATGATTTGATGTAAATGTAGTCCTTATAGAAGAGAGTTTGACTTAAAGAAGAAGATAAGATTCATCTCCTTTTCCCTTTCTTTCATATTTACCTTTTCATATTTCTCTTGCTTTCTGTGCTTGCATATCAAAATTTCCACTAAGTTCTGGTCTTTTCTTAGCAAATGCTTGGAAATCTTCTATTTTGTTGAATGCCCATACTTTCCCCTGGAAGTATATAGTCAGTTTTGTTGGGTAGTTGATTCATGGTTGGAGACCCAGTTCTCTTGCTTTTCTAAATATCGTGTTCCATGCTTTGCGGTCTCTTAGTGTGTTAGCCACTAAGTCGTGTGTGATCCTTATGGGAGCCCCCTTATATCTGAAGCTCCTCTTCTTGGCTTCTTGTAGGATTTTCTCCTTTTCTTGGGAGCTCTTGAATTTGGCAATTACATTCCTAGGGGTTGTCTTTTGGGGATTTAGTATAGAGGGTGTTCTATGAACCCTTTCTATTTCTATTTTGCCCCCTTGCTCCAGAACGTGTGGGCAATTTTCTTTTATAATCTCCTGTAGAATAATATCGAGTTTATTGTTTATCTCTGGTTTTTCTGGGAGACTGATAATTCGGAGGTTGTCTCTTCTTCCTCTATTTTCCAAATCTGTGACCTTTTCATTGAGATATTTTATGTTTTCTTCTAATTCATTAATTTTTTGGATTTGCTTTATTGATTCTTGCTGTTTTATGATCTCACTTTCTTCGAGTTGCTTAATTCTGGTCATTAGGGACTAGTTTTGCTTTTCAGCTTTGTCTGCCCTTCTATTGGATGCTTTGAGCTCTTTTTCCTATTGAGCAGTCTTATCTGTCAGACTGCTGATCTTGTTCTCCCATTTTTCTTTCGAGAAGGTTTCCATCTTTTGGATAAATTCCAGTTTGAGATCTTCCATGAGCTTGTTGATAGTTTCCATTTTGGGAGGCATATTCTGATTTTTTTTGGATTTCATCCCCATTCTCTTCTTTTCCTTGGGTACTTCCACCATAAAAGTTTTCAATAGTCACCTTTTTCCCTTTCTTCCTGTAGGCTGGATTTTGGGCCATGTGAGCCATCCCTTTGGTGGTTTTATTCCCCTTTCCTTTTTGGTCTGGGGTCTGGGTGATATGGGCGGGTTTTCTGTGAATTTAGGTTGCTTCAGACTAGTTCTTCCTAGCCTCCGAGGTTTCTTAGAGAGCTGGACCCCTGATCAGGGCCAAGCTGCCCAGGTGTTCAGCTCCGCCCATATAATCAGCGCGTGGCCTACCCCTGGTGTTTAGCTCTGCCCAGATGCTCAGCGCAATGCTCCCTGGGCCCCCTGTGCTCAGCGCAGTATTCTCCCGTGAAACCTCCCTGAGACTTTTTTTCCTGGCAGTCACCAGATCCCAAGGACCCTGGAGTGCTCCCTCCCCCCAGACAGAGATGTTCCCCACTCACTTGCTATCCCAGTGAGTGCTCCAGTAGCTCACTCTGGTTTGGTGGGGGAGGTGGGGGGGGGGTGAAGGGCAGCTCAGTTCACATTTCTGTGGAAACTTTTCCTCCTTCTTATTATAGTGTGGAAATGTTCAAACCCCACATACCTTCGCCTCTTTGGGGGTACTGGGGAGTCCTTCTGTTCCTCCAAAGGTGATTTTTATGCTCCTTTGATGTAGTCTATTTCGTTCGGTGCCAGGGAGAGGAAGTGTGTGGCATCTAGATTGCAGCCATGATTACCCGGAAGTCCCTCATCAAATTTCTAATGGAGAAGATAATACTTTTCATTCACTCTTCTCACAGTTACTTAACTAAACAGTTTTTTCTTTGAAAGTAGAAGCTCTAAATCTGCTATTTTCTTTTAACAAGTGAGAGCTTTACTGGGGGCAATGGTGAGTTAATAAGAAATAGCAGATGTATTTTTTTAAAAGAGTATTAAGAATAAAAAGAAAAAAATTCAGACAGAAAAAATAGGGCAATTCTATTAACACCTTACTAAATTTAAAGCACATTTAAAAAGCAAACTATAACAGAAGGTTAGCTGTGCATACAATCTTTTTGTTCTTCATATACTTGAAGTTTTGCATCTATTTGTGATTGTAAAGCTTATAGAGAAAAAAGGCAAATGTTAAAAGAAACAAAGGTGAAAGCAAGAAGGTTCAAGGAAAAAAGACATTAATATTCATTGCAGTAAGACATTTCTCAGATTAAATAATAAAAATGATTATACGAGTTAAAGGGAATCACAAGGATGAATCACTGTATCCTAATGATTTACAGATGTAAAACTGATATTTAAAATAAGTGAAAAGAATAAATAAGGGCAGAGAGAGTCTATATCTCTTCCTTGCAAAGACCCCAAATTTAAGAAAGCTGAAAAGGAATGTTTCTGGCCCCATCTAATTATTATTCCATGGAGGGCCATGGAGAATAAAGAGAGCTGAAAAGTGGTTCATTTCCCTGCTCTTATGGAAACTTCATGAACAAAAGAACAAGATAACTTGCCAATTTTTTCCAGAATTCCTATTGGATGAGATTGTGGTTTTGTCTGAGCTTTTGTTGCTAAATTTTGAGTATCTCAGTAGCTCTGTACAAATCTTTATTTTAAGTTTCTGACACAAAGGAGGAAATTGTGTTGCCACAGGGATGAAGCAATCCTCATGTCAGAACTATTCTGAAGTACTTCGAATCCTCTGGGCATCTGTCAGAGGAAGAACTGTGGGAAACCAGTCAGATTTGCCTCAGATTCCCTTAGCCATGCCTCATCAGCCTCCACTTCAACTTTTAAATAGTTATGCCCCAAATGACTAATTCCTCAATGGAATGCTGTTGCTTTGGATTACCTCTGCCTATGAAATCTAATGATCAATAATCTAATAATCAAGAAGGAACAATTTAGTTCCTACTATGTGCCAGACATTGTGTTAGTCTCTGGGGAGACTGTCCTCAAGGAGTTTGTATTATCACACTATTCTTCCAAAGACCTTCTAAAATGCCTCAGAAAACTAAAAATTTCAGAAAACCCAGTTGCATTGTGGGTTTTTAAAAATAAAGTTATTTGAAATCTGTAGTTTTTACAATGAAATATTTATTTCAGAGATTATAATTACAAATATACAAACTTACTCCCCCAACTGGTGTGAGCTGTACAGCCTCTGAGGAAAGAAAAGGGATTATCCCAGTTCCCATAGAACAGATTGTCAGTTCCAAGTCTACCCCTTGCCTTTAGCTCAAGTCCTTGGCACCCTGGGCTCGCAAGGGTTTCTTGACAGGCTGGCTAGTTGCACCATCCTGCTTTTGATATTGGCTCCAAGGCCATCATGGCTCAAACTTCTGGGTCTATAGGGAGCTCCTCTGGCACCTGCAATGGAGAACAAACAACATAGAACAGAAACAAATATCCTCAGCCTCCTTTTTTGAGCTATGCCAAAGAAAGTTAAGGTGGGTCTTCCCCTCTCCCTGGTTCAATTTCTGGCTTCTAAGCTGGATGCAGCAGATAGGAAAAGAGTGAAGATTTTTAAAAAGATAAAGATAGCCAATCAAAGAAGACTATCCAAAAGCAAGTGGTAAGGGATGAAAAGGATTCCATGTTAGTCAAATTGAGCATGCTCAGGAAAACCTGTTTTACAAACAACCTATCCCTGGAGACTCAGTAATCACAGATCAGGTTCCAGATTCTTTTCCTTTAAAGCTTAGTTATGATGCTTCAGAGGCTAGAAATCGAGTTCAGTAAAAATAAAGTAATTGATAGTTGTATTACAGACATTTTTCTCTTACAATGTTCAGTGAAGTTTGATAATGTGGTAGATGTGCAGGGTGGTGTGCAGTCCTTTATCTTTACCAGATCAAGAGCAAAGATTCATTTTGTCAAGAGTGAATCAAACTCTCTTTGTCTATCAATCAGCAACTTTTAAGTTAATCAATCAAAAACTTAAGTACCCATACTTAGTACCTTACCAGTTATTAAGTATGAGAGTTCACAAGTCACTTGCTAGAGTGGGTGACAACTCCAGAGGCCATTGGGCAGTGCTAGGCAAGTTGAAAGACTGGACCTGGTTCCCATAAAGTGGGGGAGTGACAGGAAGTGACTTAGAGAAAACTGCTTTAAAAGGCCAGTTTGAGGATTCAGTGAGGTGAGCTGTGTTGGTGACCTGGACTGGAGGAGGAGACTCTTTCCCTGGATCCTAGGTCAGCTTGCAGTGGTGAGTGGAGTGATTCCTTCCTTGGTTCTTTGGTGAGGAGACCCTCTATGCTTGTTGGTGCTTTGGTGAGCCACTTGCTTCAGTGTGAGTTCTGGTGAGATTCTTGGTGGTCTTAGCCTCATGTGCACTGAAGGTTCTTGGTGGATTCTTCAGCATCTCTTAACTCTTCAGATTTTGGCTTCCTAGAGGATTTTGGATTCTGGTGAGATTCACTTTCAGATTCGTATTTGCCATCTGGAGACATTAGGATTAAATTTAGGGTATTTTGTAGCTAGACAGTACTTTCTCTTTATATACATTTTTCCACTTTCACTCTTTCTACCTCTTTGTAAATAAAGTTGCTAAAAGTCATTACAATCCTGTAATATTTTTAAATTGAACACAACTCATATTTAGTATAAAACCTAAATTTAAATTCTTATAATTTGATATCATAGAATACTTTTGGGTGTTAGATCCACAAACTTTGGATACCCAGAAAGCTCCACGTGTTAGAACACCTATAGCCATAACATCTGGGTTTCATGTTGCACTTGGTTCAGCCTCCTGGCCAGGCAAATGCTTCTATGGCCCATGAGTTGAGTGGGATGGGGTAGGCAGTATTCTTCAAGGTTTAATGGGTTAAGCAACCCAGAGTGAAAACAACTTCATATCATTCAATAAATACAGTCAAGTTGAATATAACTGAATGACAAGCTGTATTTGTGGCCAGCTTAGATCCTTAGCCCTTCTACATAGATTTGTTTGGACTAAGTTATTCAGAACAATAATTACCTTAGAAGAAAGGGGGTGATATTGTAATCACCTCATTGTTTGCTTAAGAGTTTGAGGCATTAAGAATAAATGACAGTTTAATTTATTTCTTGTAATTGGAACTTTTGGTTAGTGTGAATCTTGAAATTTCTCAGACTTGTGAATGTTAAAAAATTTCCACATTGGGGAATTCTCCATTGGAACAATTCCCTACTGGGAACATTCCCCATTTTCACAGTGAGAACTCTACTTGGATCAGAAATGGGAGGACCTCTACTCCACCCCTATTTAAGACTGCTTTAGGGGAGAAAACTTGCTAAACAATGAAAGTACTTAAACCCATACTTATAATGAGGCAAAAAGTTCTTTAAGCCATACCTATTTTTAGAATTAATACAATGGGGTGCTAAGTACCTATTAAAGGTCAGACAACTTGTAAACTTGCCAGGAGCAAAGAGGTGAAAACTTATTCAGAAGTTTTTTCTGGTACAAACTTACTAAAGGGATTAGTCGACCCAGCAGTGTTTTTAGAATGGGTTGTCCTTTGGAAAACGTCTACTGTGATTGGTAGATGTAAGGACTTAGGGGAGGTGACATAGGAGAAAACCCCCTATATAAGAAAAAGCAAAATCCTTTTGGAAGATCTCTTGAGAGAGGCTCTGGAGAAGGGAAGCTCTTGGAGGACAATCTCTAAGGAGGTCTCGCTGGAGCTCCTCTGAGGGGACTCTGTCCCTCTGGAGGCTCTGGAGAGAGGCCCTTTGAAACAGTCTCTGGCTGGAAGGCTCTTTGAGGAGGACTCTGGCTGGAACTCTCTCTGAGGAGACTCTGTCACTAGAATCCTTGCTTAGACAGACCTTGTGGTGAGTGATAAAAGACTGACTGACTGATCTCTCTCTCTTAAGACTCAGGTCTAAGGCCATGTTGGCTTAAGGCCCTTCATACTTATTTCCTTTTTCTCTCTTTCTTTTCTTTAATTCCTTATTGTATTATTAATTAAATTCTCTATAAAACCCAGTTGACTTGGGTATATTCATAATTGGGAATATTTCCCTGGTGACCACCTTATATTTGATTTAAAACCAAGACACTGTAGTGAAACATATTTTCTGCGGTCACAAATTTACTCACCCACTCTTATATCTACTATAATTTATATCTTCCACTATTTAATCACTACAGTTTATGTCTCCAACTATTTTAAATATAACAGTTTATGGCATCCACTCTTTTAAATGCCACAGTTTATGGCAAGAAACTATTTTAAATATAACATTAGGGAAGCAGGAATGAGGTACAAAACCATCATCAATAATACAATGGACACAGAAATAGAAATGCTAAAATAGCAAAAGCTGACCCATTCATTCCTTTAGTTAGGTCTTGTGAAGAAAAGCAAAGTATTTACAAGTGACTTCAACCAATTGACACTTTAAGTGGAATCATAATTGGATAGAGCCAAAAGATTTCATCTCTTCAATCCCCATTAGATGGAGGCAACTAGATGGCTTAATGGATAAAGTACTGGGCCTAGAATCAGGAAGACTTAAGTTCAAATCTAGCCTTGGATACTTATTAGCTATGTGACCCTGGGCAATTTATTTAACCTTTGTCTACCTTAGTTTCCTCGACTATAAAATGGGATAATAACAGCACATACTCTGCAGAATTGTTGTCAAGATTAAATGAGATAATCCTGGTAAAATGTCTGGCCCATAAAAGTGCTAAATAAATACTAAATAAATAGTGCTAAATAAATATTCCCTTCCATACCCTTTCCCCTATTAGTTTGCCTCTAGGACAATGATGGAGAACCTTTTAGAGACCAAGGGCCCAAACTTCAACACTCATGCCCTGTACATGTGCTCCCATTGGGTTGCTGGGCAGAGGGGCAGGTGATGAGAGAAATGTCCTCAAGTGCTCACAGAGAAGGGACAAGGAGTAGCCCCCTTAGGCACACTCTGACACTGTGACATAGGTTTGCCAACATGGCTCTAGGAACTAGGAAATGCAAATTCTTCCTTTGTGAAGCTGCCTTTACAAAATGTGAAAACCATTTGAAAGGAGTCAGTTCTATAAGTTTTGGTTGGCTTTGCTCATGGGCTTAAAGTCTCAGCCAACTGATGTCTTAGTCATTTAAGAATAAGGTGACTATAAAATAAGAGCCCTTTGATCTTGTTCAAGCCAAAATGAATATAAATTACCAAAGATGTGCCAGAATACATTGCAATAGCTAATCGTTTTCTTTCATTTAAACTTGTTCTCAGACTTTTTATTACTTGACATAATTTCCTTTTATGTCAAATTCCTTTTCTCTAACTTGCTAAAAAGATGAAGAGAGCACAATTTCAAAAATTCAAATGAGGAGGACATTGAGGAAGGGGATGATATGCCAAATGTTCCATTTTCTATCACCTAAAAAACGAGTGTCAAATACTAGACATATATTTGAAGTTGATCACTACTTTCTTTAAAGGAATTTTCACTTAACCTTAAAAAAAATAAAATTTAGAACTTAAGAGTTGTATTACATAGTTTACTTTCCTAACATGGATTAGGAGGGAAACTAAGAAGCTTGACCAAAGACAAATGTTCAAAATGTACAAAAATACAAATGCACATTCCACTTCTTTCACTTCTGTAAATCAATAGGTCTTTAAATTTTAGTGTATACGGAACAATCAGTTAATCAACAAGCATTTATAAACAATTTAATATAAATCTCAATTTTTAGAAAAACAATCACCTAGTATGTGTCAATATGTTTTAGGCTCTAAAGATACATAGTCTTTTTCTTCAAGGATCTAATATTCTGTTGGTATAGACATGTGCACATATAAGAATAAGTGAGATTATACAAAGGGCAGTGGAAGCTGAGAAAATCAGGAAAGGTTTTCTGTAGGAGGTGTCACTCAAATTTAATTTTGAAGGAAATGGGATTCTCAGAGGTAGAGGTAAGAAGAAAATATATTCTAGGGTCAGACAGTATAGTTAGTATTCTAGATATTGAATAAAACCTAAACCTGAAAAAAAGTTTTAGAAAGTTTATTAAGTCATTTGATAGAGAGGAAACCTAGAAAAAGGTGTGTCACACTACCCTGAACTTCTATAAGTTTTATAGTGTATAGAGTTCACACAAGGGCACTCCATGTAGGCAATTTTCAGTTAAGGCACTTGGGTTGTTTGAAATGCCTATCAGCAGTCTAAACACTCAGTAAAATTTGTGCAAAGCCAAAACATAAGCCTACGGTAAGATTGCAACACAGGACCTGGGTGGGATCCAGACATTCACAGCAGCCATCTCTGGCTTCCCTGGAAGGTCTCTGGGGTTAATAAGACCTATATGTCCTTCATATCCTGTATTAAGCAATATCTACCCCCATAAGAGTGGATTCAAATAATAAAGTTTTCAAAGCTTGTGAAAAGATCACAGAAATGGGAAATGGAATGTCATGTGTAAGCAACAGTAAGAAGGCCCCTTTGAATGAGCCAGAACATGTGAAGAACATGTTCTTTCTTTCTTTCTTTCTTTCTTTCTTTCTTTCTTTCTTTCTTTCTTTCTTTCTTTCTTTCTTTCTTTCTTTCTTTCTTTCTTTCTTTCTTTCTTTCTTTCTTTCTTTCTTTCTTTCTTTCTTTCTTTCTTTCTTTCTTTCTTTCTTTCTTTCTTTCTTTCTTTCTTTCTTTCTTTCTTTCTTTCTTTCTTTCTTTCTTTCTTTCTTTCCAAATTGTCCAATTTCAGGTTGTACTTTAGGAGTTACCAATTAAGAGCTCAGATATCTACTGTGCTATTAATATTTAATAAATTGTAAAGAGGAAGAAGCCATGATGTACTAGTAACACAGAATGCTGATTTTGGAGTTAGGAAGAACTGTACTAATTCTACCTCTGTCACATCCTGACTGTGTCCATTCCCAGATTCCAGACAACTTTCTAAGATGATAATGTTGATCTAAACTGGTAGGGAAAGTTCCCTCATTGGGCTTTCCTTATACCAACAAAATCCTAATGAATAATGAAAAAAGTTTGATGGACCCTTAGATAGTGAAGAAGGGGTTGCTAACGAAGACTCTATCCTTGCTTTAAACACCAGAGGGCAGTACTATACAGAACTATTGGATTGAGGATGCGATTTTGAATGGTGTAAAGAATATTGAACAGATGGCAAAGTGGAAGAGTAGAGAAAGCAGACTGGTCACCAAAAACCCCACCTGTTACTCATCTGCTCACAGAGATGCACATATTAATTATAAGAGTAAGCTGGTCACCAAATGAACCATTTAAGATGGAGCCTTTAAAGAAAGCATGGTTACTAATACTTATTGATATTATAAATATAAATTTCTCTAATATTTCTATTATATTTATACTATAAAACTAATAGTTATTTCTCATGTACCAGAGTCCTCACATGGGAATTTTCTTTGCCTTTATCTGTCTTTTTCCTTCCTTCCTTCCTTCCTTCCTTCCTTCCTTCCTTCCTTCCTTCCTTCCTTCCTTCCTTCCTTCCTTCCTTCCTTCCTTCCTTCCTTCCTTCCTTCCTTCCTTCCTTTCTCCCTTCCTTCCTTCCTTCCTTCCTTCCTTCCTTCCTTCCTTCCTTCCTTCCTTCCTTCCTTCCTTCCTTCCTTTCTCCCTTCCTTCCTTCCTTCCTTCCTTCCTTCCTTCCTTCCTTCCTTCCTTCCTTCCTTCCTTCCTTCCTTCCTTCCTTCCTTCCTTCCTTCCTTCCTTCCTTCCTTCCTTCCTTCCTTCCTTCCTTCCTTCCTTCCTTCCTTCCTTCCTTTCTCCCTTCTTTCCTTCCTTCCTTTTCTCAATATCTCTCTCCCTTCCTACCCTTCTCTTCCATCTTAGAATCAATATTGTATATTGGTTTCAAGGCAGAAGAATGATAAGGGTTGGGCAATGGGGGTTAAATGACTTGCCAAAGGTCACATAGCTGGGAAGTATCTGAGGCCAGATTTGAACTCCCATCTCTAGGCTTGGCCCTACCTGACCTTTTACATTTGGAGGCAAAGATTTCCCTAGCAGAGACAAAAGACAAAAGAGAGGATGACTTGGGAAAATCAGAAACAGAAGGGAAAAAAAAGACTAGATAGGACCCAGTTGCTAACAGGTCCCATATGAAGCCAACAATGCCTTACTTTTCATCAGCAAGAGAAAGTAGGAGAAAATCATGAGTTGCTATTTCCTCCAGCCAGTTGGCTGACAAACAGTAAGCTCACATGGTTTCTGGAAAGGTAGGGGTAACTGGGAGTTTGCTGGGGCAAGTTAATAGTAAAGTACCCCCTGTGCCCATTTGCCTTTACATAGGACTTAACTGAGTTCTTGGATGGCAAATGTAGAGGACTGAACAGAGACTCTGCAGCTGAGAAATAAAGCAGCTCCCTTCGCTTAAGCCTTTCTCCTGGCTTGTTTCCCCTCTTCTATATTATTCTTCTGACCCAGATGTTCTAATTGTCCTCACTTTTCCACATCTGCCTGTGCCTTTTCTGCCAATTAGGAGGTCAGAGGTTACAGGATTTAGAACTTGAAGGAATTCTCTGGGACAACTTTCTCATTTTATAGACAAGGAAAGTGAGACCAGGATGGCGAGTTAAGTGATTTGCCCAGAGTTACACAGGGAGCAGAGCTGTGTGCTAATAGCATTTGTCTCACTTCACAGTAAGTGCCTCTCCAATTCTTTACTTCTTGTGTTCAATTATTTCTGTCATATCTGACTGTGATCCCTTTTGGAGTTTTCTTGGCAAAGGTAGTAGAGTGGTTTGCCATTTCCTGCTCTGTTTCATTCGATACATGAGAAAACTGAAGCAAACAGGGTGAAGTCACTTGTCCAGGGTCACACAGCGAGTTAGTGTCCAAGGCCACATTTAAACTCGGGCCAACCTGCATAGGAGACAGTTTCCTCATCTGGGAATTCCCAATATCAGTGAAAACAGATCCAGTCCAGTTCTTATCCCTTTAACAAACAATTGGGACATATTCTCCTACCATTGTTCTGGGGGAATTGTAATTAGACAATTCTTTTCTGGTCAAAAGACCAAGATATGTTTTATGTATTCCAAGCTCCTTGCCTTCTGAGGAGGCTTCAAATTGAAAGGAGTTTCTGAAATATCTGGGGTAGGAAAGAAGGTTGACTTAGCATCTCACTAAAGCAAATTGAAAGAATACTTGGAAAATATAAATCCAGCACATATGTTATCACTAGCAATCTTGAGCATAGCACTCTCTAAAAATCATCCTCAAACATTATCTAAAAGAACAAAGTCAAATGAAATAAATAGTGCAGATATTCCTTTTTTTCTTAGTAAAAAGACCAAACAATAAAACTGAAAATCAATGTGGTCCCCAAGGTCTTAATAGTGTCTTAGTAGAATCAAAGATATACATAAAATTTCTGACATCTGTTGCTGTACATTTGTATGGCCTGGGTTCCTCTGGAGCAGGAAATTAAAGGGATCATGCTCAAAAAATTAGCAGAGTTTTTGGAGATGGCTTAACAGGGTTATTGACAAAAAAATTCTTTTTGTGTCTAAAATGAAACATTAATTTCTAAATTTCTAAATCCTTTTCTCAATCATGTAGAGCAACTTTTCACCCTACAACTAATTTCTTCAACAAGTTGAAGCTCCTCATAAGGAAAAGCCAGGTGTGATTCCCCAGCTATTACCAGAAACCAGGCTGGAGGGTTTCATTTGGCATGGAATATTGGTTTCAGGTCTTATATTTGACCTCTAGCCCAGATGAATTAATTTCCCCCACCTTACTTGTTAAATGAAGAAAAAGCATACTTGCTAAGACTTTGGAAATTGCAAAGAAAAATCAGATCCTGTTGTATCAGGCCTACTATGTACCTTCTTGAAGTGACCTTTGCCTCACTTATCTTTATAAATGCCCCAAGATTCATGGTAGCAAAAAACACTTGTTTTTGTTAATAGTACATGAGTGGAAAGAAATCCATACTTTTCTAAGGTATTTTATATGACTAATAATAGTAATATTTTACATGTGAAGGAATTGAGGCAGACATCAAAAACACTCAAGTCTGAGTTTGGATTTGAACTCAGGACTCCTTGGATCCAGGCCCAATATTTTATCCATTGTGCCACCAAGATCACCTATAAAATATATTTATATATATTATATACTCTGTTATGGGACCATAAAATATATGCAATAATATGAAATATAAAGGGCAGCTAGATGCACAATGGATAAAGCATTAGATTTAAAGTCAGGAAGATCTAAATTCAAATTTGATCTCTGTGAAGATTAAATTTCACACTCCCCTGATTATAACAAGGAAAATACTTAACTCTCCCCTGATTGTGAAGATTAAATTATAACCCTTGTGAAGATTAAATTATAACCCCTGTCTATTTTTAGAACATGGTACTTAAAAGTTAAGTATGGAGATCTGCCCATTTTTAGATTTACTCATCAAAGGTGCAAACACCCCATTTCACACATTGAGTGGGGAATGTCTGTGACCCATGTGTGTGATGGTGGATGATGAATCAGAATCAACTGACTGCCTTCTGGGCAGTCCTAGAGCAGAGCATCAACTGTGATTGGTAGATGTAGAATTAGGGGAAGGCATAGGAAGTGATGCAAGAGAAAATGTCTTTAAAAGGAGCTGTTACTTCCTGTGAGAATTCAATTCTTCATTCTTTCAAGTTGAGGCTGGTGAAGAGAGACAGAAGGATCTTCTGACTGGACCTGAGACTCTGTTTTCCTGGCAAGACTGATAAAGAATCTGCTGACTGGACCTGAGACCCTGTTTTTCCTGGTGAGGCTGATAAAGAATCTGCTGACTGGACTGACACATGGTGAGTGAAAGGTTGACTCTTAACTGCTTGTTTTTCTCTGAAGAGACTGGCCTCAGGAAAGACCTACTCTTGAGAGAGGCTTCCCAGGTCCTTGGTTTTGCCAAGGCAGTCTGAAACTAATTCTCCCTGCCCAGAGGGACCAGGAGTAAATTATTTAGTTCTCAGGCTAGATATCTTACCTTATCCTCTCTCTGATTTCTTGCTTCACTCTTTCTACATTTTGTAAATAAATTATAAATAAAATCTCTTTGGAATTAATTAAATTCCTGGAGACCACACTCTTAAATAATCAAGTCCAACCCTATAAAAATTAACCCGTTTTCCCTCTTACACCTCAAACAGTTACTAGCTAAGTGATCCTGGACAAGTCATAATTCCTATTTGCCTCAGTTCATCAACTGTAAAATGGAGAAACACTTATTTCTCAGATCTCTTAAAACAAGAGGGAAAAATGAAAATAGTAAGAATCCATCAATCATCTCGTGAAACAGCAAAATTAAAACTCCCAAGATTTTCACAGCCAAAATCCAGAGACTCCAGATCAAAGAAAAAATACTGTGAGCAACCAGAAGGAATTTAAATATGAAAGAGTTACAATAAAGATCACATAGGATTTGAATATAGAGGCTGGAGAGCTGAGAACATGATATTATAGAAGGCAAAAGAAAGAGCTTCATCTAAGAATTACTGAAATGAATATAATACTACAGGGGAAAATGGATTATTAATAAAATGCAGAATTTCCAAGTATTTCTGATGAAAAGACCAGAGCTGGGTAGAAACTTTGAAATATAAACAAAGGAGTCAAGAGAAACACACACACAGACACACACACACACACACAACATTAGCAAACAATTAGGATAAAGTATTTTCTAATATGGAGAGATAAAATGTATCATTTTCCAGGAGTGGTTTTGTTACATTTTAATTATCTTTTTAAAAAAGAATGAAAGTAGATGGTGGTGGTGGTGGTGGTGTAAAGGAATATGTGGGGTGCCACTCATGGACTTCCCTGACCAGCAGAGTCCACAAGGGACGGGTTCACCTTTGTGGTAGGACCCGAGGAGAGACAGGGAATCCGAGAACCAGGGTGAAGAATGACAGACCCAGACACATCAGTGATTAAATAGGGCAGGCAAACCCCTATGATTTTCTCCTTGGAAGGAAAATATAAGAACTAAGGAACATGAAGTGGAGGAGGAGATTAAGGTATAGAATGCAAGCCGAGAGGGGCTACAGCCTCGGGGGAGGAGAAGGATTAGAGAGGGAGAGAGACAGAGCGATTCCTAGAGCAGATTGAAGATCCAAGACAGAATTCTTGGGGGCCGCCTCTATCTTTGTTAGGGAAGTATTCTCAATCAAAGCAGGGACAATTCAGATTGGACGGTGAGGTAAGAGTAACACCTTTTGGGGCGTGTAGATTTCTCAATGGAATGTGACTCAGAGCCCAAATGTTAATGAGTTAAGATTTCATTCACAAACAACCGAGTATAACCTTGTGTCTGAAGACATAGTAACCATACAATCATTTATTTTTCATAGATGTGAATATGCTTGGAATGCTACACAATACATTGATGGGAACGAGAAGGGAGAGGAAGGGTGGTGATAATTATCTCACATAGAGTGAACAAGTGGAAATCTATACAAACTCTATACAAAAAAAGAAAAAGAAAAGGATGGGGGAATGGGTAACACTTGAACATCTGAATTGGTCAGATACACATACACAATTGATTTACAGAAATACATTTCACTCAATAAGGAAAAAAGAAGGCTGGATTTCAACTCCGATCCTCGTGATTCTAAGTCCAGTGTTTTATCTGCTGAACCATCTAAGCAGGCCAATACACATACTCATCTTATACATGTGTAATAGTGATTATCTGGCTCCCTCTGCTTAAAGGTCCATTTTATTACATTTCATCCCTCCCTGAGGGTTCTCTGATTCCCCTAAGAGTTTTGAGGAAGGGGGAGATGGCTTTCTTCTCTGCCATTGTTTAGACCCTCATCAATTGTGTTCTGTTCCATTTTTATCCGTTTAAGCACCACAGTTCCATGTAAATACTTAACAGTCAGATTAAGAAGTTTCCCTTCAAAAGTCAAAACATATAAACATTTCCTCCATACATTTTATAATTCTCTTTTATATCCTTTCTATTTCTGGGACAGAGAATTAGATTCAGTTTAGCTCAGTTCCTACGTTAGTCCCACCAAACTGAAGGCCGAAGTACTCTCTCTCTCTCCTAACTTTGTGTCCCAGGAACTTGACTTTTCAGGACTCTCCTGCTAAGCAGGTCACAACATCCAACTTATTCCTAGATTCCCCGGAGCTCCAGGGCCCCCAGGGTTTGAGCTCCTGGGTCAGGGACTTCAATCTCTGCCACAGAACTGAAAAGGACAAATGAAACAGTTTCTCAGGCACATGGTCCAAGTCAAAAAAAAAGGTGGCCTCCAGGCTCTTCTGTGGTTTACCACACTGTATCTCTGTTCTAAGATGCTATAAGAAAGAGAGAGAGAAAGCAGGTCCTAGTCAGGTAATTTAAGAGAAATAGGCAACCAATGGGAAAATACTGTTCCCAAACCTGTGGCATACCTCCATAGTCCTCTAGTCTCCCAGAAACAAGTCCCTGCTATCTCTCTCCAGAGTCATTGATTCCATCCTAGGTGATCCAGGGCAAGGGCCAAACCCCTCTTAGGTATGAATCAGGGGTGAATAAAGGGGGGATGATTTCAAGCTATTGCTCCTGGTACCCAGAGCAGACAGTTTTCCCAACATTTGGCAAAAGGAAGGAGCAGCTATCACATGATGCGCTCTCTCATCTGAATCATAAAAAGGAATGTTGAAATATATGCAGATGTAAGAGGTTGTCATTCACAAAATAAACATCTCCTTTATAGTAGGTCATAAGGAGGGGTCAAAGGGAGAGAAAAAATAGGTAGACTAAGAACTAGAAATCAGGGTCTGGGCTTGATGAACAGAACAAAGGCAGTGGAGAAGGAATACATTTCTCCAATCATCAAATACTAATGTTTATCAGATTTCCCTCTCCAACTCCTGCTTTTCAGAGAAAAAATGGGGAAAAGAAAGAAGAAAGCATAAGAAATAATGATGATGAAAGAAACTACAATTAACAGTAAAATTGTCTACATTAAACACACATGAAACACAAGGATTTTAATATAAAATTACACAGAATGAGATAATTTCTAGACATTTCCTTAACAATTTTCATTAAAATGATAGAAAAGCTTTTACAGGGTAGCCATTCTTCAAAAAAACTGTTTGGATATTTTTCTAGTTCTTCTAATAAAAGTATTGTTTCTAATAGATCTAATTATTAAATATTCCAGAATAATATGATTAATTTTCTTATTCATTTCTGAATATATCACATAAGATATTGTGAGAATTTATTTTTCTGATACTACATTAATTCCTATATATTAGGGAGAATTACTGTGGATTCCTGTATCTGGGATCTGAGTTGGAGATACTATCTAATCTGCTGTTTTTTGCTTTTTCTTTGTCCTTGGGAATTCCAAAGAATGTCTTCCTTTTTTAACAGAATTGGGTTAATAAATGAAGGGGAAAGAGTTCTTTTCCTGTGCATATAACCTTTCCACTTGTTGGGGATAGGGATGGACCATTTCTTAATTAGCCATCACAAATGAAAGATGTCTTTAGATGATAAAGGGAGGGGTTGAATAATGAGCTCCTAAAAATCTATTTATTAGCTTGCCTGACTCAGTTCAGTGGTTCCTCCCTTCCTTTGCCATCTTCCAATAATTCTTCTCTTGCCTAATCCTGTTTCACAAACATATAGAAAAAATCAATTTAAAGAGTACTGTCACATTCTTCTAAATGAATGGTTCTTCTTGAATGGCTTCTCCACAAGTCAAATGTGATTTTCTGGAGAAATGAAGATCAATACTTATTTGGGTTTGAAAGCAAAAGAGACTAAAAAGGGGGAGGCCTTTCATATTAAGTAGGGACTAGATTTGTTCCAGTTGGACTTAGAAGGCTGAACTAGGATCAATGAATGGAAAGAGGTCAGTTTAGACCGGATGTCAGAAAACCTCCCTGAGAATTGCCCTAAAGTGAAATGAATGCCTCCAGATTGGTGCACTTCTTCTCCTTAAAGGTCTTCAAGTAGAAATTGGAAAAATCACATGTTAGGTGTTACAATGGGAATTCTTCCATTTGGGGGCAGGACTAGATGGCTGCTGAGGTCCCTTCTAACTCTCAGATTCTATGATTCTTCCATTTTATGTCCTCAGAGTTGATATCTTCGGCAGAAGTGAATGTGCCCTTTACTATTGTGGTTTATCTGTTTTTGTGAACTAAATACCTACACAAAGTCCTACTTTGCTGCTATAAATATTGATGTAGACTTTTGATCCTTAACTGTCTTCAACTTTGTTGATTTACAATATTTTCACCAATGTTTTTCTTTCCTATCCAAAGGTATTAATTTATAAGATCATGATATCTTTTCATGATTAATTTTGCCCCATTTAGCATTCCTATATATAGTATTGTTTCCCAGCCTTTGTGTTATATTTCTTTTATTTTTTCAATACAAAGAGAAGTACAAGTCAAATGACTATATATTTATCATATGAAGACCACCCAAGCTAAGATCAAAGTCTCATGACCTGGATGGCTTCAGGGTGATTAATTTTTCAGGCAGAAATTTTTGAAAACTATAGATAAAATTTAATTGGAGTTATACTAGAAGTGAGTTGAGAAAACAGCACCATGGTGAAATCATGGATTAGGATCATGGAAGTCCTGAAGAGAAGAGATAACCAAGTAAGGACTTTATCCCCTTAAAGAGGCTCATGTGATTCTTAATTGCTTGTGATTTTTTGCTCTCTTTGTCAGCCAACAGCCAACAGCCAACATTGCTACCACCTCATCATCTTCCTTCAATTTTTTTTAACTCTTCTCATAGCAGTTGTGAAGATTAGAAGAAGCAGGAAAACTAACAGGTGGGCAAAGGGTGAAGAGAACTTCACTAAGATGCAAATTTGCTCACTATCTTCTTCTAATGTGATATCAGGTTATAAAATCATTCTTGGCTTATCCAAAATTTTTATTAAGAACTGTTCTGATTGGCCTGAGGGACTGGCATTTAGCATAAGGAATTAGTATAATGAATAAATAAATAAATAAATGAAATATTTATTAACTGCTTACTATTTGCAAAGCACTGTGCTAACTGCTTGGGATTCAAGTTCACATTTTAATGGCTGAGACCATATATATATAAGGTTTGTTGGAAAAGTTTCATGGTTCTTGGGGGAAAGTGACAAAAATACTTCTTTTTCTTTTTATTGATTTTTAAAATTATTATCATGCAAAACACACTTTCAGATTGGTCATCATTTTAAGAGCAAACCCAGACAAAACCAAAAACTCAAAATAAAACCATAAATACACTGATGTGAGATAGTATGCTTTGATCTGCATCCATCTGATTCAACAGTTTTTTTCTTTGGAGGTGGATAGCACTCCCCATTATAAATCTTTCAGGACTGTCTCATATCATTGCATTGTAGTCATCTTTTCACAATTGATCATTGTATACTATTGCTGTCATTGTGTACAATATTCTTCCAGTTCTGTTTATTTCACTCTGCTATCAATTCATGCAGATCTTTCCACCTTTCTCTGAAGTCATCTTGCTGATCATTTCTTATGGCACAATAGTATTCCTTCAACATGTACTAAAATTTGTTCAGCAATTCCTCAACTCAGGGACATCCTCCTCACTTTCTGATTCTTTGCCACCACAAAAAGAGCTGCTTTAATATTTGAGTATAAGTAAGTCCTTTGCCTTTTAAAAATGCTTCTTTTTAAATGTCATTATTTAATGTTACTATTCCCAGAGCATTTGGATTCAGGGTCCTGACTTGGCATCATGGTCTAAAAGGATACGGTAGTTAAGGGGAGAGGGGTGCTTTGATTTGATTGACAGATATTGCCACCTTTTGCTCTGTTGGAACTGTGGTGTTTCAACTAGATTGGCTTGACTGTTCTGGAGAAATTATGTCCTAACAATTAGAGCTATTAAATAAGTAATGAGCAGTAATTCTTACAATGATAAACTAGATAACCACATATTGGGGTTGCTGTTGATGGGATTCCTGCGCTTGTAGGAGTTAGACTAGATAGTATCTACAGTATCTTCCAATCTTAAAATCTGTGAAAGGTCTTTTGAGGCATCAACTATCTATCACTTTGCTTTCACACAAAATTGTACCTCATTCTTTCTAGGTCTATTATCTACCTAGGTCATATGGTTACTTCCCTAAAGAAGGATATTCTATCATCATATTCAATCAAATATATAATAAAACTTGTTGTGAAAAGAGATTTTGAAATTTTCTATTGTAGAGTGGCTATATTGGGGGCAAATCTCTATTCTGGGGATGTCATACATGCCATTTACATTGCCTAAGGATATATTAGTTAATGTCTTTCTTATGATGTCTATAACTAACTGAAATCTCAACTATTACAGTTGAGGGTTCTTGTCTTCTTTCAAGATAGACAAAGAACAGTTACTAAGAGTGCTAATTCAAGATCGTAATTAATTTTCATACATTTGGGCTTTTCTAACAGTACTTCCTCACACGAGACATTTCAGCACCTCTATATTATTACTTTTCATTGCCCTTATCTTATGTCCTAGCATTTTTATTGTGTTTTATGGTTGGCAAGGTACTCTCCATGTTATTTCACTTGGTCCTCAGTCCTATGAAGAAAAAGCTATTATTATCCACATTCTATAAACGAGGAAATGGAGACTCAGAGAAGTTAAGTGCCTTACCCAAGGTCACAAAGTGAGTAAATGACAGATGAAGAATCTGAATCCAAGTCCTCTGACTCCCAAACCAGTACCCTTTCTTCTGCTTTGCCACAGTTTCTGCTACTATACATAATTTGGTTTTTACAAAATGATACTGAGAAAATTATATATGGAACTTAACTAATTTTCACAACAAAATATTTAAATTTCAGAGTGTTTTTATTTAATCACATAGCAGTGATTTCTATTTAGTCCTAGGATGTGATTCAATTTCCTTTTGTTAAAAACAAACTAGGTCATAAATTTTTATTATCTTTATCTGTGGAAACAGACTACCTTGGATAGTTGCAATACCATATGACTTGGTGACTAAATATTTGGACAGGGCAATAAATCTTAATGAACTTTGTCCAGAATTCCTATTAGTAAAAGATAAAAAACCTGATATGAAAAGAAAATGATTTAATGAGTAATCTCCCAGCTGCATGATTAGGCTTTGCAGGTAAGTAAAGGCAGAGGAAAGACAACTCCTCTTTTTCAATTCTCTTGGGCAGCCACTGTCTCTTCCCTGTGTGGCTTTGCAATTCTCACAGTAATTGAATGCTTATGCTGAGGGGAGATATTTTTCTTCTTCCATCTGTCCAATTTGAAGAAGGATATATGTAAAGAAAATGTACAAAGCCAAAACAAAATAAAAAATCTTCTTTATTTTTCAGTGAACAAACAATATATGGCTTCCTTTTTATTATTGGTTTATCTTAACAATTTATACTTATTTTAAAATATTTGGTCAGAGACGTGAAGAGTTCTTTACAGTGTAATCATCTACATTTAATCCACTCTACTTGACTTTGGCTCACTAGTAAAGGAGATAGGTCGGTTTAAAACTTGAGAAAATAGTCTTTAGGCAGCTCTGGCCTTTATACATGTAATCCCTAGTACTAAAACTGTTCTGTTCTGTTCTGCAACTTCAGATAATTAATGGCTAAATGTGAAATTATTCCTATCTAAGAAGTGGGCATTTTTTATAGTTAAGAAAACAAGAGCAAGCCAGGATTTCACAAGATGCATCGGTAAGAATTTTTATCCAAAGAAGATCTTTGTGTTTATTACTAGAATTTATTTGCTTTGGCTGTTATCATTGGAGGCCCTGCTTTATTGTTAACAAATTGCCCTTCATTTTAGTCTTGGGTCCTTCTACAAAAAATTACTGTGTGTGAGTGTAGTATTTACTTATATGTGTATATTGCTTTCCCTCAGGAAATAAATGTAAGGCCCTTGAGGGAAGCCTTTGTATTCTTCATAGCCAGCTACATGGTAGGCATCTAATAAATGCTTGTGAAATTGAGTTGTGTCCAGTGACAATGCTTCAGAGTGAGGGTAGGAGTGGAATCCATACAATAGCATTAATATTTTAACATCATTTCCCTCTAAAGTCATTTTTTAACATCTCATCATGATATAGAGATGACGTGGGTTTGTATATTTTAACCTGTATGGTTTTGTGGGTCCTACCAAGCCAAAAAGAATTCAAGAATGGTCCTAATGGGTTATGTGCCTTGCTAGCTGCCTTCAGATGAATATCTTTGGCAATGGCATTCCCTTAAAGATGATGGGCAAAGACATTCAGGGCTTACAGTCAGCATCAGTGGAGGGAGTTTTCATGTGTGCATTTAAATATTTAAGTAAACAATACTGTCAATTGAGTTAAATCAAGCCCTTTGTCAAAGAGGACCCCCAAAACTATAATCTTGGGTCCCTGAATGACAAGAAAATATGGAGAGGGGGGTATTTTATATTATAATCTTATTTCCCCTTGCAGATTTGTAAACATAAGAACAATTACATTCTGAAATTGTGAGCTGACAGTTTTAAAAATTTATCTAGTGCCTAATATGTGCCAGGGATTGTGGTCTATGTGGAAGATATAAAGAAAAAAAATGAAATAGCCCCTGGCCTCAAGAAGCTTATGCTTTGAGGTGACTGGGTAGCACAACAAATAGAGAGAGTAAAGCTTGAAGTTGGGAGGACCTGGATTCACATCTCACCTCAGGCAGGACCTAGTTGTGAGGCCCTGGGCAAGTCACTTAACCCCAAATGCCTAGTCCTTACCTCTCTTCTGCCTTGGAACAGATACTTAGTATCAATTCTAAGGCAGAAAATAAGGACTGGAAAAAAAAAGAAAATCTACATCTGTGAAACTTTTAAAACAAAGTAAAAACCAGAAAGAGGTACAAAATTCAGGGGACTAACAGAGAACTCGAACCAGGCAAACTTTTGTTTCTCTTCAAAATTTCTGAGACATATTCAAGGTTGGGAAGAGGATTCCATTAGTTTGAATGACACAGAAATTCTACTTCAAGGCTTGCTATCTAGATCAGTCAGTCAATAAACAATTATTACAAGCCTGCTATGTACTGGGCCCTAGGCTAAGTGCTGGGGGTACAAAAAGAGACAAAAGGCAATCCCTGCCTCCAAGGAGTTCACAAATGAATGGGCTCAGTACAAAGTAGGGCTAAACATTACCTAAGTAAATCAATGAGCTAGACTCAGTTAGAGAAGAGTTAGATATGAATCTTGCTTCAGATGCTTATTAATTGTGTAACTCTAAGTCAATTGACTCTGGCTTTGTCTCAGTTTCCCCATCTGTAAAACAGAGATACTTATAATGTCATATTTTAAGGAAAAGCACTATAGATATGTGTTAATCATGTTTTTAATTATAAGGATTAATGAAAAAAATTTTAAACCCTTACCTTCTGTCTTAGAATCAATACTGTGTATTGGTTTCAAGGCAGAAGAGTGGTAAAGGCTAGGTAATGGGGGTTAAGTGACTTGCCCAGGGTCACACAGCTAGGAAGTATCTGAGGTCAGATTTGAACCCAGGACCTCCCATCTCTATGCCTGGCTCTCAATGCACTGAGCCACTCAGCTGTCCCCTTAATGAAAATTTTCAAAAAATGTTTAGTGGCTCAGAGAAAACCTGAGTTATAGTGCTACTTCTTCAGAAGAGTTCTACAACTGAAGGGAAAATTTCAGCTCAGTTAGTTCAATAAATGCTTATTAGGTGCCTACTGTATACTATGGAGAATATGAAAGGAGTAGAAGATATTACCCAGACACTAGAAGAGCTCTTTATTCTCTTGAGGAGTCAAAATAAATACATATTGAACATGCAATTTAAAGAAAGGGTAAAAGGGCTTTACTCAGCAGTATAGACAAAATGGCTTGACATAATAGGTTAAGAGATATTTTCTGGGTTCAAGTGCCAACTTTGACTCATACCAGCTGTGTGACCTTAAACATATTACCTAAATTCTCAGTGCTCCAGGCAACTCTTTGTGACTCTAAACTGCAAAACAAGTCTGAATATATTTTGGTAGAAGGAGTCTTCTCAACAGAAGTTTCTTAGACCAGTGAAATCATTGGTTCACATTCTCTCACTCACCCCAAAAATAGATATAAAACTCTAAAGTGATAAAACTGAATAGACAAGGTGACTACAAACAAATGCCTCTTGACTTAAAATAGACCTCTATTACTTTAATTATATTTATTTATTTATTTAAAAATTTTCCTCATGATTCCATGATTCTTGCTGTCTGTTGTCTCCCTTCCCCTCTTCCTTCCCCTCTCTCAGAGATGACAAGCAATTCCATTAGTTTATACATATATTGTCACTCAAATCCTATTTCCATATTATTCATTTTTGTAATAATCTTCTGGCTGTTACTTTAAAGAAATGAAGGATAGGTCGAAATAGATGAGCAGTATTATAAATTCTAAATATATAGCAACACAACCATGGTTGAAACATAACTAAAGACTGAAAATGATTGGTGGCTTCATAAAATGCCTTAAATGATTGAATTATTCTTTAAAGCATATCTTAAATATAATAAGGCATTAGAGGACCTAATCTGAAGAATCCTCATACCTACTAAAGATTATCAAGATCAAGGAGTCAGAAGCTGAGTTTTCTCTGAAAGGGACACTATCTCCTGAGACTCACTCACTCCCCATACAAGCTATCTTCTATATATGTCTAATACCCTACCATTTGGGGATTAGTCAGATCTGGTACTAATTTTTTTAATTGAAAATTTTTATTTAATTAATTAATTTAGAATATTTTTCCATGGTTACATGATTCATGTTCTTTCCCTCCCCTCCTCCCCTTCCATAGCCAACACACAATTCCACTGGGTTTTATGTGTGTCATTGATCAAGACCTATTTCCATATTATTGATAATTGCTCATCGAACCATGTAATCAGGTAGTTGTTTCTCTTCTGAGTTTCTACTCCCACAGTTCTTTCTCTGGATGTGAATGGTGTTCTTTCTCATAAGTCCCTCAGAATTGCCTTGGATCATTGCATTGCTGCTTGTAGAGAAGTTCATTACATTCGATTGTATCTGGTACTAATTTCTGTCTGAAATGTGGGACTAGAATATTTGTTATTGACTAACACCTAGAGAGAAGTCCCTATTTCTTCCATTTTCCCCATCACATTCAGATACCCTGTGTCTAGACTTGTGGCTGGAAAGGTTGATGTCGCTCTGTTTTCACAGGACACTGGAGAGTGAGGGCTATGAGGAACTGCCTCTTCCTTCCTTCTGTAGTGGGTAGTTTCCAGATTCTTATCTCTTTATCCCTGTGATTCAGATTCTCTGCTTCTTGAAATGAAATTCCTTTCCTCCATTCCTGTACTCTCAACATTACCTTAACCATATCCCTCCATAATCAATAACTACCCTTCTTTCTTTGGCCCCATGGGACCACTGCTTTGTTGTTGTTGTTACCAAACTCCTAAATCTTAAACCTCTATCTGTTTGCCTCACATCCTGTATCCTGGATGTAATGGAAATGTAGTTCTCCTCTGTTCAGTATATTTTTATTGACTTTGCTTACTTCACTTTACATTGGTTCACATAGATCTTCTCATTTCTCTGCATTTATCACACACATTTCTTACAGCACAATAGTATCCCATTATATTAATTTACCACTTATCACAATTTGTTTATCTATTTCCCAATTGATGTGTAGTTGCTTTGTATCCAGTTTTTAGCTATCACAAAAAGAAGTGCTGCTATACACATTTTGGAGCATATAGGACCTTTTTTCTTATCGATAGCTGAGTTGTAGTATTGGTTCGGTAATGGAATCTCTGGTTCAAAGGGTATAGACATTTTAGTCAATTTATTGACATACATCCAACTGCTTTCCAAACTAGTTTCATCAATTTATAATTCCACCAAGAATGGATGTGTGCTTATCTTTCCACAACAAATGAGATATTTTTAAAAATTCTTAGCACAATGCCTGCCACAGTAGGTATTTAATAAAAGCTTGTTCCTGTCTTTTCCACATACCTTTCTCCTCTCTTTCCCCTGAATTCCTCAAAATTAAAAAAAAAACACCTTCCTTAGAAAAAAATAAAAATAGTCATGCCTTACTTTTATCTCAGGTAGATCACTTCTCTATTAGTAGGTACATAGCATGCTTCATTATTGGTACTCTAAAACCATGGTCATTGCATTGATTAGAGTATTCAAATCTTTCAAAGAGATTTTCTTTTTTTTAATTAATGAATTAATTAATTACTTCATTAAAAGACATTTTAGTTTCCCAATACATGTAATAACAAATTTCCCAAATTATAAAATCCAAATTGTTTCCCTCCATCCCTTCTCTCCCTCTTCTCTAAGATGGCAAGCAATTTGATCTGGGTTATACATATATTATAATGCAAAATATACTTCCATATTGGTCATTGTTGTAACAGAATACTCATATAACACCAAAATCCCCAAATAAAAACATAAACAAACTAATGTGAAAAATAGTTTTCTTTGATCTGCATTCTGACATTCTGGAGGTGGATAACATTCTTTGTCATAAATCTCTCAGAATTGTCCTAGATCATTGGATTGCTGAGAGTAACTAAGTCTTTTACAGTTGATCATCATACAATATTGCTGTACTATGTACAATGTTTTCCTGGTCCTGCTTATTTCACTCCACATCAGTTCATGTAAATCTTTCCAGCTCTTTCTGAAATCATCCTGCTCATCATTCTTTACAGCACAATAGTATTCCATCACCATCATATACCACAATTTGTTCATCCATTCCCTGATTGATGGACATGCCCTCAACAAACATGTTTTCTTTACAATGTTGTAGCTGCTGCATAAATTGTTCATGACTCTGTATACTTAGTCTACATCTATTTATCCAAGCCATGTAGGTGGCATAGACTTCTGGGTCTGGAGTCAGGAAGATTTGAATTAAAATCTGACTTCAGACACCTAGTTGCTACATGACCCTGCCTCAAAAATGGGGATGAGATTCAAGTGAGATAATAATGTAGAGCTTAGCAGTGTTTGGCACATAGTAAGTACTATATAATTGCTATCTATCATTATTATTGTTATCACATGTTTGTATTCATTCCTTTCATCATTTCTTTTTTCTTTCCTTTTCTTTTTTTAAAAATTCTTATCCTCCAATCTTTGAATCAATACTAAATATTGGTTCCAAGTCAGAAGAGTAGTAAAGGACTAGGCAATTGGGATTAAGTGACTTGCTCAGTGTCACACAGATAAGAAGTATCTGAGGCTAGATTTGAACCCAGGTCCTCCTGATTCTAAGTCTGATTTTCTATCTGCTGAGGTACCTAGCTATCCCCCTTTCATCACTTCTTATACCACAATGTTTCATTATATTCAGGTACCATTTAACTATAATTCTATAGTCCTCTGCCAAATTTATTAATTTGACGTTTTGTTGAAGATAGAAAAACCAAATCAGAAAAATGTCATAAATGCTGGTTATAGCAATGGCAAGAAGCATCTTCTGCCCTCCTCTTCCCTGCCCACTCACTGCTAATACTTTCATTTTTGTCACCTCCTATTTTCACTATTCATGTGAAAAATTGTTATGGCAGAGACAATGTTTTTGCCTTTCTTTGAATTCCTAGTACTTAGGATGGTGTCTGGTACATAGTAGGTACTTACTAATGTGAATTTTAAAATCTCCATCTTGCTTGGTCTAGCACCCAAGATTGTGCACACCCACACTACACGGGCATGTGCTAGTCAATGACAAATCAGAAATAACTAACTGCCCACCTGGGCTGTCCTAAGCCAAGCTTGAGCCACCATTGGCACTTGTGAGGCACAAGAAGTGAGATAAGGAACAGCCTCTGGAATTCGCTCACTTTCTGAGGAGAGGGCTAGGCGCCAGTTCATGGTAGGAGCTTGAACAGGGAGGAGGCCCACAGACAGCTTTCCTTCAGATTGGTCACCTGAGTCAAGGACTGATTATCTTCTCTATCTTGGCCTTCAGGCCTAAACTCCCTCTGGCTCTGCCAGAAGGTTGAGTTAACCTTTTTCCCTTTTCTCCTCTCTTCTTCTCTCCCTCTCCATTTTCTTACTCCAATTGTGATTAAACCACCATAAACTCCATTCTGACTTGAGTGTTTCATTTTAGGAATTTCATAAGTAAATTCCTTGGTGGCCATAAATTAATATTATAACAATCTTTTTTTTTTTTAGGATCCATTCTTTTTTTTTTTAAATATATTTTATTTGATCATTTCCAAGCATTATTCGTTAAAGACATAGATCATTTTCTTTTCCTCCCCCCCACCCCCCATAGCCGACGCGTAAGTCCACTGGGCATTAGATGTTTTCTTGATTTGAACCCATTGCTTTGTTGATAGTATTTGCATTAGAGTGTTCATTTAAAGTCTATCCTCTGTCATGTCCCCTCAACCTCTGTATTCAGGCAGTTGCTTTTTCTCGGTGTTTCCACTCCCATAGTTTATCCTTTGCTTATGAATGGTGTTTTTTTTCTCCTGGATCCCTGAAAGTTGTTCAGGGACATTACACCGCCCCTAATGGAGAAGTCCATTACGTTCGATTATACCACAGTGTATTAGTCTCTGTGTACAATGTTCTCCTGGTTCTGCTCCTCTCGCTCTGCATCACTTCCTGGAGGTTGTTCCAGTCTCCATGGAACTTCTCCACTTTATTATTCCTTTGAGCACAATAGTATTCCATCACCAACATATACCACAGTTTGTTCAGCCATTCCCCAATTGATGGGCATCCCCTCGTTTTCCAGTTTTGGGCCACCACAAAGAGCGCAGCTATGAATATTTTTGTACAAGTCTTTGTGTCCATTATCTCTTTGGGATACAGACCCAGCAGTGCTATGGCTGGGTCAAAGGGTAGATATTCTTTTGTCGCCCTTTGGGCATAGTTCCAAATTGCCCTCCAGAATGGTTGGATCAGTTCACAACTCCACCAGCAATGAATTAATGTCCCTACTTTGCCACATCCCCTCCAGCATTCATTACTTTCCTTTGCTGTTATGTTAGCCAATCTGCTAGGTGTGAGGTGATACCTCAGAGTTGTTTTGATTTGCATCTCTCTGATTATAAGAGATGTGGAACACTTCTTCATGTGCTTGTTAATAGTTTTGATTTCTTTATCTGAGAACTGCCTATCCATTTCCCTTGCCCATTTATCAATTGGAGAATGGCTTGATTTTTTGTACAATTGATTTAGCTCATTATAAATATGAGTAGTTAAACCTTTGTCAGAGGTTTCTATGAAGATTTTTTCCCAATTTGTTGTTTCCCTTCTGATTTTAGTTATATTGGTTTTGTTTGTACAAAAGCTTTTTAGTTTGATGTAGTCAAAATTATTTATTTTACATTTTGTGATTCTTTCTATATCTTGCTTGGTTTTAAAGCCTTTCCCCTCCCAAAGGTCTGACATGTATACTATTCTATGTTTACCCAATTTACTTATGGTTTCCTTCTTTATGTTTAAGTCACTCACCCATTTTGAATTTATCTTGGTGTAGGGTGTGAGGTGTTGATCTATTCCTAGTCTCTCCCACACTGTCTTCCAATTTTCCCAGCAGTTTTTATCGAATAGTGGATTTTTGTCCCAAAAGCTGGGATCTTTGGGTTTATCGTATACTGTCTTGCTGAGGTCGTTTTCCCCCAGTCTATTCCACTGATCTTCCTTTCTGTTTCTTAGCCAGTACCAAATTGTTTTGATGACTGCTGCTTTGTAATATAGTTTGAGGTCTGGGACTGCAAGGCCCCCATCATATGTGTTTTTTTTCATTATTTCCCTGGATATCCTTGATCTTTTGTTCTTCCAAATGAACTTTGTTATGGTTTTTTCTAAATCAGTGAAGAAGTATTTTGGTAGTTCAATGGGTATGGCACTAAATAGATAAATAAGTTTGGGTAGGATGGTCATTTTTATTATATTGGCTCGTCCTATCCATGAGCAGTTAATGTTTTTCCAATTGTTCAAGTCTAGTTTTAGTTGTGTGGCGAGTGTTTTGTAGTTGTGTTCATATAGTTCCTGTGTTTGTCTTGGGAGATAGATTCCTAGGTATTTTATTTTGTCTAAGGTGATTTTGAATGGGATTTCTCTTTCTAGTTCTTGCTGCTGAGCTGTGTTGGAGATATATAGAAAAGCTGATGATTTATGTGGGTTTATTTTGTATCCTGCAACTTTGCTAAAGTTGTTGATTATTTCAATTAGCTTTTTGGTTGAATCTCTAGGATTCTTTAAGTAGACCATCATGTCATCCGCAAAGAGTGATAACTTGGTCTCCTCCTTGCCTATTCTGATGCCTTCAATTTCTTTATCTTCTCTAATTGCTACTGCTAGTGTTTCTAGTACAATGTCAAATAGTAGAGGTGATAATGGGCATCCTTGTTTCACTCCTGATCTTATTGGGAATGCATCTAGTTTATCCCCATTGCAGATGATATTAGCTGTTGGTTTTAGATATATACTGTTTATTATTTTTAGGAATGACCCTTCTATTCCTATGCTTTCTAGTGTTTTTAATAGGAATGGGTGTTGTATTTTATCAAAGGCTTTTTCTGCATCTATTGAGATAATCATGTGGTTCTTGCTAGTTTGCTTGTTGATGTGGTCAATTATGTGGATGGTTTTCCTAATGTTGAACCAGCCCTGCATCCCTGGTATGAATCCTACTTGATCATGGTGAATGATCCTTCTGATCACTTGCTGGAGTCTTTTTGCTAGTATCCTATTTAAAATTTTTGCATCTATATTCATTAGGGAGATTGGTCTATAGTTTTCTTTCTCTGTTTTTGACCTGCCTGGTTTTGGAATCAGTACCATGTTTGTGTCGTAAAAGGAGTTTGGTAGAACTCCCTCTTTGCTTATTATGTCAAATAGTTTGTATAGTATTGGGGTTAATTGTTCTCTGAATGTTTGATAGAATTCACAGGTGAATCCATCAGGCCCTGGGGATTTTTTCTTAGGAAGTTCTTTGATGGCTTGATGGATTTCAATTTCTGATATGGGATTATTTAAGAATTCTATTTCCTCTTCTGTTAGTCTAGGCAGTTTGTATTTTTGTATATATTCATCCATTTCTCCTAAATTGGTGTATTTATTGCCATATAATTGGGCAAAGTAATTTCTAATGATTGCCTTAATTTCCTCCTCATTGGAGGTGCTGTCCCCCTTTTCATCTTTAATGCTGTGAATTTGCTTTTCTTCCTTCCTTTTTTTAATTAGATTGACCAGTACTTTGTCTATTTTGTTTGTTTTTTCAAAGTACCAGCTTCTTGTCTTATTTATTAAATCAATAGTTCTATCACTTTCGATTTTATTAATTTCTCCCTTAATTTTTAGGATTTCTAATTTGGTTTTCTGCTGGGGGTTTTTAATTTGATCGCTTTCGAGTTTTTTCAATTGCATTTCCAATTGATTGATCTCTGCTCTCCCTTGTTTGTTAATATGAGCTTTCAGGGATATGAATTTGCCTCTGATTACCGCTTTGGCTGCATCCCAAAAGGTTTGAAAGGATGTTTCGCCATTGTCATTTTCCTTGATGAAATTATTAATTGTTTCTATGATTTCTTCTTTAGCTAAACGGTTTTGGAGTATCATATTGTTTAATTTCCAATTGGTTTTAGATTTGGTTTTCCATGTACCATTACTAATCATTATTTTTATTGCCTTGTGATCTGAGAAGGCTGCATTCATTATTTCTGCTTTTTTGCATTTGTGTGCTATGTTTCTGTGACCTAATGTATGGTCAATTTTTGTGAATGTGCCATGTGGTGCTGAGAAGAAGGTGTATTCCTTTTTATCCCTATTTATTTTTCTCCATATGTCTATTAATTCTAATTTTTCTAAGATTTCATTCACTTCTTTTACCTCTTTCTTATTTATTTTTTGATTTGATTTATCTAAATTTGATAATGGTTGGTTTAAGTCTCCCACTAGTATGGTTTTATTGTCTATTTCTTCCTTCAATTCTCCTAGTTTCTCCATTAGAAATTTGGGTGCTATATTATTTGGTGCATACATGTTGATTAATGATATTTCCTCATTGTCTAGAGTCCCTTTTAACAAAATATAATTACCTTCCCTATCCCTTTTGATCAGGTCTATTTTTGCATTGGCTTTATCAGATATCATGATTACCACTCCTGCCTTCTTTCTATCAGTTGAGGCCCAGAAGGTCTTACTCCATCCTTTAATTCTGACCTTGTGGGTGTCAACCCGCCTCATGTGTGTTTCTTGAAGACAACATATGGTAGGGTTTTGGATTCTAATCCATTCTGCTATTCGTCTACGTTTTATGGGTGAGTTCATCCCATTCACGTTCAAAGTTATGATTGTCATTTGTGGACTCCCTGGCATTTTGATTGCCTTCCCTAATTCTAACCTTTTCTTCTTCGGCTCTACCTTTTAGTCCAGTGATTTACTTTGAATCAGTCCCCCTTGTCCCCTCCCTTGATGTTTCCCTTTTTAGTCCCTCCCTTTTTGTTCCCTCCCCCTCCCCCCTCTCCCTCCCTTTTTGTTCTCCCTCTCCCCCTCCCCCCCTTGGTTTTCCCTTCTCCTTACCCTTGTTGGGTAAGATAGAATTCAAGATCCCAATGGATCTGGATGTTTTTCCCTCTCAGAGTTGATTTCCCTGAGATTGAGGTTTAAGTAACCCCCCCCCCCCCCTCTTCCTCTCCTTCTTATAGGAGTTTTCTTCCCCTCCCCTTCCCCTGTGAATCTCTGTGTGAGAACCATTATTCTATTTGGTCTTTCTTTACCCCCTATTTATACATTACATTTTCCCCACATATTAGTATACATAGGTTGATATAAATGTAGTCCTTATAGAAGAGAGTTTGAGTAAAAGAAGATAACATTTTTCCCCTTTCCTTAATATTTACCTTTTCAGGTATTCCTTGCTCTTTGATTTTCGGTATCAAACTTTCCACAGAGCTCTGGTCTTTTCTTTGCAAAAAGTTGGAAGTCTTCTATTTTGTTGAATGCCCATACTTTCCCTTGGAAGTATATAGTCAGTTTTGCTGGGTAGCTGATTCTTGGTTGGAGACCCAGCTCTCTTGCCTTTCTGAAGATCATGTTCCATGCCTTACGATCATTCAGCGTAGAACTTGCAAGGTCTTGTGTGACCCTGATTGGCATTCCTTTATATCTAAATTGTCTTTTTCTGGCTTCCTGTAGGATTTTTTCTTTTGTTTGATAGCTTTGGAATTTGGCAATTACATTCCTGGGAGTTGTCTTTTGGGGGTTTAGTGTAGAAGGTGTTCTGTGAGCTCTGTCAGTGGATATATTGCCCCCTTGTTCTAGAATCTCTGGGCAATTTTCTTTGATTATATCTTGTATCACCATGTCCAGTTTGGTGTTTATTTCTGGCTTTTCTGGGAGTCCAATTATTCTTAAATTTTCTCTTCTCCCCCTGTTTTCCAGATCTATCACCTTGTCGGTGAGATATTTTATGTTCTCTTCTAATTTCTTGGTGTTTTGGCTTTGCTTTATTAGTTCTTGCTTTAAAGCCTGGTTTTCTTTTACAGTTTGGTCAAACTGGTTTTGTAGATGCGTGAATTTCTTTTGCATCATTTCCCACTTTTCCTCCCAGAGGGCTTCCATCTTTTTGGTCCTTTCTGATTCAAATTCTTCATGGGTTTGTGGAGAGTTTCTATTTCCTTTGGAAGATTTTGGAGAATTTTCTTGTATATCTTCTTCTATCTGCTCTGTATTTTGTATTTTGGCTCCATAGAATGTGTCCAGAGTCGCCCCTTTCTTCTTATTTTTCTTGGTATTTTGGGGCTTCTGTGCTTCTGTGGAATTTGTCATCTCTGAAGGTGGAGGATTGGCTTTTCTTGTCTTTGTCTGGTGATCAGTGGCTTTAGTCCTGGGCAGATGTTGGTTCTATGAGCGTTCCCTGGGTTAAACTGAATATGCCTCACTGGAACTTGAATGGAAGGGTCGGACCACGAGGCCACACTCTCCCCCTGGCTCGATTTCCGGAAGTTGCCTTCAGAATCCCTGGCCGTGAGGCTGTTTCGTCGGCCTGCGGGGGGATGGGCTGCCGCTTCCCCAAGCTCTGAGAGCACAGACTTTCACTGAGACTTGGATAGCAGGATCCAGCCCGTGAGGCTGTCTTGCCCGCCCTGAGGGTTGCTGTTGTTTTGACCAGCTCTCTGCAGCGGAGGCCCCAGGCAGTAACTTTCACCCGGACTGGGACTTGGGTAGAAGACCCTGAGGGTTGTTGTTCCTCAGACCCTGCTCTCTGAGCCCGGCGCGGCTGCCGCTCCGGGAGCCTTGGACTCTGCGCTCCTACCCCTGAGGTCCGAGGGATCTCGGGTTCTGGCTTTTAAGGGGAGCCGTACCTTTTGATCCGGGTCCAGGTCCAGGAGGAGGGTTCCCAGGTTCTGTGCTGTTGATCGTTTTGAATTTCGGCGCCTTAGGAGCTTCTAGTTTGAGATCGGTCGGGAAGGGTTTTCCGGAGATCTGAACTTCAGCTTTCTCTAAGCCGCCATCTTAACCGGAAGTCCTTATAACAATCTTTAAAGGTGATTTTCACCATAACACTAAATACTTAATGATGATGATTTGTTGGAACATTTTTATGAAATCTGAAATTCCAAAAGTTCACTTGTAACAAAGTGAACATCTTTGCAGAAATAAAAATAAATGAAATAAATGAACATTTGGATAATCCAGTCTAATTAAAGTTTAAGAGGCACAATCTATTTACTAATAGCTGTAATTTGATAATGTGCATTTGAATGATGGCTTGCAGTATCAAATGTCATTCTATTTGACTACTGATAAATTTTTTAAGTTTAATTAATTAATTAAGACTTTTTTATGGTTACATGAATCATATTTTTTCCCTTCCCTCTTGCCACCCACCTTCCGTAGCCAAAGAGCAATTCCACTAGGTCTTACATGTGTCATTGATTCAGACCCATTCCATATTATTAACATTTGCAATAGGGTGATCATTTAGAGTCTACATCCCCAATCATATTCCCATCCACCCATGTGATCAAGCAATTGTTTTTCTTCTGTATTTATACTCACACAGTTATTTCTCTCCACCAACTTTCTCATAACTATCTCCTCCACATAAAGGGGGAAGGGATGGAATGGGAGCTTAGAGTTGAGTTCTGTTGCTTGTTGCCATAGACTTACAGGATAAAGACCTAGGCGGAGGGTGGGTGTGTGTTGTAAAGGAATTGCTGAGTTGATGCCAGAGCATAAGTTCTTGGATCTACTTGTGAATAACAAGTGAGCATGTTAGGAATTAAGGATTAATCTTCATTGCTGTTAATTCATCAGATGAGAGTTTTTGATGTCTTAGTCTATGAAGACAGTTGCAATTGTTATCTCTTGTGCATAATTTTATTTTTTATAACTTAGAGAGACTGTGAAGATCTGAGAAAATGTGTAGTCTTCCATATTATTGGTCTCATGTCCTACAACTTACTTATCTCAAATGAAGGACTTTTTTCCTTCCTGTTATCAGAGTGGACATTCTCTCTGTGGTATTGACTGAAGGTTTGAACCTTTTGATTTTTGCGACGGCTTCAGTGTTATCAGCATTATTAAGCTATGGGTTTTCTCTCCATGCAAGGCTCTGCTATCTGTTGAACTATAAGAACTTGGAATTTTTTCCAAATTTAGAAATAAATCATGAGGATAAGAAAACCCAAGTAACTTCACTCTAGACAGCAGGCCTTGATGCCCTTTCTCTTTAAGTGGGGTTTCTCCTCTTTCTGAGCCTTTCCTCTTTTCTGTGGGACAAAACTACTCTTGGGCAATTGAAGCATCTTAAGTCTTAAGTCAGATCTTATGTCACAAACCCCTGTGCAGGGTTTCCTAGGTCTGCTCCCTGTGCGATTTCAGTGAAAATCAGTTCCTTTAGGCCTGTGACATATAAAACTATTCAGATCTGCCATGTAGATTTTGAGAGATTTTTCTCTCTGGAACTATAATGGGCAACATATGCAAAGTTCTAAGGGTTTACCCTCTCTCAAGCTAGAGATGACACTAGAGAGTCAGCCAGCTTTTCTCTGGGGAGCTGTTCAAACAGTAGCGTATTCTGCTTTCTTCAAATAGCTACCAGAATCAAATCTTTCCTCCAAACAAATCAACTCTCAACTTCAACTTCCTAGCTTTTTCCTGTCTTTAGCCAGCTGGTCTCAGCTGGTCTCAGCTCAAAGCAGTTGTTATTATTTTCTTCTGTTGATTTATCACCTCCATTAGCTTCTCAGTTTTGTTTGCATTTGTCTTCTCCTTTCTGTATGCAGTTTCTAAAATTCCCTGGCAGTCACCTAAGAGTTTATTGATTCATAGTTTCCCAGCAATAAAGTAACAAGCCCCAAGAACAACCATATGCAAATTACTTGAAGGGAAATAATCCATTGTGACCATCAGTCAGTTCTTTGACCTTAGAGAGGGATGACATTGTTAGGTCCTTTTACAGTTATCTGTGTCTCTCCTCAAGATTCTTTTCTTTGAGTTTCTCACACAAATTTCCTTTTTCTTTCTCTTTCAATAAATAAAATGTCCCCCCTCCCCCCAAAAGAGAAAGAGGTATTACCTTATGTGTGACTAATCTTTAAATGAGAAGACATAAAATTGAAATCAAACTATGGAAATATTTCCAATTTCATCAAAGTCTTTTATTTCTACTTATCTGTCAAAATTTAGAGCCAGAAATCATTCAAATTGAATTTGTGATTAGGAAAAAAACCCTCTTTCTTGTTATTGAGATTGCAGAAGAAAAAGACTAAATAAAAGACTCCATCCAAGGTGGGGAAATCACTTAAATCAAGTGTGATCTTTCGAATATAAACTTGAAAATTTTAATGGGAACAAAATTGAGGTTATTTAGAATTTCCCACTAAAATTTCTATGGATTTACAAGAATTTTTTTAAAACTCTCACCTTCCATCTTAGAATCAATACTGTGTATTGATTGTATTGTATTGTAAGGGCTAGGTAATTGGGGTTAAGTGACTTGTCCAGGGTCACACAGTTAAGAAGTGTCTGAGGCCAGATTTGAACCCAGGACCTCCTATCTCTAGGCCCAGCTCTCAATTCACTGAGCCACCTAGCTGGCCCTTATAAGAATTATTTTTATCATAAATTAAGATATTTGGACATTTGTAACCAGCTCCAATTTATTCTCTGTCTCTCTCTCTCTCTCTCTTTTTCTTTCTCTTTAACTCTCAGATAATGGGATTCAAGAAAACAAAAAAAGACAAATATAATCTACAACAGAATTAGAATTTCATGAAATTGGCAAGGAGATTTAGAAAACTAAAAAGGAGGCTAAAGGAAAAAGGAAAAGATTCTATCTATTAGAAATTGTTTCATATGAGACTTTCTGAAGATTAAATTCTACTCCAGGGAGTTAGGGAGATGTCTAATGACTTTCAAGGTTTATTTCACAGAGGCTGGTATCCTGGGGAGTGTGTTTGAAAAAGGAAACTGGAATCAAAACAAATTTTAGAACTGAGAAATTTAAGTCAGATAATTATCCCAAACTGGTCTGATTTAAGTTACCTTTCAACTTTACACCTAGATATGAAGATGTTTTATTATTCATCTCCCAAGCAATTGTGATTGATAGTGAAAGCATAATGATCCTCTCAGTTGGTCAAGGGGTACTAACCTACAAATGACTTTATTCACATTATTCATATCCATCACAGAGTGTTGTAGAAATGTAGTAAATGATCACAGAATCCTTTGTTATAGTAACATCACAAGAGTGTTGTCTAGGTGAATTGATAATATCCAATCAGAATGTAGAATGTCACATATGTAGAAAATTGATTGTGTGCCAAAGAAGTATGTACCTGAAAACCTATATAATAAATGAACCAAGACACTATGGCAGAACACTGTGTGTGATGCCTGTATACGTGGGTTTGAACACATAGTGTTTCTCATCTTCATCATATGACCGGATTTTCACATCTGGGCAGAGAGACCCTTGGACTCTCAGAGAGACCACTTGATGGATCTCTGTAACATAGATTGTTATTCATTACTTTCCTCCAGCCAATGTGATATATTCTTACCCAGGAACATTCCTTTACCCCTAAGCTGAATGATGCATTCTTCATAGGCTCTCCATTTTGGATAATGACCCAGAATGACCATTCTTTTTCCTCCTCCTAGTTATGTTTCTGAATCTCTAGACTTTTCCACCATCCTTTCATTTAAGTATTCTCCCTTCTCCTTCAGCTTCCTTTTGTGTGTTGTCATCCATGAGAATATTTTCTTTATTTTTTTTTGTTTGTATTTGTATCCCTAGAACTTAGCACAGTGTCTGGCATAAAGTAAGCACTTAGTAAATACATTTTGCCCCCTACCTGCATATTCTGGTTATGGGTGGAAACTGATAGACAGTGATGTCTTATAGCTGTGACATTAGATTGTTTTATTATAAATTGGGATTTTGAATGCTTCCAGAATGGGATGCCATAATGGGGACACATGCAATGTTTTCTTATTTCCCACATAGATTAATTTAGAATATATATAAGTAGACAAATGTTGTCACATTGATAGCAATAAATTCTATTCTGGGTATTTACTTTAAATGTTATAGATTATTTTATATTAATACTGTATTTATGGGTTTTAAGCATCATAATTTTGGAAAGGATTATAAATGGAAGTCAGAAATGAATATACATTTGGAAGTTCTTTGAACAAGGTAGTTCATAGATTACTGTGGCTATAAAGATTTTATGAAATTTACTCATCTAGCTATGAACATGTCTACACAGAATACTTATAAATATCTAGTCTTATTCTAACTTTCTCACACTGTGGGAATTGGGGGCTTCAGAGCAGTTAATTAAAGGTGTAATAATGAATTCATTCTAGGTTTCTGGCAAAATTTTCTTTCATGAATGGACATTACTGCCTAGTATGCCAACTTAAGAAAACATAGGGACAGCAATTCATAAGAACCAGAAATATTTGGAAAGATAAAAATGTTAAATAATCTAACTGTTCTAACAAATAGGGGTATTTGTTCTTGGAAATATGAACCATAATGCTTGTAATCAATTATCCTAGAACCTTAGACAAAGTAAAATGTCTCTTGGAAAATGATTATTAAAGTAAACAAAAGCAAAAAGTAAAGTAAAATAAATAAGGTGAATTCACAATGTTTAGAGAGAAAATAAAAAGAAATATTAGAAACTTTTTTTTGTCTAGACTTGTGATTTTATTGGTACTTTATAGGGAACTCCAAATAACGAAATTCTCTCAACTTACATAGATGACCAACTAATTATCCACAAGTATCAAGTCTTGGAGGGTTGTATAGAAGCCCTCGCAGGTTTTTCTGGGCCACATTGTCAATCACCGCTAGCATGAGTCAAAGATCAGTCAAAGAGTCAAAGATTCTGAGGTCAGCTCTATCTGCCATACCACACTGCATCTCTGAAGCTACTATAACCAATTTTTTTGTAAGCAAAACTGAGAATTTTAAGGTACCTGATAAATATCTACAAAATGCATAAAATATCTGGAATGCCCAAATCAAAGATTTATATAAGTACAACTACAAGTTGAATTTATAAAAAGATATAAAGATATAAGTAATTGGATATGTGTTTGTTGCCTGTGGGTGGGGTTCATTAATAAAACAAAAATGATAATACTGCTTAAATTAATATATAATTTGTTTTTGCTCTAACAATAAAACTATCAAGGAATACTTTATAGAATAGAATTAGACATAAAAAAGTTCAAATGGGAGTGAAAAAATGGAAATCTCGAAAAAGAAGTAGAATTGAAGATATCCTAGTATTATCAGGTTATTATCAGTATTATTCTTAAATTATATTATAAAATAGTATTTAACAAAGCTATTCGGTAGAGCTACCAAGAACTACCAGAAAAACTGGAATGCAGTTTGGCAGAAGATAGGGTTGGTTCAACACCTCACATCATATAGTAGCTAGGCATCTAGAAAGCTGATAACAGTGAATAGAGAGCTGGGTCTGGAGATAGGAAGACCTGAGTTTGAAACCAATTATAGCCATTTACTAGTTGTGTGGCCCTTGAAAAGTCACTTAACCTCTGTCTGTCACAGTTTCCTCAACTGCAAACTGGAGATAACAATAGTGCCTACCTCCCAGCATTGTTGTCAGGACAAAAAGATAATATTTGAAAAGTACTTTGTAAATCTTAAAGTATTATGTAAATTCTAAGTATCATTGTTATTATTACTACTATAAATTCCAGATGGATAAACAATCTAAATGTAAAAGGTCCTATAATGAAATTAATTAAAGTATAAAGGAAGGCCAGTTCTTTTACAACCATGGTTACAGGAAAAAATTATAACTAGACCAGAATAGAGGAGATTATAAAAGACAAAATAAATAATTTTGGTTATGTAAAATAAAAATTAGAGTTGTAAAAGATCACAATGGGCTGTTTTGGAAGGTAGAAGTTATTCTAAGATCAGACATTTTCATGCAAAGGCTGGATGTCCCTTGTTGAACATGTCAAGGGCATTCCTGTGCAGGTATTGTTGGGTAGTTCACTGTCAAAGTCTCTTCCAACTCTATTATTCAAAAATATTATTTAATAAAATTGCCCAAGTATTATTTCGTTGGATGCCCAGAACATAATTGATGCTTATTAACTAATTAGTTAATATGGAATTGAATCTGATTTCACTACTTTAAAAAAATACCTTACTTTCTGTCTTAGAATTGACATAAGTATAGGTCTCAAAGCAGAAAAGAGGTAAGGGCTAGGCAACTGGGGTTAAATGCCTTGTCCATGATCATACAGCTACGAAGTGTCTGTGATGGCGTGGAAATAAGAAAATGGAAAAGCCTACAACAGAGATGCAATAGCTGAGACTGCTGAGCTGTCACTCAAAAGGAGAACATTCTATTTGGAATGATGTCCAAAAAAGACAGTTGAGAAAGGAGCAGAAGAAACTGAAACTATCTTTTTGCTTGGGAGACCAAAGGAAGCCTGAGGTCTCTTGGCTTTAGCCTTGAAGACAGAAAGCAGAAGGGTCTTTTGGTTTTGGAGACAGAAGAAAGGACAAAAGTCCAGCTCTCTCTGATTTCTCTGCAGTGATATAGTGACTGAACTTCCAGACCTATCAACCCATTTTCTCAAATTGAACTATATTCCGCCATCCTCCAACCTAAGACTCATTCTAGTATTAGGGAAACCCCAAACCCTCTTTCCCTTCATGTCTTATATTTTCTTTCTTCCCCAATAAATCCCTTACTTAATTTAGAGAAGAGAAAGAGTATTTTATTTGAGACATCATAAACTCACCCTGAGTTGATTTAGAGAAACCATAAGGAGAATCAACAGGAAAGGGAGAGAAGAAGGGCCAGAAGTTTTTTACTGCCAAAAAGAACAATGCAGCATTTGTGATCAAAACCCTATTAAAAGAAATCATATTTAGATTTGGGATTCCCTCAAAATTGGACTCAGACTGTGGGAGTCACTTTACTCAATCAATATTAAATGAAGTTTATAAAAATCTAGGAATACAAGCAATACTACACACTGTATCATCCCCAAAGTTCAGGGTACGTAGAGAGATTAAATCAAGACATCAAAACATTGATAGGAAAATTTTGTGCAGAAACACATCAAAAATGGACAGACATTCTACCATTAGTTCTGTTCCATCTTAGAACAAGATCCAGTGGAGATCTGCACATCTCTCCAGTTTACACTGCAATTATGGGTGGAGATTGTCAATTAACAAAATATATACAAGCTTTACAAACAAGAGTAGCAGAATTGCATGAAATGGGCTTGATACAACAAACATTACCCCCTGGATTACAATTTGCACAACATCAAACCAGGAGAAAAAGTATATTTTAAAATTTTCAATAGAAAATTGGCTACAGACATAAAATGGACTGGACCACATGAAGTATTGCTTACTACCCTGACAGCTATAAAAATTGCAGGGAAAGACTCATGGTTCCACTGTTTTTACATAAAACCAGAAAAATCCAACATCATTGTAATAGACATAGAAGAAGAGAGTTACACAAAAGATAGTGCTGAAAAATGAAAACAAAAGCATTAACATCAAAAAGTACACCACAAAGAAACAATAGTAACACATAATGTTTGAGATAACAAGATCCTGGCAATCAAGCATACCATCTTGACAAGGAGAAGACAACTTTCCAACCCAGAGGAAAAGATTTTAAAGCATCCCAGAGGAAAAGCATCAAGAAAAGCTGCTAGAGAGAAGAAACAAAGAAAAAAAGCTGAAATGGACAGCTAAGACATTAAACTTTATAAATATGGTTATATAAGAAGAGGACAGATGGAAAACAAGACTTATATGTAAGACTGAGGGCTGTTAATTCATAAAACAAAATTAATTTCAAATATTAGGGAAATAGCATGCAACATTACATAACTTGGAAGAAAGAAGAGATTCATCAGTCAACATAAAAAGTGGAATCTGAAGAAACTTGATAAGTATTAATTCACCACAACACTATTAGACACAAAACACAAAATCACAAACTGACATATATTGGGAGCCCTGGTTTAAATAAACAAGTATCTGAAATTGCATTTATGTAAAATGTAAATATGTATATATTCCATATATATATATATGTTCCATAAGGTCTTAGGCAAATAGAAAGATCAATAGATATTTCTACTTGACTGACATCAGGATGCAGGAACAATGTATATTATTGTGTGAATGTATATATGTGAATAATATCTATAAATAATGTATATACTATAATTAGGTTGGTAAAATAGTGATAGTCTATAAATATGTGGCATAGCATGTATATATATTGTACATAAGATTAGGTTATAGATTAGATTAGGGACTTAGAAAATAGTTATAATAGATAGGGAATAGATTAGGAGCAAATTAAGTTAAACATGGCATAGACAGTTAGTTATACTTAGGAATAGACTTGAGCTGCATTTTCAGATAGCAAACTTTTAATTGTTCATTGTAAAGCTGATGCTGAAATTGTGCTTAATGGAAATATATAGATATAATAGTTTGCAAATAATTATAGATAAATAAAATAGGAAAAATGTATTAGTTTAACTTAACAAGAGTAAGTAGTATTAGCATTAAGATTCAAATTTCTTTGCAATAGTTCAAACATTTATTGTGCTGAATTTATTGTAAAACCCTAAAACTACCCTTACACAAACTTTTCTGCATAGAATTTCTTACATTAGATAATGTTAGCATAGAATAATGATAGAGTAATTGAGGGAAGTTTATTATTTTGAGGGGAGTATTTAGAAATTAGATTTAGTAACTTGGTAAATATAATAAATATAAGTGACCTTGGGAAGGTCACAACAAAAAAAGGGGACAATTGTGGAAAGGAAAACTGAATCAACCTATGGACCTTTCTGCCACTCAGGTGGAACTGACAGCAGTTAGAATGTTGGAGGGAAGATACTGACAATGATGACAGCTGGTGGGAGGAGGGAACTGGGAGCGTGACATTTGGTCTAGAAGGCCTCTTTCCTGGCCCTCAGACTGGAAGGAGCACTCTCTCTCTGTCTCTGGATAGAAGTACCTCTATTCCTGGATCTTTCCCAACTGTGTACTCTACCTGGATTCCTGTGATTATGTTACTGAACAAAGGATAGAAGGGGAGCAGTTTGAACTGTAAGGCCATTTTTTAGGAAAGTCAGCCTGAAGACACAGGCCCAACCAGCTCTGAAGGTCAGAACCTTTTCTTCCTTTTGCTGTCTACTGCTAAAGACTTTGAACTTAAGAAAACTAGCACAGATATAGCATATATAGGAATAAAAGAAACCCTCTACCAGCCTGCGAGGTCTGGCCTCAGCTCAAAAGCTGAGAGAGATTCAAACCCAATCTAGGGAAATCCCAATTCCCTCTTCCCTGATACCTCCCCAATCCAAACTTGTTATTAAACTTCATCTTTATTTAAATAACCCGTAGTCAGATAAGAGGGCTGTCATTTCAGGGGAACATAGAGGGAGCTGAACCTAAGGACAGCCATTCAACCATAAACAGTCCTTATCTGACCCCTGCCAGGAGACCTTGGTTTAGGGGGAGGCTTGTCCCTCAGGGGGAGTCCTTGCTTACCTGCTCTGGGGTATCTTCAACATAAATCAATAGAGAAGACATCCTCTCAGATGATTAGAGTTGGTTCATTTCTCAGGAGCCCCATTTTTCAAAGACAGTCGCTCAGCAGGTGGTATCTCTATCCTTTTACCTCACCAGCATCCCTCTATCTCATCAACTCCTCCATTCCCTGTTACAAAACCTTCCTTATTCCCTGTACCTCTTCAATCCTCAGCAGTTCCTTTAATTATTATAATACACAAACACGCATATTTAATATAGGAATGTATATTACTTGAATATGCCTGTTTCACAAAGGTTTTTGTTTTTGTTTTTTAATTAGGAGAGGATGAGGAGAGGAGATAGCTTTTCATTCTTTGAAAAACAATAAAATTAAGTTGAGCGAATGAGCATGTAGATTGAATGCAGCTAATATCAGAGAAGTTAACTAGAAACATCATTATAGCAAATATCTCTGATGAAACTCTCTAAGATACATAAAGAACTGATTCAAATATATAAAAATAAAAGCTATTTCCCAGATGATAAATGGTCAAAAGATTTGAACAGAAAATTTGTGAAGGAATTAATCAAAGCTATTAAATAGTCAAATAAAAATATTTTTGATCACTAAGAATCAGATAAAAGAAAATTTAATATTACTTCATATGTAACATATTGGCAAAGTTGACAAAAAGGGACAATGAAAAATGTTAGAGGCAATTCAAGAAAATAGGTATATTAATGTACTTTTGGTGCTATGAACTGGTTCAGTCATTCTGGAAAGCAATTTGGAATATGGCCAAAAGTTACTAAATTTTTCATGTGATACCACTACTAGCCTTATATGCTAAAGAAATCAAAAAAAGACGGAAAAGGATGCATAGGCACAAAAATGTTTATAGCAGGAGCTTTTGTAGAGGTAAAGAACTGGAAACTAAGGGAGTGCTCATCAATTAGAGAATGGCTAAACAAATTATGGTATATGAGTGTAAAGAAATATTATCATGCTCTAAGAAGTAATGAAAAATGATTTTAGGAAAAATCTAAGAAGACCTGGATGACTTGATGAGGAATGAATTGTGGAGAATACAGAGAACATTTTTTACAATAATGACAACATAGTAAAGACAAACAGCTTAAGAACTCTCATCAATATAATGACCAATCTCAATTCCAAACAACTGATGAAACATACCATATCCTTCTGGAGATGAAGCACTGAAGAATCCAGAATGGAATATAAATTTTACATGACCAAGTTGAGATTTTTTTTGCTTACCTAAACATACTTCTTACATATATTTTCTTTTTTTTTTTTATGTGGGGAAGAGTAAAGCAGGTATGGAAAATAAACAAATGTTTGTTAATTGGATAAATTAAACCAAATTATTTTCTTAAAGGCAGTGTTCATAATATAAAAACATGAGGGCTGGATATAATCTATACATTTTTTGCCTCATTCATTCCTTCTTTAGCATGTTTTTTCATATATTTTTTTTATCTTCACTTTCTTCTCTTTTGTTTTAAAGTTACCAAGTAGGAGTGTACATTCATATAATTGAAAGTCTTATCAAATTCTGTATGGAATTACTCTACCACTTTACCCTTAGCAATTGATATTAGTGCATATGGCAGTTAGGTGGTGCAGTGGATAGAGTACTAGTCTGGAGACAGGAAGATCTGCTTTCAAATCTTGCCTCAGACAGTTAAGATCTGTGTGACCCTGGTCAAGTCACTTAACTATTTGTCTCAGGTCCCTCATCTATAAAATGAGCCAGAGAAGGAAATGACAAAGCAGTCCTTATAATTAGAGTCCTAAAAGTCAGATTAGGGCAGCTAAATGGCACATTGGATAGAGGGCTAGGGCCCTGAGTCTGGAAGATTCAAGTCCAAATTTGGTTGGCTTCAGACTCTTACTAGTGTGACCCTGGAGAAGTCACTTAACCATGTTTGCCTCAGTTTCTTCATCTGACTTATAAGCTGGAGAAGGAAATGGCAAACAACTAATATATTTGCCAAGGAAGCCCCAAATAGGATCTTGATGAGTTGGAAACAATTGAAGCAACTGTAAAAATGAAAGAAAGTTACACAAGATTAGAAGCCATTTCAAATCTTTCTTTCTTCCATGAGATGTCATGGACAAAATAAATCATCATTAGTGTTCTGGAAACTTGCCTTTCTCTACTTAGGTAGATCACTACTGAGAACACTGACTGTATTTCTGAGATCAAGTTCCAGCATGGTAGATGCCACCAGAGCCTATGTTCCAATGGCATAGGCTTCAAGATGCTGGGATTAATTCTACACCACATTTGGCACCAGAAAAGGACTTTTTGGGAGAAAATCACATCATTGGAAAATTGAATTTTTATCTCCTCTTTGCTGATATTTACAACTTTTAATTTCTCTTTCATGTCATATCATAGCTAATATTTTGATAACTACATTAAGCAACAAGGAAAATAGACATCTGTATTGTGCTGCTGGTTGTAAAGGCTTTTGATATTTCTCCATTAAAAATGGATCTTATTTTAGATAATGAATATCTTTCATTGCTTTTAAAAAATAAATGGATACTCAATTTTATTGAAAGTTTTTTTCATCATCTGTTCATGTAATCATGTTAGTATTTTTTATTAATAGGATATATGATGTTTATAGTTTTTCTAACATTGAACCATCCCTATATGGCTTTTATGAATTTAATTAGGTTGAAATGGATAATTTTTAGGTATATTATTTTAACCTCTTTGCTAATATATTGTTCTTGCATAAAAATTGATTATATTATTTTATTATTTCCTTGGTTTTTGTTCATTTGTTTGTTTTTGCTTTATCTTTCCTTGTTTGAGTAACAAAACCTTATTTCTATTATTGAAGGTAAGATGCTTCTATCTCTATTTTTATAAATAATGTACACAATATAAAATTTAATTTTTCTTTAAGTGTTTGCTATTATTTGCTGTGGTCTGGGTTTTTTATTCTTTGGACGTTCCTTTATGACTTCTTCAAATCTTGTTTCTGAGATCAGGTTTTTTAAATGATCTATTACTTTTTCTGATAATTTAATGTTTTATCTAGTTTTTTGTGTTTGTTGATTTTTTTGTTTCATGTGATACATTTTCTTATTGATATGGAGATGGTTTTAGAGGTAATTAGATTCAGTGGAAATATACACGTCTCTTCTTGAAGTCAAACACATGATATTCTTTTTTTTTTTTAAACCCTTACCTTCCGTTTTGGAGTCAATACTGTGTATTGGCTCCAAGGCAGAAGAGTGGTAAGGGCTAGGCAATGGGGGTCAAGTGACTTGCCCAGGGTCACACAGCTGGGAAGTGTCTGAGGCCAGATTTGAACCCAGGACCTCCCGTCTCTAGGCCTGGCTCTCAATCCACTGAGCTACCAGCTGCCCTCACATTATATTCTTAAAGTAAGAATTGGAACAAAAATGAATTTTCCTGTTTGGACTCTTTCTGAGTTAATCAATCAACTCAGCCTTTCCTAACAGACAAACAGTCTAGATTTTTCTCCAGTTTCCTTTCTAGTTATGCCTCCAAGGACATGATATCCCTGAAAAATTAAAATAAGACTGTTACTTAAAAATTATGTTTATTGGTACATTTTCAGCTAGAACATTTTCAAAAGCATAGGATAAAACATTCTGGAATGCTACTATTCCAATGGAGTACTAATGTTTCTAGAGTTGGATTTACATAATTTTATTGAGGTAAAAGGTATAATTCTCAGGCAAATTTGCTAAGTTTCATTAACCTCTGAGCATAAATACTGTATGGTGTGGGTGAAGAAACATCAGCCTTTGTATTGCCAAGACAGATGGTTTCTTTTATGGTAGAGAATAATTTCCAGAGCCATCAATGGAATAGCACTGGATTGTATAATGTCTTTAGACATCATCATTTAGGAAGCAAGGACATCCATCAAAAATTAGCATTATGGACTGTAAACAAGCTTCAGATAGGCTCGGCTAACAACTTTATTTCTTCACTATTGCTGTCCTGTCAATGTATTTATGCTTATACTTATAATACTTTTTCAAATTTACCAAACAACAATTTGATTATTACAATTTTGAGCCCCTTTCCTAAGCATATCAAAGTAAAGAGTAGTGGGTAAGTGCAGTAGTGAGAGAAGAGGGACTTGAAAGATGGCATGACCAGAAAGCAGCTGATTTCAGTACTGAGTTCTGTGTAACACCTTCCCTTTTCCTCCACTAAGCTGGACAGCTATAATGGAATCAGTCAGGCCAGAGCAGAAGTAAGTGTACCCCTCACAGCCTTTTTTCTTTTTGATGATTTGAAAATCCCCCCCCCCATTACATAGACTTTGAGACAGTTCTGTTGTAATTTTAAAATTACCTATTTTGTTTTTAAAGGAAGGGAGAGAGGGGAGCGGGAAAATAAGGAGATCCCTGCTAACTACTTCCTATGGCCACTTTTGATGGTAGTATCAAAAACTCTCTTCAAGGAATATAGCTTTGAGTTCCCCGAAGGGAAATTGTAATCCAAGGTTGTCTTCAGTTTAGGGCAAGAAACTTTCATTCAGCTCAGCCAGGCAAAAAGGGCTGGAAAAGAGGATCTCTCTCATCCAGCTCCTTCCCAGAGTCTTACGTAAGAAGACTGAGCAGAAATCTCTCTCTGACCAACAGTTTTCCTTTTGAATCTTCATGGAACTCTCCTATCCCCCACAAGTTCTGAATGTTCCATTTGCCTCTCCAGAAACATTTTTCTTCAAAATGCAGTTTTCCCTTGTTTTTGGCAAATTCCTTGTTCACAGAAGTTCTAGCCGTTTCATCTATCCTATATGCCTGTATTCTTTATAAAAACAACAACATCATGTATTACCCAGTGGAACTGCTTGTCAGCTTCAGGAGGAGGGAGGAAAGAGTGGGGGTAGGATTGTAAATCGTGTAACCATGGAAAAATATAATAAATTAAAAAATAAAAAATAACAACAAAAATAACAACAACAACATAAAATCTCTGTATACCTTTTGGCTCAAGCAATACCATTACTAGGTTTATTTCCTAAGGTGACCAAGAAAAATGGAAAATATATGCTCTAAAATATTTATAGTAGCTCTTTTATTGTTATGTTGAGTGTCTTTTCTTTAAATTAAAATTAATTTATTTAGTCAATTTAGAACATTATTCCTTGGTTACAAGAATCATATTCCTTCCCTCCCTTCCCTCCCCCTCCCCTTCCCATAGCTGACATGCAATTTCACCAGGTATTACATGTGTCCTTGATCAGAACCTATTTCCATGTTGTTGATATTTGCATTAGGATGCTCATTTAGAGTCTACATCCCCAATCATATCCCCTTGACCCATGTATTCAAGCAGTTGTTTTTCTTCTGTGTTTCTACTCCCAGAGTTTTTCCTCTGAATGTGGATGTTTTTTTCTCATAGATTCCTCCAAGTTGTTCAGGATCACTGCATTGCCACTATTACATTCGATTGTACCACAGTGTATCAGTCTCTGTGTACAATGTTCTCCTGGTTCTGCTCCTTTTGCTCTGCATCAATTCCTGGAGGTTGTTCCAGTCCCCATGGAATTCCTCCACTTTATTATTCCTTTTAGCACAATAGTATTCCATCAAGTACATATACCACAATTTGTTCAGCCATTCCCCAATTGAAGGGCATTCCCTCATTTTCCAATTTTTTGCCACCACAAAGAGTGCAGCTATGAATATTCTTGTACATGTATTTTACCTTATTATCTCTTTGGGGTACAAACACAGCAGTGTGATGGCTGAATCAAAGGGCAGACAGTCTTTTAGTGCCCTTTGACTGTAGTTCCAAATTGCCCTCCAGAATGGTTGGATCAATTCACAATTCCACCAGCAATGCAATAATGTTATAGTAGCTCTTTTTGTGGTGGCTAAGAACTGGATATTGATGGGATGCCCAGCAGTGGGGAATGGCTAAACAAATTGTGGCATATGATAAGAAATGATGAGGTTCAATTTTGAAAAAACATGGAAAGACCTACATGAAATTATGAAGAGTGAAATGAGCAGAACCAATAGAACATTATATAAAGCAACTGAAATAGTTTAAAGAATGAATTGTGTATGTACACCTCTACAGAAAGAACTGATAAATAGAAATAAGTGACATAGTTTTACATATGCCTATGTCTTTTTTTTTCCTCAAATGACATCTCTAATGGGGAGAGGAGAGGGAGGGAGTTAAGTGGGTATTTAAATATAACAAACAAATACATATATCTATTTTAAAAACAGTATACTAGATTGCAACAAACAAAAAGGCAAGACCTATGGCATTTAGAAGAAAAAAACATGATTATGTTAAATTACTCTACATAGCACCCATAATGAATCCCTTCCATAGGCATTTAATATTTTTCACTTATTCCAACTCATATGAGGAGTATAATTCATCCAGGAGGTTATTGGTCACTAAGTCAACCAGGACAGGGTAGAAGTTGGATAGTTGCATACATGGGCAGAAAGACTAAGAAGGAATCTGTGGTTGTGGTTTACACTGACCCCAAACTGGGAGGCATTTCCTGGAAACCATATTTCAGTTTAACCCCAGGATCTTAAAAAAGGTAAGAAAGTAAATGTCAGCTTCATGCCACTGGAACATTTATTCATAGTGAACCAGAGCAAGAAGTAATGGTAATCATCAACATTTTCATAGCATATGTAAAGTAACTATATTTTAAATTTTTAATTGTTTCTTTGCTATGAAGAAAATAAAATTCTTAACAAGTATAAATAAAATAAATATCACTATAAATAGGCTCATTTTCTTTTTACTATACTTTGCTGTCTTCACTTTGGAGCACACAAAGCACTTATTGACATCAAACTGTTAACATAAATTTTTACCAAATTGGAATATGCACCTAAGAAAACTGACCCACAACCTAACCTGGATCATCAGATTCCTTTTCTGTTCTTCTAGTTCAAATGGTAGCTACCTGTTTTCAGATGGATGTAAAAGCTCCCCCTGCCTCCACTTTAGATAGTATGAAATGAGTTGTGGTTGAGAACTGGCATCAAGTGGTTTTGGTCAACCATAGAAAACTAGATAAAATTCAGGGAAGGAGAGTAAAAATGAGAAAAATTCTTCACAAGACCAAAGTTTTTCTTCTACAAAAAAAATGATATCATCAAATTCTTAACCATTATGATCAAGAGATATTATTTAGAAGGCATTTATTAAGTACTAACTGTGTACAGGTACTGTCCTAGATGCTGGAGAGACCAAACCAAATGAAAACCAAACCAAACAAAAAAAGCCTCTGTTCTCAAAAGCTTACATTCTTAAAACACCCTTATGTTGGACACTGAACACTTCATTATTACACTAATATGGTTAAGTCATACCAATATTTCAAAAGTGATTATTCACATAGGCATTTCTCTGGAGACAAATCAGAATCCTAAAATAATTTATGAGATGGTTTTATATTTTGCTTTTGAAACAAAACAAAACAAAAGTCCTGCATCTCTCAGGGCTAGTGTCTCTCATTGAATTTAGTTTGTCCTTTTATAGACACAGCCTGATAGAGTCTGCCCAGGATCTTCCACCCCCTTTTACTTTGGGGAGAATATATTTTTGTATATATTTATGTATGTACACATTGCTTCTCCTGACAATGTTAGTTCTATTTAATTAATTAATTTAGAATGTTTTTTCATAGTTACATGATTCATGCTCTTTTCCTCCCCTCCTTCCCACTATAGCCAACAAGCAATTCCATTGGGTTTTAAATGTGTAATTGATCAAGACCTATTTCCATATTATTATTTGCATTAGGGTGACCATTTAGAGTCTATATCCCCAATCAAATCCCCATTACCCATGTGATCAATCATATGTTTTTCTTCTGCATTTCTGCTCCCACAGTTCTTTCTCTGAATGTGGATAGTGTTTTGTCTCATGAGTCCCTTAGAATTGTCCTGGATCATTGCATTATTGCTAGTAGAGAAGTCCATTACATTAGATTAGATTAGATTGTGACTTAATGTGTACAATGTTCTCCTGGTTCTGCTCCTTTCACTCTGCATCAATTCCTGGAGGTCTTTCCAGTTCACATGGAATTCCTCCAGTTCATTATTCCTTTGAGCACAATAGTATTCTATCACCAACAGATACCATAATTTGTTCAGCCATTTCCCAATTGATGGGCATCCCCTCATTTTCCAATTTTTTTTTGCCATCCCAAAGAGTGTGGTTATAAATATTTTTGTACAAGTCTTTTTCCTTATTATCTGATAAAGACATTTCTTATAAGTCACTAATCTCCATCTGAGGTCAGGGAGAATGGAGCCCCATGGTGGGGAAGGGTTCCAATCTTTGCTGAATGAGAGGCATCTGAAGGACTTCCTTCTTTTTTCTTTTTTTTTTAAAATATATTTTATTTGATCATTTCCAAGCATTATTCGTTAAAGACATAGATCATTTTCTTTTCCTCCCCCCCCCACCCCCCATAGCCGACGCGTAAGTCCACTGGGCATTAGATGTTTTCTTGATTTGAACCCATTGCTTTGTTGATAGTATTTGCATTAGAGTGTTCATTTAGAGTCTATCCTCTGTCATGTCCCCTCAACCTTTGTATTCAGGCAATTGCTTTTTCTCGGTGTTTCCACTCCCATAGTTTATCCTTTGCTTATGAATGGTGTTTTTTTCTCCTGGATCCCTGCAAGTTGTTCAGGGACATTACACCGCCACTAATGGAGAAGTCCATTACGTTCGATTATACCACAGTGTATTAGTCTCTGTGTACAATGTTCTCCTGGTTCTGCTCCTCTCGCTCTGCATCACTTCCTGGAGGTTGTTCCAGTCTCCATGGAACTTCTCCACTTTATTATTCCTTTTAGCACAATAGTATTCCATCACCAACATATACCACAGTTTGTTCAGCCATTCCCCAATTGATGGGCATCCCCTCGTTTTCCAGTTTTGGGCCACCACAAAGAGCGCAGCTATGAATATTTTTGTACAAGTCTTTGTGTCCATTATCTCTTTGGGGTACAGACCCAGCAGTGTTATGGCTGGGTCAAAGGGTAGATATTCTTTTAGCACCCTTTGGGCATAGTTCCAAATTGCCCTCCAGAATGGTTGGATCAGTTCACAGCTCCACCAGCAATGAATTAATGTCCCTATTTTGCCACATCCCCTCCAGCATTCATTACTTTCCTTTGCTGTTATGTTAGCCAATCTGCTAGGTGTGAGGTGATACCTCAGAGTTGTTTTGATTTGCATCTCTCTGATTATAAGAGATGTAGAGCACTTCTTCATGTGCTTGTTAATAGTTTTGATTTCTTTATCTGAGAACTGCCTATCCATGTCCCTTGCCCATTTATCAATTGGAGAATGGCTTGATTTTTTATACAATTGATTTAGCTCATTATAAATATGAGTAATTAAACCTTTGTCAGAGGTTTCTATGAAGATTTTTTCCCAATTTGTTGTTTCCCTTCTGATTTTAGTTATATTGGTTTTGTTTGTACAAAAGCTTTTTAGTTTGATGTAGTCAAAATTATTTATTTTACATTTTGTGATTCTTTCTATATCTTGCTTGGTTTTAAAGCCTTTCCCCTCCCAAAGGTCTGACATGTATACTATTCTATGTTTACCCAATTTACTTATGGTTTCCTTCTTTATGTTTAAGTCACTCACCCATTTCGAATTTATCTTGGTGTAGGGTGTGAGGTGTTGATCTATTCCTAGTCTCTCCCACACTGTCTTCCAATTTTCCCAGCAGTTTTTATCGAATAGTGGATTTTTGTCCCAAAAGCTGGGATCTTTGGGTTTATCGTATACTGTCTTGCTGAGGTCGCTTTCCCCCAGTCTATTCCACTGATCTTCCTTTCTGTTTCTTAGCCAGTACCAAATTGTTTTGATGACTGCTGCTTTGTAATATAGTTTTAGGTCAGGGACTGCAAGGCCCCCATCATATGTGTTTTTTTTCATTATTTCCCTGGATATCCTTGATCTTTTGTTCTTCCAAATGAACTTTGTTATGGTTTTTTCTAAATCAGTGAAGAAGTATTTTGGTAGTTCAATGGGTATGGCACTAAATAGATAAATAAGTTTGGGTAGGATGGTCATTTTTATTATATTGGCTCGTCCTATCCATGAGCAGTTAATGTTTTTCCATTTGTTCAAGTCTAGTTTTAGTTGTGTGGCGAGTGTTTTGTAGTTGTGTTCATATAGTTCCTGTGTTTGTCTCGGGAGGTAGATTCCTAGGTATTTTATTTTGTCTAAGGTGATTTTGAATGGGATTTCTCTTTCTAGTTCTTGCTGCTGAGCTGTGTTGGAGATATATAGAAAAGCTGATGATTTATGTGGGTTTATTTTGTATCCTGCAACTTTGCTAAAGTTGTTGATTATTTCAATTAGCTTTTTGGTTGAATCTCTAGGATTCTTTAAGTAGACCATCATGTCATCCGCAAAGAGTGATAACTTGGTCTCCTCCTTGCCTATTTTGATGCCTTCAATTCCTTTATCTTCTCTAATTGCTACTGCTAGTGTTTCTAGTACAATGTCAAATAATAGAGGTGATAATGGGCATCCTTGTTTCACTCCTGATCTTATTGGGAATGCATCTAGTTTATCCCCATTGCAGATGATATTAGCTGTTGGTTTTAGATATATACTGTTTATTATTTTTAGGAATGACCCTTCTATTCCTATGCTTTCTAGTGTTTTTAATAGGAATGGGTGTTGTATTTTATCAAAGGCTTTTTCTGCATCTATTGAAATAATCATGTGATTCTTGCTAGTTTGCTTGTTGATGTGGTCAATTATGTGGATGGTTTTCCTAATGTTGAACCAGCCCTGCATCCCTGGTATGAATCCTACTTGATCATGGTGAATGATCCTTCTGATCACTTGCTGGAGTCTTTTTGCTAGTATCCTATTTAAGATTTTTGCATCTATATTCATTAGGGAGATTGGCCTATAGTTTTCTTTCTCTGTTTTTGACCTGCCTGGTTTTGGAATCAGTACCATGTTTGTGTCGTAAAAGGAGTTTGGTAGAACTCCCTCTTTGCTTATTATGTCAAATAGTTTGTATAGTATTGGGATTAACTGTTCTCTGAATGTTTGATAGAATTCACAGGTGAATCCATCAGGCCCTGGGGACTTTTTCTTAGGAAGTTCTTTAATGGCTTGGATTTCAATTTCTGATATGGGATTATTTAGGAATTCTATTTCCTCTTCTGTTAGTCTAGGCAGTTTGTATTTTTGTATATATTCATCCATTTCTCCTAAATTGGTGTATTTATTGCCATATAATTGGGCAAAGTAATTTCTAATGATTGCCTTAATTTCCTCCTCATTGGAGGTGCTGTCCCCCTTTTCATCTTTAATGCTGTGAATTTGCTTTTCTTCCTTCCTTTTTTTAATTAGATTGACCAGTACCTTGTCTATTTTGTTTGTTTTTTCAAAGTACCAGCTTCTTGTCTCATTTATTAAATCAATAGTTCTATCACTTTCGATTTTATTAATTTCTCCCTTAATTTTTAGGATTTCTAATTTGGTTTTCTGCTGGGGGTTTTTAATTTGATCGCTTTCCAGTTTTTTCATTTGCATTTCCAATTGATTGATCTCTGCTCTCCCTTGTTTGTTAATATAAGCATTCAGGGATATGAATTTACCTCTGATTACCGCTTTGGCTGCATCCCAAAAGGTTTGAAAGGATGTTTCGCCATTGTCATTTTCCTCGATGAAATTATTAATTGTTTCTATGATTTCTTCTTTAACTAAACGGTTTTGGAGTATCATATTGTTTAATTTCCAATTGGTTTTAGATTTGGTTTTCCATGTACCATTACTAATCATTATTTTTATTGCCTTGTGATCTGAGAAGGCTGCATTCATTATTTCTGCTTTTCTGCATTTGTGTGCCATGTTTCTGTGACCTAATGTATGGTCAATTTTTGTGAATGTGCCATGTGGTGCTGAGAAGAAGGTGTATTCCTTTTTATCCCTATTTATTTTTCTCCATATGTCTATTAATTCTAATTTTTCTAAGATTTCATTCACTTCTTTTACCTCTTTCTTATTTATTTTTTGATTTGATTTATCTAAATTTGATAATGGTTGGTTTAAGTCTCCCACTAGTATGGTTTTATTGTCTATTTCTTCCTTCAATTCTCCTAGTTTCTCCATTAGAAATTTGGGTGCTATATTATTTGGTGCATACATATTGATTAATGATATTTCCTCATTGTCTATAGTCCCTTTTAACAAGATATAATTACCTTCCCTATCCCTTTTGATCAGGTCTATTTTTGCATTGGCTTTATCAGATATCATGATTACCACTCCTGCCTTCTTTCTATCAGTTGAAGCCCAGAAGGTCTTACTCCATCCTTTAATTCTGACCTTGTGGGTGTCAACCCGCCTCATGTGTGTTTCTTGAAGACAACATATGGTAGGGTTTTGGATTCTAATCCATTCTGCTATTCGTCTACGTTTTATGGGTGAGTTCATCCCATTCACGTTCAAAGTTATGATTGTCATTTGTGGACTCCCTGGCATTTTGATTGCCTTCCCTAATTCTAACCTTTTCTTCTTCGGCTCTACCTTTTAGTCCAGTGATTTACTTTGAAACAGTCCCCCTTGTCCCCTCCCTTGATGTTTCCCTTTTTAGTCCCTCCCTTTTTGTTCCCTTCCCCTCCCCCCTCTCTTTCCCTCCCTTTTTGTTCTCCCTCTCCCCCTCCCCCCCTTGGTTTTCCCTTCTCCTTACCCTTGTTGGGTAATATAGAATTCAAGATCCCAATGGATCTGGATGTTTTTCCCTCTCAGAGCTGATTTCCCTGAGATTGAGGTTTAAGTAACCCCCCCCCCTCTTCCTCTCCTTCTTATAGGAGTTTTCTTCCCCTCCCCTTCCCATGTGAATCTTTGTGTGAGAACCATTATTCTATTTGGTCTTTCTTTACCCCCTATTTATACATTACATTTTCCCCACATATTAGTATACATAGGTTGATATAAATGTAGTCCTTATAGAAGAGAGTTTGAGTAAAAGAAGAAGATAACATTTTCCCCTTTCCTTAATATTTACCTTTTCAGGTATTCCTTGCTCTTTGATTTTCGGTATCAAACTTTCCACAGAGCTCTGGTCTTTTCTTTGCAAAAAGTTGGAAGTCTTCTATTTTGTTGAATGCCCATACTTTCCCTTGGAAGTATATAGTCAGTTTTGCTGGGTAGCTGATTCTTGGTTGGAGACCCAGCTCTCTTGCCTTTCTGAAGATCATGTTCCATGCCTTACGATCATTCAGAGTAGAACTTGCAAGGTCTTGGGTGACCCTGATTGGCATTCCTTTATATCTAAATTGTCTTTTTCTGGCTTCCTGTAGGATTTTTTCTTTTGTTTGATAGCTTTGGAATTTGGCAATTACATTCCTGGGAGTTGTCTTTTGGGGGTTTAGTGTAGAAGGTGGTTCTGTGAGCTCTGTCAGTGGCTGTATTGCCCCCTTGTTCTAGAATCTCTGGGCAATTTTCTTTGATTATATCTTGTATCACCATGTCCAGTTTGGTGTTTATTTCTGGCTTTTCTGGGAGTCCAATTATTCTTAAATTATCCCTTCTCCCCCTATTTTCCAGATCTATCACCTTGTCGGTGAGATATTTTATGTTCTCTTCTAATTTCTTGGTATTTTGGCTTTGTTTTATTAATTCTTGCTCTTTTACACGATCGTTGTCTTCCAGCTGCCTGATTCTGGCCTTTAAAGCCTGGTTTTCCTTTTCAGTTTCATCATACCGGTTTTGTAGATGCGTGAATTTCTTTTGCATTATTTCCAACTTTTCCTCCCAGAAGGCTTCCATCTTTTTGGTCATTTCTGATTCAAATTCTTCATAGGTTTGTGGAGAGTTTCCATTTCCTTTGGAAGGTTTTGGAGCATTTTCTTTTATATTATCTTCTATCTGCTCTGTATTTTGTATTTTGGCTCCATAGAATGTGTCCAAAGTCGCCCCTTTCTTCTTATTTTTCTTGGTATTTTGGGGCTTCTGTGGTTCTGTGGAGTTTGCCATTTCTGAATGTGGAGGATTAATTTTTCTTGTCTCTGTCTGGTGTTCAGAGGCTTTAGTCCTGGGCAGATGAGCTTTCCCTGGGTTAAACTGAATATGCCTCACTGGAACTGGAATGGAAGGGTCGGACCACGAGGCCACACTCTCCCCCCGGCTCGCTTTCCGGAAGTTGCCTTCAGAATCGCTGGCCGTGAGGCTGTTTCGTCGGCCTGCGGGGGGATGGGCTGCAGCTAGCCCAAGCTCCGAGGGCGAGGACTTTCACTGAGACTTGGATAGCAGGATCCAGCCCGTGAGGCTGTCTTGCCCGCCCTGAGGGTTGCTGTTGTTTAGACCAGCTCTCTGCAGCGGAAGCCCCAGGCAGTAACTTTCACCGGGACTGTAGAAGGCCCTGAGGGTTCTGCTCTCTGAGCCCAGCTGGGCTGCGGCTTCCGGGAGCCTTGGACTCTGCACTCCTACCCCTGAGGTCCGAGGGATCTCGGGTTCTGGCTTTTAAGGGGAGCCGTACCTTTTGAACCGGGTCCAGGTCCAGGAGGAGGGTTCCCAGGGTCTGTGCTGTTGATCGTTTTGAATTTCGGCGCCTTAGGAGCTTATAGTTTGAGATCGGTCGGGAAGGGTTTTCCGGAGATCTGAGCTTTAGCTTTCTCTAAGCCGCCATCTTAACCGGAAGTCTCCCCTTCTTTTTTCTGTAGGGACTGGTTAGACACTTTCAGCTCCCCTTGTGGTCTTAAAGCCACTCCTACCTAACAATATCACCTCTATGACCTTCCTGAGGTCCTCTTTGGTCCTCTATGACCTTTCTGAGAAAGAGTTATCAGAGAACATTGGAGCACTGCCCTGACAGCAATATGAAGGGGTCCATCGATTTTAAATGACAGTAAACAATGGGATACAATGGACCTGTCTTTAGGCACTGTACATGCCAATGCCCACTCTTCTGCCACTGGGAGCCTCTTCGGCCATGGAGGGCCTAGGTTTGTGTCTGGTGCCTTTTTGTTATGCGCTACGACGGGGACCTGTGACCCCCTGGATAGTGTTGAGCCTCCGTAAGGGCAGGGGCTTCATCCGTCTTTCTTTGCATCCCCAGAATATAGCACAGTGCCTAGCACATAATAGATTCTAAAATGTTTATTGATTAACCAACTGACTGCCTGTTGCTTCTTAGCTCCTGCTATTGGGGTCCATGTCTCTGCTTGCTGCACCCCCTTTCCCCACCCTTTTCCCCTGCCATCATAGTCAGTCTTGCCTGCTGTGCCAGGGCAGGAAAACTGCCCCTATTACTAGGGCCTGTGTTCTGCCATATTCTGAACATTGCTGTAGGCCTGAGCACTGCTGGGGCCTGACTCTGTCCATCTATGCAGAAGGCTCCTGCAGACCTATCCTGCCACTGCCCTTTGGTGCCCAGCAGGAATCCCCTGGTAACTCCCCCTGCCAGGGATGACTTTGCCTTTCTATGCTAGGAATAGAATACAAAGCAACCGAGTCAGAGAATCCTCTAGACCAGAGCATGTTCCCCATTTGCTGTGTAGGAGCAGGAGAATATTTCTGCAGGGCCTGGGGAAACATGCCTGGGGCCTGAGCTCAGTGCTCTTCAGGGGCCTTTTACTAGAAGTTCAGGAGAGAGAATTAACTGCTGACAATTCACAGTTCAGGGGTAAAAGTAGAAACTTTTGAAATTGATGCAGCACCTTGCCTGTCCTCAATTAATTAAATGAGGGTGCACATTTGACCCTGCTCTCAGCTCTGGAAATGTTTCTGGGTTCCTGAAGAGAATTCAATATTGTCCTTTCAAGTGTCTCCCTTATGGCTTAGAGCAAAGAATCACACCTAACTCTAGGTGGCAAAGTTGCATGTGGCCTCTGAAATTCCAAATTAAAAGACTAGCAAGTAGAACTCTAATGGTTTCTTTAGTGTAGCTGCTAGACAGCCCTCAGAGGCGAGTAATCTGACATGGTTTGCATTCTCTCACTGCTAGGTTTTCTTATGCCACCCCTCAAATGTTGGCTGTGTCACATAGAATTATGAACTTGAAGACTGACAGGCCAGCAGCACTTGTCATTTCCAAAAACAACCTCATAACCAAACACTTGGACCCCCATTTACCAATATAACTCCCCCCAAATGGAAGATCTTTTCTATCAGTAGTGTCCCTGAGGAAATGATGATTTTTTTTAGGGGATGATTTTTTTTTCTGGTTAGACTTCTATGTATTTTTTTAAATCTTATTTAATTGATTAAGAGAATTTTCTCATAGTTACATCAATCATGTTCTTTCCTTCTTCTCCCATCACCCCTCTTGTAGCCAACACACTATTCCATTGGGTTTTACATGTGTCATTGATTAAGACCTATTTCCATATTATTGATATTTATAATACAGTGATCATTTAGAGTCTACATCCCCAGTCATATCCCCATCAACTCATGTGATCAAGCAGTTGTTTTCCTTCGGTGTTTCTACTCCCACAGTTCTTCCTCTGAATGTGGATAGTGTTCTTTCTCATAGATCTCTGCAGATTGTTCAGGATCACTGCATTGACACTAATGGAGAAGTTCATTTACATTCAATTGTACCACAGTGTAGCAGTTTCTTGTACAATGTTCTCCTGGTTCTGCTTCTCTCACTCTGCATCAATTCCTGGAGGTGATTCTAGTTCCCATGGCATTCCTCCACTTTATTATTCCTTTGAGCACAATATATTCCATCATCAACAGATACCACAATTTGTTCAGCCATTCCTAGGAGTTGATTATTAGTAACAACTAGTTCTTCTGAATTTGTCCTTTTAGATGAACAGAAAATCTCTTTCAACCCCTATGCCCATTCCCTCTCCCCTCCTAAAATTCTAAAGTGCTTTGTTTTTATTTTTATTTATTACTTATTTTTTAAAGCCTTAAAATCTTGGAGTCAATACTATGTATTGGTTCCAAGGCAGAAGAATGGTAAGGGCTAGGCAATGGGGGTGACTTGCCCAAAGTCACAAGCCAGGAAGTATCTGAGGCCAAATTTGAACCCAGGATCCCTCCTCTCTAGGCCTGACTCTCAATCCACTGAGCCTCTAAACTGTTTTGAAGGCAAACTGAGTTCAGAAGAGATCATTTGGAGGCTTAGAGGACCATCTGGAAGGCCCAACACATCTGGAGGCCCTATAAGACAGTTTTACCACAATTCTCTACAAGGTTTAGTTCCTTTTCTTTATTCTTTTACAAAGAAATATTTACTTCAAAAGGCATAAACACAAGGATATAAACTTACTCCACAAAGTGAGTCATGATCCTTCACCTCCCTTGAACCTCCTTGTCTTTGGAAATGGGAAGAGATTAGGTTCATGATTATGCTCTGCTCACAGTCCTAATTCAAGTCTAATTCCTATCTCCATTCCTCCCTTGGAACAGTTTAAAAAAAAAAAAAACCCTTACCTTCTATCTTAGAGCAATACTAAGCATCAGTTCCAAGGCAGAAGAGCACAAAGGGTTAGGCAATTAGGGTTCAGTGACTTGGCTAGGGTCATACACCTAAGAAGTGTCTGAGGCCAAATTTGAACCGAGGTCCTCCTTTCTCCAGGACTGGCTCTTTATCTATTGAACCACTTAGCCACCCTCAGGACAATTTAGATCTTATTTTATTTAATTTTTTACCAATTATAAGTAATAACAAATTTCCACTAAAGTTTTCCTAAGTTATATGATCCAACTTATTTCCTTCCCTTCCCCCTCCCAGTGCTTGCAGGCTCTTCAATCTTGGTTATACATGTATTATCATGCAAAACATTTCCATATTATTCATTTTTGTAAGTGAATAATCTTAAAAATTAAAACCCCAAATCATAAACTCAAATAAACAAGTGATAAATCATATGTTTTCATCTGCATTCCGAATCTAACAGTTCTTTCTCTGGAGGTGGAGAGTATTCTTTGTCTTAAGTCCTATGGAATTGTCCTGGATTTTTGTATTGCTGAGAGTAGCTGAGTCTATCAGGTACACAATTATTTCTATTTCTGTGTACAATGTTCTCCCGGTTCCCTCAGAACAGGTTTTAAAGACACAGGATACACTCACACTGATCTTTTCTTGCTGAGTGTTCTCAGCTGGTGTACTTTCTAAAGCTTCCAGGAATGGGGGGTGGGTGAGGAACACCATCCAGTTAGCAATCACAGTCTTCAGCAGCATCACCAAAAGCCCATGCAGGCTCACCTTCCTCTGCTGTGCAGAGGCTCAACTTCAACAAATCCATTACATTTCAGTCCTATAAGACGACCCCACTTGTTCTGGGTTCAGCCTGCCCCAGAGCATTGCACTGACATCTTAGGTATGATGCTGGACTAGAAGACAACACTTGTTGGTCTTTCAACAGTTAACAAAAAGAGATTAATTTAGATATAATGAATTAAGGATATGCAATTAAAGATCAACAACCTGAAAGTCAGGCCAATAACCCAAACCTTGAGTTCCCTGACAACCAAGCCTCTAAGATGGTGTCAATACCTATTATTAGCCTAATTGTTATAAGAGATTGCTCTTGCCTGATTTTTGGGCTTTTTTAAAAAAGGCGTTCACATTTCTGTTATGTAATTATTGATAAATGATGGCTGTAAAACAAATATTTAAAAGAATCGTCTCAGGGACAGACATTGATCTTTCTGTTCATCACATATTGTTTACAGCAATTTGAATCTAGAAAAAAAAATTTTGGATTAAGTTCTTTTGGACCATAAGTAGCATACTCGTATTCTATACTCATTTTTTTTTATTCACTACATATTTTATGTGTGTATGCATGTGTGCCTGTGCATGTGTGTGTATTAGGAAGAAATAAATAATGGTTAGTGAAGAATAAAGATAAAATAGATGAATAAAAAAAGAATAAAATAAAGAATGGTTAGTGAATAATGGTTAGAGTTGTACTGAGAGTCAAGAAGAACCAGTTTCAACTAGTGCCTTTGACACATACCGGTTACATAATCCCAAATAGGTCACTTTACCTCTCAGAGGAATTTTCCCCCTTGAGTCCCTCTGCCAGGGTCTAGAGGTCTACACACATGGACAGACATACTGAAGTGAGGAAAGTTACAAAGTGCACACAAGGTGCAAAGAAGTGATTGACAGCCTTCAGTTCTCTGAATTCTCCAAGAGTTGGTAGGGGAAAAGTTCCAAGCTGTTGAAGGTAAACTGTCTGTCTGGACCTGAAGGTCAAGCCTGAAGAGTGTAGATCTGGACTCTCCTGTACATCCTGCAAGTTGTCTTGAATACCATCAAACAAGGGTAAGAGGAATACACTCTGGCGGACAGAGTGGAAACTTGGAGGAGCCTCTTTTTCCTGGGACATGAGGACTCAGCTGGATTCCTGTACCTGATCCACCAAGGACTCCATGTGTAAGAAATCTGGTTACCTGTTGGACATACCCTTAGGAAACTTAGGCATTTAGTTTAGTATAGTTAGATAGTGGGTTTAATAACTGGGATAAGAGTCAGATGCAACCTTTCTCCTTATCCTCCCCTATCTTGTCCCTTCTCTGTTAATAAATTCAGTTATTTATATGTGATTTTCTCTTTGTATAAGCCCTTCCTCTTTTCCTAAATTATTATAACAATACATAATATGTTTATATTGTGATATTGCATACACATATATACAAACATATACACTTGATATGACCTTCTATGTTGGAGGGTTTTTTTTTAATATTTCGCATTCACAAACAAATCTACACATGCACAGTTGGAACTACAGCTCTCAAAGGACTGACCCATAGACAAATCATTTGATGCATTTTAGTAATCTCACTGGATGCTTGAAATTAGCTGTACAAAGTAGTGGTTTTGGTCATCAAGGCATCAAATATTTGATTCAATAGAAATATACAGACAAGACACTAACCAATGTCCCCTATTTTGTTTCTCTTATTCTTTGGTAGATAAGGGTAGTTCACATAAAAGGTCTATTTTCTGAATGGCAAAGTGAAGGAAAGGCAAAGAATACTTCCGACTATTTTGTCTTCTGAAAGAACTTTTGTATGGTGGATCAGTTGGGAATGCAAAGGAGTAAGGATGAAACCTGAGGAGTTAAAAGGGTTTATTTCTAGATCTTGAATTTGTCAGAGTAAAGCAAAGTGTCTTTGTTTAACAGGGGAAGACTTTTGGCAGCCTATGAAGGAGGAATACAGAAGTGATATTATTTCTTTTGAGAGCAATGTTAAGCCAGTTATGTTCTATGGAAACCTGATTAAGTGAAGAGGTCTATGAAAAAATGTTATGCCAAAGATATTTTCCACCCGCAATATCAAATACAAAATTATATATAATATTTCTAATATAAGATGTTATAGATAAATATAGATATAATATAGATAATAGGATATAAATATAGACGTATAATAAAATGTCAATATTCAAGAAAAGCTATAACAATGACTGCATCTGATTTATACAACATTCTGCTCTACTAGTGCCATGAAAAAGGAATTATTCTTTATTATTTGTTTTCAAATTATCATTCATTAACAGTTTTCAAATTATCTAGCATTTGGCTTGAAATATTGACATGCCTCAACTATGAGCAGTGGATATCTTTCCACTTATTAAAGTTTTTATTTTTTTCTATAAAGAGTATTTTATAATTATGTTCATATAAATCTTATGTTTCTTAAAGGTTAAATATCAGTCACATCGTGCATTTCAAATTGAATTTGTCTTATTTCTTCTGGTTTTTGTTAGTATAATATAGGAAAGCTGATTTATTGGTATATTCTTACTTTATTAAAACTATTAATGAATTAATTAATGGGAAAGCATTTATCAAGTGTTCACTCTGCAACAAATACTATACTAAGTACTGGGAACACAAAATGAAAAACCAGACAGTTCCTGCTCTCAAGGACTTCATGTTCTTATAGATGGAGACAACACATTTAGCAGGGCTTAGCTTAGAGTTAGCTAGTGGTCCTTAGGATGCAGTTTCAGGGCAGATAACAATGCCAGAAGACCTTACAGGCATTGCAAGATGGTAAGCCTTAGTGGACCTTGGTCTTAATGGAAATACTAGTTGGTATTCATTCACTCTGTATTCATCAAAGCCATATGAGCAACTGGGCCCACTCCCCACTTAAGGAGCTGGCAGGAGAGAGGAAGCAAAAATAAAAACAGGGGAAGAAAGAAAGAAAGGGTTCTTTTGGACCTAATCTTCTCCAATGGGCCTTCTAGAGCTCAATGGTTTTTGATGCTTTAAGCATAATGTAATTAGTCTGCTTGTTTCTCTTGACATTTTCAATTTTCATTGTTGCCTTATTTGAACTCACATTATAACTCTTGTTGTTACCTGAAGCATAACAGATCTTGTTCCAATATACTTGTTTTTGTTCTTTATATTTAAATATATTATTTGTATGCAATAAATTATTTGTTTTTAAAAAATTAACAATGACATAGTGACAAAACAAAAAATAAAGAATAAATAAAGCCCTGAAATAGCTAATGACTTGAATTGATGTGACTGATTAAAGGTGATCAATTTGCCAAAATTGATTAAATAATTTTAGATTTACTCATACTATGTTCATAGTCCATTATTATAAATGACACATTAAAGAGCTACCTTAAATAAAAAAAGAAGATAGAAGGCTTTTTTGGGACACATAAAATGGTGGAGATCCAGATAAAAAATGTGGTTAAAAAGAATGTAATGTGTCAGTTAAGGAGCAACAAGAATTATGCATCATTTATGTAATCAAAAGGGGGAAAATCATCATAGCATAGCAATTCAAAGGATACAATCCTGTCACAAAGTGAGAAAAAGTGAGAGAATAAGGAAATCAGAGAAGTAGTGAGAAAAAGAAGTGGTTAGAGTCACAACACAGCACATTCACTGTTTATGAGGAAGTAATATTCTGTACAAGGGAAGTATTGTCACTGGTTTTGGGTGGAGAGTCTTAAATAAGCCAGATATTTGTAGAAGCTTTGCCAAGGGAAAGAAGTACTTCATATTGCATCAGCATGAGTTTAAATTAAACATTAGGGCATAGGTATGTATAATATTTCCAAAGGGTCAAAAATCTTTCCTTCAAAATTTACCCTGAATTATTAAGAGTTGAAATAAAAGGCATATAAGATATATATATATATATATATATATATATATATATAAATACATAAATATGCCCCCCTCTTTGTGTTTTGTGTACACCAATAGCAGATATCAACACTTCAACAGAAGCATGATTTCGTCCATATGGGTATTCCCTACAATTATGCTAGTAGAAATCCTTCCATGATTCTCATATTATGAAACTCTTGTCCATTATCCTTCATAAAGCCAGTAGTGATGGCAAACCTTTTAGAGATGGAGTGTGGGGCTCCACCCCATCCTACCTCCCAGACCAAGTGCCACCCCCCACTCCCTTATACCAAGTGCCATGCCATGCCCTTGCCCCTCTCACCTCCTGCCCCTCCCCCTGATTATCACAGACAGGAGAGGGAGGAAATGATCCCATTGGACTGCTGGAAGTGGGGTAGGTGATGAGAGGTATGGATGGAGAGGGGGAGGAGACTGGTCTCAGTGCTCTGCTCCCCTCCAGCTATGTGCCATGCTGTGAGCTATACTTCCCTCAAATCTACCTCCTCTTTAACCCCACCATGGGAATCACCTTCACCATAGACTCAACAGGGTGCCATCTGTGCTACACCCTCAAGCATGTGAGTCCCATCCCCCTCAGTGCCAGACAGGGGAGGGAGAAAGTGCACCCATTGGGTTGCTGGGCAGGGGGGGTGAATGAAGTGAGGAATGTCCTCAGGGGGAGGGGAACAACTCTGCCTTGGGACCCTCTGGCTTTCTAGTAATGAACTCTGTCCAACAACTGCAGGTGAGCCCACAGAGAGGGCTCTTCATGCCCTTTTGATCATGGTTGCCATATGCCATCATTGCCTTAAAGGATGTGGAAAGGAAAACTGAATTAAGCACTGGACTTTCTGTCACTGAGTTGGAGCAAATAGCAGTTGGAAGGTTAGAGTGAAATTGATGGACAGCAATGATAATTGGTGGGGAGGAGGGGGACTGGGAGAGTGACAGTTGATCTAGAAGGACTCTCTCTTTCCTGGCCCTTGGACTGGAAGGAGCCTCTCTCCCTGACTCTGGAGAGAAGTACCTCTATTCCTGGATTTTCTCAACTGTCTACTCTACCTGAATTCCTGTGATCATGTCATCAAACAAAAGGATTGAAAGGGAGTGGTTTGAACTGTAAGGCTGGTCTTTAGGGACATCAGCCTGAAGAGAGAGGCCCAACCAGTTCTTAAGGTCAGAACCTTTTCTTCCTCTTGCTGTCTACTGCTAAAAACTTTGAATTTAAGAAAACTAGCATAGATTAGCTTAGACAGGAATAAAAGAAACCCTCCACCACCCTGCAAGACCTGACCTCAGCTCAAAAACTGAGAGAGACTCAAAAGTAATCTAGGGAAATTCCAATTCTCTCTACCCTGATATCTTCCCAATCCAAACTTGTTTTTAAAATTCATCTTTATTTAAATAATCTACAATCAGATAAGAGGACTGTCATTTCAGGGGAACATAGAGGGAGTTGAACCTAAGGACAGCCATTCAATCATAAAAGATCCTTATCTGACCCTTGCCAGGAGACCTTGGACTAGGGGGAGGCTTGTCCCTCAGGGGGAGTCCTTGCTTACCTGCTCTGGGGTATCTTCAACATAAATCAATAGAGAAGACATCCCCTCAGGCTATCATAGTTGGCCCATTTCTCGGGACCCCCATTTTTAGCAGGGGGTATCTTTCTCCTTTTATCTCACCAGCATCCATATTCCCTCTATCCCTTCAACTCCTCCATTCCCTGTTACAAAACCTTCCTTATCCCCTGTATTTCTTCAATCCCTACAATCCCTTTAACTATTACAAGGATCTATTTTCTTGTAGTCCAAGTATCTTAACTAGAGGGTTAAACAAAGATGAGTGGTGGTCTGGATTTTGTCCCACTGACCATTGTTTACCAACCTCTGTTCTTGTAGACTAACTGGGGTTATAACTATAAAATATCCAGTCAGAGCCTAAAAGGGAGCCCCCAGCGAGATCAGAAGATCTCAGCCATAGAGGATGCTGTAGCACTCATAGTTCTTTTCCCTCACTTTGCTATAATCACATGATTAGCTAACCTCTTCCAAATATGTCTCCCAGATTCTACATTTCATCATTGCTAATAGACAATAACCTACTTATGCTCACTATGAATGACTTTTGAATCATCCACTCTTTTCAAAAGCTAATCATTAGGTGATGAGTTCTTTGGTCATGATAATCTATGAAACAAAGTAGACTTCTTAATCATTGTAAATCCCAAACAGATTAAATTATAATTAATAATAAAATCCCTCAGTATGATAGTGTACTTATCTAAAACTACTCTTCCCAGGCAAATTCCTAACTTCTCTTTAAAACTTTGGAGTCTAGGGGCAGAGCCAATATGGGGACTTAGTAGCAGCAAAAGCTGGAACTGCTCTGAGAATCCTCTCAAAACTTTGGAGTCTAAATATGGATGAACTGACTGGGAAAATTCCTGGTTATATTGAAACAATTGCATATCAAAATTTTGTCTTTTCCAGGATTTGCAGGATCTCAATGAGGCAAGGGTTCAAAGTACTAATCAACAACATATAACCCCTGAGATAAGTTCAATGTGATACCATGCCATAAAGAACATTTTCCCACTCAAAAGTAGATTTGCTTATGTAAGTATATATTTAATTGGTGAAAGATTTCAAAAGAGGATGACATTTAACTTCACAAGGGCTAAAGTTCATTCTGGAGACAACATTGGCTTTGTAGGTGTAATTTCACAAAATAATTGCCTACCAGTGTGAGCATTCTCTATACTATACTGTTCTGCTCTAATGAAAAATGGGTCAGGGTAAATTTAGATGCATGCTTCTGTAGACTAACTGGGGTTATAACTGTAAGATACCCAGTCTGACCATAAGGTGAGAATCACCACTGAGATCAGAACATCCCAGAGCACAACACTAAATGCTTCAGCCAACATCATTGATATAGAGTTTTAATGTTTGATAAATGCTTTGTCTACATTATATCATTTGAGTCTTTTAAAAACCTTTGGAAGGTGGCATTCTATGTGCTAATATCTCCATTTTCTGATTCTGAAACTAATGACAACAGTGGTTCAGTGACCTGCTCATGGTAACAAAGATAATAAGTGTGGAAGGGAAAGGGGAAGATAATAAGCATTTATATAGTATATATATGCTTGCCCATCACTGTGCTAGGTGCTCCTTTTACAAATATTACCTCACTAGATTTTCATAACATTCATGCAAGGTAGGTGCTGTCATTATCCCCATTTTACAGATGAGGAAACAGAGGCAGGCATAGGTTAAGTAACTTGCCCAGGCTTGTATAGCTAGTAAATGTCTGAAGCAAGATTTGATCTCAGATCTTCCTGACTACAAGTTCATCATTTTATCACTCTAGTTTTCTCAGAGATTAGGTTACAATTTGGTTACTGCATGAGATTACCATATGGCTTTCTGATGATGCCAGTTTAGCTAACCCATGGCTTAGTACCCCTCTCAAGACTCTGCACTGAGTTGAAGCCCAGACCAAGAGAGGTTATTTCTATTTTTTTTTTTGGCTCATGCCTTGAGTTCTTCAGGAAAATCTCTAAATATACTTATGCTACAGAACATGTCCATATTTTCCCTAGACAGTGTAATAGGGTCTCCGACTCCTGCTCAGGAATTATATGAACAATATGGGCATCAGGTATGAGACAAACTTTATTTCATACCCCACAAGAAAATGCTCCAAATGTGATGGATTCACAGCAACTCATAAAAGAAACAGAAAATATTCAAACATCCCAGTAGGCTCCACCCTGTGGGTTTCGTCCCCTCCCCAAGTAAATATCCCTTTAGGGCTACTGAAGAAGCATTCCTCTTTACATTAGACCAGCAGTTTCTAAGCAATTTGAAATAGTAGTGGAGAGGACTTTAGGTTTAGATATGTTCTACTTCACCTTAAGCCATTATTCTAGCCCTTTAGCTATAGGGGCAACATAGGGAAGTCTCCTTCTTCCCAGAAATGTATTGTTGAGAAATTTTCCAGAATGCCAAGCCCCAAATTCTCAAATTAAGATGATGGCACCAAGGCAAAGCAAATCCACTCTCCAGTTATAGCCAGGCATATTCCTACTTCTGTTAACAGGCTTATGCAGAAACTTAAAAAAAAGATATTTTATTTTACCAATTACATGTAATAATAATTTGACACATAATATGCAGGAACTTAGTATCCCAGGCACTTGAGCAAGAAATGTCCACTCTCAGAAAATCTAGTCTATGGTCTATCCTGAGAAAAGAAAGGCAGAATGAACACACTTCTGGGCTCTAGTCTGGAAAGCCGGGAGAGGAGAAAAAGTCTGACCAGCATAGTTTTGGCAACCACAACCCACAGGTGAAGTTTAGCTTACCCAACTAGAGTTCTTTTAACTCTAGTTTTCCAATTATCTTGTGACCCCTCAAGTTCACTAGGAGTCAGTACACATGTCCACCTCCAATGGGAAGGTGTTTTGGTTGCTTCCAGACAAAGGTCCAGGACCTGGATTAAATTGACGGAGGAATGTAAACACTGAGAAACTCATCAAGTAGGCTAGCAACTTGATCCTGAATTATTTAACCAGGGAGACCCATGAATTCAAAAGACAAAGAGTCCACCATTCCTCATCACCATCCTCCTGCTTCTTCAGTGACCATGACAGAATGATGGTAAAGAGAGCAGTTTTTAGAATTTATATGATAAAGTTATCTAAAGTGTTGGTATTGACCTCAGCATTGAGGTATAACAACAGAGGCATAACAAAAGATTTCTCAGTCAAAAGTGGGATCTATTTCCTTTCTAACTTGGTCATGATCCATGGTGTGAGTGTATATAATTTTTTCACCTGGTAAAAGTTTGTTATAAACTGTAGTACACAAAGAGTACCACAATTCCCAAGATTAGAAGAGTCCATTTGATTATCAAAATGGAATTCCTGTGGATCTGGTGACAGACACAACATATGTAGGGGCCAATGACTTTGCCATGGAAAAAAGTTTGTCTAACTTGTCGATGGACTTTTATAATGGCATTATCCCTAGGCCAATCATAGGAAAAGGGTACAAATAAGGACAATGTAACAGAAATTATAGCTAATAGCCAAAACATACTAACTGAAGGTAACATTGTATAACAGAACATCTTAGATTAGATTAGATTAATATGTAAACTTAAAGCAGACTCAAGTTCAAAAACAAACAAGCAGCAAATACAATATATGTGACAGGATAGTGTTATAGGGAAGTTAAACAGAAGGGATCAAACTAAACACACACACACACACACACACATATATAAACAGGTTTATTAGCTAAAGGGACAAGGGAATGGAAAGGGAATCAGCAAGTGACTTATTTTTCTAACACACCCAGATATTAAAATCTTAGCCTTTCTAAATAATCTTAATATAACTAAATAAAAGGGTAATAAAAGATAACGGGGATTAGTAAAGTCCACAGGGCCCAGATTCTCACAACACCAGAGTCCTTGGTTGGGTCACACAGATGTCTCAAGATGAGTCCTCACAAGGTTCAGGAAGGGAGGAGGATCACACACACACACACCATCCACTAGTGTGTGTGTGTGTGTGGGGGGGGGAGGGAATCACTCACTCAACCTCTCCTTAAAGATGATCCAATTCCTAGGCAGCTTCAAAGTTTATTTCCTTCCAGAGAGACACTTCCACACACTCTTTCTGTCTGTTTCCAAGAGAGAGAAAGAGAGAGAGAGTATCAGTGGCCATTTTTCCAACTGCCTTAGAATGCTGACCCAGTCCTTGCTCTGTGGAATCTTGGTTTGAAGGCTGTCAGCCAGTCTTGCTAAATTCCTTTGCTACAGCCCTCCCTTTGCACAAAGCCAAAATTGTGTTAAAACACTATTTTGGCATTTGTGCACTTAATATACTTACATATTCCTTAAACTAAAATGTCTACCCAAAATAATAAACAACCTACACTCAATTATTTTATCCTATCTTTTTTTTTAATTTTTTTTTTTAAAAACCCTTACCTTCCGTCTTGGAGTCAATACTGTGTATTGGCTCCAAGGCAGAAGAGTGGTAAGGGCTAGGCAATGGGGGTCAAGTGACTTGCCCAGGGTCACACAACTGGGAAGTGTCTGAGGCCAGATTTGAACCTAGGACCTCCCGTCTCTAGGCCTAGCTCTCAACACACTGAGCTACCCAGCTGCCCCCTATTTTATCCTATCTAATACTATCCTATTTTAGGGATTTATTCAAGGAAAGGAAAAAGGGGAAAGTATACAAGGAACAATTAAAAAGTTCAAAACAAGCAAATAACATCAAAAACAAAAGATAAACACAAATACCTGCAAAACAGTAAAATCATAAAATTATCAACTAACATAGAAAATTCTACTACTATTGCAATGCATAAACAGCAAACTTAGACAAATTTTTTTTGAAAAATACAATAAACACAGCATTGCATAAGCTTTACAAAAAAATTAAACTGAATCATCAAACTCACTTATGCAAATACAATGAACAATAGATAAAATTAAACATAAATTATCTATTTATATATTTACATAAAATTCACATACATATATATGTAATACATACTATACATATACATATTTCATATGTATACACATGTTGCACATATGCTATATACATATACCATAATACAATTAATTTTATAATCTTAACTATTATATACACTATTTACATATGTATTTATATTCTTTGTGTGATATGTGATGTTATATGTACTATGTAATGTATTTTGTTATGTCTGTTGCAATGTATTTTGTAGTGTAGTTCAGTATCTTACCTTATGTTATCAATCTTAAACTTTAATCTATCAAATTAAAGCCCTATCTTCATAAAATCTCCTAAAACTAATCTTACTACCTACACTGTTGCTATTCTAAACTAAATAGCTAACCCTCTTTGTTAGTAACTAACTACTTTAGAGCTAATTATAACAGTTAATATCTAACTATACATTGTTTCACTTATTCAACTAGTGATTCAATGTAACCTAACCATGTTTTTTTGTGTATGTTTTTATTATGTTGTTATTTATGCTATGTTATGTTGATTTGTTAGTGTTATATGTCAGTGTTACTCTTGTGTTAGTGTTGTGTTACTGTTGCATGCAACATACTTACCAAAAAACTTCAGATTACTCTTTCTCTTCTCAATTTGTTTGAAGAATTCTTCCTCTATAAATCCATAGTCGTAAAATGTATTTATAATTACTTATGTGAATATATGTTATGTTGTGTTATGTTGCATTACTTTACCCAAATTCCTTAAAATCAGTAGTCCAATTAATTATTTGATCCTCTTCATTGAAAATTCACTTCAAAGTTGATCTGCTTAATATTTATAAGTCTTTCATTCTTTTTTACAATGTCCATCGAGTTTCTTGAATCCTCCTCTTCATCTGAAATGTCCTCTTCCAACCGAATGTCTTCTTCCACTGGAATGGTCCTCTCCTTACTGATCTTTCTGACTACAGACTCTATTTGACTGATGAATATCAGCTTTCCACAATCTCTTCTTCTTCATTTTCTTCTTAAATGGTTTTTCATCATCAATTCCATGAGTAATTTAATATGTGAATAATGATACCATGAATTTCTTCCTAATACTTTCACTGAAGAAGGTGAAACTAATACAATTGTATAAGGACCTACCCAACTTTCTTGAGTTGCTGATGTTTTTGCAAAATTTTTCACATATACCATATCTCCTAGTGGGAAATTATGAAGAGAATAATCCAATGGACCAGATTGGATCAATACTCCCATATCATGCAGTTCTCTAAGCCATTGTTGTAATGCACTTAAATATGAAGGAAGTTGACAGTCTCCTCCTAGAAGAGATGTATAGACTGTCTTATGTTTTTGCCTGCAATGGAACATGTCAAAAGAGCATTTCATAAGATGATATATGTAAATCTGCTCTTGGTCTTGTATGGGAAGATTTTTGGGCCATTTTAGATATGTTTCAGCACAATTTCCCCACTATAGTCTTGAGTTCCCTATTCACATGCTCTATTTGACCTGAACTTTGTGGATGATAAAGAGCATGATATTTAGGTGTTATTCGTAGATTCTCATAGACTCTTTTCAGGATATCTTGTGTGAAATGAGATCCTTTATCAGAATCTATGGTAAGTGGTACACCAAATCTAGGAATAATTTCTTTAAGTAACACTTTCACCACAAAGCTAGCTGTACTAGTATTAGATGGAAAAGCTCCAGGACATTTTGTTAATCTGTCAACAATTACAAGACAAAACTTGTATCTTCCAGCTTTTGGCATGCAGATGCAATCAATTTGCAAACTCTTGAATGGACAATATGCTAAAGGTCTACCACCCAAACCTTTCTTTCTGAATGCACCTTGGTTGAATTTTTGGCATGTTTGCCAAACTTGCCAACAACTTGTACAGATCATTTTTACAACAGTACTTATTCCCGGTGCTACTCATTGCCTTTTTACAGAGTCTACTACAGCTTGAGTGCCAAAATAAACTTTTGTGTGAATGGCTTAACACAAATAGGTATATAAATCTTTTCGTAACAGCAGTTTTCTAGGGTCTGCAACCCACATTCCATGTTCTTTCCTTGATCCAAATTTCTCCTTCCACTTCTGAATTTCTGAGTCTACACAAGCTCTTTCTAAATCATCAAACTCAATAGTTGACAAATCCATTCTTGGATGCAAATTTTGCAGTGATATCAGTTCTATGATTTCCTTTGGAGACTGAATCTCTGCCACAAGTATGACTTCTACAATGGATCACCGCTAGCTGTTTATGTTTTTAGATAATATCTAACAACTCAGTTATTATTTCTGCATGAGCAATTGGTTTTCTTAATGTAGCAATAAAACCTCATTGTTTCTAGATCTTTCCTGTAGCATGACATACAGAAAATGCATAACGTGAGTCCATAAAAATATTTGTACTTTTATCATCAGCTATAAGATCTGCTTGCTTCAAATCCACCAACTCTGCACCTTGAGCACTAAGGTTAATAGGTAATGAGTCATACTACAGTGTCTCAGATTCTGTGACCACTGCAGCACCTGTACATCTAATTCCATTACACAATTTTGAAGAACCATCTGTGAATAACACCAAGTCTGGATTTTCAGTAGGAGTGTCTTTCAAATTCATCCTAGGCATATCCACTAGATCTACTACTTCTACACACTCGTGTAATGGTTCACCATTCTTTGGCAAATCAGGAAGAAGTGTAGCTGGATTTAATACACTACCCCTCCTCAACTGGATATTCTCACTACCTAGGAGAATAATTTCATACTTAAAAATTCGCTGATCTGAATAAGCTTGAGTACGAAATTTCCTCATTAGTGTTTCTATTTGATGTGAACAATATACAGTCAATGGACATCCCAAAACTAAATATGCTGACTTCTGGACTAACATAGCTGCAGCTGCTGCACCCCTTAGACAAGGAACTGTATCAGCAGCTATTGGATCAAACTGACAACTATAATATCCAATTGGACCATAACTTTGTCCTAAAGTCTGTGTCAGTTCACCAGAAGCAATACTTTTAGTTTCATTAACAAATAGTTGGAATGGTTTTATATAGCCTGAGATACCCAAAGCTGGAGCAGATAAAATGGCTTCTTTAAGGCTTTCAGATGTTCAGGTTTTAGTTACAAAGGTTCTGGTTCTGTATACCTGGTTAAATCTGTTTTAATCTGAATTAACATTTTGTTAATTCACTATATCCAGGTATCCATTGTCTACATAAACCAGTTGTTCCAAGAACAGCTCTGAGTTGCTTTTTAGTCTTAGGAGCACTCAGTTTCTGGAAATCTGCTATTCTTTTCTTTGTGATACTTCTGGAACCCTCTGATAACACAAAACCAAGATATAGCACTTGAGGAAAAACCCACTGTAATTTTGCCTTGGAGATTTTATGCCCATACTTATATAATTCCAACAAAAGAATCTTGCTATATCTCAGATGCACTTTAGCATTTGGGGATGCAAGGAAAATATCATGCACAAAATGCACCAATTGTCTTACTTTGAATGTTATAGTTCTTAGATCTCTATTCAGAATTTGTGAAAACAGACTCGACAAATCGGTATACCCCAGGGCCAAATGAGTCCAGGTCCATTGGGTTTTTTTCTCAGGCAAAAGCAGAGATCTTTTGAGAATTCTCATAAATTGGAATTGAGAAAAAAGCTGAGCATAAGTCATCGACTGTGAAATATCTTGCCTGACTCCTCGGTATGGAAGAAATTATAGCAACTGGACTTGGTACCCCAGAATGTGTTTTGATTACATAATCATTGACTGTTCTTAAATCTTGAATAAAACAATATCCCACTTTTCCATTTTGATCTGACTTTGGCTTTTTGATTGGAAGAATATGGGCATTAAATTTTGAGAAGCAAGGTATTATGATCCCTTGTTGAATTAGGGATTCAATGATTGGTCTTATACCCTCAATTGCTTCTTTAATCAAGGGATATTGAGGTACACAAGGAACTAGTCCTTCCTTAGTCCTCACCCTTACTGGAGTAGCTGATTGGGTCAACAGACCCACATCTGTGGAAGAATTTGACCAAAGATCTTTAGGGATATCCTCAGTTATAGGATAGATTTCATCTCTATACTGACTGAATCTAAGAAGAGCAATGGAAAAGCTTTCAGAGATTCTTCTGGTAGATGTAATGAGATATCATCAGTATAAGTACATTGGATCGTTACTCTTAATTTACATAATAAATCTCTACCTAAAAGATTCATTGGACAATCTGGCATACACAGAAATGCATGCTCCACAGATAAAGGACCTAAAGTAATCATTTTTGGTTGGAAGTTTGCTACTCTCTATAGTTTACCAATAGCTCCTATAACTTCCATTGTACCAAAAGCTCTACAATTCTTAGGAAGATATTGCAAAACTGATTTACTGGATCCAGTATCAATCAGAAGATCATAAGTCTGGTCTTCAGTAGTTACAGACACATATGGTGGTGTACTATTTGGTGGGTGGAATGTTTCCAACACTGGTGAAAAAACAGTAAAATCAGTATAAAGCTCAGTTATTTCCTGTCCATCCAAATTTACATCTGCTTAAATTGCATGATATTACCAGTATTTCACATCTTTAACACCATCATCAGCTTTTTATTATTTTTATTAATTTTATTTTCTTTTTAAAAATTTATTCAGTTAAATTAGAACATTATTCCTTGGTTACAAGAATCATATTATTTCCCTCCCTTCCCTCCCCACAACCTTCACATAGCCCATGAACGATTCCACTGGGTATTACATGTGTCCTTTATCAGAACCTATTTTCACGTTGTTGATGTTTGTACTAGGATGTTCATTTAGAGTCTACATCCCCAACCATATCCCCTTGACCCATGTATTCAAGCAGTTGTTTTTTCTTCTGTGTTTCTACTCCTACAGTTTTTCCTCTGAATGTGGAGAGTATTCTTTCTTGTACATCCCTCCAAATTGTTCAGGATCACTGCATTGCCACTAATGGAGAAGTCCATTACATTTGATTGTACCACAGTGTATCAGTCTCTGTGTACAATGTTCTCCTGCTTTTGCTCCTTTCTCTTTGCATCAATTCCTGGAGGTCATTCCAGTTCCCGTGGAATTCCTTCACTTCATTATTCCTTTGAGCACAATAGTATTCCATAACCAACATAAACCACAATTTGTTCAGCCATTTCAATCGAAGGGCATCCCATCATTTTCTGATTTTTTGCCACCACAAAGAGTGCAACTATGAATATTCTTGGACAAGTCTTTTTCCTTATTATCTTTTTTGGGTACAAACCCAGCAGTCCTATGGCTGGATGAAAGGACAGACAGTCTTTTAGTGCCCTTTGGGCAGAGTTCCAAATTGCCTTCCAGATTGGTTGGATCAATTTACAACTCCACCAGCAGTGCATTAATGTCCCAACTTTGCCACATCCCCTCCAGCATTCATTACTTTACATTGCTGTCATGTTAGGTGTGAGGTGGTACTTCAGAGTTGTTTTGATTTGCATCTCTCTGACTATAAGAGATTTAGAACACTTTTTAATGTGCTTATTAATAGTTTTGATTTCTTTAACTGAAAATTACCTATTCATGTCCCTTGACCATTTCTCAATTGGAGAATGGCTTGCTTTTTGTACAATTGGTTTAGCTCTTTATAACTTTTTGTAATTAGACCTTTGTCAAAGGTTTTTGTTATGAAGATTGTTTTTCAATTTGTTGCTTCCCTTCTAATTTTGGTTACATTGGTTTTGTTTGTACAACCCCTTTTTAATTTGATGTAATCAAAATTATTTATTTATATTTTGTGAATTTTTTTCTAGCTCTTGCTTGGTTTTAAAATCTTTTTCCTTTTGCAAAGATCTGATATGTATACTATTCTGTGTTCACCTAATTTACTTATAGTTTCCTTCTTTATATTCAAGTCATTTACCCATTCTGAGTTTATCTTGGTGTAGGGTGTGAGATGTTGATTCAAACCTAATCTCTCCCACACTGTCTTCCAATTTTCCCAGCAGTTTTTATCAAGTAGTGGATTTTGGTCCCAAAAGCTGGAATCTTTAGGCTTATCATAGACTGTATTGCCGAGGTCACTTATCCCAAGTCTATTCCACTGGTTCTCCTTTTTGTCTCAGCCAGTACCAAATTGTTTTGATGACCATTGCTTTATAGTATAGTTTGAGATCTGGGACTTCAAATCCTCCTTCCTTTGCATTTTTTTTTCATTATTTCCCTGGATACTCTTGATCTTTTGTTCTTCCAAATGAACTTTGTTATGTTTTTTTCTAATTAAGAAAAAAAGCTTTTTGGTAGTTCAATGGGTATGGCACTAAATTAGTAAATAAGTTTGGGTAGGAGGGTCATTTTTTATTATGTTAGCTCAACCTACCAATGAACAGTTAATGTTTTTCCAGTTGTTTAGATCTAGTTTTAATTGTGTGGAGAGTGTTATGTAGTTGTGTTCATACATTTCCTGTGTTTGTCTTGGCAGATAGATTCCCAAGTATTTTATATTGTCTAGGTTGTGTGAATCTTAAAAATTCTCAGACCCTACTTCATAAGATTTGGTTAAGACCATTCCCCATTTTAAACAATGAAGGTACTTGATCAGGAATGTGAGAACTCTACTCCACCCATACTTAAGCATACTTTAGGGGAAGATAAAGTTGTAGACTCTTTATTGAGCAATGAAAAGTACTTAACTCATACTTATAGTGAGGCAAAAGTCTTAAGCTAAGTCTATTTTTAGATCTAATACAAAATGGTGCTCATCAAAAAAATACTGGAGGTGCTAATGCCCCTCAGGGGAGTGCCCTTCAGGGAGGGGTGCCCAAGGAACATCCCAAATATAACAAAGGTGGTTCTTCTTAGACTCTATTGATTTATTGATATTAATTAACCTTTTTCAGTTTTGTCTCCCCTCCAAATAGTAGGAAAGATTGAACAAAGAACTTAAAACTATGATTGGAAAATTATGCACTGAGACACATTTAAAATGGCCTGAAATTCTCCCTCTGGCCCTATTTTATCTCAGAAGCAGGTCTAGAGGAGACCTACACACCTCACCATTTGAGATGCTTTTTGGACATCCGCCTATACAGGCTAAACCTTTCTCCCCTGCATATACATCACTATTAGGGGGAAGATACTACTATTGCTTCTTATATACAGGAATTACAGCACAAACTACATGAACTTCATGAATTTGGAGCTGCAGTACAAGCTGGACCACTAGACTTTTCTCTTCATGACCTGAACCCAGGAGACAAAGTGTATATTAAGAATTTCAAGCGTACTGGAGCTACTCAGCCTTTGTGGGAAGGACCATTCCAAATATTGTTAACTACTCCAACATCTATAAAGGTTGGAGAGAAGGACTTTTGGATTCATTACTCACATGTGAAGAAAGCATCTTCTCTTGAGACTGATTGATTCTACCCTATCATATGCATTGGAGATAATAATCCATTGACAAGTGGATGCTGTTTTTTCGAGAATACATTGAATTACTGATTTTTTCTGCTAGAGGAAATTATCCCAAAAAAAGGCCCATAGTTTAAAGCTTTTGGGTATGCATTGATATTATATTATAGAAAGTATATATATGTTAAACTTGTATTACTGTAAAAATATTATATTAATAATATGTACCTTTAGTACAAGAAATGAGAAAAAAGGAAAAAATTAAATATTGTTATCAAAAGAAAAGAAAAACAATAGCAAAAATAAGCAGAAAGAAGAAGAAGAAGAAGAAGAAGAAGAAGAAGAAGAAGAAGAAGAAGAAGAAAGGACAGTGATCCTTATATCTCTTTCTAACTGACTATTTCATGCTTGTGACAGAATTGCCATTTCCCTCAATATCCTCCTAACACTCACTGTAGAGAATAGGGATATCCTATACATCTTACCTTATCCTCCACCCTTGTCCTGTCTTCCCCAAATAAACCCCTTGTTTGACAAAAAAGATTAAGAACTATTTCATTGAAACTTCACAGCTCACACTGAGTGACTGAAGAAAGGTGGAGAGGAAGCTGAAAGGCTTTTGAAGGGGGAGGAAAATGGGAGGAAGGGTAGGCAACAGTTGATCCATTAGTCATCTAGTATCCAGAGAATAAACACCCTAAAATATCATCTATTAGAAAATCCACTATCATATTTCACACAAGTTGCTGTATGACATAAAAAACCCTCTGAACTGATGGATATTTGTCACAATTTTTACAAATGTAGCAAATATTTCAACCTTGACAAACATATTTTTAAACAAAGGAAAACTTATTTGGGTCTAGAACTCCATCAAGAAATGTAGATTGTTCTGCTGGAAGTAAATTAAAATGAAGAGTTTTGCAGGAGCTCTTTTTCTGGCTTCCTAATACATATAAACACCTTGGTAGGAACATTTCTTTGTTTCTCTACCTTCAATATAACATTCTCCATTATATATATGTATATATACATGTAAATATAAAATATCATCCATTCAGGAACCACTAGTTATGAAAATTATTTCTGAAGACCCCTTAAAATTACAATTAAATTATTAGCTTATTAAATTCTCTAAAGGTTGTATATAATTTAACCAGTTTTATTGAAATCCATCCATCATCATCTATGTGACAATTAACAAAGGCAACACATGATCTCTGATGGATCTAGTGACAAGAGTTTTAGGCAAGCTGTTCATGGGCTTATACAGTGATATTTTGTTCTTCAATAGAGGTAAAGGTACAAAGTAAAGAACAATATAGGCAAAACATAATAGCTTAAAATGATTCAGTATAACAGAAAGATATTTATGTATGTTTATGCATACATATATCTATATACATCTTTATGTCTTGGCATTTTATCCTATACAGTTTGTCACTGTTCTCTCAAAGTATAATTCTTCTAGCTACCCAGGTGAAAATAACAATTTTTAAGAGTTATCAGTGTCCTCTTTTCTTATACAGATACATGTCATTTTAACTATTGGGTCTCTTAAAAAAAAGTTGTTGTTTTGTGTTGTTCCCCCTCCTCCCCTTTTTAATTACCTTTTGGTTGTTCTCTTGAGTCCTGTGTTTGGGCATCAAAATTTCTGTTCAGGTCTGGTCTTTTCTTTACAAATGCTTGGAATTCTTTTATTTTGTTAAATGACCATACTTTCCCCTGTAAGAATATAGTCAGTTTTGCTGGGTAGTTGATTCTTGGTTGTAGACCTAGTTCCCTTGCTTTCTGGAATATCATATTCCATGCCTTTCAGTCCTTCAGTGTGGATGCAACCAGATCCTGTGTTATCCTCACTGTAGTTCCTTGGTGTCTGAATGACTTCTTCCTAGCAGTTTGTAATATTTTTCCCTTGGTCTGATAGTTTGAATTTGGCTATAACATTCCTGGATGTTGTCAGTTGGGGATTAAGTACAGGAGGTGATCTATGGATTCTTTCAATCTCCACTTTTCCCTCTTGTTCTAGAATATCAGGGCAGTTTTTTTGGGATAATTTCCTCTAGTGTGATGTCCAGGCTTTTTCTTTTGTCATGGTCTTCCAGTTGACCAATGATTCTTAAGTTGTTTCTCCTGGAATGATTTTCTAAATCTTCTGTTTTGTGAATGAGGTGCTTCATATTTTCCTCAATTTTTTCATTCTTTTGATTTTGTTTTAAAGTTTCCTGCTTCCTTGTGAAGTTGCTTGCTTCTAATTGTTGTATTCTGTGTCTTAAAGACTCAATTTCATCCCTGTCTTTTTTGTAATCCTTCTCCTTCTGGTATGATTTTCTTTGGAGGTCATCTTTCATCTTCTTTGCCTCATCTTTCATTCTTTGCCTCATCGTTCATCTCCTTTGCCTCATTTTCAAGCTGATTAATTTTGGCTTTCAAGACACAATTTTCTTGTTTTAGTTCAAGTGCCTCTGTTTCCAGATGACTTATCTTGCTTTATAAGTTCTTTTCCCCATTGTGTTCAGCCTCTCTTAATTGTGTTTTGTATTGTATTTTGAGTTCTTCCAAAGCCTGAGCCCAATTCGTTAGAGTTTCTGTGTTTTTGCTGGGTGTTCCTTCATCCTTCTCTGTTGCATTTGCTCTTTGTTCATTGCCTGGGTAGAAGCTGTCGATTGTAATTTCTTTTTCTTTTTCTGTTGTTTGCTCATATTTGTCCCTTCTTTTCCTCCTGTAGTTGCCTGCATTCTTACTCCTTTCATTGTGTGTTGGATCTGTGGTTTTGGGCTTTTTTGTCAGCCTTTCCCCTTGGAGTTTAGTCAGCAAATCTCTCAGTGCAGTCTGTGGGGGAGGGGTGTTGGAGCTTGAGCTTCCCTGCCCTCTGAAGGCTTTGATGAGATTAAGCCCAGCTGAGTTGCAGAGCTGGATGTACCCTAAGGCCAAAACCTTGGGAAGCTGGGACAATATGGAGTGCTTCTGCTTCTGCAACTAGGATGCCTGCTCTGTGCTTCTCCAACTGCTTCCTCACAATCTATGTTCGATGCTCTGAACCTGCCACAGATTTGCTTGCAAGGTACTCCCTCCAGACCAGCACCCTTGTCTGCCCAGAGGTTCCAGCCTCCACTGGAGGCTCAGTGTTTTAGGTGGAGGAGGGGTCCTGGGACCTTCCTTCTTTCTTCTCCTTGTGACAAGGAAATCACTTTAAAAGCCTGATATATATTAATTTAAGGTCGCCAAGGAATTCAGCTATATAATTCCTAAATGAAAACTCAAGTCAGCAGTCAACCTTTTATGGAGTTTAATTACAAATAGGAGGAAGAAAGGAATTAGAGATAGAGAGAGAGAAAAGGGAGAGAAGGGAATAGGGCTTAAATACCCCTTCTGTTTAGGCTGGGCCAAAAGGCCCAAGCCCTTAGATAGCTGGGCAAAGAAAAGAGATCAGTCCCTATTACTCACGTGACCAAAATGGAGAAACAGTTTCAAAGGCCCCCACCTTCAGCTTCCTTCAGAGCAAGCTTCTCAGAGCACACTCCAACCACTCCGACAAACTCCTCAACCACTACCACCTCTGAGTCTTCAGACCCCTCTCTCTTTAAGGAAACCATCCAAGTTCCCTCCCCTCAGTTCTCATATCTACCAATCACTGTCCATCAATTTCCCTGTGCCAATGGAGGCTCTAGCTTAACCCAGGACCGCCCAGAGGTCTCTGGCTTTGCACATGTCTGTTGAAGGTCATATTTTCAAATAATTAAATCTTTGATCCTTTGCTACAGCCCTTCCTAAATCTTGTTAACCTGAGTAGGGTAGAGATTGGAATAATTAAATTTTGATCTATGCTGCAGCCCTTCCTCAATCCTGTTAGGACTGAGTAGGGTGGAGATTGATTCCAAGTATCTCCATTGTATCAATTCTAAAATCAATCATGACTCAAAGAAATTCCTGTTCTATGCTTAAGCATAGGTCAAAGTCCTTTCCATTGTTCAGCAAAAGGTTTCTGTCCTAAAGTAATCTTAAGAAGAGAGGAGGAGGAACCTCCCATGCCAATGGGGTTCACATTCCAATAGACAAGACCCACTATCAATAGGAAATTTTTCAAGTATGAAATTTCCCAATGGTGAAATTTCCAACATTTATAAGTCTAAGGAATTTTAAGGTTTACAATCTTAAACCAGAGTGTTCTCAAATTCAGGCTTTTGGGGAGTGTACCTTTTAAGTTGAGTGCAGCAGAAGGGTTCCTTGGCTCTGTTCTGTTATTACATTTGATTTTCAGTCCCCTATGAGCATTTAGTTTGTAATTGGTAAAGAGGGGTTTTCAGAGGTCTGAACTTTTGCTGCCTCTATGTCACCATCTTGACTCTGCCTCCATCATCAGTTTTTTCACTACTCTCATTGGTCCTTATGATCTCTACCTTGGTATCATTGCTCCCATTTACAATCACATTATCATTATTCAATTTACATTGCTATTTTCTTTTTCCTCACAATTATTAACACTAATTACATTATCCTTTATTTCAATCACATTATTTATAACTCCATTAACCTTATCTCCATCACCATTTTCCCTTGATTGTTCAAATACAGGAGAACTCTGGGTACACCTTCATAACAAACATACCCCTTTGTTCTGATCACACCTCTGTGGTCCAGATCTCCCTTCTCCAAGATTGTATTGGTTTCTTGGTTGCACAGATCTTAGAATTGCCACAGCCATTACTTTCTTTATTTTGATGTCCCTAGCTTTATTTTCTGCATCCTTCAATTTCTTTTTTAAATCCTCTATTATAGTGCCCCTTCCATCATATTTATCCTTATTGTCAATACACAAATATGTTGCATTTATTTTTTAATTCTTCTAGTCCCATTTCTTCCCAATCATGACTATTATTCCTAAAAAATGATTTAATTTTAGGGATTGCATTTCTTACAAATATCCTCTTAATATGAGCATTTGTGCCTTCTTTTAAAACATCCATGCTTAATAAAATTTCTACTGCTTCTGTAATTCTCTCTAGAAAATTTGTAGGTGTTTCATTTATTTTTTGTTTGATATTTTCAAATTTAGACCAGGCATTAGGTCTTCTTGTGTGTGCCACATATTTTCCAGTTCTCAATATATTACATGCTCACATTTTTACTAAGCTAAATTTTTTTATGAGATTCCAACTTATTCTTAATAAAATATTGGGAGGACTGGAAAACTGATTTTAAGACCTGTTATGTAGAACACCTGGGAAGTTACTATATTTGGTTACACAGTGTTCTTGATACATCTCTGAATCCTAAGGAAACTTGAGCATGATATCTCCAAAAGCTAGGGAAATGGGGCCTGTTGGTGCTTAGGGGATAGCAGAATGGCACTGAGAGGTAAATTAAGTAAATAGAATAGTGGATGGCCTCAATTTAGCTGAATTCAAATCTGACCTCAGATGCTTACCAGTGACTTGACTCTGGTCAAGTCACTTAATCTCTGTTTGTCTTATCAATTGTTGTGAGGAACAAATAGAATAATATTTTTAAGTTGCTTATCACAGCACTTGGTGCATAATAAACTCTGCATTTGTTCCTTTCTCTTTACCATTATGATTTCTGCATTGGATCCACAGCTTTAGCTGACCAATTGGTAGTTGTGACTCTGAGGAATCTACTTGTATGTTGTCTTTTTCTATTATAACTTCTTTTGGAAACTTACTCTACCAGGTCAAAATTATGGCATAAGATATGACCCTCAAATAGTCAATAGTCAATAATCAATAGTAAATAAACATTTATTAAGCACCTTTTATGTGTCAGGCATGGAGAAGAAAAGTGGAGAAGGATCCTGAGAAGCCCAAAAGCAGTGTAGTTGGTGGAGAATGGGGAAAAGACTGTGCTGAGATGCTTACTTCTATTTCATAGTGATAAACTAAGCTTTGTATTTTTTCCTCTATACCATAACTAGACAATATTAATTTGTCCTGTCGTTATTAAACAATCCTAGGAATTAGACTTTCTCAACTATTACTTTAGAAGTCTTGATGTCAGTCATATGTAAAAGGTTATTTCAGTCATATTTACCCTAAGTGTTTTCTCTCAGTGTTTATTTTTATAGTCTTTCTCTCATAACCTTGTTTCTAGCCATTTTCCATCAATAAGAATATGCCTATCTGAAAGTCCCCCCCCTCCTAGATTATTCTACTTCTTTGTCCCAGGACCACATCACCCAGTTTATGTTGTGAGATAACATATTGGTCCTACTCTACTTTGATGTAGTCTATTTCGTTCGGTGCCGGGGAGAGGAAGAGTGTGGCATCTAGATTGCAGCCATGTTTACCCGGAAGTCTCAACTCCATTTTCAATGAAGAACTCAGCTATATCCTTATTTGACCACACTCTATTGACCTATCCTTTCTGCTGTCTTCTAATACCAAACATAACTCTTTAATACAAATTAGTCTTCTAGAGCCTCAACTGAGCCTTCCTTCTGTGAGGCAATCCTTCAACCTATAATTCTTCAACCTCTCCCTCATTCTATTCCATTTACACCCTATCCCACTCTCCAAAGCAGTTTTTTCTTGCTGTTCCAAGATACTCCTTTTCCTGGTTCTAGGTATTTTCTCTGGCCGTCCCCCAGGCTTGGAATGCTCTTCATCTTCATTTCTGCCTCCTGGCTTTCCTGACTTCTTTCAAATCCTAGCTAAAATCCCATCTTTTTTTCAGGAAACAGATCCAATCGCTCTTAATTTGAATGCTGGCTCTGTCAATTATTTCCCATTTTTCCTCTATATAGCTTGTTTGTGAATATTTGTTTGAGTATTGTCTTTCCTGTTAACTTGTGAGCTCTTTAAGGTAAGTACTGGCTTTTAATAAATACTTATTGATTAACTTACCAAAGATGATTTAAATAATAAGCATTAGAGACAGGATTTGAACCAGGTCTTCTCTTTCCAGATGTAGTCCTCTTTCCATTGCAATCCCTAAAGCTCAGTCCCAAAAGATGATTTTGAAAAGGATTACACAATTCATTTCTAAGTTCTGGGATTATTTTTTCCCCTAGTATGAAAGGCAGAACAAAACACAAAAGATGTCATGATTTAAATGCAAAAGTCACTTTCAACACTATTCACTCTGTGGGTTTAGAATAAATACTTATTAAATGATTGCTTTGTCTATTAAGAAATAAAGCGAAGAGAGAGCAGTATAAAATTTATTTTTATGACATCAGTGTTAAAGCAACCTGCTTTTAAAAGTCTACTTGTATAATTAAATTATTATTCGACTCCCATTTAGTAGTGCCTCTATGCCAAAGTGACAAATGAAATACTCATAGAAGAAAAGTACAGTTACAAAATATCATGTGGATCTGTGGTTTTGACTAGTAAGTTCACAGCATTTAAGGCAAGAATATACACATTATATTTCTTGTAGTATTTTAGAGCCTTCAGAAATTCAACATGCTAGTTAGTTACAGGATAGGAAACAGGATTCCATTCTCTCTCTCTCTCTCTTAGAACAGATGGTTTCTTTATGGCATTATGGAATCATTAGTGATCAATTAGCTGTGTACTGTTTAGAGGCATGAGGCAAAATCGGAAAAATAATTTGATCTGATGGATGAAACTAAGCAGGATTCTCAATTACCTTTGTTTCTGGGAAACTATAATTGTTGACTAATTAAATGAAACATTTGAATATCTAGTAGACCTTTTGAGAGGAAGGATCAGTTGCAGGAAACCTGGATTTTTGAAAGCAAAACATCTTATAAAAGAACATTCATCAAATGCCTACTCTGTGCCACTCTGCTAGGTCCTGGTGAACAAACAAAGTTGAGTTAAGGCAATTTTTGCTCTCAAGGAGTTTATAGCTCAGTAGGGCGATACGACACTAACTGAAATAGCTATTACAGACATTAAGTAATGTGTAAATCTGAGAGTTAAAAAACAGATACTCTATGAAGTTTAAGGTAGAAGTCCAGACCAACCTGGGAGATCAGACAAGGTTTAATAAAAGAGACAGTATTTTCATTCAGCTATAAATTCTGCTTTGATGCCTCATTGTGGTATGGAGATGACCTTGGGTTTTTAGGGACAGGATGTAAGTTCTAGCAGACTCTGTCATGCTAGAAGATTTAAATATGGACTTAACAACAATTTAAATTTGCTTCTAAAAATCCAAAGTCACTCCATGCCACAATGAGGTATTTGGCCAGAGTAACCCATGGGGGAAAAATAATTCCTTCATGTCTCTGGACAGAATCTGCAACCTTGAACCAGATCAACACCACAAAGCTACTTCTCAGGCCTAATTCAAAGTAGGAGAGTGGGAAAAGGTGGACTTGTGATGGTCTTTTGCCTAGGCACATAGTCTCTGGGCCCTCTTTGACCCACAAGTTAGCTGTTTCCTTTCTCCTTGTCCATTATATAATCTTATGCTTCTTCCATGCTAGCTTCATGTTCTAGTAAATATTCCTCATGCTAAAGGGGTCTGAGTAGACCTTTCTGTTTGTACTCCCTGACACAGTGCCCACAGGTTCCTGACTGTACTTTACTTTTCTCTGGCCAAGAAAAAAGATGCCTAATTGTGATTTTTCCCCCCTTAGTTTTCCTGATCACTACTTTATTTGGTACTTTTCTTTGATTTTTGTTGGAGTAGTTGTGGAAGTGAGCTGGGCTAATCTGCTTCCTCATATCCCACCATCTTTGTAGAATGTCCTTGTCTGTGTTTAATGTTACAAGACCAAATTTAACAGTGCTTTAGAGCAATAAGGAAATAAAATCTCTCTCGAATTCCCTCTTCCATTACTTCTCTGTTTTCTTACTGTCGCAAGCTACAAAATTTCCCATTTCCTTGCAAATAACTCTGTTCTTTCATATTCCAGACTCACCTGACCGTAACCCTACATTTTGCTGATTTAGTGCTGTTGGGGAGAGAAATAGAAGACTATATGGGATTATCCTGGAGGTGTCATATTGATTTTTCCACTGACACACGTTTCATTAGCAGCTATAGCTAAGAGAAAAGCCTTCCAAAATTATTCTTAGAGCATCACTGAAAGGTTTACTTTATGGCAAACATATGTCCCCATGCCTTGTACTCTCCAAATAACCTAACTACTGAAGCACTGGAATAAACAGACATTAAAAACACTGTTTCTTTGACTCGTTTAAATCTTAGGGGGTTTATCCTTTCCTTCGCTATGAAATTCATTTGGAATAAACAAAACGTCCAGCAAGAAAAATTCCAATTCATTATTCTTACATACTAATTAAGAGTGGTTTATTTGAGATTATTGGAACTGGCAACTTAATGTATTAGAGACTGAGGCATTCACTGGTATATTAAAGACAAGAATTCATATAAGGAGGACAGAAAAACTGATCTTGCCTCTTTAATCTACCTTTAATTATCATGTTTGTTAACATCCCTTTGGAGGATTTTGGGTATGTGTCTGAATTCTAAATTATGTAACTATCTGTAACATGATCATGTGCATAGTGATTTTGGTGTTCCTGAAGTGATATCAAACTCTGGCCTCTTATTCCCAAGTGTAACATGTTATTGTCTTTTTAAAACTATCATCAAATTGTTTCCAAACCAAACAAGGGATAGGCATTTGAACACAAACTAATTTGCAATGAATGATCAGATGCATACACATACCCTTACTGCATTGCGTCCAATGAAGACCACTTCTTTCCTTCCTTTCCCATAAAGGTTAGTGTAGATTATTAAAAATAAAGCAATATATGCAATTAAACTTTAGACACCTTTATTACCTGAAGTGATATTAGTGCCTACCATTAGTCAGTAGAAAAATAAATATTGTATATCATACCTAGAGGATTCATTTTTATTAGGTAGCTATATCATCTGGAGTCCTTGTATACTTCTAAACAACATTGTTAAGCTTCAGAGGAGTTTCCTAATGACTGTATATTGTTATGAAAGAAAGGCATTTTGAGGAATTCATATTTTACAACAGTTATACTGGTACACTACTGTTATATATTTAATTAATATTGAATATAAAAATAGAATTTTTGTAAAAATATTGTAGTCCTTGTGTATTATTGGATAAAAATCAGTGGTACATGGGGTAAAACATAAAACATTGTTGATGGTTAATCTCAAAATAATAATTTAGATTCAGCACATTGCCATCTGGAAGTTAATCAAAGTCATTTGATAGGTCACAATTCTGAAATAATACTCAAAGATGTTTGAGATAATAATGGACATTAAACGGGAAATACAATGAAGAATACATGCATTAGATTCAGTTTTTCAAATCTTGGAAATAATTAATATCCATGACTAAAATGAATAATTTGGGCAGAAGTTCTTCTAAATAGCTGTTAAAATCTTCTCTTTTGTTTCAACATTTACAATCAAAACAGGAAATCTATGTAGAGAAGCCTGCTGATTTTTTTAATTGAAAAAAACAAGATTTGAAAATAAGAAATATTGATTTAATTCTGTGAATAAACAAGTAAAAAAGCAATTGAAGCTTCCTATTTTTCAAATTGTCACAAAACAAAAAATGAGGATGCTCATACTATTACACTAAAATTAATTTTTTTCATTTTCCAAAGCAGTTGTCAAGTACATAGATAGAGACAATTCCATTAAGAAGTTAGAAATTATACTAATTTCCAACAATACAGTGTCTCAATGAATACACAATATGGCTGATTTTGTTGAATCAGTTATTGTAGAAAGAATTCAAAAAAGTGAAGTTATGCTTTGCAATTAGATGAGACAATTGATGTTTGTAATCTAGAAATTTAAATTGTATTTGTTAGATACCTACATAATGTTAAAAGGGAAGAAAATATGCTTTCTTGTCCTTAGTGGGGTCTGGAACTGGGGGGAATTTTTTAATCTAATAATTCATATTTTGAAGGAAAAGAAATCTATTTGACTTTTGTTGTGAATGTGCACAGAGAGAACAAAATCAATTACTGGGAAATTTGGAGGTAGTGTTTTGCCTATTAAAAACTAATGCCAATATAGTGTGGGCACACTGCCACATGCACAGACAAGTTTTGGCATCAAAGCGAATGTCATAACAACTTAAAAGCATCTTAGATGATGTCAGAATTGTTAGTTTACAAAATCCCAACTCACTAATTTGGTGATCTATTATTTTAGGTAGAGAGATGGACAGTGAACATGTTATAATTCTAGCACACAAAGATGTTAAGTGGCTATTTTAACTTTTCTATTCCAAATGAAAAAGCAGTTGTCTATTATACTGATGATTCTTTTAACTTGTGTGACTTGCCCAGGATCATACAACTAGTAAGTGTAAAAGGACAAATTTGAAATGAGGTCTTCCTGACTCTAGGCCCAATAATCTATTATTTTATATTTCATCTAGCTGCTCTACTAAGTAGTATAATAATAAGCATTTGAGGCCTTCCTTGATTACTTTTAATTCTTACAAAATGTCCCATATAAAATATTTATAATTAGTTTATATTTAATTTTTGACCTATAAGTATATATAATTTATATTTTATGATTATAATTATATAATATAATTTTAATTTAGAGGTTTTAGGGGACAAATTATTATAATTATTGTAAGCACTTAAGGAATGTCTAAACGAACTTTATATATATGAATAGTATGCTAAGTGCCCTAGGGATTCATAACATATTTGTTTTTGTTATTGAAAGTTTATATAACAAAAAAAATTAGGGAACTGCTAATCTAGATAAGCTTTGATATATATAGAGAGAGACACTAATCGATCAACAAGTATTTATTAAATGCTTATTATGTTAAAGGAATTGTTCCAGTTGCTGGCAATAGATGAAAGTGAAGCATTTCCTGTCCTCAAGGAGTTTATATTCTACTGGGAGAGACTATATATATATAGTCTATATATACATATATATATATATATATATATATATAGAGAGAGAGAGAGAGAGAGAGAGAGAGACTATATATATATATATTAGGTATATGTACATATATGTGTTTATAAAAGTATATAAGTTTTAAGGTTTTCTCTTTAACCCCAATTAATGTAATCATAGAAGGCACAAGCACTTAAGTTGAATTATTTATTCAACAGATTAAACTAGATATTAAGGGGTTTTTTTCTATAATGACATCACAGCATATAGATAATCCCTTTAATTAATTTAAAAAACCCAGAGGACTTTGGATCTTTGGATGAAAGGAAGATGATGACACACAGGAAACATTTTTTGACTTGATGAGGCCATATCACACCTCTTGGGCTGCAGATGAAATGGCAAATCAGAAATGTAATCAGTCAGTTAAATGGTAGGGGATTATTGATTTGGGAACTGAGGATAATAAGTCCCTGATAAAATATTACTCTTAGAGAAAGGAGAGTTTCTCTCTTTTTGTCCTCTCTGCTACCTATTAACCATGTATACTGAAAAAATGGACCAGTAGGAGATAAGGAATTCAGCTAAGAACTAAGAGAGAGATTTCTACTGGTCTGGACACATCTTATTCAAGAAAAATGGTAAAAGTATGGGGAGAGATGATATATTAAAAAGATATACCCCTGTGAGAAAAATCCAAGAATGGAAAAGGGAAACATGACACCATTTCGGTTGAAGGTAAAAAGGAGAACCTGAAGGAAATCTGATCCTGAAGTGTACCTAAAGAGTTTGGGAAAGACCTCAGAAGTCCAGTTTAGAGGCATGGTATGCTGTTGCTGGAGGACATAATTTATTGACTGTTGTTGGAGCTCTTTTTCTATCAACATTACATCAGTCTAATAAGTTTTTGACATGTTAGGTGGAGAAAAAAAAACCACGGAGAATTTCTTTTCTGTGTGTGATTTTCCATAAGAGGAAAGAACTAATTTTGGGGTGGAAATGGTCCAATTCTCAGGAGGAAGGGGAACTTGGTACTCTCTCCCAAAATTTGTAATCTGGAGAGGAAATTTGTTTATAGTATGATTATATATCCTATGATCCTGATTTTGGAAAAAGAGATTTCAAAATACCCAGAATAAATATACACATGATCCCATGAACTAAACTTATTCAGTGAAAGAATGACAGATGCTCTAGAACCCAATTCTGAAGACACAAAGGGAAATAATTTCAGTGAGGTGGAAAAATTAGATTGCCTAAAGAAAACAATGAAAATGCAAAGGAAACTTACCAACCAATTTAGAAAGAAATGTACAGAAGGTCCAAATCAAAAGACCAACAAGATAGAGGACTAGACATTTTCTTTGATCCTAACAACCTTTGAAATCTCTTCAAAATAAGCTCAAGAAGTAAACAAATTATAATTATTTCTATAAAATCAGAAGAAATAAATCATCAGAATTTATCATGCATAGCAATTTACTAACAAAACTGAGAATACAAGGATACAAAAATTTTATATTTCAAGAATATAAAATACCCAAACTAATAGAAGACCAAATAGAGTTATTAAATAAAAGAATTAGCTGTAAATAAAGAACCACAGAGGGAGGGGGAAAAAAAACTTGAGAAAAAAGCACTCTATTAGATGCATTTCATGAGACAAATATAATCCTAATAATTAAATCAGCGAAGAATAAAGCACAGAAAGAGAACTATATGTTGATATAATTAATAAATATCAATTAAAATTTAAAAATAAAATCCTATCAAAGAGACTACAATAATTCATTCAAGAAATCATTTATTATGAACAAGTTGCATTTATATTAGGGACAGAAGGATGGTTCAGCATTAGGCAAATAATCAAAATAATTAATTAATAATATTAAGACCAAAAACATCTCAGATGACACAATTATATCAAAAGATGCCAAAATAAACTTTGAAAACATACAACATTTTTTTATGCCAAAATAGAACCATGTACAAGCATAGCAGGATTTTTAAAATATTACAAAAAGTATCTATCTAAAACTAAAAGCAAGTATATGTATTGGGAATATACTACAGATTTATTCAACAAAACTGGTTTAAAAGTTTAATAAAGAAGCTAAACAAGGATGCTCATTCTCCTCAGTTATTAGATATAATTCTGAAAATGATAACACTAGCAATTTGACAAGGTAAAGAAATTAAAGGCAAAAAGATAGATAAAGAGGAGATAAAATTATCCCTATTTGATGACAATGGCTTATCTAAAAAATTCTAGGAAAAAGGACAAGTAAAAATTAAGTCAACAGCTTCACCAAAGTATAAACTCACAAAAATCAATAGCAATTCTATATAATAGTAAAAACATCCAATAGGTAATAATAGAAAGCATAAATATTTGGTGATGCTTCTACTAAAGTACATACAATATCTGTATAGTCTTAGTTATACAATACTCTTTAGAGAAATAAAGAACAACTTAAAAAGTTAGATGTTGATTCAGAGATTTTGGCAGAATTATGCCAATATGACAAAAATGACAATACTTAAAAAGTCAATTTACAGTTTAAAGAATACAATTAAAAAAAATTATTTGGAGAAGGCCAAAAATACCATGAAAAAAGAAGAAAAAACCTTTCCAAACCTCAAACTATATTATATAGTATCAGTTATTAAAATAGTTTAGCACTGATTAAAGAATAGTGAGGGCAGCTAGGTGGTATAATGGATAGAGTGCTGGCCTTGGAGTTAAGAAGATGCATCTTCCTAAATTTAAATCTGGCCTCAGACACATGCAGGTTGTGTGGTCCTGGGCAAGTCATTTAATCCTGCTTGCCTCAGTTTCCTTCTCTATAAACTGATTTGAATAAGTAAATAGCAAACTACTCCATATCTTTGCCAATAAAATGCCAAATGGGATCACAAAGAGTTAGACATAACTAAAAAATAATGGAACAATTGAACAAAAAATGAGAAGATAGATCAATGGAACAAACTAGACAAGGGAGAAACAAAAATAATAGAACAAGTACCTTGTGTTTTATAAGCAAGAGAACTTAAGCTACTCAGTAAGGAATTTCCTCTTTCATAAAAAATAAAGTGCTAAGAAAACTAGAAAGTAATATGGCAGATACTGTATCTAGTTCAATATCTTGTGCCATATTCTACAATCAATTAAAAATGGTTACATGACGTTAGTATTAAACATAACATAAAAAATAAAAAGAGAAGCGTCATATAACCCTCAGTTAGTAGGAATTGTATTCTAACCCAAAGGATAGAGTTAATTACAAAAGATGAAACAGACAACTTTGTTTTTTTGAAACTGAAAAACTTCTGCACAAACAAAATGACTTTATAGGCTTAGGTTCCTTCCATGGTGTCTCAGGACTGGGTGCTAGGGGTGCCCTGTTCTAAATCATATTCATCTTCCTATCAGCAACTTCCCAAGGAGTCCCAGAACACTGATGTAGGATTACAGCCATCTTGGGGTTTTCTTGTAAGAACCACTGCTTGAGCTCTATTGACTACATTTTTTGTTGACCTTTGGCTTTTCATGTGTTTCCCTGTGCTGGGACAGTGGCCCCCTTTCCTATCACAGAGGGTTACTAAAATCTTGTACATTTCTGCCATGAATGAAGACATCCACAGAAGACTGTGGTTTCTCATTGAATTTCATAATCATCATTCATTCTAGTGAGAATTCAGGTTCTTGCTGGAGTGGGTACTAGGGAGCTGGGAAGCCTACTCAGACAACCATCTTGACTGGAATTCCAGCATATCTAAATTTCAAATAACATGCAAGTATCCATTTCAAACAGAGTATATACTTTGGTCAGTTTGCAACTCTGGAAATGTAATGATCACCCTTGGATGGCTACAAAATGCTCTGATCCACTCAGGTGAGATCTCAGACTTACTACCTGAGATCTCTAAGCACACAGGTCCCATAGTACCATCAGGATCCTGGGGAGCGAGCATTGGACAACTTGATCATCCAAAGCTGTGGCTTATTTCAGTCCCCACTCAGAAGAGACAGACTTACCAAAAGTATTAAAGGCCATCAATGAATTTACATAGGGAACATGGATTCTTTAAAGCTTAAAAATTCCACTATACCTCTAGGTTTCTTTTTTAGCCTATGGGGAACTAAGTGTTAATGGCTTATTATGAACTGGTCCAGAATCATGGGTTTTCCACATCCTAATAATTTATTCTTGTATTCCTAAAAATTCAACTGAATAGAATAGATTTTGAATTTCATTGTGGCTACTATCCCCCTTGTTTAATCATCTGAGACAAAATTCAGCCTATAGCTTCTAAGAGCTTTAATGACTACCTCATCCTCAATAGTGTATAAGCATTGCAGCTCATGTGTTCCTTAAAAAGAATAGCGCTTGGGTGCAGCTAGGTGGCTCAGTAGAATGAGAGCCATCCCTAGAGATGGGAGGTCCTGGATTCAAATTTGGCCTCAGACACTTCCTAGCTATGTGGTCCTGGACAAGTCACTTAACTCCCATTGCCTAGCCCTTACTATTCTTCTGCCTTGGAACTGATACACAATATTGATTCTTATGGGTTATTGAAAAAATAAAATAGTAGCCTTCAAGTGCCTCACCCACTGCTTATATGAAACTAATACAGCTCTTACGATGCCTTTCATTACTGCTGCTTTTATATTGTATGCCTATTGAAAGTATTTTAAAAATATATTTGATTGCAATGACACCTGTGATAGTTATTTGGAAGGAGTTTGATTAGTCATCTTCATGTTAAGCATCTCCAGTTAAATGCAGATATTTATTTCAATGTTGGGACAGATAATGCTCCATGTCACCTTTATCATGATTTGGTGAGGGACTTTAAACTCCATACTACCAGGGAGGAATGTGCACAGAGATATGGTAGGTGAAAAATGATGCTGGACATATAATTCACTTTGGAGGGAGAAGAATTCCATCAGGTAGAAGAGAAACAGTTTCAAGGTGAAGAAGGGAGCAGAGTTAAACCACCCCCTTCAGACTCTGCTATGACCTGATGGCACATAACTGAAAGCTAAGGTGAAAGACAAGTCTCATCATTGCTAAAGTTTCCCCTGTGTGGGAATGGATACAGAAGAGGCTAATTTAATATCCTCCCTCAACCTTCTCCCACCAGGACAGAGAGGTCAGGTTAGATAAAAGACTGATCATAACCTTCTGATATTTGTGCTTCTTTCTCTTCAAAAGATAGTAAAGTATATAGATAAAAAGCCCAACAAATGAAAACAAATATAGAAAAGGAAAGAAACTTCCATTGGGTCAAAATAGCAGAGAGATTTCAGGAACAATGCGAATAAAGAAAAGCTCATAATACAATTCAGAAATAACAGTGCCAGTGAATGTGATGAGAAAACTCCAGAATAAGAGAATAATTCTGCAATAACTCTGACCATAACTCCCTAAAAGAGAATGAAGTGGTCACAAAAGTCCCAAGAGTGGTTTGGATGGATAATAAAAGAACTAGGAAAAAAAGAGATAAGGAATGCAATTTAAACTCGATGAAAAATTAAAAAAAAAAAACCCCCAACAGATTATACTTTCAGTCGGAGACTGGCAAAATTTATTCCAATGGACCATCTAAAGAAAAAAAAAGAATGTAATTACACAACAAAGATAATAGAGCAAAATCAAAATATGGGAAAATTGGAAAAAATTGGCAATAGTAACAACAATAGTAACTACAATAATAATAACTAACATTTCTATAGGACGTTAAGCTTTGCAAAGTACCTTACAATTACCTCATTTAAATCTCATAATGGTGGATGCTATTATTATTACTTCCGTTTTACTAATGAGGAACCAAAACCTGAAACTTGTACAAGGTTACATAGTCTCTAATTATTTAAAGGGATTTGAACTCAGGACTTTCAGATTCAGTTTTAAAACATGATCCGAATAATAATTTAAGAATCAATGTTTAGAAAAACATGATTAAAAAAAAGCATAGCCCAAGATAAGGTACCATCATTTAGAAATAAAAGGAAAAATTAGGCTATCATAACAAAAAACAAAGGAAATAGTTTGCACCTCACTCTATCTTACCTCGCAAAGCTAAGAATAATCCTCCAGAAAAAAAGCACCTTAAAAAATTGATGATTCCTAAGCATAACCTGTTTCAGAAAAACCGAGTTGAGTAGAAAAATACAATTTAAGAAGAGTAAACACATTTATATAACCCAAAAGATTTATGGGATAATTCAACATTTGTATTATGAAAGGAAAAGAAAGAAACAATTAGCCCTTCAGAATTTTGCCTTTGAGACAACAGAATAAAGCTCTGGTTTTTGGTATTAAAAAAAAAAACAACACAAATATTCTGGAGAAAATAGGGAAGGATTTCTGGTAATTAGGGTGGCACAGTTGAAGGCTTTGACACTATGCCTTAGCTGAAATCTCACTCTGGAAATTTCCTCAATACCTGGGGCCTCTTCATCTCAGAACATCCTTTTTCTCCTGTAGCTTTCTCACCCTAGACCATATCTCCAATGTGCCAATCCCTTCTGCCACTGGTGAGTTCTTTTTGACATTTCCTTTTTAGAAGAGGGGTCTACATTAGCCAACTGAGCCGAGTTTTTTAGTTTCCAGTCTCTGACACCATGTCCCCATGCTCAGGTACCTTTATCCTTCTCTCCTATTCCACTTTTGAGCTTCCATTTATGGATGGTCTTCCTCTTTTAGAATAGAAGCTCCTGGAGGGAAGGGACTGGTTATTTTTTGTTTGTTTTTGCTCTTTTATATTGGTACCTCCATTACTTAGCACAATGCCTGGCACAGAATAACTCCTTAATAAACACTTGTTTTCTGCTTGTCAGGTAGACAAGGAAACTCATGAACCTAAAACTATAACTGTTAAGGGAAGGTTGAAAAAAAATTATAGCAGCAAAAACATTTAAATAAGGCAACTATTTAACTAGGATGATATAGGGATGAAGAGGAGAGCTAGGAAGGAGGGGAACTGATTCAGAGAGGAAACTACATCAGAGAGAACATTATAACTCATATGGCTTTGTCTATTTGTAAAATGAGGGTAGGTGAAGACTTAGGGGTTTGGGTACAGGATAGGAGGGGAAGAAGGAGGAAAATAGAACCAGGCAATTCCAAGCAATATAAATTGCAGCTAATTGGAGATGATGCTTTTGTTTGTTTGTTTTGGAAAATAAGACCTAGTATAACAAGATTTGATGGAGAGAAAAGTCAATTGATTTGAATTGATTTGAATGGGATGAACTCTCCTATCAAATGAAAGGTAGCAGAATGCCTTTTCTCCCACTTTCTGAGTGACATGCATGTTCATTTCTTTTGATGCTGCGTGGTTCTATTACTCAAGGTCATACAATAGTACAAGAGGACTATGGTATTAAAAAGATTGGACATTGTGTTTTTTTTTCAAATCTAAGCCTTAGTCCATTCAAAAGACAACTGACAGGACTATCATCTACATAACATGTGTAAGGGAATAATTTGCACTAATGGTATTCTTGCTTAGGCTATTAGAAGGGATCAAGCAGGCTTTTTTTGTAAGCATTGTTCTGTCTGTTCTTTACCATTGTAAAATTAGTAAAATCCAGTAATATATTGCGTATAAGAAATTCACTTACAAAGTAGAGATGAAGAGGAATAATCAAAAGAGACAATTAGGATAAAAATGGCAACACATATGGAAAAATAATTATGTATATTATTTTATGGTTGTGCTTACTTCAATTTGCATTAGCTTATATAAGTCTTTCTGTGCTTCTCTACATGAATTTTATTAATAATTTCTTATAACACAATGATATTCCATTACAGTTGTGTGCTACAATTCCCTAAGTGATGGGCATCTATTTTGAGATCCAGCTCTTTGCTATCATGAAAAATGCTTTTATAAATATTTTGCTATATGTGAAATCTTACTTTTAAAAAATTGACTTCTTTTGGGTACATACCTAACAGTGTATCAAAGGTTATGGACATTTAAAGCCACTTTATCTATATATGGTAATTCCACATTTCTATCTAGAATGGTTGTACTAATTCACAGATCTAACATCAATACATTAGTGTGCCTATATTCCTACAGTCTTTTCAATATCAATGTTTCCCATCTTTTGTCATTGTCATTTTGCTGGGTAAAATCTCAGAATTATCTTTTATCTGTATTCTTATTATTTGAGATTTAGAGCATTATTCACATGATTGTTTGGTAAATTTAAAAAATAGTTGACTACTCTTCTTTAAAGAATGTTTCTTCATATCTTTTGGCCTCCTTTTCATTATAGAATGGCTTTTGTTGTTTAGTCATGTAAGTCCTGCCTGACTCTTTGTGACCCCATTTGGGATTTTCTTGGCAGAGATACCGAAGTGGTTTGTGATCTGCTTCTCTTTTAATAAAAAAAAAGTAGCATAATCTTAAATGTTCAATCTGTGTAATGTCTTTGAATTTATTGTGGAATATGATATAAGATCTAGGCTTAAGTATAATTTGTGCAAGATTAATTTCTAGTTTTCCCAGAAGTTTTTAAAAAGTTATTGTGCTATTTTTCCAAGTAACTATTTTTTTAAACACTGAGTTATTGAGTTCCATTATTGATGATTCTTTTTTTTCCCAGTCATTTCCACTAATATATTTTTCTGTTTCTTAGCCAATACAAATAGTGTTCAGTCGCCCACTCTCTCTACCCTAACACAAACACTAGTCTTTTCTCAATATATATCTCTGGTGACACTCCAAACCTGCACCTATACTAACAAGTATAAGTGCCTTAGAGGAAATTTGAGTTCTTGTGGTGGGGTATCTTTAATTATCTCTAGTAATTATCTCCAGTAACTAATAATCTCTAATATTAGAGTTTCTGAGCTCATACCAATATGCTTCCCATGAGCAAATCAGACAAGTGAATCACATTTTTTTTAAAAAATGAAACCTTAGTTTATTTTCACATATATGATTAGACAAAATAAATTTACACATCGACCATATCTTCTCCCCACCAAACCGCACCCCAAAAGTCTACATTATGAATCCTCTGGAATTATGGTTGATCATTGTTTTGAACAGTGTTCCCAAATATTCCAAAATTGTTTCTTTGCAATATTGTTATTATATAAACTCTTCTCCTGGTTTTGATAATTGCATTTTGCATCAGTTCACACCAGGTTTCTCAGATGTCTCTGAAATTATTCCCTTCATCATTTCTTACAGCAAAATCATAATAAAAATGTCCATCTTACTTACATCTTTTGTGGGCTCCTTACTTGGTCAGAATTCTTTTCCTTACCATAGCTCTGACAGGTAATCTAAGCAAAGGCTTGCTTAATTTATTTTTTATTGTTACCCTTTAGGTCTAAGTCATACGTCCACTTGAAGTTTTTCATGGCATATGGTATGTGATGTTGGTCTTGACTTAGCTTCTGCCAACCTGAATTCCAGTTTTTTCAAGAGTTTTTTTCAACATAATAATAATCACTTCCCTAATGGCTGGAATCTTTGAGTATATCAAACACTAAGTGATTATGTTTGTGTGCTACTATTTGTTTTGCTTCTAATCTATTCCACTGATCAACTTATTTTTTAGCTAGTACCAACTTGTTTTCATTTCTACTTTGTAATATAGTTTGAAGTCTGATTCTTAGAACTCCTTTCTTCTCTCTTTTCTTTAATTTCCATGAAGTACAACTTGGGACATTTGATGGAAATGTACAGGACTCCGTTGGTAAAGAATCTGGAGTTTCAGAGAATGATCAAGACTAGAACTAGGAAATGTTGTGGAATGGAAAGTTATTTCTTTTAAAGCAAGAAGACCTTGGTGTGAATCCTGGTTCTGACACAGCTCAAAGGAGTAAAGTGACTTTCTTTACTCCTTTGAACTGTGGCTACTTCATGGGTTAAATAAGGATAAGGGTACAACCTTGAGAGAAAATAGCTTTGTAAAACTTAAATTACTCCTTGGCATGAGTTATTGATGTTAATATCTAAATATAAGTTATGCTTGATTAAGTCCATTGAAATAATCCAGTGTGATAAAGAAGAGAAGATGATCAATCCTTGAGGAGATATCTACTTATGCTTAGGGGGTTAAAGGAAACAACTAAAGGTATAAGAAAAGAAGTCACAGAAGAAGACAGAGAGATGGAGGGAGACAACAAGATTTTAAAAGTCTTTTTTTTTTAATGGCCAATTTTTTATGGCCCAATTCAGTATTAGCAAATCAGTGGTTTGGGAATTCACTATTCTTCCATTTGATGCCTAGGAATATGTAATATTCCTACTTTAGTTACTAGTTCCAAACCACTTTTAATGACCCTTGACTTTATTTCTCAAATATCTTATTTCAAATACCATAAGCCATTGACTTGTTCATCAGTTTGATAATTTATCTGCATGCCCTTGTTTTCCAGAAAAAAACAAAACAAAACTCCTTGTCAGGGGTAGTCTTATCATGGACCTCTGGCAAATAAAGACACTTTCAGTTTACATAAAACCTGGTTAATTCCCTTAGGTAGAAAATATAATCTTATTTTGACCTTACTCATTGAGGAGGTGCCACTAGTTGCAGGGGCAAAGATGTAAGTCACAAATCCCATGGGGCACAAACTGAAGGTGTTATTAGCCCTCCTTGCTCCTGGCATCATACATTTAGTATGTGAGAAGTAGGACTCAATTCCAGATTCAGCATGCTATTTCCTATAACCATTTTTAGTGTGGAAGAGTTTTGTAAAATATAAGTTATTAGACAATTGCTAAGGTCACATACAGCTTTTGATTCTCCACTATCCATCATTAGTATGTTCAAAAAACTTAATTTCCTGTTTTACTTATTTTTTGTTATAGGCAAGTATAGTCAAGCAAAACAAATTCTCACATTAGCCATGTCCTCTAAGTCCTGTATAGACACATATAGACATACTTGTGCATATGTATGTACTTGTATATGCATATTCTGCATGGTGAATTTTTCACTTCTTTATCTGGAGACGGGTAGCCTGTTTCCTCTGTAGTTGTGGTTGATCATTACACTGATTAATGTTCCTAAGACTTTCAAAGTTTTTTGTCTTTACCAAGTTGCTATATTTATAATTATTCTCCTGGTTCTGCTCAGTTTACTTTACATCAGTTCGTTTAAGGCTTCCCAGATTCTTCTTTTGTCATTTCTTACAGCACAGTAATATGCTATATTATATATAACATAATATATTATAATATATTATATATATTATATATAATATATATAATATAATATAATATAATAACTTGTTCAGACATTCTGAAGTTGATGGACATTGTTTCAGATTCCCATTCTTTTCCATTTCACAAAAATTAAAAATATTCTTGCCCATCCTTAGTTTTTTTTCTTTACCCCTAACCCTAACCCTTAAGTTGCCCTCCCTCTAATTCTGCCTTCTCTCATTTCCCTCCTATTTCCCTGTTGAGTGAAATGCATTTCTGTATCCAGCTCTGTGTTTTTGTATGTGTGTGTTCTTCTTTTAACTAGTTCAGATGAGACTGAGTTTGAGGTGGCAGCTTCTCCCCTCCCCTATCTCTTCCTTGTTTGTATAGATGTCTACTTGTGTGCCCTGATTATATGGGATAACTTTAACCTTCCTTCTCCTCTTCTCCTTACCAGCACTTTATTTCTAGTCCTCTCTCTTTCCATTGTTAAGATCATTAAGACATAACAGAACCACTCCCAGGCCTTTTAATTAGACTCCTATGAACCTTGATGATGTTAGGATTCAGTGGGCACACAATTTTATCTCCCCATATTAGAATGTAAGCAGTTTATCCTTGACTTAATACTGCTTAAACTGTATTTTTTCTTCCCTTCTTTTTGAGTCGACTATGTCTAGATTTTTTTTTTTTTGAGGTTCGATTAAAATATGCACATCAGGTGTTATTAGTTTGGGAGGGAGAGATTTTGTACTAAAATGTTCCCCCCAATTACTACAAAAACAAACACCACCACTAAGGAAACTTAATGGTCCTATTCAGACTTTTATTTGGGCATGTCATACAAACATACATATGTGTAGGCAAAAAAGGTATGCAGTAATTACACGAATCTCTCTGGACACTAAGTGGTCTAAAACCTGAGAAAGTTATGTGAGAAAGTTCTCTTGATACCCAACCTGGAACAGCCGCTCATATTATTTCCTATTCATCGGCATAGAAACTGCCTTTGACCAGAGAGGATTCTGCCAGTGAAATTCCTTAATGGAGACAAGAGGGAAAGGGAAAAACCACACAAAGGTGTTAACGTCAACCCACAGTAAACAGTGTGGTGTGTGTGTGTGTGTGGGGGGGATATTTTTAGGAAACCATCATGCAACCCACAGAAAAAAACATATAATCAAAAAGCAAAGGGCAAGGTATTACCCGCTTGCTAAATCACCCAGGTTCAAGGCCAACGAAGTTTATGAGGGGGACTAAACTCTCCTTCCCTTGAAACATCGAGATCAATCGCTTGCTCCATATCACGTGCACGGATAAACTGGATACGAGTTATAGCTCCAGAGTCCAGGGTGGGGTCATTAAAAACTGACATAAGGGTCACATGTTCTGCAGAAGTGCATTTGTGTGACATCCTAGGGTAGAATGTCAGCAAGAAGGGAATGGAGAAAAGGTGGAGAACACTGAGTGAAAAAAACAACCTTGGGACATAGGGGTGAAGACAACGATGAACACTTCTTTGAACTGTCCCCTCTTTCCTATCCCACGCACTTAAAATAACAACCAAAAGAATGGTGCCAATAATAAAAATGATCTCCCTCAATTGCTCCCAGCCACACTGTTGTCTCCCCACTGGAGCTGTCACTCTCCGGGGAGTTGGGGTGTAACTGTTGGGCCTGCAGCTCTTGCCCTCAGTGCGCGCACATCCCAGCTGATGTGACCCCACCCTTCAACAGCCCACAGCCCGCTTCTCTGTGCGGTAGGGGCGACGGTCCCCCGCCCTCGCCCTGCGCCTCCCCCCTTTCCTCCTCCTCCTCCTCCTCCTCCTCCTTCTCCTCCTCCTTATTCCAGGGAGGCACAGACGAAACTGCAGCTCCAGCCAGCAGAGCGCGCAGCGAAGGGCGCACGGAGCTCGCTGTCAGCACGACCAGCCTCTCTAACCCTCAGCAGGAGCCGAGCTTGCTAGTAGGAGCTGCGACCGCAGCCACCATAGCACCAGCCCCTGCCCGGCCCGGGCGGGCGGGAGCGCTCAGGGCGGGCGGGCAGCGGCCAACAGCTGCTGCTCAGAACCCGCTTACGCCTAGTGTCCGTTCTCCAGCCACTGCCTCCTCCTGTGCACGGTTGTTAGCGGTGCTGGAGGGCAGCTGAGAGTGAGAAGGGGTGAAGGAGAAACCGGCAAGTAAGGTGACAAAGCTACTCAACTGGAAAGTTCCCGGTAAGCTGATAAGATTCCAGTATCCGGGGCTGGCGGAGGAGGCTAGAGGAACCAAGGAGTGGGGGGCGGGGGGGAGTCCTGGGGCGAGCGAGTGTGCAATGAACGCCTATGATGGTCACCAGCTGAGCGAGCCTCTTGAATATTCTGTGTGCGTGTGGGTGCTCCTGGAGTAGGCTTTGTGTGGGAGTATGTGGCAAGGTCCAGGGTCTAAAGGAAAGGACCTCTTGTGCCTAAGAAAAGCAACGTGGGGAGGGGGTTGGGGGGTGGACTGTGCTGTTGGGGATAGTGGGCGGGTGGGAAAGAAGCTTTCTCATATCCAGTTTCCCTGGAGCAGATGTCCAGGCTTTTGATCTGGGTAGGGAACACTAAGATCTCTCCAGCCTGTCTGCCCTCTCAGGGACGTTCACCCCAGCTTCACGTCTAACAGCACTGGGGAGACAGGCGAATAGAAGGAGTAGTACAACTCCTTGTAACTTGTGCAGGTTAACTTTGGGTAAAAGGGTCTGTGCATCTTTGGTTAGCATTTCTTGATGCTGATAAGAGGGTTGCAGAATTCCAATCTGATCTTTGGACAATAAATTGATCAATGTTGGGAATAAAAGAAAATCCAGTGATTTGGGTGCAGGAATAAGACTGGAAGAAAAGTGGATACAGGCAGTTTTTGTACCCTTACAGGATCAGGATTTTTGTGAGAGGATTGAATATCTTATTCAATCTTTTCATTCAGTTTCTGATCAAATGTCCTTCGAGTCTTTATTAGTAGTAATAATTACAATTTTAATTAATAAAGTATAGCTTATATAGTTTTATTTTTATGAGTTAGCAAAGCAGTTTACAGTTAACTAGCATTTATACTGTGTACCACTCACTGTGCTAAGGACTGAGGATATAAATACAATTACTCAGTGAGATAGAAAAAGAAGAGTTATTTTGATTTTTCAAAACAGGACATCTCAAAGATGAAAAGAATTACTTATGTGATGGGGCAGTGACTTGAACCCTGGGCTGTAACTCCAATGTATTACCTACCACATTGGATCACCTCAGGGAACTTCTTTTCTTTCCTTTTATGATGTTGGTTAATACTTTTACAAAGAAATTCACCTGACCCAGGATAAAAAATAGATGGCTCAGGATGACACTTTTGAGTTATAGTAAGGTTATAGATCTGAAAAGAACCTTGAAAGTCAACTAGACCATTTCTGTCACTTTAAGGATGAGGAAACTGAGGCCCAAAGTCACATAGCTGGTATCAGAGACATGATTTGAACTCAGGTTTTCTGACTCCAGAGCCAATGCTCATTCTACTCTACCATTTGAGTCACTATTGGTTACAGATTCAATGGCATTACTAAATCATTATTTGGATCATTAAAGTAATTTTGGTCCTCTGCAACATTGCTTAATTGAGCATAAAATCTTTGAATGTTAAGAAGATTGATGAGAATCTATATTTATTATATGAAATTTTTAAAAAGGCCAACTTACCTGATGTCTCTATGATATGACTACATAATAGCAAAATTGACTTTTATTCCCAAAAGATAGCATGATTCCCAACCTTTTAGCTTAGTATTGCTTTTTTTTTCTGTTAGAGGTTTTTGTTGGTCACTAATAGCTCTTCATTCTTAGGCATTAGTCAGTTTTTTAAATAAAAAAATGAGGTGGAATATAGATAATATATAATATATACTTCTTTTGGATCAAGCCATAGCTAAGAAAGTATAAACCAGAAAGAAATTAAGGATCAGAAAAGAATTTCAGAAAATTGAGATGTGAAAACTGTCCCATTTATCTGATATTATTGAATGGAACACTGGAAGCACTATACATATTTTTCAGCTGTACAAGGCAATTTTGCAAGAATTGCTTATATTCTATGGCATAAAAACCTTATAAACAGATATAGTCAAAACATTAAGCACATCCTTTACTGATCATAACACTAAAATTATAATCAATAAATGGTTTTTGATAAAAGGATTAAAACTTAAAACCAATTTAATCCTAAAGAAAATAGACTTCAGCAAAGAAAATTACAGCAAGACAACATACTAAAACTTTTGGGTTGCAGTCTTTTACAGGAAAATTTATATCTCTAAAAACAAAGATGAATTAAAGAGAAAAAGAATAAATAAGTGAAATGAGTGTGCTAATAATATAAAAACCAGAAAAGCAACAAATCCCCACAAAATTAAGCATAAAATAAGAAAGAAAAACTCCACTGAAGTTATAAAGAAAGCAAGGAGATTCCTCCCCACCCCAATTTGGAGGGGGGAAAACCCTCAAACCTAAATAAATAGACAAACTGTTGGCAAATTTGATCTTGAAAAGAGAGGGAAAAATCTCCAAAGTTAAAAAAAATGAAAAAGAAGAATTATTAGCAGAGGAAATGTCAAAGGTTTTAGATATGTTGTTCATATTAAGGAAAGTTCCATTTATTACTATGCTTTCTAGTGATTTCTTTAAAACATAATTATTTATGTGGTCTATTATGTTTAGAATTTGCTTAATATTGAAGAAAGCATGCATTCCTAACAAAGCCCAACATACATACATACATATATATATAATATTTTTAATGTGCTACTGTACCATTTTTACTAATACTAAAAGAAATAGTTTTGCATCTATTAGAGACATTGGTCTATAGTTTTATTTTTCTAGCTCAGCAATTCTCGAAGTATAGTTGGGAACTCTGGAATCCCTAAGACATTTTTAGGGCAACTGCATGGTCAAAACTGTTTTTATAATCATTTAAGATATTGAAATTCCCACTACAGTAAATATCAATGATATAATCTCATCTCTATGGGCTGGAGTCCTCAAGAATTCTAGTTTGTAATAGTGTACTCAGACCAAAAAATTTGAGAGGTACTCCTCTAGCTTATCCCAACCTGCTTTTAGTAGTATGACTATATTTGACTCATACAAAGAGACTGGTAGGAACTCTTCTTTCATTGTTTTTGCAAACAATTCAAAACTGGAGTTAATTGCCTTTTATAGAATTAATTGCAAACATATATTTCCCTAGGGTTCCCCACCTCATATATTTTTTTGCTATGTTTAGCTAATAAATCAAGACCATTTGCTTAGGACTCTCTCTCCCCATCATATTCCCATATCACTCATCTTTCCCCACTATTCCTCCTTCACCTCTATCTTGCCTTTGCCATGGCAGACTGCTGGATGCTTGATCTCATCTCCTCCTCTCTTCTCTAGATTACCCTATTATCAGCTCCATTCTCTAATCTTCACTCTTTTCCTACTGCCTGGCTCCTTCTTTGCTGCCTACTCCTATGTTTCTACATTAAAAAAACAACTCTCACTTGATCCAAACATCTCTGTTAAATATCATTCTATATTTTGTCCTCTTCTTGGTAGATGATTCCCAGACCTAAACAGTCAGCTTTAATCTTTGCACTTTATTCCAGTCATAGATCACCTTTTGAAGATCTTGAATTAGATATCCAGAAAGAATTCTAAACCCATCATATTTAAAATGATTCATTATCTTAACCCCCAAACTCTCTCTCTTTCCTAACCTTCTTATAGAGGGAAATATCATCTTCATAGTCACCCAGGCTTACGTAACATCAGTGGCATCCTTGGCTGTTCTCTCATACTCATCTCACATATCAAATCTATTGTGAAATCAAGGTGTTTCTGCTTTATATCTTGTATATGTCCCCATTTCTCTACCCATGTGAACACCATGCTAAACACTGTATCTAATCCCTTCTCTCTTAGACTGTTGAAATAGCACACTAATTGTTTTCTATACAACAAGTCTCCCCCTCATTTGAATGCTACACTCACTTGCCAGAGTGTTTTTACTAAAATACTAGTCTGAACATGTCACCCCTCATTCAATAAACTACACTGGCTTACTATAATCTCCAGAGTCAAATATAAAAACCTCTATTTGATATTTAAAGCCCATCTCAGTTTAGCCTCTTGCTACTATAAATTGTGTGCATGCCAGTGTATGATGTATATGAATATATGGGCTGTCTAGATTTGACTTAGGAGAGATTTTGATAGATATCTCTGGAACCCTGACCATCTTTCAAGGGAGTTTGCAGTTCCTGACCTGTGGGCATTAGAAGAAGGACAAAGAGACCAAAAACTATTTCCTCAAGTCTCTGAAAAGAGTATCAGATTAGAATTATATCAACCCACTCTGCTAAATGTTGTAAAGTCTAATGGTATGAAAGAAATGGCCCTATTTCCTGATCATTGATCTTAAGATTATACTAACCAAGAAGCCAAAGATGGTTGCACAAAAGTTGTTTCCTGATTGCTGGTCCTAAGATTACACCTTCCAGTAAATCAAATATTAGTTATGCAAAAGACTATCAAATCAATGATACATGTAAAACCCAGTGGAATTGCCTGTTGGCTCCGGGAGTGGGGTGGGAGGAGGGGAGGGAAAGAACATGATTCATGTAACTATGAAAAAATATTCAAAATTAAATAAATAAATAAATAAACTTAAAAAGACTATCAAAGATACTGAATAATGATCAAACCTATTTATCTAAGTGAAACATTAAACAGAAATTGGAGTTTTAACAGTTGGAATGTACCAGAAAATATACAAGTCAATGAGCTCTTCACACTGGAGAGAAATGTTTCAGCTTAACTAAGACAGAGGCCCTGATTTCATCCAAAGGAGAATTCCCAAAAGTCTTGAATGCTGGGGCAAACTGGAAGTCAAGGACATTTTGAGGGCTGACTTCTATTACTTGTGTATGGCTCTCTCTCTCTCTCTCTCTCTCTCTCTCTCTCTCTCTCTCTCTCTCTCTCTCTCTCTCTCTCTCTCTCTCTCTCTCTCTCTCTCTCCATACATTTAGAATTGGTCCCAAAGAGAATCTTGCATTGTGCCCCTTTGAAGAAGAAATGTGTCTCTTCTCCAAAGCTCTCAAAAAGTGTTTTGGTAAATTTCTATCAAGCAGGTCTTTGAAAAGATGTAGGCATGGCACTCTTTTAAGTTCAATCTTTATTATCACTTTCTTACACCTAGATAATGAACAAAACAATAAATAAATCTCTGCTTTGAGGCATTTACTGTTTTCTGAGTTGTAAATGATCACATAGAAAACTTTCTGTTTCTTTGCTTCTTTCTTTCTTTCTTTCTTTCTTTCTTTCTTTCTTTCTTTCTTTCTTTCTTTCTTTCTTTCTTTCTTTCTTTCTTTCTTTCTTTCTTTCTTCTTTCTTTTTTCTTCTTTCTTTCTTTCTTTCTTTTTCTTCCTTCCTTCCTTCCTTCCTTCCTTCCTTCCTTCCTTCCTTCCTTCCTTCCTTCCTTCCTTCCTTCCTTCCTTCCTTCCTTCCTTCCTTCCTTCCTTCCTTCCTTCCTTTCTTCTTTCTTTCTTCCTTCCTTCCTTCCTTCCTTTCTTTCTTTCTTTCTTTCTTTCTTTCTTTCTTTCTTTCTTTCTTTCTTTCTTTCTTTCTTTCTTTCTTTCTTTCTTTCTTTCTTTCTTTCTTTCTTTCTTTCTTTCTTTCTTTCTTTCTTTCTTTCTTTCTTTCTTTCTTTCTTTCTTTCTTTCTTTCTTTCTTTCTTTCTTTCTCTCTCTCTCTCTCTCTCTCTCTCACACACACACACACACACACACACACATACAATCTATTTCATGTAAAATGACAATGCTAGGGGACTTATAGTTTTGTGAAAGGAACTAGAGGAACCCTTCTCTTCCACAAACATTATGGGAATGTCCTAAAATTTCACCAGAAGGAACAGAAAGGAAAACAAAATAGAACTAGAACAGTATAAGCATACTTTTTGTATTATTTTTGTTTCTTTCCCCCCTACTTTTCTTCCCATTTTTGCCTATCTTTCTTGCTTGGTTTGGTTCTTGAAGTCCTTTTTGAGTTCCTCAAGAGCTTGTGACCAATTTCCATTTCCCCCCCAAAAGTTTGGATATGTTTGCTTGTTTCTCACTCTCTGCTGTTGCTTCTGTATTTTGCTCTTTTTCTCCATAAATTTTTTCCAGGGTCAAGATTTTTTTTTTCTGTTGCTTACTCCTTTTGCCACCGGAGGATTGGAATTCCTGCATGTTGGTGGTCATTGGTTTCTTAGCTTCTGTATCATAGGGCTTTGCCTTGGTACTATCTTTTCTTCCCTGTCAGAAATCTGAGTGAGGGCACATAGATCTGTGATGTTTTTTGTATTTTGCCCTAAGGCTATCTTCCCCGCCCTGCTTCAAGTTTCATTGCCAAGGCCTGGCTTGGTCTTCAGGGGTAAGTCTGTTGTGCTTTTAGCCAGCTCCTGAGAATTTGAAGATTGCCCTGGTCCTCTCTCTAACTGGCTTGGTAGCTGGTGTGGGGGAGGGGTGGTCAGCTTGAGCTTTGATTAGGGCAGTTTTGCTCCCTTATATTGTGGGAATCACCACTCACTTCCTACCTTTCATGCTGTGTCCAGTGGGAGAACCTTTTTATTCATCCAGTTTTTATTTCTGTCCTTTTGAAATACTTTGTAATGATTGGTTGGAAGGAGATTTAGAAGGCTCCTACTACTATGCTGCCATCTTGACTCCACCTAGAACAGCATAAGAATACTACTGAAATATATAGCTCAATGGATAGAGAGCCAGAACCAGACATGGGTTCAAATCTTGCCTCAGATACTTTCTACCTATGTGACCCTGGGCAAGTCACTTAATCTCTATTGCCTAGCCCTTACCATACTTCTGCTTTGGAACCAATTTTTAGTATTGATTCTAAGAGAGAAGGAAAACATGTACTTTTGGAAAGTACATGCTAGGCATTCTGCTAAGTGCTTTACAAATATTATCTCATTTGATACCCTGGGAGGTAGATGTTAATATTACCCCACTTTACAGTTGAGGTAAGTGAGACAGGCAGAGATTAAGTGACTTATAATAGCTAACATATCTCTGAATTCTGGTCTTACTGATTCCAGGTCTAGTGATGCCTGCTGTATCCTTTAGCTTTCTCAACAATGTCTAGTTGTAGATATAATCTTCCTGGCTTATTTCATTTTGTCTTTTCACATTTCTTTGAGGTTTTCTATTCATTTCTTATGGAGCAATGATATTCCATTAATTTTATGTGTCATAGTTTATTTGTCCATTTCCAAATTGCTGCCAAGGACATTTTGGTGTATAAAGGAACTTTATCTATGCCTTTGACCTTGTTGGAACATAAACATAGAAGTGACATCTCTAAGTCAAAGGAATGAACATTTTAATTCACTTTTTAAATGATAATTCCAAATTGTTTCCCAAAATTATTGGACAAATTTACAGCTTCACCAATATGATACTGTATTAGTGTGTCAGTGTGTTCCCATAATCTCTCAGACATTGTCTATTTTCATCTCTTGTCATCTTTGTGAAATTTATTGGGTATGAAGTGAAACATGAGTTTTGATTTGCATTATTCTTTTTTCCCATTTGAATTAGTTTATTTAGTTAATTTAGAACATTATTCCTTGGTTACAACAATCACATTATTTCCCTCCCTCCCCTCCACCCCACCCTTTCTGCAGCCAATGGGCAATTTCATTGGGTATTACTTGTGTCCTTGAGCAGAACCTATTTCCATGTTGTTGATGTTTGCACTAGGATGTTCATTTAGAGTCTACATCCCCAATCATATCCCTTCGATCCATATATTTGAGCAGTTGTTTTTCTTCTGTGTTTCTACTCCCACAGTGTTTCCTCTGAATGTATTTAGTGTGCTTTTTAATAGATTCCTCCAAGTTGTTCAGGGTTGGCATTACTTTTTTTTTAAAAGCAATATTGTAATCTCTCACATACTTACTAATAGTTTGTACTTCTTCTGAAAACCATATATCAATTAGGCAATGTCTCTTTCTCTCTTTCCTTATATACCCATTTAAAAATTCTGTTTATGCCTGTGTGTGGCTATGAGACCCATATTAGGAATTTCAGAGCCACAAAATTGAGTGATAGAAGTGAACTCCATTGTTATCTAGTCCAATTCGTATTTGACAGAATTAGGACATTTTCCCTGATATCAAACCTCAGTTATCCTCTCTGCAACTTTCACCCATTAATGGTTCTGTTCTTTGGGACAAAATAAAACAAATTGAATCCTTCTAACAAATGACAGCACTGTAAATACTTAAAGACAGCAATTCTATCCCTCTGAGTCTTCCTTTCTCCAGGTTAATATCCCTAGTTTCTTCAAGTCATCCTTACAGGATGTGAATTTAAGGCCTTTCACCACTTTGGGTGTCCTTCCCCAGGCACTCTCCAGCTTATCAATAACCTTTTTGACTTCCTAGAACTGAACATGATCCTCGTGATATGGCTTGAGCAGGGCAGAGTACACAGGAGATATCATTTTCTTCTTCCTGAAGTTATACCTCTCTTATGTCTAAGTACTCATTAGCTTTTCTGCTTACCAAATTATACTTCTAAAGGTATATTAAGTCCACAATCCACTAAACCCTTGAAATCCTTTTAAAACTTCTATTTAATCATTTCACACTCATCCTGTTCTTGGGAAGTTGCTTTTTTTGAATCCAAGTATAGGACTTTACATTCATCCACATAAAATTCCATCATATTAGATTTGGCTCAATAATTTAACCTGTCGAGATCTTTTGGGGTTCTGGATCTTTCATCTAATATGTTAACTATCCCTATCATCTGAAAATTTGATAAGAATATCATCTATACCTTTATCCAAGTTGTGAATAAAAATGTTAAATAGCTTAGCCCCAACTCAATTCCTAGGATATTCCACTGAAAATTTCCTCCCAAATTGACATAAAATCAAAGAATACATCAGTACTGTCTGAGTACAACCAAATCAGTTATGAAATTATCCAGTTGTTTTATTCTAGATTACAATATTTCATATTTCTCAGAAAACAGTATGAAATGTTTTATCAATGCTTTGTTAAACTTCAAGTAAACTAAATTTATAGCATTCCTGCAAGCTATTAATTTAATATCTCAGTCATAAGTCTGGCATGACTTACTCTTGATGAAACCTTGTTGGCCTTTTGTAATAATTTTCTTTTTCTACATGTTCACCAAGTTCATTTAGGAATTGAAGTCAAATTCATTAGCCTGTAGTTATAAAGCTCTGTTCTCTTGAATCTCTACTTCTTTAGTATTGTTACCTCTTATTTCCATAGTCTCTAAGAAATTTATGGATATTTGATGAACTGATTTTCCCCAAATAATGGTTTCCCTTCTCATCATATCTTTGTTGATTCAGTTAATGCAAAACCTTTTTCAATTTCATATAATCAAAATAATTTTTATTTTAAAAATTCTTCTGACCCTCATTATAGTTTTGAAGGACACTTGATTTTCTTCTTTGACTTTTTTGGGGGGTATGACTTTTTATACTTATATTATGCATCCATTTTGATAAAGGATTGTAGAGTTCATGGGGAAAAGTGTAATAAGACTGAATAAATGGTCAGGGAGCCTAGATTATAAAGGACTTTGAATACCAAAAAGAAGACTTTTGTATTTGATTCTAGAGGCAACTGGGAGTTACTGGAATTTATTGAATAAGGGATTGACATAGTCAGACTAGTGCTTTAGGCAAATCACTTTGGGAGCCAAATGGAAGATGGATTAGAGAGAGACCCACCAGCACTAGTGCAAAAAGTCCAGGTGTGATAGGTGATGAGAGTGTGCACTAGGGTGGAGACAGTTTCAGAACAAAGAAGGTGAACTTAAGAGATGTTGCAAAGGTAAAATTGATAAGCTTTGGAAACAAGTTAACCAGAGAGGATGAAAGATAGTGAGGAGTTGAGTAGGATTCCTAGATTGTGAGCCTAGAGGACTGGGATGATGATGATGGTTCCTTTGGCACTAACAGGGAAATGTGAAAGGTGTTTAGATTTGTAGGAGAAATATTATGAATTTAGTGTGGGGCATGTTAGATGTAAGATGTTTAGAGAACATTCCATTTAAGATACCCAAAAGGCAATTGGAGTTGTGAGTCTAGAGATTTGAGAATCCTCAGTATATGAGTGATAATTGCTCACCATTTCTGTTTTCTGTTTTGCTCTTACCCCTTCTCCACCTTTCCCATTGAACTGTAGTCAGTAAAGAGCTGTGGTCACTAAAAAAGAGCTATGCTGGTTGAAGCCTCTCTAGCACTATAATAAGACATAGGTCAAAGACAGAGGTGAACATGTTTTGCCATTGATCCTCTGAAGACCTGATCAGTCATTGTATCATTAGTATTCTTAGTTCTTTCAAAGTTTATTTTTCTTTACAATATTCTGTCCTTATATAAATTGTTCTCCTGGTTCTGCTCACTTCACTCTGCATCAGTTCATTTTACCCAGTATTCTCTGGGCATTTCCATCATTTTTTGCTTCTGTTCTATCATTACATTCGTATAATATCATTTGTTCAGCTATTCCCCAGTAGCCTACAAGGCAATATAAGGTAATTCCTTAAATTATACTTCTTTTCTTTTGTCTTTATTCCTCTAATTCTCCCTTTAGGGTCAGGAAACCTACTTTGCTTGGGAATAATTTCCTTGTTGGTATTATTCTTCATTTTAACTCATTCCCCCTTCCTGTCCTTCTAGGTTTTTCAGTTGAATTTGATGTGTTTCTACACCATCCTCTGTGTGTGTGTGTGTGTGTGTGTGTGTATGTCTGTGTGTTTAACCCACCTTTGCCTAGTTCTGATATGAATGATGCTCATTCAATACTTTCTACTGCCACTCTTCCTTCCATGTTTACATGCCCCAAACATGAGAAATACCTTTTACCCTTGTTTTTTATACTAGTATATTCCTTTTTAATCCTTATTTCTTTAGACCATCAGTGCAAAATCAACCCATTACCAAGGACCTCAGTTTTTCTTATTTAGTTTTTTCAATAAGCTATGAAGACATTAAGAGCCTAAAAGTTCACTTGTTTCTTTTTTCTCCTATTCGAATACTAGCACTGGATCATCACTTATTTCCCTCCAGTTTGTAAAAAAAAAATTATATCTTAATTTTTAAAATCTCATACATGTTGTGAAAGTCTTAAACGAAGATAGAAAAAACCCAACAAAATAAAAAAAATATAGAGAGATTCAAAGGAGTTGATCTTGACTCAAGCCCCTGTTTAAAATCTGACAGATCAAGAACCATCTTAAAAAAATTACAAAAAGGTTGTTTGGAAACAGAGATTAAATGTGATTTCTTCTCAGATGCCTACATGACTCCGTGCAAACCAAAAATCAACTTGTGGGCCAGCTGCCTTGGAGGCATATTTGAGTATCAGTTCATTACTTTTTCCAATGTAGTCTTATTTTTTTGCACATTTTACATTTATACATTTTACCCCAATCATCCAGGATCCACTTCAATTCCTTAACTATGAGTTTCTTCAGATCCACTGTTTTCAAGTCAATCTATTTATAATATTTGAGTTTACAGGCTTGACTGTTTTGAGCCAGAGCTGAGTTCTTCCCCCTTATGTGTTTTTGGATGGAATAGTCAGCATTTCTTGGTCTCATCATGATTCTCTTGGGTTTTGCACTGACCTCCACCTCCTAGAGTTTGCTCCCCTTCCAGATCCTATGAACTTGGAGCTTCTGAGTACTGGATCTTCAGTCCATTCTTTGTTATCACAGGATAGACTAATGGGACCTCAAAGACCCCAGGCTTGGGCTCTCCATTATGAGCTGTGTGGAGTCACTCTAGTCTTTGGTAACTTCCTGCTCTTACTTCTTGGGACTTTCAAGACCTTTCACAGAAGCGACCTCAGATTTTGCTAACTCAAAACACAGAGCCTTAAAGGTGATATATAAGATGGGATATATATATATATATATATATATATATATATATATACATATATATATATATATATATATCCTGTGAGGCTGCCTTGTATAATTACTGACTGGAGGAGTCCCCTTTTCTATTAGTCTTTGGACTTTCATCTGATTTTGCCTTCATTTTTGGAGTGAGAGAAGTCAATTATTGTATATTCAAATTGAATTTATTTATCATTATTCAGTATGATGTGACCTTTGAGGTTTTGCTTGAGTAGGTATGTGAGATCTGTTTAGGCAGCCATCTTTCTGTATTGTCTATCTTAATATTGCTGGTTTTAAAGAAGGAGGCACAAAATATGAAAGGCATATGAAGCCCTCAATACCGAGGCTCAGCTCTCCTAGCCATGCCTATCCTCTAATTGAATACTAAAACACATATTAATTTGAAATAGCTTTGGGAATATTATCTTCTCTAATTCAGTTTCTTCATTATGTTCTCCTAGAACAGTGAGGAATGGCCTTACTATCCTAGCCCTCATAAACATTTGAAGTAGTATCATTTTTCTTTTTTCCTTCAATATTCTTTAAAAAGCAATAACAACAGGAACAGCTAGTTGGATCAGGATAGAGTGCCAGGTCCAGAGTCAGGAAGTCCTGGGTTAAAATATGGCCTCAGAGACTCCCTAGCTGAGTGACCCTGGGCAAAACAACAACAAAAAACTGTATTAAAAGGGTAGATGTTCTGCAAAATCAAGAGAAGATAAAAGGTTAAAAACTTCAATAGAATGAGGATTTCTATTCATTACATTGATAGGGCCTTTGGAATGTGAATGTTTATTAACAAAGCTAGACTATAGTAGGAATGAATTGGAAATTTCAAATCACAAACAATTCATTACTTTTATGGGTAAAGCTGTTTTGTTTTCATCATATCTATTCTCTGCAGCCTGCATTGAGTTCATATTTTTCTTGGTGTGTAACTTAGAGGTTTAAACATTCTTAGGTCTTAATATGTTTATTGTATTTGTCCTAAAGTGTTTTAGAGGTCATTTTTAGTCCATAGCAATCAGTCTGGGTAGTCTAGGTGTTTCAGTGTTTCAGCTACGGGGGACTAGTGACCATGTATATTTTCTCTGGCTATCCTTGACTTCTTAAGGCTCAATTACTCTTTTCTGATTTTGTATAATAAAATGCAATCAAAGATTAGATGACTGATCCTCTAATCACGTTTAGTGGATACCTGCTAATCAGAAGTTTAAATATTTGTTCTGACCAAGTTTGGATTTCATTTCATAAACGCCTTTTAGAATAGAAACATGAGTGTGAGAATAGGTTCAATCTGAAGAAACTGGTATCATTTGGAGTGTGATGCAGATTGACATTTACTCACTGATTGAAAGTTGACTGCTGCTCTCTGTGTTTTAGAAGGAGAAAGGTCATTTCTCTACAATTTATTTACAATACTAGCAATGCATGTGGTTTGAGAAAATTGCCAATAAATACCAAGTCTGTCTTCATGGCCATTATGAATGTTCTAAATCAAGAGTAGAATTCTTTGATCTAACAGCAAAGAGAACTGTGAGAGATGTGACATTTCCATGCCATGATTCCTCAGCTGTTAGTTTTTGTTTATTTCTCTGCCATGCTCACATCCAAATTTCAGTTTAATTGTACCACTTCTTACAGTGACTGTTAGAATATCCTGAGAGAACAGGCCATTTATGTGAAAAGCAGAGCTAAGAATGAGTGCCAGTGAAGTTAAAATGGATGAAAGGTTTAATGAATGCCAGTTCCACTTCCATTACATTGAGAGGGCCTTTGGAATGTGAATGTTTATTAATGACCATGTTGAAGCTAGACTCTGTAGGAGGAATGAACTTTAGAGCCAGAAACATGGAAATTGATTACTTATCAAGCCATTGATAATTTCTCTGTCTTTGAATTGGGCCAAGGAAGATAGGGCAGGTGGGAGGGAGTTGGGGACTGGGGGAGAGAATGTAGGGCTGAGAAATGAGAGGTTTTCTGGAGAATTTAAGTTGGTTGAATGATACATACTTGTGTGTTCTCTGGCAGGTCACTGGGCAAAATGGGAAATGGCTCTGTGAAACCCAAACAGTCCAAGATTCCAGATGGCCATGCTGGGAAATTGTCAGGCACAATTGATGCTCTTCGGAGCAAAGTGACAGAATTGGAAAGGGAGCTAAAGAAGAAGGATGATGAGCTACAGCAGAGGGAGTACCATCTGAGGGAGCTGCAGGAAAAGCTCTCCAAGCAGACAATCGCTCTTGCGGAGATCACTGAGGAACTCCAAAACAAGTGTATCCAGCTAAACAAGCTTCAAGATGTAGTTAACATTCAGGGAGGAAACTCACTTCTATTTTCTCCATACAAAGTGCCTCTTCAGGTCAACCGAAGGACCTCAGGCTTAGTCTCTCTCCACAGCAGGAGAGGTGCCAAGGAAGGAGTATCTGCTGAACCAACTACCAGGACCTTTGCAGAATTTTCATTTGAGAAAGCAAGAGTCAGGAAGGACTCAAGGTAAGCATCTGGCATCCTTTCAGTGAGATTAATCAAGCCCTTTGGCTCTTAATGCTGTATTGGTTGTGGATTCTCTTCCAGCCTACTCACTTAATTCAAGAACCAACTCACTAGGATTTAGGCCTTTAATCAAAGCATTTTATTAAACTCTGATTATGGGCCAGGCATCATTAGGCTTTGGAGATACAAATAAGAAAAAAGATAGAAAAGAAATTGTTCCTGTCCTCACGGAGCTTACACTTCTAGAGAATGAGACTTCTGTGAATTGTTTTCCCAATTTACCATTCAGACTTTGTGCCACATAGCTGAATTGCAGTATAGACTACTGGATTTACCAAAAATCCCTTCTTATTCACTCAAAAACACCAAAAGTTTAATGGATCTTCTTGGGAAACCTAAGCCATTGGGATGATATGCTCATCAGGCACTAGGAAGTATTAATCTTCCTTTATTTTATTAATTATTAATTTATTATTATTATTATTATTATTATTATTATTATTATTATTAATCTCATGCTGGGTTTCCCCTCCTCAAATCTTGAAAATATAACACAAACACTAATAAAATTCCTTCTTGAAAGATTTTGAAAAGGTAATAAAGACAATAAAGCATATGGTTATAGATTTAGAATTCAAAGAAATGGAGGAAACCAGGGTCCAGAGAGGTTAAGATATTTTCCTAAGATCACATAGCATGGAGAGAATTCAAACCAAGGAGTTTCTGACTCTAAGAGCTGCATGCTTTCTACTATATCACACTACTTCATAATCATTTGTAGTAATTAAAAGCTAAAATGAATGCCAAAATAAATATTTTAATGAAAATATAAATATAGCAACATCATTTAAACATTTTTATGTTTACATGTTTTATGGCCACCAATTAAATTACTTGAAGGAAAGGCAATTAGAAAATTAAGGTTTCACTTGTGACTCTCTTTTTAAAGGAAACTTATTTGTTCCTTGAAGGTAGATCTATTCTATGCTTTGATTATAGGTGTTTGGAAGGGAGGTTGGGGAAGGGTTTGGACAAATGCAGGTAGTATAGGTTGTATGGAATGGACAAGAGAGGAGTGTTTAATATTAAAGTACAATGGGTCTCTTTTTTTTTTAAAACTCTCTTAGAATCAATACTAAGTATTAGTTCCAAGGCAGAAGAGCAGTAAGGACTAGGCAATTAGGGTCTCAAGTGACTTGCCCAGGGTCATACAGTGAGGAAGTGTCTAAAGTCAGATTGGAATCCAAGACCAACTATTTGTAGATCTGGCTCTCTAACCATTTAGATACCTAGCTGCTTAAGAGCAGGATTGAGATCCAATGAATAGTAAGTGTGGAAAAGTCATTGTGCATGTTTGATTTACCCTATAAATATATAAGAACTGCACAGATTCAGATGCTCTCAGACCTGCACTCTTCATGAGCATTAAATTTTCTGTTTTATGTAAATGTTGATTAGCAAACTAGTCCTGGCAGTTAATGAACATTAGTAGTTCATTACAGTGCCTGGCACATAGTAAGTGCTTAATAAATGCTTTTTGCCTGTTTGCTTGTTGAATATCTTGTGGCACACAGGCATATTAATCAGAGACATCTGGTAAGAAGCTACTAGGGCTGCCTTTCAATAGGAAAGCCTAAATTATCATTCGAAACTATTGTTTTGTTTTGTTTTTTCATGAAAAGAAAAGACAGAACAAAAGCCTTGCCTCTGAACTTCTGGTATCTACTCCATTTTTAGGAAGGACAATTATTTTCCTTTTTCACTCCCACCCCCGGGGGAGCCATATAGGTAAAAGTAGAAAATGCCAGTGAGTAATGTTTAAATGAGATAGGAAAAGAAAGTAAAGAACTGTGTCTGTGAGACTTGTAATACCAATGCTGCACCATTGAATGATTTAGCAGTGCCCTACTGAAATACAGAAAAAACTTTTCCTTTGTGAACAGAAATATGTGTATGGAAGAATAAAATTATGATAGTTTATGTTAATAATGAAGGTGTCTTTAATCCATTGTCTCCTTTGATCATCCTTATGATCCTGTGAGATAATATATTAATATAAGAACAGGTGTTCTTAGCATCACTTTTTCAGATGAAAAACTCTTAAGAGATGAGTGAGAAAGAAACCTGGAGCAGTAGGAAATGGTCAGATTGGGAAGAACTTTAAACGTAGAAATGTTCAAGATGCTACAAAAAGTCTCTGTTGAATAGTAAATATGTGGAATGATTTGAGTACTCTAAGCCTCAGGTGGGATTTACTCTTGCAAGTGATGTAAATTGTAGTTTTTATCTTAGTAGATAGTCTTCATGAGTAACAACTACGTATTCATTAACTTAATTAATTAGGCTGATCCATATACAGTAGAGAAACAGAAGTTGCTGGTACTGAACCCCAAATGTTTCTATCTTGGTAGAATTAGCAGTTACTTTGTATTTACTTAGTTATGAATCCTGTGAGTGGGTGTGTGGGATCATTCCCATTAGAATGGGATCTCCTTGAGGGAAGGGACAGTGTTTGGTTTTTCTTTGTATCCTCACTGCTTACTTAGTACAGTGCCTGGCACATAGCCAGTTCTTAATAAATGTCTGTTGATGAAGTATTTCATGGGGTCAAAGGAGACCAAAGAGGAATGTCAAAGGTTCCATCCATATGTAGAGGAAGAAGCAAAAATATTTAAACTAACTTTGCCCTTGACCTTCATTGCTAATGTATTTTGCTCAGATCAGCCCAAATCTTGTGAGAATTTCATAGTAGCATATATATATGTATGTATATATATATACACACATATATATGTATATATATATATATATGGGGTACCTTTCCAATGATAGTTATCCTCCACTAGAGTGACTTGGGGATGCTGACTTTTTGAGGGAGAGGCTAATATAGGAAACCATTCTCCCTCGCTTGGTAACCAAGTAACAGTATAAGACACATAGTTCTGGAATTCATTGCTTTGAAGGTGGTCAGGGTAGTTTCGGGATTATCATGTGTAAAACAGCACAATCTCCATCTTGGTGCAATATCATTGAGCAAGAGCCCATTCAGATCAGATATCTCAGAAGTATTCTCTAGGGGTGCTAAATGTGTGGGACCTAAATACTTTGGGATTACTTGTTACATCTGTTTTAAATAAAAGAGGTGAATTAATTGCTGCTCAGCCAGAATAGAATTGTCCCATAGTTCTCTTTCCTAGGAAAGCATTGTCCTCAGCTTAACTAACAATTGCTAGACAAGGGGGAAATGCCATAGATTAAAAAACAGATTAATTCATATAAAAAATGGGGCTGATGAAACCTTAGGGAGAGACTTTGAACCTCCAGGTACAAGACCACACTGACATATAAACATATTTATTACCCTATGGGGAGAAGGATACAGAGGATACCATTAGTAAGGAAGAAGGGGGTATGTCAACATGGAATCTAGGAATCCCAAATTTGTAGCCTAGTAGGATCTGATGAACCCCAAGTTTCAGGACTAGTGTATAGGCTGGAGACTCCAAAGTTGTCCTTGTCCCCTGTTCCCTTGGGAATCTACCTGAAGGGAATCCCAGGCTGGCAGTTTCTGACTGAGTGGGAGACCCTCAGGGGAATGACAATCCACTTCAGGTGGGAGCTAAACCCAATCCCTAGTCAGAAGCCTTTTTCCCAGTATATCACACCCTCCTTCTGAGGATCGAACTCGAGGACCTTCAGTTTTGGAGACTGACATGCTGCCTATAGTGCCAAAGAGTCACTCAGTTTAGGCTTGGGCTTAGCTCCCACCTGGATTGTCATTCCCCAGAGGGTCTCCCACTCAGTCAGAAACTGCCAGCCTGGGACTCCCTTCAGGGTAGATTCCCATGGGAGAAGGGAACAAGGACAACTTTGGGGTCTCCAACCTATAAGCTAGTCCTGAAACTTGGGGTTCATCAGATCCCACAAGGCCACAAGTTTGGGATTCCTAGATTCCATGTTGACACTATCAAGAGGGAATAATTAGATTTGGGCTTGACTCTGGTATGACTACAGGAGTTAATTTTTTTAATTAAATTTTCATTTTTGTTATGTATGTGAATTTAATTTTCAACAGATACAAATATAACAATAAGAGGCTTGCATATAAAACTGAATTTTTGTTGTATACATTGTTTGTTTTATTCTTTTTCCTTTTTAAATAAACCTTTGCCTTCTGTCTTAGAATCAATACTAAGTATCAGTTCCAAGATAGAAGAGTACTAATGGCTAGGAAGTTGGGGTTAAGTGACTTGCCAGGGTCATATGGCTAGGAAGTATCTGAGGCAAGGTTTGAATCCAGGACCTGTCTTCAGGCTTGATTCTCTATCCACTGAGCCATCTAGCTGCCCCTATGCATTGTTTTTAAAGAAGCATATGTACATGTATAGTTACAGGAGATATTTACATATAATTTTACAAAATAGTAATGAAATTGCTCTATTTGTGTCCACATCTCCCCTTTTTATTTATGTGCATTAAAAATTATTTTATGGTGGTTCTGATTTGCATATCTATCACTACCTACTTATCTACCAACCTCACTCTTCCATCCATAGTGAATGGCCTTCCTAGTAATAAATATGTATAGTTCAGCAAAACAAAGCAACACATTGGCTTAGTTTGAGAATTCATGCATATTTCATTCTGCATCTCTATTCCATTGCCTCTCAGTCAAGAGGTAGGAGGTAGATTTCATCATTAGCTTTTGAAGTAATTATTATTTATTGCTTTGATCAGAGTTCTAAGATTTATTTGAAGATGATTTTTCCCAGGCCCCTAAAGTAATGTAATTATACATACCCACCAGTACTACTGTTTAGGTATATATCCCAAGGAGATCAAGGATAGAGGAAAAGAACCCCCTTATTTAGAAAAATATTTATAGTAATACTTTTCATAGTACCAAATAATTGGAAATAAAGTAGATGTCCATCAGTTGGGGAAAAGCTGAAAAAATTGTGGCATAGGTTGTAATAGAATAGTAAAATCTGTCATCATAAAAATGACAAATATGATATATTCAGAGCAATACATTAAGACCAGTTACAAACAGATGCAGAGTGAAATGAACAGAATGAGAGCAGCATTTTCCATGAGGATTTTGATGTTGTCATCTAGCCCTTTCTGATCTGTAAAGATCTACTCAGTTTTGTTTTCTTTCCTCTAAATAGGTGCTGTATTTAATACATTTTGCCTTCATTTTTTTTTCCCTGAAGAAAGCTTTCATAGTTTATAGGAATTCGGATTTTGAATTGTCTACATGTCTTTGATCTCTAGGCAATATTTTCTAACATTTTTCTCTTTCTTCCACAATGCCACTAGAGGCGATGAGTATTCAGGTATATGTTGATTCAATTTAGATCATCTTATCAAGCTCTTTGGAGAATTTTTCTATGTTCTCATGTGGAACTTGGAAGTATCTTTGAGGTCCATAAGACCAACTCCCTCATTTTGCAGATGAGGAAAGTAACCTGGAGAGGTGAAGTAACCTATCCAGAATCACATAGATAGCAACTCTATCAGTGTGTCAGTAAATATCTTTAAGCATCTACTATGTGCCAGGCACAGTGCTAAGCACTGAACATAAAAAAAATTTCATAAATTGTAATTATTTTTAAAAACCTTTATCTTCCATCTTGGAACCAATATTGCATATTAGTTCTGAGACAGAAGAGAGAGGAGAGGCAATGGTGGTTAAGAAACTTGCCCAGGGTCATATAATTTAGAAGTGCCTGAGGCCAAATTTGAACCCAGGACCTCCCATCTCTAGACCTGGCTTTCTGTCCACTGAGTCACCACACTGTCCCCAAGTTGTAATTATTTTCATGGTCTTGCAAAAGCTAATCATAACTACAACATGAGATGACCAAGTGTCTCATGAAATGTTTCTTTTTGCCTTTGGATGCACAATTAAACAAACTTTACCAATTCCTTTATTTGCTTCTCTAAGAAAAATTCAGGAGCTCCTTTCTCATTAAATGAGATTTCCTTTGGTATTCTGATTTCATTTCTAATGAGAATATATCCCTCAGTCCTTGGCACAGTGACTGATACAGGGTAGATAACAAATATTTGTTGACTGAGTTCCTCCATGTCTCCATGTGTATTCACTGGTGTCTAATTATAAACTTTTTCAAACAACCAAGAAATTTCAAATTGCAGTGGTTACATTTTCATCTTTTTACTGAATTGAAAATTTAAATTGTAAATCTATATCATGATCTCATTGTATCATTCATATGAATGTGCTAAATATGAATGAACTTTTTTCAAGTGTTTAAACTTCTCTATAGATTCTCTATAAACTATTATTATTATTACCTTACATTTTAGAATTAGGGCAATTAGGGGTTAAGTGAATTGCCCAGGGTCACCCTGCTAGAAAGTGTCTGAGGCTAGATTTGAACTCAGGACCTCCTCCCCCTCTATAGGTAATTATAATAAATGTTTTTTTGACTCAATGGCTAGAATGGTCATGTCCTTTTTTTCTTTAAATATTTGGTATTCTGAAATTACTTGCTGTAAATGGTTGTCCAATTTCACTCCCTTTTCCATTTAGGCATTTGAGGCAGGGCCTAGTTGATGGAAATGTAGTTATTGATGAAGAGTTTCTGCTACCTCTTCCCATTTCCTCCAAGCAGTACAGCTAGCCTGCTCCACTTCCTTCTCCTCATTGCCCTTGTCCACAGCATAAGTGCTGACTAGCCATATCCACACATTGTTATCTACTTGATCTGGCCCTTGGGCCATGGCTAACATTGAGCAGATTATTCTTGCTAACTAGATCCTAGGCTCAATTGTTTCTGCTAAAGGAGTTCAGGTTCTATTATTACTCTTCAAATTTTAGTTGTGTGTGGCAGCTTATTAGCCTGACTATAACTTTGCATCACCCCAGAAGAGGATTTATTTCCAAAGCGTGCAAGGGAAACAAAAGCTGTGGACATATATATGAAAAGATATATGATGAAAAAGTTTATCTGAACAGTTTGACTGCCAGTAAGTCTGCTTTTCTTCATTTTCCCTTAAAAAGAAGCTACAACCATATAGTAAAATAGAAGCTATTAGGAAATAAAGATACCAAACTACTACCCTCTTCTCGTTTTCAAGATGATAGGGAAACTAGAAGAAGCCCACATTTATAACAATCTGGATTTTCATGATTTGCAGTCTAATGAAAATTAAGTTTGGGAACAAATAGAAATTGACTTTCCACACTTAATTTGTTCACTAGTATACCAATCAAACTACTGGCCTGGGAACCTTTCTGTATTTTAAAATGATGTTCTTGTGGACTTTTCTGGATCAGTTTGCTGTGGCAAAACTAGAAGTATTAATCATGGTTAGTATTGTAATTTGGAGACATGAACATTCATTAGCATCAGGTAATCTTGGAGTTCATTTTAGGTCCTGATGGACAACAAATCAATCTAGAATATGAGGAACTTATAGAGTATGACAGATCCCCTCTGGAATTAAGTCCTCAGGCTATTTTCTTGGAACTATGAATTTTTTTTTAAGCCCTTACCTTCCATCTTGGAGCCAATATTGGCTCCAAGGCAGAAGAGTGATAAGGGCTAGGCAATGGGGGTCAAGTGACTTGCCCAGGGTCACACAGCTGGGAAGTGTCTGAGGCCAGATTTGAACCGAGGACCTCCCATCTCTAGGCCTGGCTCTCAATCCACTGAGCCACCCAGCTGCCACTGGAACTATGAATTTTTACTGGAAAGTTACTGAGGCCATTTGTGATTGATGGATCTTTCAATATGACCTTAATAAAAATGATCTAGATTCCATTGAGAACCACAAGAACTTAAAAAGCCATTAATTAGTTCTCTACTTTTGATGCTACTTGTAGATTTTGCTTAGAAATCATGCATTGACAGTAACCCATGGAGCACATCTTACAAAGAGTTGGAAAGAAATAGTAGCACATAAACCCAGAGATTTTGTGGTAACACATCACCCACTAGCACAACAATTGTGACCCTCTCCACACACCCCAACCAAAAGATATTATATAATAATGTATAGGGAGTTGTTGACCATCAAGATGGTCCTAAATGCAAGGTGATTCATTTGTATGGTGGGGCTTGATATCTTTGATGGCTTTCACAAATCATAAATCATCGACAATAGACAAACTTTGACAGAGACAGAAACAAAATAATCTCTGTCCTCGTGGAATTTATATTGTGCTGCAACAGGAGATTGGGGAATACATCATGCACACAAGTAAATACAGAAAACCAAGTGAAAGGAAACCTTTATCCTGCCTGGAAGCTTTATCCTGCCCTACATGTTGGGACACTTATCTATTCCTTTTTGCCTCCCTCTTGGTTTGAGCATTGACTCCAGTATGGTTCAAGAATAACTGTGGAGATGGACTGCCTGAGAAAAGCAAAGCAGATGTTCTGTCCTGGAGTGTTTTTTGAGGCATCAACTCATTCTTGGGCTTGTTTTTCCTTCTTTTTTGTTCTGTTATATTTCTTCTTGTCTTCCACTTCCCTCTTTGAAGGAAAAAGAAGGAAGTCAATCAGCTAGCATTTATTATGCACCTACTATGTGCTGAGCATTCTGTTAAGTGTTGGCAATACAAAGAAATGCAAAAAACAATCCCTGCCCTTGAGGAGCTCATAGTCTAAAGAGGAGACAACAGGAAAACACTTATGTCAAGCTCAGTACTGAGTAAATTGAGGGTAGTCTCAGAATGAAAGCACTAAGTTTGGAGGGGGTTGGAAAGGCTTCTTACAGAAAGAAGGAAGCCAGGAGATAGAAGCAATGAGAGTTCTAGGCATTTAGAGATGGAGTGTTTTGTGGCAAGAACAGCAAGGTGACCATTGTCATGTGATGACAGAGTACACAGGAGTGAATGAGGTGTAAAAAGATTTGGAAAGGGGCAGCTGGGTGGTTCAGAGGATTGAGAGCCAGGCCTAGAGATAGGAGGTCTTGGTTTGAATCTGGCCTCGGACACGTCCCAGCTGTGTGACTCTGGGCAGGTCACTTGACCCCCATTGCCTAGCCCTTAAAGCCTTGGAATCAATACAGAGCATAGATTCTAAGATCGAAGGTAAGGGTTTAAAAAAGAAAACAGTTGGAAGAAGATTTGGAAAAGAACAAAGGGGCCAGGGTTATAAAGCTCTTTTAAGAGACAGAGGATTTTATAATTTATTTTTGAGGTAATAGAGTCACTGGAGTTTATTGAATTAGGGGTCATATCAATTTAGTAGCTGAATGGAGGCTAGATTGGAGAGGTGAGAAACTTGAGACAGGGAGATCAACCAGCAGGCTATGGCAGTCGTCCAGATGTGAACTGATGAGGATCTGGTAAGGGTAGGAACAGTTTCCGAGAAGAGAAGCAGGAAAATACCAGAGATGCTATGAAGGTAGAAATGATAGGGTTGGTACTGATAGAATTTGTGGGGTGAGAGAAAGTAAGGGGTCAAGCATGGCCATAAGTTGGGAAGAGAGTAGTATGCTTGACAGTAATTGGGAAGTTAATAAGAGGGAAGGCTTTGTGGGAGGAGTGGGAAGAAAATGAGTTCAATTTTATACATGTTGAATTTAAGATATCAATGAAACATCCAGTTTGAGATGCCCTAATAGGTAATGGGAGATGAGAGATGGAGGGCAGCAGAGAGGTTACAGATGAAAACATAGATCTGAAGGTCATTTGTATAGAGATGAAAATTGAATCTGTGGGAATTGATGGCAATGCCAAGTGAAATAGTAGAAGGAGAAGGCTCAAAGCAGAGCCTTGGGGATCACTCACAGCTAGTGGGAGTAACACGAATAAAGATTTAGCAGACAGACAAGGCTTGGACAGACAAGAAAGACCACCTGGAGAGAGTAGTGTCCTGAACACTTGTAGAGAATAGATCATCAAGGTTAACATAGTGATCAACAGTGTCAGAGGCTGCAAAGAGGGTAAGAAGGATGAGGATAGAGAAAAGGCTATTAGATCTGACAAGAGCCTAATGGAGAGAATAGTTTTCAGTTTAATAATGAAGGCAGAAGCTAAACCACAAAAATTCAAATAGAATGAGAGGAAAGAAAGTGTAGATGACTATCTTCTCAAGTTTAGCCAATGAAAGGGAGGCAACAATATAGGACTATAAATTGGGGGGATGGGAAGATGCAGGAAAAGTATTTTGAGGATGAAGGAGTCATGGATATGTTTGTACACAATGGAGAAATAGCCTTGGACATAGAATGATTGAAGATTAGCAAGAGTATGGATGATGGAGAGTCATTCTGCAGAGAAGACTGAATGGAGCAGCATTATTTTTGTAGATAAACAGGTTTGCCTTGGCAAAAGTATGAGAGTTAAATGACTTGTCTAAGATCACAAAGGTGTAACTAGCCGAGCCACAACTTGGACTAAAGGTCTTTGACTCCAAATTCAGTGTACCACATTGCTTCAAATCTGTGATTCAGCAAGTATAATCCTCTTTCACCAGGGACCCATGATATTTTATTTTCCCTTTTGATGTTGTTTATTTCAAAGCCAAGTATTATACACCATAATATTATGCATATTTTAATCCTGTACTAAAATGTGAACAGTTCTTGCAATATCACATAGGTAATATTAGGGTAATCATAGGCAATGCTAGTTGAGTGCATGCTCTGGCAGGTCCAAGAAATCTGTAAAGATTTGAGAAAGACAATATGCCTGTGTTATTCACAATCTACCTAAGGAAAGAAATGTTGGCTTATTTTTCTCTTTCTTTTTTTATTTTTAAAACCCTTACCTTCCATCTATGTACTGGCTCCAAGGCAGAAGAGCTTTAAGGACTAGGCAATGGGGGTTAAGTGACTTGCCTAGTGTCACACAGCTACAAAGTGTCTGCGGCCAGATTTGAACCTAGGACCTCCCATCTTGAGGCTTGGTTCTCAATCTACTGAGTCACCCAGCTCCCTGGCTTCTTTTTTCCTAATTTTTTCCTTTCTCACTTGTAACTCATTAAATTGAAAATATACTGAGTTTTTCTACCTTGTTGCATAGACACAGAAGCATTTCTACTTTTCTCCTTCCCCCTTCTTATCCAGCTACCTGCTCCTGTAGCTTCTGAATGTTAAAAACAGTAACAACAAAATATACCCTACATATGGGCTTTTCTCACTATTCCTGTCATCTGGGGAGCCATCATCTGTTACTTTTCTTTCCTAATGAATTTTAGAGTTTTTTCTTTAGCAACCATTATTTCATTTTTTAGTGAAAATTATGTTATATAGTTATCTCAACCAGAAGCTTTTGTTCACACTATGCCTCACCTGAAAGAACGTATCCTACTTTTTAAAAAATCCATATTATTGATAGCTTATTCAGACATTTTTATATTCATCTAGATATCTAGGTTATTATTCAGGATTGAAGAATTGTAAATTTCAGAGTATGAAGACATGAAGACCTTAGAGATCTTCTAGCATAATTCCTTTATTTTGGGAGCAGCTGGGTGGCTCAGTGGATTGAGAGCCAAGCCTAGAGACAGAAGGTCCTGGGTTCAAATGTGACCTCAGATACTTTCTAGCTATGTGACCCTGAGCAAGTCACTTAACCCCCATTGCCCAGCCCTTACCACTTTTCTACCTTGGAACCAATACACAGTATTGATTCCAAGACAGAAGGTAAGGGTTTAAAAAAAATTCCTTTATTTTACAAAAAAGATTTTTGAATTTAGACCAGTGGGATTGTGACTACATGAAGGTCATATGACCTGGATCCAGGAAGAAGTAGGTCAAATCATTGCACAGACACTATGTGACCCCAGGCAAGTAGCTGCCCCAGTATCCTTATCTATAAAATAGGGATAAAAGCACCTAATTCCAAGAGTTGTGAGAATCAAATGAGATTTTATTTTTTAAACCCTTAACTTCCATCTTAGAATCAATACTGTGTTTTGGTCCAGAGGAATGGTAAGGGCTGAGCAATGGGGATTAGGTGACTTGCTCGAAATCACAGCTAGGAAGTGTTTAGGGTCAGGTCTGAATCCAAGACTCTCATCTCTATTCTCAATCCACTGAGCCACCTACCTGCCCCTCAAATGAGATATTTGAAAAGCACCTTGCAAATCTTAAAGTGCTATACAACTCCCAACTAATTACTATTATTACTTTGTGTTAGAAATGAAAATAGTATCTGGTTCTCCTGCCTCCTAAAGAGCTTCTCTCCTATAATCCATACATTATAAGTGATTGAAGGAAACTGATCCATACTTCTTTACCTTGTAAGGCAAAATGAATGCCTAATTCTTGGTGGAATTTCTAGCATTTATAGAGCACACATTTCAAGGTAGATGGACTGGGGCAAGGTTCCTTAAATAATAATTGTCAATATCATAGGGAGAGTTGGGTGCTTCAGTGTGCCAATCGGAGAGAGTGTTACATTGTGTTTCACAAAGACTATACACAGAGTGATTACAACAGAATAGGAAAGGGATCTACATCTTCCTGACTGTACCTTGAATCAGATTCTTCATATCATGATTCTGGGACATTTTCAGTGGCTTTCTCTTATCGATGAGGGACAACTCTCTCTCCTTATCTCTTCCTGATTTCTTTTCTCATGGAAAATTCCTTCTTCTGTTCTTCCCAACCCTTCTTCATTGTAGTGCCTTTCTTCTGCTAATTAATTCCTATGTAACTCATATATAGCTTCATTATACATAGTTCACTTCAAAACTGATTTGTTTCTTCAGAATTTCCACATTGTGCTCCTAGTTATGGCTTCTAGAGCTAAGTAAATATGCTTATGCTTCTTCCACATGTTAGTTGGCCTTCAAATGCTTGAACAAAGCCATCACGATCCCCTCTGAGTCATGTTTTTCAGGCTAAACTAAATCTCAGATAGAATTTTCTTGAGGTCCATCACTAACTTCATGATTCCTCTGGATGGCCTTTTTTTTTTTTTAATCAAAATTCTTCCTAAGTTGTGGTGTCCAGAATTAAGTATGGAACTTTAGATGTAATCTAACCATGATTTATCTGCCTTGCTGGAAATACTGCATTTCTTCTCTTAAAGCCTAAAGGCACATTAGTTTTTTTTTTAATTTCCATTACTCACATTGAGCTGAAGTCCTCTAATCTTTTAAGAAATTAATTTTTGTGTGCATATGCCTCTTCAGTCTTGAAAAATTTGAAATTGATTTTTTAAAACCAATTATGATACTTTATATTTACCCATGTTAAATTTAATCTTATTCTATTTGATACAAAGTTAAGATCTTTTTGAATTCTGGCTGCAATCCAACATGTGACTTGTCTCTCTTAATTTTGTGTCCTCTAAGAATTAGAAAAGGTTAACCATTTCTCCTTTATCCAAGTTATTGATAAAAATCTTTAACAGTATATCTATGTCTCATGACCAGCAAGATACAATTTCTGTAGTCCCCTTTACTTCTCTAGCTCTCATAAAAAAAGAAAAGAAAAGGGATAAGTATTAAATGTAGAACAATTGCCTTTGATTGCTCAGGACAAAGAAGAGAGAACTTTGACAAGGTAAAATCTTTATGACCTAACCTTGTAGAACTTTGATTCTTAGATTTATCACTTAATGCTCCTTCTTGATCTTTTCCTGAGGACCGCTGGGTGATTCAGTGGTTAGAGCACTGAGTCAGTCATCCAGAAGACCTGTTTCCTTTAATCTGCTGAAGAAGAAAATGACTAACCACTCTAGTATCTTTGCCAAGATAATTCCATGGACTGTCATGGGGCTGTGAAAGGTCAGACATGACTGCACAACAAATAATTAGCACAGTAATTCCCTGGTTAATGGGCACATACTTAGTTTTCCTTTCTTTGACACTATAAAAATTTGTTATAAGTGTTTTTGTACAAGTGAATCTTTTTATTCTTTGAAATCTTGGTTTAGATGTCTAGTGGTAATGTAATTGTTTAAAAGGATTTGCGTCCTTTAGTAACTTTTGGGACATAGTTCCAGACTGCTTCCCATAATGGTTATACCAATTCATAACTCACCATCAGTTCTTTGAAGTGTCTCTTTTCCTCAGTCCTCACTAACATTCCTTTCTTGACAACTTGATCAATCAGATGGAAGTGAACTGGAATCTCTTAAGTAGCTTTAATTTATGTTTTTCTTATTATTAGTGATTTGGAACATTTAAAAAATGGCTATTGAAACCTTGAGGTTTTCCTTCTGAAAACTGCCTTTTCATAGATCATTTATCAACTGAAAAAAGATTCTTGTTCATATATATTTGAATCAGTTCCTTATATATCTTAGCAATATTGCTTTTATCAGAGAAACTTTGCCCCAAAGATTTTCCCCCTTATTTACCCATTTTCTTTTGATCATATTTATCTTCACCAATTTTTCTTACATTTTGTTTGTTTTGTTTTTTAATAAGGAGCCCTTAACTCAGAAACTGGAGTCTTTGTTTTTATCAAACACTGTTTTCTTTATTTCTTTTTTAATGAAATGGGCTATTTAAATTCTCTATTTCTTGTTTTACTAATTTAAGTATTTTATATTTTCTTAATATTTAGTGGCTTATAGCTGGGCAGAATAGTTTTTTAAAAATATTTTCCTGTATTCCTTTTTTCTTTCCTTTTCCTTTCTTTTTTTTGGGGGGGGTACATTTTGAGTTCTGAGTTGTCTTCCTCTCTCCCTCTAATGCTTGCATTTGATATAGCCAACATCTGACATAGAGAATATGTGAAACCATATAATATATACTTCCATATATCAATTCTTTCTCTGGAGATAGATAGCATTTTCCTTCATAAGTCCTTTGTGGATGATTTGAATGATCATATTACTCAGAATAGCTTAGCTATTCAGAATTATTCTTTAAACCATATTGCTGTTACTGTATGCAGTGTTTTCTTGGTTCTGCATCATTTCATTCTATAGTCTTTCATATACCTCTTTCCATGTTTTTCGAAAATCAATCTGCTTGTTATTTCCTACAGTGTAGTGGTATTCTCTCAGCTTATTTAGCCATTTTCCAATTGATGGGCATCCCCTCCATTTATGATTCTTTGTCACCACAAAGAAAGCTAAATATAAATATTTCAAAACATATTAGTTCTTTTCCTTTTTTCCTTGATCATTCTTAGGAAAGAGACTAATAGTGGTATTGCTGAGTCAAAGGGTATGCACAGTTTTATAACTCTTTGGGAATAATTCCAAATTGCTCTCCCAAATGGATCCCCTCCAGCATTTGTTACTTTTCCCTTCTATCATGTTAGTCAATCTGATAGGTATGAGATAGTACCCCAGAGTTTTAAAAATGTGCATTTCTCTAATCATTAATGTTTTTGAGCATTTTTTATGACTATCTAAAGTTTTGATTTCTTCTTCTAACACTGCCTTTTTATTTCCTTTGACTCTTTATCAATTGGGGGATGACTTATTCTTCTAGATTTGACTCAGTTCTCTATATATTTGAGATGAAGCCTTTATTTGAGAAAATAGTCATAAAATCTCTCTCCCAATTTTCTGCTTTACTCTAATCTTGCGTATATTGGCTTTATTTTTACAACAGTTTTTAAACTTAATGAAATACAAATTATCCATTTTATATTCCACAGTGTTCTTTGTCTCTTGTTTATTCATAAATAATTCTTTTATCCATAAATCTAACAGGTACTATGTTCAATGTGCCTTTTATGTATTTCCCTTTATGTTTAGGTCTTGAATCCATTTTGAACTTACCTTAGTAAATGGCATAAGGTATTGGTCTATATCTGTTTTTTTGCCAAACTACTTTTCATTTTTCACAGCAATTTTTGCCAAATAGTGAATTCTTATTCCAAAAGTTTGGATCTTTCTGTTTGTCAAATATGAGGTTACTATAGTAACTTATTACTGTGTATTATATATCTACTCTGTTCCATTTATCCACCTTTCTATTTCTTAGCCATCTGGTACCACTGGCCTTCTTCCTTTATACCCCCCACCCCATTAATTCTTTTGATATTCATGACCTTTTATTGTTCCAAATGAATTTTCTTGTTCATTTTTTAGCCCCATAAAACAATTTTTGGTAGATTAATTGAGATGGTGCTGAATAAGTAGATTAGTTGAGTTGGATTGTCATTTTTAGTTTATTGTGCTCACCCATGAACTTGAAATATTTCTCCAATTATTTAAATCTGACTTTATTTTTTAAAAGTGTTTTATAATTATATTGATATAGCTCCTGCATTTGTGTTGGCAGGTATACTCCTAAGAATTTTATATTGTCTTTAGTTATTTTAAATGAGGCAGCAAGGTGGCTTAGTTGATTGAGAGCCAGGCCTAGAGACAGTAACTACTGGGTTCAAATCTGGCCTCAGACACTTCCTAGCTGTGTGACTCTGGACAAGTCACTTAACCCCCATTGTCTAGCCCATATCACTCTTCTGCCTTGGAACCAATACACAGTATTGATTCTAAGATAGAAGGCAAGGGTTAAAAAAAAAGAAGAAAATATGATGATCACAAAGAGTCAGACTATGACTAAACAACAACAAATATTTTAAATGAAATATCTATTATCTCTTCTTGCAGGATTTTTATGGTAAAATGTTGAAATGCTGTTAGTTTGTGGGGTTTTATTTTCTGACCTGCTACTTTGCTAAAATCTTTGTTTGAACTAATTTTTTAGTTCAATATCTAGGATCTTCCAAGTATTTAATCATATCAGTAAAAAGAGAGAGTTTTATTTCCTCATTGCCCATTCTTTTTCATTCAATTTCTTCTTCTCATGCTATTGCTAGCATTTCTAGCACAATATTGAATACTTGTATTTATAATGGACATCCTTACTTCACTCCTGATCTTATTGGGAAGGCTTCTAGCTGAGGTCTGTTACAGATAATGCTTGCTGACAGTTTTAGGTAGATGCTTCTTATTATTTTAAGGAAAAATGCATTTATACTTGTGCTTTCTAGAGATTTAAATTGGAATGAGTATTGTATTTTGTGAAAAGCTTTTGCTACATCTACTTATATAGTTATTTAATTTTTGTTATTAATCAATTATGTTAATAGTTTTTCATATATTGAACTAACCCTCCATTCCTGGTATTGATTTCTTGTTACTTTTTCTTAATAACTTGGCTTTCTTTTAAAGAAATTAGTTATAAAGGTTCTTCTTTTTTTAAGTCCATTTTCAAATTTTACTTAAAAATTCAGCATGAGGTGTGTTCTTTGACAAAATGTTCAATTTTGTTAATCTCTTTGACATGTATACTATTCTGTGTTCACCTACTTTGCTTATAGTTTCCTTCTTTATATTCAGGTCATTCACCCATTCTGAGTTTATCTTGGTGTAGGGTGTGAGGTATTGATCCAAACCTAATCTCTCCCACACTGTCTTCCAGTTTTCCCAGCAGTTTTTATCAAATAGTGGATTTTGGTCCTAAAAGCTGGGATCTTTTGGCTTATCATAGACTGTCTTGCTGAGGTCACTTACCCCAAGTCTATTCCACTGATCCTCCTTTCTGTCTCTTAGCCAGTAGCAAATTGTTTTGATGACCACTGCTTTATAGTATAGTTTGAGATCTGGGACTGCAAGGTCTCCTTCCTTTGCATTTTTTTCATGATTTCCCTGGATACTCTTGATCTTTTGTTCTTCCAAATGAACTTTGTTGTGGTTTTTTTTTTCTAATTCAGTAAAAAAGTTTTTTGGTAGTTCAATGGGTATGGCACTAAATAAATTAATTAATTTGGGTAGGATTGTCATTTTGATTATGTTAGCTTGTCCTACCCATGAGCAATCAATGTTTTTTCCAATTGTTTAGATATAGTTTTAATTGTGTGGAGGGTGTTTTGTAGTTGTGTTCAAATAGTTCCTGTGTTTGTCTTGGCAGACAGATTCCCAAGTATTTTATATTGTCTAGGGTGATTTAAAATGGAATTTCTCTTTCTAATTCTTGCTGCTGAGATGTGTTGGAAATATATAGAAATGCTGATGACTTTTGCAGGTTTATTTTATGTGCTGCAACTTTGCTAAAATTGTTGATTATTTTGACTAGCTTTTTGGTTGATTCTCTAGGATTCTTTAAGTAGATCATCATATCATCTGCAAAGAGTGATAACTTGGTCTCCTCATTGCCTGTTTTAATACCTTCAATTTCCTTTTCTTCTCTAATTGCTGCAGCTGGTGTTTCTAGTACAATGTTAAATAATATAGGTGATAATGGGCATCCTTGTTTCACTCCTGATCTTATTGGGAATGCATCTAGTTTATCCCCATTGCAGATGATGTTTGCTGATGGTTTTAGATATATACTGTTTATTCTTTTTAGGAAAGGTCCTTCTATTCCTATACTTTCTAGTGTTTTCAGTAGGAATGAGTGTTGTATTTTGTCAAAGGCTTTTTTTGCATCTATTGAGATAATCATGTGATTTTTTTTTTGGTTTGCTTGTTAATATGGTCAATTATGTGGATGGTTTTCCTAATATTGAACTATCCTTGTATTCCTGGTATAAATCCTACCTAATCATAGTGAATAACTCATGATCACTTGCGGGAATCTTTTTGCTAGTATCCTATTTAAGATTTTTGCATCTATATTCATTAAGGAGATTGGTCTGTAGTTTCTTTCTCTGGTTTTTACCTGCCTGACATTGGAATCATTACCATATTTGTGTCATAAAAGGAGTTTGGTAGAACTCCTTCTTTGCTTAGTCTGTCAAATACTTTGCATAATATTGGGATTAGTTGTTCTTTGAGTGTTTGATAGGATTCATTTGTGAATCCATCTGGATCTAGGGATTTTTTTAGGGAGTTCTTTGATGACTTGTTCAATTTCTTTTTCTGCCATGGGGTTGTTTAGGTAGTCTATTTCTTCCTCTGTTAGTCTAGGAAATTTATATTTTTGTAAATATTCATCCATATCACCTAGATTGCCATATTTATTGCCATATAATTGGGCACAATAGTTTTTAATGATTGCCTTAATTTCCTCTTCATTAGATGTGAGGTCTCCCTTTTCATTTTGGATACCGTCAATTTGTTTTTCTTCTTTCCTTTTTTAATTAGATTGACCAGTACTTTGTCTATTTTATTTGTTTTTTCAAAGTACCAGCTTCTAGTCTTATTTATTAAATCAATATTTCTTTGACTTTCATTTTTATTAATTTTTCCTTTGATTTTTAGGATCTCAAATTTTAGTCTTCATCTGAGGGTTTTTAATTTGTTCACTTTCTAGTTTGTTTGTTTTTTTGCATGCCCAATTCATTGACCTCTGCCCTCTCTAATTTGATAATATATGAACTCAAGAATATAAATTTCCCCCTGAGTACTGCTTTGGCTGCATCCCATAGATTTTGAAAGTATGTCTCATCATTGTCATTTTCTTCAATGAAATTGTTAATTGTTTCTGTGATTTGTTCTTTAACTAGACGGTTTTGGAGAATTGTATTGTTTAATTTCCCATTAATTTTTGATTTACCTATCTATGTACTGTTACTAATTATTATTTTCATTGCATTGTGATCTGAGAAGGTTGCATTTGTTATTTCTGCTCTTTTGCACCTGTTTGAAATGTTTTTATGCCCTAGTACCTGGTCAATCTTTGTGAATGTTCCATATGCTGCTGAAAAGAAGATTTATTCCTTTTTGTCCCTATTTATTTTTCTCCACATGTCTACTATCTCTAATTTTTCTAAGATTTCATTCACTTCTCTTACCTCTTTCTTATTTATTTTTTGGTTTGATTTATCTAGTTCTTATAGAGGAAGGTTCAGGTCTCCCACTAGTATAACTTTTCTATCTATTTCATCCTTGAACTCCACTAGTTTCTCCTTTAGAAATTTGGATGCTATGCCATTTGGTACACATTCCTCATTTTCTATACTGCCTTTTATCAGAATGTAATTACCTTCTCCATCTCTTTTAACTAGATCTATTTTTACTTTGGCTTTGTCAGATATCATGATTGTGACTCCTGCCTTCTTTTTATCAGTTGATGCCCAATAGATTTGGCTCCATCCTCTTACTTTATTCTGAAATTTAACAGAATTTTAAAAATGTTTTATTTTTAAGCATTTTTAATTGCATGCCCAATTTTGTCTTTGGAACTTAGCTTTTCCTTTAAGTGTTTAGATGATAGCCATCAGCACATACATGCTAAGTATGGATATTAGTTCATGCTCTATTAACCTTTCAGATAAAAAATCTCCCTGTTTTAATTTATAATTTCTTCTTTTAATTAGGACTATTTTTTGTTCTTGCCTTTTATGAGATCATGATTTCTGAACCTACTTTTTTTTGTGTTTAGCTACAGCATAATGGATTTTGCTCTATTTCCTTAGTTTACTTTTGTGTGACTCTTTATGCTTCAAATATGTTACTTTTTAAGAAAATATAGATTCTGCCTCCTAATCCATTCCGCTAAACTTTTTGTTTTTGTGGATTGTAAAAATAAATGGCAAACTGTAAAAATAATAAAGCAATGGATTGATTTTGGGTTATAAACCAATTTTGATACTGTGTTTGCTATGCTTAAAAAGTATCTTCAGTTCATATCAGTGAAGTAAAGCTCATAAGTGAACTACTCTTCAGAGCCACGTACAATGATGCTAAAGGGACTCTTGTTATAAAAAATAAAATATTTATTGAAATATATAAAGATAAAAAAGGATTTCTAACTCTAAGGGATTCTATCTCCACCCAAATAAAACTCCCTGGTTCTGCAAGGAACTGCTTCTCCTGTTTCCACAGGTTATGCTAATCCTTCCTGGTCTGACTAACCCAAATTTTTGCTATTCTAAATAAACTAACACTATTATCCTTATAATTCTTAACTTTGTCTCCAAGTTATAAAAATAACAAAGGCTAGCTGGCTGAGCCTTGGCAAGAACCAAGTTAGGACTCTGAGCCTTAGAAGACTCAGAGTCCAAACCAAAGACCAAGTCTTTCTTTGGTGTTCTCAGATTTAAAACAATCTATAAAAATAGTAATAGATTGTCACTAGTGTCTCCTAAGTTGGGAAAGGAAAACACTTAGCTCCTTCAGGTCTTTCCCTCCTTTTTTTCTACCTTAGACAGGAGAGAGACAGAGGGAGAGAGCGAGAGAGAGAGAGAGAGAGAGACAGACAGACAGACAGACAGACAGAGAGACAGATAGACAGACAGACAGACAGACAGACAGACAGAGAGAGAGAGAGAGAGAGAGAGAGAGAGAGAGAATGTTACCTCTTCCAAGCCCTCAGAGAGAGAAAATCTCTAACTCCTAACTGCCAGAGAGCAACTGCCACACCCAGGGAGCAAATGTCACAGAAAAACCGTTAGACTTGAAACTGACACTCTGTCTCAGCTCTGTTTAAAACTCTAATTCTTTCTCAGGCCAGCTTCTCTATTTCTTTTCTCTAAATTAATATAACAAGACTTAATTTCTAATATCATCCTCATAGGATGTGTCCATTGCATTCACAATTAACTTTAATTGTAAGTTTTCCTCCATTCCATTCTTTTATATTTTTTTTTCCTTTTTGCTCCTGCCCCTTCTCCTAACAAAGAAGGAAATGGTGAAGAGAGAGGAGTATGCTCAGCAGCTATGTTCTGGCATCATGCTTAGAAGTTCTCTATTTTATTAAAAATCCATTTGTTCTCAGTAGGATTGTGCTCAGATTTTTATGCATTCATTATTTTTTAATTTTAAGTTTGCTTCTTTTGCCTTCTGCAATTTTATATTCTGGGCTCTCCATTCATTTGTGGTGGTGGCTGCCAAGCCCTATGTTCTCTGACTGTGACTCTTTAGTATTTAAACTCTGTTTCTGGCTTCTTTTTTATTTATTTATTAATTTATTTATAAGTTTATTTGTTTAATTAATTAATTTAGAATATTTTTTCATGGTTACATGATTCATGTTCTTTCCCTCCCCTCCTCCCACACCCCTCCTGTAGCCAACAAGTAATTCCACTGGGTTTTACATGTCATTTATCAAGACTTATTTCCATATTATTAATATTTGTACTAAAGTCATCATTTAGTGTCTACATCATCAATTATATCCCCATTGACCCATGTGATCAAGCAGTTGTTTTTCTTCTGTGTTTCTACTCCCATAATTCTTTCTCTGGATGTGGATGGTGTTCTTTTTCATAATCTGGCTTCTTGTACTTTTAAAAATTTTAAGTTGGAATGTTCTGGATTTTGGTTATAAAGTTCCTGGTTGTTTTCAACTCTGTGTTTCTCTTTCAACAAATGACTGGTAGATTCTATTTTATTTTATACTCCGGTTATAAGAAATTTTGGTAGTTTCTTTTTATTAATTCTGAAATGATATGTAGGCTTTTGGTCATGGCTTTCATATAGCCCAAAGATTCTTTAATTATCTCCTCTTTTTCTGTTTTCTACATCAGCTATTTTTTTAAAACATGAGTTACTTATAATTCTTCTTTTTTTGCTCCATGTTTTGACTTTGTTTTTATATTTCTTGTTTTCTCCTAATATCATTAACTTCTGTTTGGACCATTTTAATTTTCAGGGAATCTTGAAATCTTGGAATCTTGTTACTTGGGTGAGAGTTTGTATTTTTTGCACAACATTGTTAATTTTCCTTCTAAGACTTTCCTCAAAATGCCCTCATTTATTTTTTTAAATTAAAAATGATTTTTATTTATCTTAATTTCTGAATATGGATTTCCCCTTCCCCTTCCCAGTGAACCTTTTAACAAAAGGTGAAAAAGAAAGGGGAAAAAGTAGAAAAATTTAGTGCATTAACCAAGTCAGACAGTATATGCAATGATCTTTTTTAAAGAAGTGGGTTCATGATCATCAAATTTTCAGATAAAACAATTTTTAAGATGACACAGAGCTGCAAATGATTGTTGAGAGAATAGATGATGGAATTAAAACTTAATAGCCTGTATTTCTAGGACCACGTCAATAACATGAAGTGTACTGTAGAATATGTAGAGTTCTGCAACTAGATCCCCAAACCTAAAAAATGTAAGTATGAGGTAGGGAAGATTTTGCTTGACAACAGTTCAAGTGAAAGGGGCTAAGGGTTTTTAGATGATGAAGAACAATATAGAGAGAGTGTGATTCAGTGTCTAAAAAACAAATGATGTTTAGACCCCACTAATAAAAGTATAGTGTTCAGACCACAAATTTATACTAAATATTAGCTCCAAGACAGAAGAGCAGTGAGGGCTAGGCAATTGAGTTTAAGTGACTTGTCCAAGGTCTGTCCAGTTGGAATTATGTCAGGTCAAACTTGAACCCAAAACTTCATTTCTCCAACTCTGGCTAGTTGTTCTCTGTATTCTTTTCTGATCAGATTCCATTTCAAGTATTATTAATGGTTCACATTTGGATTGCAGGGACATTAAAAAACTAGAGAAGGGGAAGCAATATAGCATAGTGGATAGAGTGTCAGACCTGGAGTTAAGAGAATCTGGGTTCAAATTTGGTCTCAGACTCCTACCTGTGTGACCCTGAACAAGTCACTTAACCCCATTTGCTTAGCCTTTTCCTTTCTGTCTTAGAGTTGTCACTAAGCCAGAAAATAAGGGTTTTGTTTTTAAGAAAAACTAGAGAGGATTCAGAGGAGGGCAGTGAAAGCCTAAATATCATGTCCTGTGAAAAACAGTAGCTAGGGGACAGCTGGGTGACTCAGTGGATTGAGAGCCAGGTCTAGAGACAGGAGGTCTTAGGTTTAAATGTGGCCTCAGACACTTCCTGGCTTGTGGTCCTGGACAAGTTACTTAACCCCCATTTCCTACCCCTTACCACTCTTATGCCTTAGAATCAATACACAGTATTGATTGATTCTAAGATGGAAGGTAAGGGTTTTTAAAAAAATGGTAGCTAGAACTAAGAATGTTTAGTCCAGAAGAAAAAAGACTAAGAGGGGGACCTATTAGTGCTTTTGAAATTGATGACAGCTTTGGGAAAAGTATCATGGGCTAACAGACTTGGATTCAAATCCTACCTTGGAAGTTTATTAGCTGTATGATCCTAAGCAGGTCTCAGTTTTTGGTTTCCTTATCTGTAAAATGGGGATAACAACATCCATAGCACACCCTTCACAATGTTGTGAGCATCAAATGAGACAATACTCTAAACTTGTTTGAAAGATTTTAATAAATGTCAGTTATTGTTAATCTCAGATAAACTTACTGTCTGTGCAGGCCAGAATTAGAACCAACAGATGAGACAATTTTTTGACTTGACATAAAAAAGAACTTAAAAAAATAAAGAAGGAAAGGTTAGCGGTTGGAGAGGGAGTAATAGCATTTATCAACCTACTATATGTCAGATGCTGTACAAAAGTAAGTGCTTTACAAATATCTACTTGATCCTCATAATAAAAAAAAGAAAAGAAAAGGAAAGGAAAGCATCTATGCTTTCCTTTCCTTTCCTTTCCTTTCCTTTCCTTTCCTTTTCTTTCCTTTTCTTTTCTTTTCTTTCCTTTTCTTTTCTTTTCTTTCCTTTTCTTTTCTTTTCTTTTCTCTTCTTTTCTTTTCTTTTCTCTTCTTTTCTTTTCTTTTCTCTTCTTTTCTTTTCTCTTCTTTTCTTTTCTCTTCTTTTCTTTTCTCTTCTTTTCTTTTCTTTTCTTTTCTTTTCTTTTCTTTTCTTTTCTTTTCTTTTCTTTTCTTTTCTTTTCTTTTCTTTTCTTTTCTTTTCTTTTCTTTTCTTTTCTTCATGATTAAGGAAACTGAAGCATGCAGAGATTGAGGGACTTATCCAGGGTTACACAGCTATTTAATATCAGAGGTCATACTTGAACTTGTCTTCCTGACTTCAGGCCCAGCACTCTACACACTGTAGCCTCTAGCTACCTGGATACAGTAAGGAGGGAAATTTGGGAAGGAGGAAAAGAAAAGGAAGGAAAAATAGAAAGAATTAATTTTTTAAAAGACAGAAATTTTATCAGCTAGAATTGTCCAAATGGGCTGTCACATGAACCAGGGAACTTCCATCTCTTGTGGTATTTTGGGGAAGGATAAATAGCTGTTGGTCAGCAAAGCCATTCTTGCCATTGATCGAAAGTTGTAGTCTTTGTGATATCTAACATTGTGCAAGTCTATTTTCATTCTCACAACTTCTGACTTTTGGCAACCAATATTTTTATTACCTCCCTGTTGCCCTCACTAATAGGCCAGCTGAGCACAGACCATTGTTCGTTCAATTCAGCAAGAGTAAGATTTATTTTTTTTTCCTGTATGGGATATATAGATGTCTATTTCAAATCCCAAGGCTCCTGTTTCAGCAACAGATACACAATAATTCATTTCACCCAGATCTAGTCATTCTATTGATTTCTTCCTCTCCTGTGATTTTTGCTCTAGTCATGTGAAATGCTTATTAAGTAAACAAAGGAATGAATTTCTGACAGCATCGAATAACTTTGGCAGAGATTTCTTAGGTTTAATGCCATGAAATCACTTAGTCCATCTCTCTGCTACCCATCCAAGGATTAGTGGGTCAACCAGCCCAATATCACCTCTTCATCCAGAATTGACCAAATTCAATATTAGGTGGTAGAAGGCATAAAATTTTTGAATTTCTTGTTACTTCTCTTCTTCACAATAAGGTCTGTGTCATTTTCATATTTTTCTAGAAAACCAAAAACAATGCTTCCAAACTTTTTCCAACTGTCATTCAAAAATGTGAAATATAGCAGTTCTATGGGTAAAATGCTTTATTGATTTTTGAAAGCCATTAGTAACATTAAAACTACCTAACTTCCTTAAATTTTATTTTTTCATCTGCACAGAGAAACAATTGTTAACATTGGTTTTTTTTGATATTTTGTGATCCAAATTCTTTCCTTCCTTCCCAAACTTCTCTTGCCCCTCCTCAAGATAGCATATAATCTGATAAAGATTATACCAGTGCTGTCATGCAATAAATATTTCTAAAAAAATACCTACCTTTCCATTGGCAGAAATTCCTCATCAGCAAAGCAGAATGGTCTAGTGGAAAGAGTCAGGAGTGTTAGGTTCAAATCTGGATTCTATTACTTAGTACCTGTGTGTCCTTGGGCAAATCACTTAACCTAACTTTTTTGGATCTTGGTTTCCTTATCTTCAAAGTGAGGGGGTTGGAACAGACATCCTCTAAAGTCCCTTACGATCTAATTCTGTGGTCCTGTTTGTTGCCAGCCCAACAGAAATTTTTAAGTAAAAGTGACATGAAAGAGGATCTTGTTCTTTATTTCCTGAAAACTAACATTTCTTTTGGATAACACCAGTGATAAGAAGCTCATCACAGATGCCCTGAATAAAAATCAGTTTTTGAAGAGACTGGACCCTCAGCAGATCAAAGACATGGTGGAATGTATGTATGGAAGAAACTACCCACAAGGCAGTTATATCATTAAACAAGGAGAACCAGGAAATCATATTTTTGTATTGGCAGGTGAGTCTTTGACTGATTATGCTCCTGATTCTTATAAACATCAATTATTTTGTTGACTATGTTTTGATGTGTTCCTGAATTTTTTAATGTTTCATCTGAGGTTAGCAAATAGTAATATATAAAACCTGCCTTGTATCCCAGAACTGATATGTTTTCACTCGAAAAAAAAAGGGCAACTTGACTTATGCTACTACAACGAATATCAAAATTCTGATGTTGACCTTCTTGGACCAAAATAAACTATTTTTAATATACTTCAAAGAAAATTACTAGCCCTTTGAATGAGAGAAGTTGAAACCAATTCATACATATAGCAATGCAGTGAAATGTGACAGACTTAGAGGTCTCCAATCCCTTTATGAACCACTAAAATATTTTCCTTCCTGCCCCATATTCTACTTAGAAGATTAAGAAGACAGTGAATAGCACTAGATTTGTAAATAGAAGCAAAAAAGGAAGCAATTCCCAAATGACAATGAATCATAAGTATTTATTTAACCCCTTGCCTGTCAAAGTTTGTAACTAGCTTGAGTCTGGACAAATGAGAGCTAGGAACCAAACTGAGATATTGGAGTGGTGAAAACTATTTTAGGTTATTGACCTTTATTTGTGGTATTCTGTGATTTGAATGATTTAATAAATGATTTGACTGGACTTGGTCCTTGAGATTATAAATCAGGAGCACAAGCTTTAGATTCAAACATATAATAAGCATACATATATGTTTATTTAGGAATATGTCTACCCACATACATTTGTGTATAATGTACATATTTTCCTTTTTAAATCTCATAGAAGACTGTCATTCTATACTTTGATTATCAGAATAGATCAGTTGCTTAAGTACTAGCTTAAAAGCAATTCCATTTGTTCATACACTAGTACTTTTTCATGTTTCTTTAGGATCCTTTTTGGCAATTTAGATTCCCTGGAGGTTAGAGATCCCTGAATTGTTGCAGTCAAAAAGCTCAAGTCCCCCTAGTTCTGCCATTGTGACCTTGAGCACATCACTTGGTTCTCTCATTAGACTAACTCCAAGCCCAACCCAACTCTGGATACCAGTACTTAATTGGATACTGGTAATCTCATTTTATTTTTCTGTTCTGCAAGTTTCTTCATCTCTAACATTTTGTAGCTCATTCTGCATTGAAGTTACAAGTTACAATTTAAAAAAATCTGTTTAGCTATCATTATTATCATTATATTATTATTCAATATCAGTATTTATAATTTAATATCATTAATATCATTATTTATCCTAAAGTAAAATGAGTTGTATTGAGAGGTAATTAATTTTCATTGCAGAAACTATAGGTGATCACTTTTCTAAGTGATCAGGTTTCTAAGATCAGATTTCAAAACACTAAAAAGAGGATAAATTAGTGTTAACACTATCTGCCTATAATAGTTTTTATGAGGGAAGTGCTTTAACAGTGTAAATATTCACTTTAATGTTGTTTGTTTTTTTTTGGTTGAGGGAATCAGATATGGTTAGAATAGATCATTCTTGAGGTCTCTTCTAACTCTAAGATTCCCTAATATCATGAAGGATTTTTACAGTTTGCAAAGCATGACTTCACTTGATCCTACAAGTCCAAAAGACAGTGTGGTATGGTAGAAAAACTTGGCTACTTAAAACCTATATGTTCTTGGGCATGGCTCTCTGTCTTTTGGGACTGAAGTTTCCTTGAGGTTAAAAGACAGGGTTGGACTAAAAGGATGCTTAAGATCTTTTTTCAGACCTAAGATCCTAAGGGAGACAATGATTATCCTTACTTTTTATTTGGTCTAGGAAGGGGGGTTTGCTTAAGTGATTTGACTTAAATCCTATGGGCTAATAATTAGTGGCAGAATTAAGGATCATGCCTGGCTGACTGCAAATCAGATACACTTTTTGCTACACTGCATTCAACTCTATTTCTGTCATTCTGAAAACTGTGATCCAAAATCTTCTGTAGGATAAAAAAAGATGAATACAAGTAATATATCATTTGAACAAATTCTACAGAATGGTCCAATGTTTTTTTTCTTGTAATGGAATTCAGTTTAAATAAATATGAGCACTTAAAATCCAGATTCCAAGTCATGAAACCAGAAGTCATCTAGCGTCTATGTAATGAATTAAGTGAAATAAAATACCTTCCAACTCAGCAGGGAAAAGAGGGCTATGTCATACGTTGCCTTTTCTCTGCTAAATATCTAGATAATTTCCACAGTTGAGTTATTTTGTTATTGAAGTTTTTTTGTTTTTTTCACTTCAGCCTCACAACAACTCCAGGAGAAAAGGGCTATTATTATACCATTTTTATAGATGAGGAAACTGGGGCAGACAGGTTAAGTACCTTGCTCAAGGCCACAAACTATTTGAACTCAGGCCTTGTTAATTCTAGGTTCAGCACTCTACTGCATCAAGGAAAGTCAGAGTATATTAAGTGATATTTTGGCATTCATTATATGATTTTAAAATGAGACAACTTAAAATGAATAGCAAAACCCTGTAAATCTCTCCCATGCACTGGAACATGAAAGGAGCTTTGGTATATGGAATTCTCTTATGTATATCACTTTTATCTGTGTGCTTTTTGATTCACTCTTTCATTTAGTTTATGTAATCCATCTTGATTTTATTTTGCGAATCTTGACAATTTTAGAGGGAAGATTAGAAGTATTCCAAGGGAACAAGCTTCTGTCATCAATTCCTATGTGGACAACATTTGGAGAACTAGCCATATTATACAACTGTACAAGGACAGCTTCAGTAAAAGGTACATTTTCCATAATAATGAACTAATAAAAAAATGTTAAATATACTAAGGTTACTATTTTCACATATGTGAAGTATTTGTGTGTTTTTTTTCCTCCTTACACATACATACATCAACAGTACCTTGGGAGAACCAACAGTGCAATGCTTACATTGGGAAAGTGAAATAGGCAATTAATGAAATTATCCAGGTGATTTGAATAAAATACAATGTTTCTCCTTAGTTATCCGTATATTTGATATGAAAATGAATTTTCACTGCATTGAAGGAGATCTGTGACTTCACCAGTATGGGCATTCTCTGTGGTCATGCAGATTGTAGCTTGTCCCTTCTTGGCCATTTTGTGGGACTCATGTCTATGTCTTCCCATAACTTCATCATAGGGTATCTATCCAGTGCATTGAGTACCTTCTTTAGTTTTCATTTTGGGATGTCACAAAAATTCCAGTGGAACACACTCTGTACCAGTTATCCATCATTCTAACTGTGACTAGCCCTTCATCCACGAAGTCTTCCCTTATCCCACCAACGACAATCTAATCTATTATCTAATTATCTAATTATCTAATGATAATGCACTCGTTACATTATAACTTGTCTTATAATTTTTTGTCTACATGTATTATTCTTTAATAATCTGTATGATTTAGGGCAGGTCATTTAAGGTCAACTGTAAAATAAGGGGCTTGGACAAGATGACCTAGGCCCCTTTAGGCTATAAATCTATGATCTTATTTGTATCCCAAGTACCTTGCACACAATAGATGTTTAATGCATCTTTGTTGATGAAATAGCCCATTCCTAAAAAGAAAACAAAATAGATACAACAGCTCTCAATTATTTCATTTTAATTAAACTTTATAATTATATCCCTTCAGTTTTCATATGAAGTCATTCCCTTTTTCCTCATTTCAGTTGGAGACAATCATCCATCTACACCTTCCCCCTTCTCTTTTTATTTCCATCTTCAACTTTGCTCTTTTCCATATTCTCTTTTCCATAAAGCTTGTTAAAGATTCTTTCATAAAGAAAAATCAAGTATAATATTGGAAGTACCCTAAAAATATAGACTCAGCTTTAAAGAATCTTTATCTGAATTATTCATGGTCAATATTACCCCCAGGATAGTTTCCTTTTGTGTCATAGAACCATCTGAACTACCTCCTAGTAGGAAGTATAATATGACCTTAGAGAATACAAATCCTAATCACAGAACTAAGGAGAGAGATTCTGTGTTATAAGCAACTTCACTGTCTTAGTCTAACTCATACCTGAAGCAGAAATTTCATTACAATGTTGAAAACAGGACATCACACAGGTTCTACTTAAGATTTCAAATGAGAGGGAGCTTAATACCCCCCAAGATATCTCATCCCGCCTTTGGATAATTGTAATTGGTAGGAAAGTTTCACTTAAAAAAACAAAAAAAACCAAAAACCTCTGGCTTTTTTTAACAGTACATTCATGTACCTATAATGCTCCCCACAAAATCTCTTGTTTAAAAACAAAGGAACATCACTCTAGCTACATCTGATAGTATACTATACAACATTCTGCATCTATATCTGACCACCTCTTTGTTAAGAGGAGGAAAATATGTACTGTTATTGATCCTTTGGATTCAGAATTGTTCTTTACCTTTAATCCAAATAATATCGTTTGGTGTCATTTTCATTTGAATTATGATCTGTACATTGTTCTTGCCTATGATTTCTTCACTCTATATCAGTTCACATATTTCTCACATTTCACAAGCATTCTCATATTTCTTTGATCTCATATTCAGCATTTCTTATGCAATGATATTCTGTTGTATTCATTCATAGTCCTCAATTTATTCAATAATTCCCCATTTGAGGAAAGCCAACTATTTACAGTTTTTTAACAATAAAAATAATTGCAGTGAATATTTTTGTATATAACTTTATGGCCTTTGATCACTTACATCCTGGGGATGATCCTGTATTAATTTCCTATTTATCATATAATCACAAAATTTCACAGAAGGAAGATCAGTGGCTCTCTAGTCAAACCCTTACCTGAATAAGAACTCCCTTTGAGAAAATCTTGATAATAGTGTCTCAATTTGACATTACAGTATATTAAACTCCCAGATTTTTTTAACATAGTAGATAGACATCCCATCTTGGATCTGTGAAGTTACATTTCCAATTGAATTTCATGTCACTAGTTATTTCAATGTTCTAGCCAATCAAGACACTTTAAAATCATGCCAAATATTAATACTAACTAGCATTTATATAATGCTTTAAGATTTGCAAAGTGCTTTACATAATTTATCTTGTTTGATCATCATGACAACTTTTGAGGTATACAGTTTTATTATCTTTATTTGACAAAAGAGGACATAAGATTTAGAGAATTGAAATGACTTGTTCATGGTCACACATCTAAGAGATGCCTGAAGAAAGATTAGAATTGGGGTTTCCCTGATTCCAGGTACATCCATTTGACCAAGTAGCTGCTTGGTATATTAACTATCCCTTTCAGCTTTGTGTCATCTGCAAATTTGATAACCATGTCATCTATGCTTTTATTATCTTCTTCCATCTATACTTTTAAACAAATCTTTAGGAAGCATATCACAGTTAAAAGAAGAGACTGGAGAAAAGTCTATTATGCTTCAGCTAAAATTTTAAGAGCAGAAGTAGCAATCATTACTTCAAATGAGGCAACAGCAAAAATAGTCTTGATGAAAAGATATAATAGAAAATACACGTAATACCAATCCTTAAAAAAAATAAGCATCAAACAGTATAGAATCTAAATCACTTAAGGAAAAGCCAACTGATTTCCAGGATGAAATAAACAGTAAAATTATAATCGAAGCTTTACTAGGTTCCTTTTATATATAGACAAACAACAAAAAGATTAACAAGAAAGAAGTTGACAGATTAAATATAATTTTCAAAAAACTAGATTTATTGGTCTCTTGTGATTATTAAATGGGAGTAGTAAATAGTATATATACTGTCAGCCAAAAAAAAGGCACCTTTACAACAACTGACTCTGTATTGGGATACAGAGATAGAAAAGCAGAAATTATAAATACATACTTTGTGGACTATAATGAAATAAAAAATATATTCAGTTCTGCTCTATTGAAGAAAGTATTAAAAATTAATTGGAGACTAAATAACAATCCTAAAGAACTGATGGGTTAAAGAACAAATTATAGAAAAAAAGAGAATTTTACCAAAGAAAGTAACAATAACAAGACAACATATGGGATATATTCAAAGTATTCTTTAAATGATTTTGATGTAAAATTTTACAATAAAATATTAGCAGTTTTATAGCAATGTACCTGAAAGAATATAGCCAGGTTACATTAATATAAAGAATGAAAGGTTGTTTCAATATTAGGAAAAATAAACCAAAGAGGTCATACTAATATTAAAAATAATGAAAATATCCCTTGGTCACTCCACTGATAGTCTTCCAAGTTTAAGCTTTAGCCATTAAAAGAATACTTTTTGGATTCAGCCATTCAATCAGTTCTACATATGTCTAACTGAGTTATTCTTTGGCACATCTTTCTCCATCTTTTGTATAAGAAAGCAAAAGCAACTTTGTCAAATGCTTTAATAAAATCCTGTTGTACCTCTGAAATTCTGCATAATCTTTCAAAGATCACTAAACAGTAGCTCAACAATAATTTCTGAAAGCTCTTTCAGAATTCTAGAATGCAGTTCATTTGGACAAACTCTAAGACCAGCTAAATTCTTTTATCTTACACTTTTCTGTTGTTCTTTTCTAGTCCAAAAACAATTCTCTTGGGCAGAGAAAACAAGCAAAATAAGTGTTGAGCATCTCTCTACCTTCTCCATCTTGTTAGGAATCATTCCCATTCCCAAGTAGCCATCTCATCCCTTATTTTTTTAATTTTTATTTATTTAAAAAATATTTTCCCATGTTTACATGATTCTGTACATTACATGATTCATTTTCTCTCCCTTCCCTCTTTCTCCCCCCTCCCAGAGCCAACAAGGATTGTACAAATGTCCTCACTTCATATCAATTTCCATAGTATTCATTTTTTGCTATAGAGTGATCTTTTAAAGGCTAAACCCCAAATCAAATGCCCATATATAGATGTAATAAGTGATGTCATATTTTCTTCTTTTGCATTTCTACTCCCATAGTTCTTTCTCTCAATGTGGTTAGAATTCTTTCCCATAAGTCCTTCAGGAGTGTCCTGACTTGTTGCATTGCTACTAGTAGCAAAGTCCATTACCTTGGATTGTTCCACAATGGTTCTCTTTCTGTGTACAATGTTCTCTTGGCTCTGCTCATTTGACTCTGTATCAGTTGTTGAAGATTCTTCCAGTTCATATAGAAATCCTCCAGCTCATCCCTGCTTTAATCCTTTTCTTAGAATATAACTTTTAAAAATTCTTTATTTAGCAATTTTACCTTTTCTTGTCAACCTCAGTTCATACTGTTTAGCACTTTGGAATACTCTATTATTCTAACTTGTCTAATGATTCTCTTTGCCTGTTCCTGCTCACATTCTACATAAATCTTAAAAACCCCAAATATATAGAGCTAAGACTTTGTATATATACTAGACTCTTTAGAAACTCAGTGTTTTCCTTCACATCTGAGTGATTTCTCTTTGTGTCTTCATTATTTTTTTCATTAGAAATTGCCACCATGAAAAAGGACTCACTTCCCCTATAGAATTTTAGTCTATAGGATCCTATCTAACCTTTCTCCTTATCCTTTGAAATCTGCCTTTCCAAAATCTTTAGTGTTTTTCAGACAATTCTCTTCAATAGTGCCAACTAGTTGCCCTTCAAAATAGTATTTTAATGCATAAACAGAAACCACAGGATTAAAAAGGAAATAAATTATGTTGAAATGCAATGTAAAAATATTTTTAAACCATTATCTCCCATCCTAGAATCAATACTGTATATTGATTCAAAGGCAGAAAAGCACTAAGGACTACTCAATAGAGTTTAAAAGACTTACCCAGGCTTACACAGCTAGGAAGTGTCTTAGGCCAGATTTCAACCCAGGACCTCCCATCTCTAGACATGACTCTCAATCCACCAAGCCACCAAGTCACCTCCTAGAAAATGTATTAAAAAAAAAAACTCTGGTATTCTATGTAAAGAACCCATATAATATAAGAATTTTAGGACTGCATCATCATATAGTCCTTTCCAGCTGTTCAAATAAATGGACTTTTCTAGGTTTCTTTTGAAGTGTTGTGTTTGCATTTCAGAGTTCCTACTCAGCTTTGGTATTTTCATCATAAATGTTTGAAAGTCTTCTATTCCATTAGAGATGCATTTCTACCCCTGGAGGATTATCCTCAGCTTGTCAGGGTAAGTTGTTCTTGTTTGTAAGTCCTTATCCTCTGCCTTTTGGAATCTTGTATTCAGACTTCTGCTCAAGATGGCTGGTTGCATAGGAAGTAGTCCTAGACTGCTCAGCTCCCATATACCTACTCCAGCAGTTAACTCCTGAAGTTAATACTAAACCAAATATAATCAAGAAGTCCATTGGGAAACCACATTAAGTGATTCATCCCAGTGTCACACAAACATTGACCAGAAGCCCACAGGTTATTGGAAGGAGTGTTCTTCTAACCAGAGATGGAATACATATTGCCTTCAAAGCTCTACATCTGGAGGTGGCAAGAGCAAAGGACTCCCTTGAGAAGGCCCTAGTATAGACAGAAAGCTCAGGGTTGAAACTCTAGATGGCCCAGAGAATCATAGCAAGGAATGGTCAAGTCTAGTGCAGATATATTAGTCCTAGTGCTGGCATGCATCTAGTGAGAAGACCATTAATATACAATTTTATGAGCCTCAAAGAACTTAACCCTGGGAAGTGGAGTTTGGAACCCAAGGGGCCCAAGACTAGGCTAATCAGGGCAGAGCCTGGCTCTAGCACCATGCTTCAATTCTGAAATTAAAGTTGAAAAGAGAAGCAAATCAAAGGAAAACACTGACCAGTATTATTTTAGAAGAAGGAGAGAGTAACTTTGTAACAACTATAAATAGAAATTCAAAGTAAAAAATGAAATTTCCATGAGGACTACATGAATATTGAGAAGAAATAAAGCAAAAACTATTAAAATAAAAGTTCTGCAGAAAAGAATTGGGAGGAAAAGAAATAATTTAGAACAGGCAGAAACAAAACTTACCTAAGTAATGAACTACCTAAAAACCAGAATAGATCAAACAGAAATTGATGACTCCACAAGACTGTAAGAAGTATTAGTTAAAAGTTGAAGGATTTAAAAAAGAAGAAAATAATAAGATACTTGATATAAAAAAGAATTGAGTTGGAGAATAGGCTAGGGAGAGAATATTTAAGAATCATTGGACTATTTGAAAACCATGATTTAAAATCAGACCTGGATGCTGTGTTTCAAGGAATCATAAATGAAAACTTCTCAGATCTATTAGAAATATATAGATACATTTTTTTTAAAAGAATCTGTCAATCACCTCCAGAAAGAAATCTCCAGTTAAAAATTCCCAGGAACATCTAGCCCAAATCCAAACTCCACTTTAAAGAAAATATATAGTAGGCATCCAGAAAGAAGTAGTTCAAGTGTTAAGAAATCACAGTCAGGATCACATAAGACCCGACAATCATGAAAGGATGAAGAGCTTGAAATATGATATTCTCAAAGGCAAAAAATGTAGGGTTACAACCAAGAACTTACTTTGCAAAGTTGAGTATAATTTTCCAAGGGGAAAAATGGATCTTTAATGGAATAGAAGACTTTCAAACATTTCTGATGGAAAGACCAAAACTGAATAGAAACACTGAAATGCAGATACAGAAATTCTGAGAAACCTAGAAAAATAAATGTATTTGAGTAATTGGGAAGGAGCTGTATGATGATGGAGGATGAAAAAAAAAACCATATATATCTTCAGAAGCAAAGGGTGCTTGAGGGCATTAAATAAGAAAAATTGGCGTCCTAGAAGGGTGAGTGGATTGGTTTTGATCCGAGAACTTACAGAAGATCAAAGTCAGGAAGGGTAAAGGGCATACACAGACTATAGAAAGAAGGAAAAACTGGGTGGAATGTAAGTTTACAAACATGGAAGAAGGGGTGGTTGGAGTGGGCATTAAATAAACCTCATTATCAGACATATTCACATACAAAGTTTGATGCAGAAATGTCAGCCAGATCAGCTCTGTTCCAATCTTCTCTCTCCAAACAGATTATCTCCCCCCAGGGTTGTGAGTCTTGGAGGTGTTTTTGGTCAGGAGCTGGTAGCCAGTGTCAGTCAGTCAAATCTGCAAGTAAATATTTAATCTGTGTGCTAAGTGCTGGGGATACAAAAGACAGACAGAAAACAATCTCTTTTCGGAAGGAGCTCACTGTCTAATGGGGGAGAAACATGCAAACAACTATGTATGTGTGAGATAGAGAAACTGAAGTTGTTAACAAACTGAAGTTGTTAACAGTGTCACAGGCAGTGATGAGTTCCAGATTCCACTTGGTCTCCAAGATAGGGTCTGGAGGAGTTCCAGGGTCCGACTTGTTACAGCATCAATCTAAGGACGGGAAAAAAGGATTTTGTTAAAGGGAAGAGATTTATATAAATTGTCAAAAGATTTAAGGTATTAATATTATTAGAAATATTTAGATACTTAGGACAAATGGAAAAATTTCCATGTTTTAACATGAAATATATATATATATATATATTGCTAACGTATATGTGTAAATACACACATGATATTTATAGATAGCAATATATAAAACGCTGGGTATTTATACATATACACACATATAGAAATCAATTTTCGAATGGGAGTTGTGCAGTTTTGGAGAGAAAAAGACCTATAATATAGATGTGGGAACTAAGGTTTTTTTTTTTTAATCTTTACTTTCTATTTTAGAATCAATACTCTATACTGGTTCCAAGGCAAAAGAGCAGTAAGGGCTAGGCACTCAAGAGTTAAGGGATTTGTCCAGATTCCAGGACCTCCCCTCTCTAGGCTTGGCTTTCTATTCACTAAGCCACCTAGATGCTCCAACCTTTCCCTCCCTCCCTCCCTCCCTCCCTCCCTCCCTTCCTTCCTCCCTTCCTTCCTTCCTTCCTTCCTTCCTTCCTTCCTTCCTTCCTTCCTTCCTTCCTTCCTTCCTTCCTTCCTTCCTTCCTTCCTTCCTTCCTTCCTTCCTTCCTTCCTTCCATAGCAGTAAAGGCTAGGCAATGGGGGTTAAGTGACTTGCCCAGGTGTCTGAGACCTTATTAAAACCCAGGAAACTCCCCTCTCTAAACCTGGCTTCAATCCACTGAGCTGCCTCACTATACCACGAAATTCAGATTTCTTTGCAACAAGGTAGAGTCATACTTCCTTTTTGTTAGAACATTTAAAACTTATAAAGATACAGAGAAAGATTATTTAATTTATTGAAAAACAGATAAGAGGAATTCTTAAGAAACATAGTTTAGTGGTTCCAATAAGAGAGTATAGTACTCTGTTACCATGGCACCAGTGAGACTACCCAAGGGCTAGAAGCATTATGGGTACCTCAGCTAATTTAGCATACACATGTTTTATGAATAAAAAGGGCAAAAATAAGAGTGAGACATCCTGTAGATATTTAGAGGTTGTGGGATGATTTACAAAAGGACTATTGATTTGATATAAGACAATTTAGGGAGCTGTGACGTTTTCAATGAAAGGTGAGTCTCTGAGACACTGGAGGTTCTTATTTAAGCGCCTGGATGCCTAATAGCAGCAGCAGCAGTAGCAGTAGCGAAGGAAGAGGAAGAGGAAGAGGAAGAGGAAGAGGAAGAAGAGAAAGAGGAAGGAAGCAAGCCAGCCGAGGAGATAAGAGCAGGAACCAAGGCGGGGCTCCTGAGAAGCTGCCTTGTTAGAGTTGTGGCAGTTAGAAGCAGTCAGCTGAGAGAATGCTTCAGCTGAGTGATCCCTGATTGGCTGCAGGGAAAAGTTACTTCATCAGCTGAGAATTCAGCTGTTACTCTTGAGCGCCACCTAGAGTTGGGGAAAAGATGGCGTTTTAATAAGTTTTGGTTTTCTTCTGCCTATCTGCTGCAGAAGGAAGAGGCACAAGAGGGATTTTGGCATCATGGTAAGAGCTGTGTTGCTGTTAGCTGCATTTCCGCTGGACAGCATCTGGCCAGGCTGCTCTGTATAAGTCGGAGATGGCCAGTTTGATGAGATTTGCTCTTCTCTGCCTTAAAGAAACCTGCCGTTCTCACGAAGAGCTCATTGCCCTTTTAAGGGTGATGATTCGTTTAAAGAGCCTGTAAAGGCTACATTTGAGTAGTGAAGAGGATTTATCAGCTAAAGAGTAGTATGGATCAGTAGTCAATCAGGGAACAGCTCTGTGGGGTGCAGATGATCCTGAATGGACCAATAACATTGAAGCCTGCCATCTAGAGTTGTGTTACCCGGAGCCAATGGGTATTCCTGCTAGGTTCCTATAAATGTGCCCAGTCTTCTCCCTAGTGATTCAGTGCTTTAGTGGAAGAGTGTGATCTGAGTTTATGTGTGTATTGTGATGGATTTTGTTTCTAGCATTTCTTTAACATCTTTTCTATTATTATCATTATGCCTTTTAAGTAAATGGCTATATTTGAGACCCAAAGGTGGCATTATTTTAAGGGACTGTTCATGTAGACAGAAAACACACTGGATTTTGGGGAGGGGGTTAAGTGTTTCTTAAACTCACACATATCAAGGTTATGTTAAATATGTTATATATATTATATTATACATAAATATGTTAAATATAACATATGTTTTATGTTAAGCGCTTTACAAATATCTCATTTGATTCTAACAACAGTCCTGTGAGGTACGTGCTATTATTTCCCCCATTTTACAGCTGAGAAAATTAATGCCAACAGAGGTTAAGTGACTTGCTAAGAGTCTCACAGCTAGAAGAGGTCATCTCTGAATTCAAGTCTTCCTGATTCCACCCCTAGCAGATATCACCTGTCCAAATTGGAGGTTCAAGAATTAATTGTATTGTAGAGGTCTTCCCTTTAAAAGGGTTTATCCTTAGGACCCTGAGTTTTAATGTGACTGAGTGGTGGTGGTCTATCTTAGGGAACTTCGGGAGGCTAGTGGAAGAGCAGGTTGGAATGATCAAGCCATGCCCAATGGAGATGCTTGATACTCTTGCGTTTGAGTAGCTCCAAGTGTGACATCATGAGAAATTGTGAAGGTGGGAGATTCACTAGATGAAGAGATCAGCATGATTGTAGTTACATCAAGAACTTCTGTAGTTTTGGCAGTTAGATGGTGGCTCAGTGGATTGAGAGCCAGTCCTAGAGATAGGAGGTTCTGGGTTCAAATGTGGCCTTATATACTTCCTAGCTGTGTGGCCCTGAGCTAGTCACATAACTCCCATTGCCTAGCCCTAACTGTTCTTTTTCCATAGGACTAATACATAGTATTGATTCTAAGATGGAAAAGAAGGTTTTTTTTAAAAGAATTTCTGTGGTTTTCATAAAACTTTTGATACTTAAAGTAATACCATAACATTTTTCTTTCTAATTTTCTGTAGCTATCTCCAATGTGAAAACGTGGGCACTAGATAGAGAAGTATTCCAGAATATTATGAGAAGAACAGCTCAAGCTCGGGATGAACAGTACAGACAGTTCCTTAGGAGGTAAGAGTAATGTCTAGAACTTTTAACAGGAGATCCTATTCCCTAATAAATGTTAGACTCTGAAAAAAAATATGATAACAAGCCTGTGAGCAGCCTACAACATTTTCACTGATGTCGGAAGCATTTTACTTTTTAACAATACTCATTCCAGGAATTCTATTATTATTAAACTAAAAGAAAAAAATCAGCTCCTTGAAGTAAAAACCATCAGACTTTCCCATATAAGGTAACTTGATCTTAGCTTAACTATAGTGAATTCTGTGAGATGAAGATAGCATTGCCTTTTCTTAAGCCTTTTGGTTTAGAACCCAGAACTCTCAATTCTTTATTTCTCTTTCAGGTCTATTGTTTTACTTTCCTTTTTTTTACCTACTTTTTTATAGAGATTAAAATTTACAAATATATCTTCTTTTAAAGTATTGTTATTTAAATCAAAATAGTTCACCAAAATAGTAGCTGACATAGTGATCATATAAAACCTAGGAAAAAATAAATGAAAAGAATCAGTGTATGAAAAACTGATCACATTTCCAATGATGACAAATTGGTTACTAGTTTATGAGAAAATAATCCTTATTTCTGTTTAACCATTTAGCCAGATCTAGATTTTAATATTTAGAATGCTTAAAAGGGTAAAGTTACCTTTTTCTTAAACCTTCTGCCTTAGAGTCAATAGTATGTATTTGTTCCAAGGCAAAAGAGTGGTAAGGGCTAGACAATGAATGTTAAGTGACTTGCCCAGGGTCATACAGCTAGGAAGTGTCTGAGGTCAGATCTGAACCTAGGAACTCTCATCTCTATTCCTGGCTCGCAATCCACTAAGCCACCCAGCTGCCCACTCAAAATGATAAAGTTACTTAAAAAAAAAATGTTCTAGTTGATTGGCATCTTTTGTGGGCTTTTTCAGCACAGACATCAAGATCACAGAATTATAGATTTAGACCTAGAGGAAAAGTGAGAGGACAATTCTAGCTCATTCTTTATTATAGATGAAGAAATTAAAGCCTACTGGGGTTAAGTGGCTTCATCATGATCACACAATAAGTGACTCTGCTGAGAGTTAAATCAAATTCAGAACTTTTTCCTCACAGTGAGATTTGCTATTAGAAATGGTCATAATCATGCAGTACCATTTTTCTTTTCTTTTAAAAATGTTTATTGTCATGTAAAACACACTCATACAAAACTGAAACCCCAAAATAAAGCTGTAAGTTCTGATCAGAAAGAGAGTATGCTTTGACCTACATCCATCTGACTCCAACAGTTCTTTCTCTGGAAGGTACCATTTAATAAAAAAAAAAACACTCTGAAAACTATGTGTTCTTATTTTTTGACTTTTTCAGTTGGAGAAAGACTCTCATTCTTATATATTAGTTCCATATATATCTTTGAAATCAGAAATTTGGTCCAAATACATTTTACCCACTTACCTGCTTCTCTTCTAATTTTAGCTGCATTGGTTTGAAATGGAATTTCACATTCCTTCTGGGTTTAGTTGGTAATAAATAGAAATGTTGATGATTCATTGTGGATTGATTTTGTATCCTGTGACTTTGCTTACTTCATTGTTTCACTTAATTTTTAGTTGACTCTATGGGCTTCTATAGGCAGGCCATCATATCTAAAAAATGCAATAATTTTGTTTTCCTCTTTGCTTCTGTATATCCTCTATTTCCTTTTTCTTGCCTTACTGCTATAGTGAAGTCTTTCTAGCTCTTTATCAGGTAGCAATGGTAATTATGAACATCTCTGCTTTTTAAAATAAAATTTTAAAATCTTTTAATCATAAAAAACATCTAATACATCTCCATTTGATATAATGCTCATCTTTGGTTTTAGGTATTAGAGTTTTTCAATAAATTATGGTGGAGATTCCTTTTCTGATATGAGCTGGATTAGATGGATATGAATTTCCTTCCAATTCTAAATTTCTGTGATTTTATGTTTCCACTAGTAGATACCCTGGATTGTTTTACTCTAACAGAAAGCACCAGTTAAATTTAGATATTCTCAAGATCTGAACGCTTCATACTCTAAACAATTCTAGAGTCAGTCTGATTCTCCCTCCTCACCTCCACACCCCTGACTCCTCAACAGACTTAGTCTATATGGTCATGGTTTGGCAATATGTTTGGAATTTTCTGGCCTATTATAGAAAAAAAGTTCTTATCTAAAACCTTATTTGGAAACCAATATGTTCATGCCATGGGGAGAAGAAGCCCAGGAATTAATTGGTACCCAGCGCAAATAGTTAATGGGCTATTTGGTCTGTCTTTTGAAAACTATTCCCTGAAAATCTTTTTTCTCCTGTAATTTCCCGAAAAGACTTTTTCACATGTGACTATTTACAGGCTTAATAAATGCTAAATTATCACTTGGCACAGGCCTTAATAGCAATAGATCATTGATCTTTGGGGACTATAAGATAAGGTCCCTCATAAAAACTATTTTCTCTTATTACATTTCATTAAAAAACGTTTCACTTAAATATATCTTGGTTTGGTTAAGAGTATACAGCTTACTCTTAGTATTTTTCAAGGAATATGTTTTGAGGAAACATTTTTGGTGAAAAGTCATTGTCTTCATTGTTTTCATTTTTGGTGTAGAATTTGCCACCCCCAGTCTCAATTTTAAGAACATATTTAAGAACATTGAGGCTATTAAAATTGTTAAGCAGTCTAAAAGTCTTGTGAGTTTCTTTTATCCAAAAGCACAACTTTATATCATATAATGTGAAAACTTCTCTTAGTGTAGGAGTGGAAGTGAAAATTTGAGTTATGTAATACTGGTTAAATGTGATTGTTTCTAGGAATTTTAGGTTTTGGTATTGTATTTCATTTAAGGTATATTATAATTATCATTATCATCATTATAAGGGATATAAGGGAGAAGGGAATACGCATTTGTTAAGGGCCAGGTTCTGTCCTAAGTGATTTATAAACATTATCTAATTAGTTCCTCACCACACTCTCAGGAGGCAGGTGCTATTATTATCCCCATTTTATAGATGAATAAACAGAGGCAGACAGAAGTTAAGTGATTCACCTCAGGAAGTCACAGACTAGTAAACTGTATGATACTGGATTTGAATTCAGATCTTCCTGACTTCAGGCTCAGCACTACCCACTCTACTACTTAGCTGCTGTTGCTTATTATTCTTGTTCCTATGCCCTTTGCATGCCTATGGCTACCAGTAATTTTAAAAGATGGTAGTGCATGACTAACAGTTTTCCAGCCCTACATTTTTTTATCTCCCAGGCCCTAATCTTGACTTAATTACAGGCAAATTAGAATGTTTCCCCTCTGAATGTAGTTCTTCTCTTCTATTAACAGAGTTAATAGAATGGTTAGAAAAGATATTGGGATGAAAGATGAAGATAATTCTGATTGCAATTCACTTTTAACACACAAAAATGAGATTTATATTCTATCTGTTCATTTCAGAAATATTTATTGAATTCCTATTATATTCATGGCACTATACTAGTTCCTATGGGGATTCAAGACAAACGTGGGCCCTTTCCTCTTGTAGTTTATTGTAGAGCAGAGGAGAGAAGATTTGCACATGAATAATGATGAAAAGGTATTTGAATGTATAATTAAAAAGTGTCAGAGTCATTGATAGTTCATTTTACTTCCTTGGTTTTCTTGGGGTAGTAAGAGACTGGCAGCTTCTCGTTGTCCCCCCCTCTGCTTTCCCCCAGTTTCCCATTCCTCTAGTTATTTCCACCATACATTCATTGAAAATTTACCCTTAAAAGTCTAGTTTATGCGCTTTACTAACTAAAGTTTTGTTTTTGTGAAATTAAATGTATATATTTAAGTTATAAGTAAAAATATAGGTATGAAAATTCAAGAATTATAAGTGGAAAAAAGGAAATTAAATATGAGTTTATCTTTCCTTTTGTAGCGTATGTTTGCTGAAGAACTTACCTGAAGATAAACTAACCAAAATCATTGACTGCTTGGAAGTGGTGAGAACATTTCGAATTGAGCTTAAAACTTTATTGAAAATTTGGACATTGTGCTAGATCATTTATGTTTGAGATAATTATTCTTTCCCCATTTTAAAAGAACTTCATTGATAGGTTAAATTCCATTTTAATAATCTTCAACATGGTCTCCAGATTCTATTGTCATATTGGAATTTTGTTGTATTCATTAATGTTCAAAGAAAGTAGATCATTGACTAGCAGTCAGAAATAGCTTTCCTCAGGTCAAAATGTTTATATCCATTTAGAGACTAGAAAAGGTTTAGTTGATTAGTTTTTAAATTAAAAAAGTAATTTTTATGTTTATCACACACCAATGTTTTAGTTTTTCATATATTTTATTAATTTTTAAAATGGAGAGGCATTTGATTTTCTGAAATAATCATAATCCTCTTCTAACATCTTACTGTGATGACCCATTATGGATCGACCTTGCCAGCTCTAAGATTATGACAGTTAATTTAAATTCTACATTTAAGGGAAGGTTACGGGAATGGCCTTTGCAAACAGTGACATGTCTATCACTAGTAGACTGAGTTAAGTTTGGAAAGTCTTATCTCCATTACGTTAGCACTCGAGGAATAGATGGTTTTGTACACAAATTTATTGAAACCATACTGTCATAGAAAGGCTTCAGAAAATCTGTGATTGAGGAATCTTGGATTTGAAGAATATCTTAATTCCTTTTAGAGTTGGCATAATAAATAACTGTAAATGAAACAGAGCTGAGAAAAGATTAGCATGGAGAAAAGAAAAGTATATGATGAATATATTTTTGTAATAAATTGAAGAAAAATCATTATATCTACGTGCACTTTAATATAATGCCACCTTTATTTTCAGCCTGTGAAAATGGACTTTTTTTAGAAAAAGAAAATACCCACAGTTGTTATATTTTTTATTTTAACACCTTAGAAAAGGGCCTTGTTGGAATGTGTTCAAAAAAGCTCAGATGGTTGGTTTTATTCCAAAACTTGTTAATCTTTCTTAAAATAATGCATTTTGTGGCACGTACCTTAATTTTTATTCCATTATGTTTAGATCTTTTCAGATCTCAAAGTTAGAAAGCCAGATATTTGAGATTTCCTCTACCTTTTTTTGATTAATTGTAATGAAAACTGAAATGCTTACTGAATTCATTGGAGATGGATTAGAGTAGTAATTGAAGTCACAGCCAGCCTTTAAACTTTTTAGAAGGCTATCCTCAGTGGAGAAAAATCCCTGCAATGTTGATTGTTGATAGGTTTATGTCTCTTTCAATCCCAATAGATAATGCAAAGTAATATCTATTGAAGTGAATACAGACTCCTTTGTCCTTAAGTGCCTGTGACAGCACTAATGTTTCTGTTCACAATTCATGAAAAGCGTCTAGCAGTTTATCAAGGATGTGGCATGATGATATAGTTCCTGACCTTGAACCCCCTAGAGGTTTCTGTTCTGAAAGTCATTTTGGAAAGAGCTGCTTGCCCCTTGTCTCCTGAGACTTTTCACAGCTGTTACAAATTAATAATTCATCCTAATTTTAGTGTGCTTCCCCCCTTAAACTAAAGAAGGTCTGTATTTTCCTTAGAGAAGGAAATCTGTTTTTAATATGGTATTTCTAAAGGAGATTCACCAGAGAATTGCATGCTGACAGCAAATATTGAGTTGTAGTATCATTGAAATTAAATGGTAATGTAGGCATATTTCTAAGAGTTACAGGAAGTACTTAGAGAATGTGCATATTGGAATTCAAATCCAGGAATAAGGAACAAATTTGACAAGATTAGAAATCTCTTCTTAAACTTCATATTAAACTATTATAATGTCTATTTTGGGGTGTTCTTAGGTAGCAAAATTATTCCAAAAAGTCTTTGTTTGTGTCTGGTATCCAAAGTGAAATGTTAAAGAATGGAAATTCTCAAGGGTGAAAGTAATTAACAGTGGACTAATGGAGTCCATTAAGCTCTGAAAGCAGCCATAGTCATATTTGCCAGTTGCATTTCAATTGTCTAATCCTATCATGATAGAAGCAATCACTTAGCTATTTTAGAATAGTATGGTTGGCTGTCTTGTTGAGTTCCAGGGCCAGCTGCCTCCACATCTGGCTGTGCAGTCTGGAACAAGACATTTTTGCTACACTTGTGACATTATTTTATGTACCTAAGGGTTGGAATAGCTTATCAATAAGTGATGGATAAAAACTTCCTCTTTACGACATCCAATAGTAGTATGAATAGAACTAACCATGTGGTGATATAGGATTATTCTTGAAGATTCCTTGTTTTTAAATAGAAAGTGAGATTGGAAATAATTTAGTATACATTATTGGTTCATTATGAAAATCAAATAATAAAAATTATAAAGCACTCAATGAAATGAAAAACTCTCTTAATCCTAATGATAATTTTGCATCAACAACACACCTGACCATCTAGGCCATGCAGTTCTGAGATGGAAACATCTCTGAGTTCCATTCCTCAAAATCCATCCAAGTAAGCATGTAATTTGGTTGTCCTTTTCTGAACTGCAAACACTGTGATTGATAATAAAGTTACCTAACTTTTGTTCTAAGAAGTGACCATCTGCTCCTTTAATGAAGCAGGGGGTACAGAGATTGGGGAGAAGAACATCTATTAATGTTTCTCATAAATTTTACTAATTGCTGGCCTCATAGTATGAGCCAGTTAAGGGTCAGAAACTTGGGTAGCTCATCCATGTGTTCCGCACCTGCCACAAACTGCCTCTTTATTCAAATACATTTCTGGTTTGTTTGTTCTTTTAATTAAAAAAAGTAGAATGCTCGCTAAATTCCCATGAAAACAGTAGTTTCAATTCTATTATCCATGTCATTTATTTACTCTCAGTATAGGTAGCTTCCTTCCCCAGTTAGTTCCACCTTGTTTTGGGAGGAAAATCTAATGAATGGCACATTTCAACAAAGGTTGGGTTGTCTCTGGGAAGTCTCATGATCACTGATCCATATAAAAGTTTGAGGACATAAAATAGCACTTGAGGGTGAAACAATGAAGAGCTTGTCCTAGATCAGTGATGGCAACCTATTGGAACTTTTTAGGGACCCCGGGCAATGCCCCAACCCATCCCTAGACTGTATGTCCATGCCCCGCCCCCCCATTGCATTCCCTGACCCACCCACAACTGTACACCCTACCCCTCTGACCCCTGTGTTGGGATGGGGCTGGGGGCAGGGGCCAGGGGCCAGGATGCAAGCTGGCCAGGCCAGGGCCCAGCTCCACAGGGAGGCTCCAGTGTCCCCTTGAGTTCTGGGGCCAGGCTACCCGTAGCCCTAGACTAGTGGATGCTCCAGTGACAGGAAGGTATAGCCCCATACCACCCCTCCTCTAATATTCAGAGGTGGGGCTAGGCTTCCAGCTGACCAAGCCAGGGCCAAGCTCTACTTGGAAAGAGGCTCAAATGTCCCACCTCCTGCATTCAGGGGTGGGGCCAGGCTCCCAGGCAGCCAAGCCAGGAGCCTATACGTGCCAACAGAGAGGTCTCTGATTGCCATCTTTGGCACATGTGCCATAGTTTTGCCATCACAGTCCTAGATGATCTTTAAGATTTTTTTTAGCATGAACATTCAAGGACTATGTAAATTGTGACTGGGAATGAGTTGTCAATGGGAGTAGACTTTCCAAAGGCTCAAGAATACTGCTAAGGCAGATTGAGTCTATCAGTGTAACCAAATTTTAAATTGGTAAATATATCTTAGATGTTTAAGGAAATAAGGCAGTTTAATTTCCCACCCCCTTTTAAAGGGGAACAAATAGGAACATATGAACATAAAGGAATGAAATTAAGATTGTTAACCATAACCTTTTTAGATAGTTTTATTAACAGTCACAGTTTTATGAATATTTGAAGTAAAATTAAGTCAAAAGAATGTTGAATATATGGAAGAAGACAATTCCAAGTCCCTCAATAAAAAAAAGGATTTTGCTTTAGTTAATCAAGTTTGAAAAGAAATTAAGATTGTTAACTATGTCCTTTTAAAATAAATTGCCTATTAACAGCTTTATGAATTTATGAGATTAGATTAAATTAAAGACAGAATGTAGGGAAGAAAGAGCCAGTTCCTGGTTCTTTCTACCAAATGGAAAGTTCTATTCACAAAATTGCTATAGATATGTTGGTTCTATCATTAGCAAAAAATAAATAAATAAATAAATAAATGAAATAAGTTAAAAAAACAGGAAATTAAACACTATAAACATAAAATGTGTTTTATTACCACTCTGACCTTTCTTGAGGAGCAGTCAGCAGGAAGTTCTTTCTTTCCCCTCTGCCCTGCTGTCCAGACATCCCCCCAGAATCTTGTAACTCTAAATGTTCTTTCTCTCTTCTATTGCTTTTCAGGCAGTTGGGGGGGGGATATCTTCCAGAAATCCCCTATCTTGTGGGGGCATAGAATATATTCCATTTATTTAAGAATTATTTATTTTCTTCTGGTCTGTATTTTTGTTATTTTGACTAATGTAGTCTATTAGAAATAGTTTTACTTCCTTTTCTGTCTTTAGGGGAAAAAATAGCAATGATTTAGAAATGTGAAGTGACCTGGAATGACTAGAACTGGATTCTTGTTCCCTTCATATCCTGGACCTGCCTCTTCATCAAAGTTCCAGAAATGATCTATAAGAGAGACAATAAAAGAGGGCCAGGACTGGCTATGACTCTTTATTTTTCTGGGGCCTATGACTGTGATGGATGAAAGGCTTGAAACCTGCAATGAACAGAGAATGATACTTATATAGCCAGTATTTCAAAAAGATTAGAAATGTTATTTCAGCTCTTCCCTTAAATACGCATGTCTACTAATACTTTTCTTTTTCTCATCCCAACAGGAATACTATGACAAAGGAGATTATATCATCAGAGAAGGGGAGGAAGGAAGCACCTTTTTCATTTTAGCAAAAGGAGTGGTAAATATGGTGGTCATCAAAATAAAACCAAGCAAATAGCTGTTCTATCCAATTTTAGCACATATAAGATAGCTTTTAAAGATAAAACAGATGGACACTGATATGTGCTACATGAATCAGATAAAGTCTGATCCCTTCCAGCCCACTCTTAGCAATTTTATCCACATGGCCAAAGAGGATAGGAGACACCTTGGGAAGTGAGGAGGGATTGGGAGGGAAAGGATGTTATTCCCTCACCTAATCTGCAGGGAAAGAAACCACTATCTTACATACAGATGAGGAAACTGAGGTGCAGAATAGTTTGAATAGCTTATCTAGATTCTGCCAGTATACAACAATTAAGATATGAACTGAGAATCTCCAACTCCAGCTCCAAATCCACTCTACCCTTCAGGCCAGCACTGGAGCACATTCATGTACCTCCTGAGGAGGTCAGGTGGCACCTTCACTAGCCTACTCTTGAAATTCTAAGCCTGCTTGAGCATCTAGAGGAAGAAGGCCCATTCTCTATTTCACCTACCATCTATAGAAAAGACATGAAAACATCAGTTAGCAGATCTCTTCTCATCCTCAGTCGATTGGCCATGGCATCTAGCAGCAGAGATGGGAGCATCATCCCTCTATTTAAGAGTTTGCTATTTTGACTTCCTGCCAAGATGGCAGTCTGAACTGCCAGAGGCAGATCTCCTACTTCCCTTATACGTATTCTAGCAAAATCCTAAAATTCTTGTGAGATGAAATAATGATCAAGAAATCCAATGAGAAACTACACAAAGTGAATTCTTCCCCTTCGGAACTGAACAAAATTAGCCAGAAGCCCAATGTAGAAAGAAACGGGGGTCCTCCAGCAAAGCAAATACCAGAATTACCAGTGTTGGGTAGTTTACAAGGCTCTGTATGCAGAGATTCCTCTGAGAAAGCCCCAAAGTTGTCGAAAAGTTCAAATAGAGACCTTGGACGTTCTGGGGATTAATGGCAACGGTTATTCAGAACTAGCGTTTCTCATTTCACCTAGCACCCTGTCCTGAGACACTAGAGAGGGCCCTAATGATCCACATTTGAATCTTGGAGATTCAGAGGGGGTCTAACCCTGAAGGTTAGCACAAAAACTCAGGAGACCCAGGGTAAGACCAAGAAGGGCTAATCACTCCACCCAAAATTTTGCATAGCCAGGATTAGAGCCTTTCCCTGGGATAGAGGCTCAAATTAGTGTCTAAAGTTGGAAAGATGAGTTTAAAAATGTCTCAAATCTAACTCAATTAAAAATTACAAATGGAAACTCAAAAGGAAAATATCATATTTTCTACAAGGACTACATGAATATTTGGAAGAAGAAATTAAACGAGATAAAAAATAAAAGTTTTGGAGGAAAGAATTAGAAGAATATGTATATTAGAAGAGAAAGTAAAACCTTATCCAAGAAATGGAACCCCTAAAAACTAGAATAGACCAAACAAAAATAAGTGACTTTATGAAATAGAAAAGAAATTATAATCAAATTTAAAGATTTCAAAAAAGAGAAAAATACAAGTGATCCAATATTTTTAAAAACCTACCTGGAAAATGAAGGATTTAATCAAGAAAAAAACTTAATAATCACTGAATTCCCTGAAAAAAAAGCTTGAACACTATTTCAAGAAATCATAAATGAAAAAACTTCCCAAAACTATTAGGCCAGAAAGCAAAAATAGAAAGAATTAACTAATCATCTTCTGAAAGGTATTTCAAAAGGAAAAGCTAGTGGAACGTCAAAACCAAAATGCAGAGCTTCCATATCAAAGAAAAAATATTTTGCCAGTGTCCAGAAAGAAGAAATTCAAGTACAAAGGTACCACAATCAGGATCAGGATCACCAAGACCTGGCCACTTCTATAAAAAATCTAGAGGACATCTTGGAATACAGTGTTCCAAAAGCACCAATCCCCTCACCCCCATCTCCCAAAAGAGGCTTGCAACACATAATAATGTATCTCACAAAACTGAATAAAATGCTACAGGGGGGAAATTGAGCTTTAATGGAACAGATGACATTAGAGCATTTTTGATGAAAAGACCAGAACTGAGTAGGGACTTAAAATGCAAACGCATGCGTCCAGAAGAACCTAGAAAAGTAAATATATTTGATCAATTGGAAGGAAGTGCATGATAATGCACCAATGTATAACAGTGCATTAATATTATAATATGATAATTCCTCAGATTCTAGGATAACCTATCTAATAAATGCCTCCTGAGGACTTTGATATCTTTAAAAGATATTGAAGGAATTAAAAGAGAAAACCTAAGTTCCTGGGGATGTATTGGTTCAATTCTGAGCATTTTAAGAAGAAAAAGAGTAGAGAGGGGAAAAGAAGAATACTACAATATAGAAAGATTAACTAATATTAATTGGGTGTATGAGAAGAAACATATATAAACATGGTGGAAGACGTGGGCATCAGATGAACCTTATTCTTACCTGGAGTGGACAAAGGAGTTTAATGTGGAAACATATCAAACTCAACAGGGAAACAAGCAGGATTAGGGAAAGGATGTGGGTTGAAAGATTAAAGCAATAAATTTCCTGATTCTTAAGGGAGATCTAAAGGGGTGAGAAGAAAAGAATTGGAATCTGAAGTCAGGAGGGGAGTGTCATGAAATCCAAAAGGGGACTTAAAGGGAGAAAAAGGAAAAAAGAAAAGAAAAGAAAGAGAATCTAAGGGGGCACGGGGGGAGTGGCTTAGGTTGTTGGTGAATCCCTGAACAAATTGTGGTATAGTAATGTAATGGGATATTATTTTGTTTCAAGAAATGGTGAAAGAAACCATTTCAGAGAATCCTGGTTATTATGAACTGACACAGGACCAGGAGAACAATGTACACAAAGATAACAATATTTTAAAGAAAACCAAATGTGAAAGACTTCAGAAATCTGATCAGAGCAATGTGCAACCCTTAATCCTGAGGACCCCTGATGAAGCATGTGACCCACCTCCTTGTGGACACAAGGTGCAGAGACACTTTTGTGGATGTGGCCATCATGTGGATTTGTTCTGCTTGACTAGGCTAATTTGTTACAAACATTTCCCTTCCCTCCTTTTTAGCCCTCTAGGGATAATAATAAAGAGTGGAGGGAGAGTTAGTTAGCAACCATATTAATGAATAGAAGAGAGGGGTCATTGAACCTCTTTTTTTTTTTAATAAGCAGGTGAGAACCTAAGAGAAATTTCAAAGGACAGTTTTGAAAGTAGTGTGTAGAACTTAAAACACTTTTTTTAAAGCATCTTTAATGAAATGAAGATTTTCAGTTTCCATATAGAATCTTCATTGTTTTTGTTTTTCTTGTATTTGGATGTTCTCTTTTTAAAATTCAGAATAAATTTTTTAAAAAATGTTTTGTCAGTTTAAATGAGAGAGTTTGGGGCCCACTTGAGGGAACAGAGACATAATCTTCCTGGCAGACACCAATACAGAAAGCTGCTTTGAAAAATAGAACCCCTGGAAAACAAGAAGAGAACTTGATATGGAGAGTAGCTGACTATGGGACCCCAAATGAGCAATCCATCCAGCAAAGATCTGAGGGGAGCTGCACATGAGTTCTGCAAAGAAAAAAAGAACTTTCAGGTCCTGTGATAAAAGGAGTAGTTAGTTACCATTGCCACACATATATCCTACTCATGGCTCACTACCATATATGCTTCACTATTCACATGCTACTGCTACACATGTAATCTTAGCATGTGTGTCATCTAAATTTGAGCTCATATTTCCTTTTTACCCTGTTATGTATTTATAGAAGCTTTATGAAGGAAACATTTTGTAGCTATTGTTTCTTAACCCCGCCACCTTAATAAGAGTTACTACTAATTGATTATTAAAGGAACTCATACTTGGGGAATTGGTGAACTATGTCAGGAGTATAGATCCACAGGGTTGCCCCTAGAAACCATGGGGACCCAGCCTTCCAGTGCAACAGCAAGGTAAGGGAGTATCCCCGGAGGGAGGGAGGCTACATTTAGAATGAGGGACTGTGACCTGATTTATTTTAAGACCACTTTCAGCTCCACATCTATGATTTCCATTAAGTAGCATACGCATTAGCAACAGGATAAGAGAGCATCTCTGCCAAACAGTTGTGACTGCTGAAAGAAGCTATATGATGGTTGACCTAGACAATAAGTACAGATTAAAACTTTTGATTTTTTTCTTTGTACTGAAAAAGTTCAAATTGACCTATATTCCAGTTCAATTTGTATCCCTATATATGTATAAAAGGGCTTCCCCCTGACAATTTGATATTAATTTTTAATTATTTTTATTTTAAAATATTTTTCCATATTTCCATATTTCATTTTCTTTCCCTCCCCTCTTCCCTCACCCCTCTTGGATCCAATGAGCTCTTCCACAATACAAATCTTATCACATATCTATTTCCATATTATTCATTTTTGCAATAGAGCAATTTTTAAAAACCAAAATCCCCCCAATCATATATTCATATGAATAAATGATGTCATTTGTTTTTCTTCTGTGTTTCTACACCCACAGTTCTTTCTCTTGATGCATTCTTTCTCATAAATCCCTTGGGACTGTCTTGTATAAGCAAAGTCAAGTCCATTACATTGTATTGTTCCACAGTATTTCACTTTCTGTGTATAATGTTCTCTTAGTTCAGCTCATTTCACTCTGTATCAGTTCCTGGAGGTTCTTTCAGTTCCTCTAGTTCATCATGGACTTTGATATTTAAAAAAACAAAGTTTTTAAAGTTTCTCTCAGTTTTACATCATATTATATATATATGGTCATGATGAGAAATTGAGCACTTGGCTGCCAACCTATTTTTCTTCTTTGTAGTTTTATTTTCATCTGAATAACTGCCATTTGTTCATTAACCCCAGAAAAAGGAAAAGATTAACACAAAGAGAAATGGAAATATTCATTTTGTTGGAGAAATAAATGGGAAGGAAAGAGCCCTATTTGAGGTGATTAGGTGACGTGATGATGTTCAAACATGCAAAGTAAGCCTAGATTCTCCATGGATTTATATAGATATTGTCATGTAATCTTAATGAATTGAACTAATCACAATCTAGACATACAAATGATCTCCATTACCTAACAGAAGCATTTCCATTGTGAAAATAAAGCATTTTGGCTCCCACTAATGCAGTGTGGGTAGAATCATGGGTTGAGAGGTAGAAAGGAACTTAGAGGTCCTCAAATCCAACCTCTTTCCAAAGATGATAGAACCCAATTCTTCATCCAGAGAAATTTAGTGGCTCTCCTAAAATTCTCTAAATAGCAAATTGAAATTAGGGTTCCAACACAAGTCTTTTGACTTCGAATCCAGTTGCCATTGCTCTGTAATACCTTTCCAACAGTTGGTACTTGCAAGTTGAACAAGCATATTAAAGACCTTCTGTGTATATAGCACTGTTCAAGGGTGCTTGGGTACATACAAGGTTTAGGTCAGACATAGCCATTGACTTTGTGGCACTGCCAAATAGAAAGATAGACACAAACATATAAAATATATTTATTGAGTACACTATGAAGGCGGAAACAAAGGGTTAGGTGTGATTGCAGGGTGAAGATCTTTATTCATCAAGTGGATCAAATCTTTATGGAGAAGGCAAAGTTTAAGTTGAATTTTAAAGGATGGAAGGGGGCCATAAGAATATTCCAGGCATAGGAGATTATGTAAGCCAAAGCCTGGATCTGGGGAAATGAAATCCTGGCACATTTAGGTGACAGAGTAAGCTAATTTGACTGGAGCTTAAAGTACATAGCAGGAATAGTATGAGATTAGACTGGAAAGGTGGGATGATTCCTTATTGTGGGAGGTCTTGAATATCAAGCAGAAATAATTAAAATTCACCAGATAGGCAAGAAGGAGACACTGAAGTTTTGTTTATTTAAGCAGCAGAAGGATAAAAACAGATCTAAACATAAGAACATAAAAAGATTGGATTGGGGCAATTGACATCTTGTCTCCCTCTAATGACGCAATGAAGAAAGGGAACCTTATTCTTATACTTAAATTCTATGTAGGACTGTGATCCTGAAGGCAATGAATGTAGGAAGGTATTCTTCCAGAAAATATACTTTGTTTAACATCAAAAATTTCATACAGAAGAAAAACTTACAAGATAAGGTTTTCCTTTGGAGGAGAAACTTTACTCAACACTGGAGAATTTATACCGGAGAGAAGTTCTTTGAACATAATGAATGTGGGAAGACTTAATTCCAGAAAACATTGCTTGTTGAAACATCAGAGGATTCATACTGGAGAGAAACCATATGAATTCAATGAATGTGGGAAGACTTTCAGCTGGAAGACAAGACTGATCATCATAGATTTCACACTGAAGAATAACTATGTAAATATAATGAATGTGGAAAGATTTTATGGCAAAGAACACACCTTGTTGAACATTCTAGAAAGAAACATGTTTTAATTTAATGAATGTGGGAAGACTTTTCAGCTGGAAGAACATTGGACAAGTTAGACATCGTAAAGTTCATTTATAAGAGAAAACTTAGCAATGAAATGAATGTGAAAAGGTTGTCAAGTGGAGCTTAGATGATTTTACTTAATATTGGAAAATTCATACTGAAGAGGGAAAGCTTATAAACAAGAAGAGGCCTTTCAACTTGTTTTCTGGATTGCTTTTTATCATTTTGTGTATTGTCCTTTGTAGGGAATCATTGGATTATTTTTTTTTTTGTTAAAGGGATTGTTTATCTGAATCCTCAAACTCCAACCCATTATACTGGGCATGGACCTCAACTGGAACAAGGACCAGTAACTTCTGGGACAACATTAAATCATGAAATCTAGAAATCCAGTTGCCATCTCACCCTATCTATACAAGAAAAAGAATCCACACTACAACATATTAGACAAATGGCCATCCATTTTCTGCTTGAAGACTTCCAATGAGAAGCAATCCACCAACTTCTGAAGGCATCAGATTTGTAACTTCTGAACAGCTCTAATTGTTTCAGGATTTTTCCTAGCATTAAACCTATATTTCCCCCTTTGTAATGTTCATCTCTTGTTAGGTTGTGCCATCTAGAATCAAATAGGATAAGTCTAATCTTTTTTCTACATTACAGCCATTCAGATTGTTGAAGATATTATTTTGTCCTCCCACCTCTGTCTCATCTTCTCAATGAACATCTGGATGTCCATTCCTTTAGCCAATTCCCAAAGGTTCAAGGGTTTTTATCATCATAGTTGCTTTATCAATGACCAGATTATCTCTCAGTGGATTCAATTGATGTTAGTACTATGAGATATACTCCAGAAAAAAAGGGGGGTGGAAATTAGTCCTGAGAATTCTATGGGAGTAAAAAACAAATTAAAAAAATCTGAGACTTGCACTACAGGACTCCAGAAAGAATGGTATTTCAGTGATCTGATTGTTTGGGATACTCTGATTTGATTCTGATAAGCCCTAGAGTTTAAATGAACTTCCAAGTGTCCCCATCTGAATAAATCAGGATGGTTATTCTTATTTAGTTATCTGGTAGGAGTGAAAAGAGATGTGCCATCTTTAATACACTTTTTAAAATTCCCGAGCTATTTGACATGGTTTCCATATACATTATCAGAACACTGATCTTAATATTGAGATTCTTTTGTCAACTCCCCAAAATCAATTTAATTGTTAAGAATATATAGATTTAGCTAGAGATGAAACAAAATGGCAAGATTTTGTAGTTAATCATCAATGAGTGTTTGCAGCTAGCTCTTGGTCCCACAGTTCTGGATCTGATACAAGAGGAAAGTTATATTGAGAAATCTCCTTCTCTTCCTGTCTCATTATTGGGAGCCTCTCCAGTTAGCCACATCAGAAGGCTTCCCTTAGATTACTGAATGGATTTGGAAATTACATTTCTGCTGTTGGCCTTATATTTCAACAGTAACATGATTTTAATGAATAAACAATTAACCTTTTGACATGTTTATAGCTTCTATGTGCATATCTAAAGTTGAGATTTAGACTTATAAAAATTTCATAGGAACCAAAACTTAGTCCTCCTTATGTTGCAGTCTGTCATTTTGCTAGCAGATAAGCATCTAGAACCTCATTGTTATGTGTTTTCATCAGCACCTGTTAGGAGACTAAAGGGAGAAATTTTTTTATATTTTTATAAATATATTTTTATATTCATTCCTTATTCTATTTGTTCTGGAATTCTCTTTTGTTTTTCTATTTTCTATCATTGGGCTTAATAAATACTTCTTGACTTGGCTCTTGTGCCATACAAGAGCTGTCATCAGAATTTAAAAGTGAATTTTTAAAAATATTTTTTCATTGCTTGCTATGTGCTCAGCATACCTACTTCTTTTGTGGATAATGGAATAGTAACAACATGAATTGCTGAACTTCTTCTGTTTTATTGTTGCCCAGGTAAAAGTTACTCAGAGTACAGAAGGGTATGATCAACCTCAGTTGATTAAAACACTGAAAAAAGGTGATTACTTTGGAGAAAAGGCTCTCATCAGGTTAGTCCACTTTTGGGGAATAATATGTCTATATTTTCTTTTATAAATTAAAAAAAATTTTAAATTAACACTTTTTATCCCTCCTACCCTTACCCCATTGGGAAAAACAAAAACAAAATCCTTGTAGGAAATATGCATAGTCAAGCAAATGTATGTATAATATATGTATTATATATGAGTATTACATATACATATATGACTGACTATCATATTCTGCAGTCTGAATCTATCACTTCTTTTTCATGGCTGATTTTTTCATTAATTAATTCTTTGAGTTCTTTGAGCTTTCAAAATTGTCTGTTCTCATAGTTCTCATTTCATTTTTCACCAGTTTATACAAGTCTTCAAAATTCTTTATTTTTATATCATTTTTATTGTAGAAATTGTTTATCTGATTCTTCTCATTTTATTCTGCATTAATTCCTACAAGTCGTTCCATGCCTCTTTGACATTATCTATTACTTCATTTGTTACTGCATAATTATATTCCATTATGTTCATATATTACAATTTGTTCAGCCTTTCTTCAAAACTGATAGTTATACTCTGTTTCCAGTCTCATGCCACCACAAAGAGAGCTACGTAATATTTTTGTATATATAAGACCATTTCCCCTTTCTTTGATTTCTTTGGCATTTAATCCTATCAGTAGAACAGCTGGGTCTACAAGCATGCATTGTTTAGTAACTTTTTGTGTATAATCCAAAATTGCTTTCCAGAATGGTTGGACCCCTTCACATCTCTACCACTACAACATCAATGTACCTGTTTTCCCAGAGTCCTTCTAACATGTTTGATTTTTTTTTTTTGGTCATCCTTGCCAATTCTGATGGTTCTGAGACAGAATTTCATAATTGCTTTAATTTAGTTTAATTTTTATAAAGAAAGAAATATTTTCCACATGGCTATAGATAGCCCGTGTTTCTTCTCTTGAGAATTGATTATTCATATCCTTAAACCCCTTATTAAGCATGGGATAGATCTTATACACTTATATCAGTTCTTCTTATGTTTTGGAAAGGATAACTTTATTTAGAGAAACTTCCTGCAAAATTACCCCAAGCTGATTGTTTTCCTTTTAATAGTAGCTTTGTTGTTGTTGATGTGTAAAAACATTTACATTTTATGTAATCAAAATTATTTAATTTTCTGTGATCCTCTCTATCCCTTGTTTGGTCATTAAGTTTTCTATCCTTTGATCTTCTCTATTTCTTAAATGTATCTCCTATATCAGATTCTATTGTATAAATTCAGCTATTCTATCTTGGGCAAAAATTTTGTTTCTGCTTAACACAACCATCAAATATTATTACAAATTTAAAATATTTAAATTTATAAAATTTAAACAACATATTAAACATTTTTAGTTGACTAGATCTTGGAATGATTTAGTTTATAAAGGAGATGAAACATGAGCAAATGACTAAATAAACCTAATGGTGATGCTCTGTCAGAAGAGACTAAAAAATTCTTTTCTAGCTCTAACATCCTATGTTCTGAGAAAGAGGGAAACAAGGAAAGAGTGAAGGGTGGGAAGTAGGGGGAAAAAGAGGGGAGAGAGGAATGAAGAAGAGGAAGAGAGGAAAGGAGGAAACAAAGAGGGAGAAACAGAGAGGGAAGGAGGCTGGAAGAAAGAGAGGGAGGAAGGGAAGCAGAGAAATTGACATAGAAGTCATTATCTCATGAATTGATTTTGTGATATGTCAAGAGATTCAGTTATTGGAATATTTTTCACCTTTTCTATTTATTAAATTATTTGAACCTCTTTCTTCAAAATAGCAAAATAATTTAACATTTGTTATTGTTCAGCTGCTTCAGTCATATATGACCCTTCATAACCCCATTTGGATTTTCTTGACAAAGATACTAGAGTGATTTGCCATTTCCTTCTCCAGATCATTTTACAGATGAGGAAACTGAGGTAAACAGGGTCTGAGGCCAAATCTGAATCTAGGTTCTCCTGACTTCAGGGCCATTACCCTTGTAATTCTAGCAAATTTTTTAAAAATTTGTTTTGCAAGCTTAAAACCAACTTAAGACAATAGATTTGAACTTTCTTCATAAATTAGGTGCTTTAATGTATAAATTTATTTATTCTTGGCCTAGCTCATTCAGAAGAAATATTTGAGAAGGCTAAGTGAAAAGATATCAGGAGCTTTTTTGTACTTTTGTAACTCTTACAAAACAATATTAAAAATTAATAATCTCCAAATTTTAAAAAATAAAATTCAGGTTTTTTGTGATATTTTTCGGCATACTTCTGTTATTAATCAAAAACTCTTTAAAATAATTTTGGAAAATATTAAAAGATGCATAGTATGATTTTGTTTTTTCATTTATAAATATAGCAATGTTTTGGGGTGGATGGGGTATTCAGGGAGGACTAACACCTCTGGTATGAGGACTTGTCAGTCCCTTTTTAGGGCTGCTCACCATGTGACTCCAAGAAGTTTTAGCATGAGCAAGGGTCACTCCCAGATAAAACTATCTCTGCAGATGGGCTAAACCAGGTTGGGGAAAACTGACAGGCCTCAAACCCATTGGTGAGTTAGGGGGATGTCTGTCTCAAGCATTTGAAGACTTCTTGACAGAATGGGTAGATGAGGACAGTGTATTCTCACAATCATGGAAGTTGCTAAAGTAGGTTCTGTGGAACATGCAGAGCTTGATAAGACACTGAAGACACCAAGGTCATCATCCACTGCATCATGTCCATTGTCAGCCACCCTTTTCTCTTGTTGCTGGATTTTGATGACTCTAGAAAAAACAAGGCTGAAGACTTTGTGCAACACGGCCTCACTTAAATCCAATTTCCCTATAAGTCAAACCATAACTCACTGTGATGTCATTCATCTTCAAAAATGAAGGTTGAATAACAACCACAACATCAAGCAATGTTTTAAGGCATTATAATGACTTTTCTTTAAGGGAAAGCTTGTTTGTTATGATTTCACAGTATTGTAGGGATTAAAATTAAGGTTGGACTAAATATAAGAGAATGCGGTCACCAAAATTAATATATCTCAAGTCAAAATGACTTTTTATCAGTTTTATTTACAAAATAGAGGGAAAGAGTGAACGGAGAAGAATGTGAAAGAGGGCAGAGTGAGAAGTTTGGCTTATCACCCTAAATATTTGCTCCAGACACTGGCTCTACTCTGGCAGGGCTCCAGAAGCCCCAGACAGAGGGCCCAGAGGTAAATTAAGCAAGGGTTTCACCCACATGGCCTCTTCAGAGAGAGAGGCTTATCTGGCGTTAATCTCTCCAAAAGTCAAGAAAGGAAGGTCAGCTTTTTCCACTCACCAATCCAAAGTCCAAGGGAAGAAGATCCCAGAACAGTCATACCAAATGCTAGAGTCCCAGTCCACACTGAGGAAATTGAATGATCCTCCATCAGCCTCCACAGCCTCAAAAGAGCATGAAGACTTCCTTCACAAGAAATTGCAGCCACTTTTAAAGACCCTTCTTTTTGTCACTTCCTGTGCCTTCCTCCACTATATGGGGACAAATTGCAGTCTATAACTTTGCTTAGGACTGCCCAGGGGGCAGTCAGTCTTTTCTGAGTTGTTACCCACTTTAGTATGTGGGTTGCATACCTCCCCCACTTAGGCATTAAGTAGGGCTATCTTCGATTTTGGAGGTATAAACTTCTATAGTAAGTAGTTTGTGGACTTCCTTTACTTTAGGGTTAACTATAGGTGTATTCACTTCTATTGATTAATTCAAAAGTAGACAAAAGGAAAGTTAATCCTATCTTCACAGTATTCAGGTCTTGTCTTTTTATATTTATATTACTTTAGTCAGGTGCATAGGGTTTTACTAGTGGTGTTTACTTAACTTTGTGTCCCTTCATGTAAGTTTTTGCATGATTCTTTATAGCCATAATATTTATTTTTTCTTTCAGCAGAAAAATATTCTATTACATTAATGTATCATAATCTATTTAATAATCTCATCATGTGTATCTACTTTTTTCCAATCTGCTATTTCAAGGAGTGCTGCTATAGATTTTGGGGGATATATGAGCCTTTCCTTTTATTATTGATTTCCTAAGGTCACATGTCTAGCAGTAGTATCTTTGGGTCAAGGGTATGGACTTTTAAAAAATGAATAATTCCAAATTATAGCACATTTGTCTTTTCTAAAGACTCTCTGACATTGACTATTCCTCTTCAGAGTCATTTTGATTTCCATTTCTATTTTTATTAGTGATTTGGACTAGTATTTCACATGGTGGTAGACAGTTTGTAGTTATTTTTTAAAAACTTTTTTCCTATTCTTTGACCATTGGAGAATGTCTATTGGTCAAATAGATTTCTTTTAGCTGCCTATATATTACATATAAACCTTTATCAGAGATATTTGACACAAAAGATATTTTTCCCCTGCTTATAGCTTTTACTCTTAAAATTCTGATAATTTAGTTGTTGATAGTACTAAAACAATCTGCTTTTAGAGTCTATTAAAAATAAATCATATTCACATAATTGTTTTAAAAATGAACTCAAAATTTCATTCAATATACTGTTTTCTCTTCAGAGCCAGAAAGATTGCCTCTGTTTTGTAATCTGAATTTGCATGCCAGACACATGAACTACAATCTAACTCTGAAATTCATTTCATTGTAAATTACTATATATTGGTTGTGGATGAGATATTTCTTACTGCCAAGAAAGGCTTTGAAGTTTCTTGCTCTTTTATTATAGCAGGTTTCTAATGAATTATAGCAGGTTCTAATGGAAGAATAAGAGGTGGTGTCACCTGGATACAGGGCTTCCTGGTGATGATAGGGGAAACTGATCCAGATAATACATACGCTCCATTGTTTGGAGAGGTGTGTAAGAAATCAGCTTTCCTAAGATCAAGGGACTTGTCAGTTCTCCCCACATCCATATGTGAACTTTTGGCAGCCATCTTAGGAGAATCTCAGACTGGAGAACACTAATATATTTGGCTTTACATTACTGAATGTAGTAAGAGTATCTTTATTATCTGGCTATCTTTATTGGATGCAATTTGGAAAAGTCAAGAGAGAGCAGAATCCCTAGTTAGAAAGACCCAAACTCAGTTCTTTTTATCTGATGCTTACTAACTTTGGGACCATGAGTCACTTAAGACTCTCAGTGATAAAGGCAACTTTCTTAGAATCAGTTTCAGATCGGTTGCTTATTTGTATTGTTTAAGGAGTTTCCACACCAAGAATTCCTACTAATAAAATCAGAAAGTTGGACCAAATACAGATAGAATAAATAGGAAGGTAGGGGAGGTATGGATAGATAGCCACATAGATAAAAATCAGACATAGAAATATAGATATCCTTATGTTATTGAGACCTCATAGTGGAGGCTACTAGCATGTGAAATGGGAAGACACACGAAGATCATAGGAGACAGAAGTAGACATTCAATAAAATGCTTTTACCTCATTCTTGCAATATTTAAATAATCAATCATCTTTACCATTGAAAGTAATATAATAGTGATATTACTGTTCCTTGATTTGTCATATGTATATCTAATCTAGTAGTAAAGCATCTTTTTTTTTTCTCTCGACAGTGATGATGTCAGGTCAGCTAATATCATTGCAGAAGAAAATGATGTGGCATGCCTGGTTATTGATCGCGAGTGAGTACCCTCCTGTTATGGGAAGTCCATCTCTTACCTGGGACATTTAGGTCCTATCTTTTTTGAAAAAGAAATTCTTTCTTTTCAAAACCACTTAAAATATGGATCCAAATCCTCATCTACAAGTCAGTTCTCTAATTCAGAATGTTTAATTTGCCATTGTTGCAGGATCTCAGGGGAGAGAGTGGGCCAGGATAAAAAAAAATGCATGAATCACTTGCATAGAGATCACAGTTAAGCCTAGGCTTGTGAAATTTCAAGAGAGCCAGAAGGAGAATAAAGTATAGGATAGAAGCTGAGGTGTATAATATGGATGATAAGCCAGCAAAGAAGAAAGAGTAGTCAGGAAGAAGTGTCTTGAAGACCTAGAATAGAGAAGGTGTGCAAGAGGAGAGATTGGCCAACAATGTCAAATGCAGTAAATATGTCGACTAGGGGTCTCCAAACTATGACCTGTGGGCCACATGTGGCCCCCCCAAGGCCATGTATCTGCTCCCCCCCCACTTCTGGAAGGGGAACCTCATTCATTGGTAGTCAGTGAGAGGAGCACTGTGTGTGGCCCGCAAAGCGTTCGCGTACTACTTCCGGTGACATAATCCTTTGCGTGGTACCTTTTTTTGCTAGTATCCTATTTAGGATTTTTGCGTCTATATTCATTAGGGAGATTGGTCTATAGTTTTCTTTCTCTGTTTTTGACCTGCCTGGCTTTAGGATTAGTACCATGTTTGTGTCGTAGAATGAATTTGGTAGAACTCCTTGGCCTATTCTGTCAAATAGTTTGTTTAATATTGGGATTAGTTGTTCTTTGAATGTTTGATAGAATTCATTTGTGAATCCATCTGGACCTGGGGATTTTTTCTTAGGGAGTTCTTTGATGGCTTGTTCAATTTCTTTTTCTGAAATGGGGTTGTTAAGGTAATTTATTTCTTCCTCTTTTAGTCTAGGCAATTTATATTTTTGTAAGTATTCATCCATATCACCTAGATTGCCATATTTGTTGCCATATAATTGGGCATAGTAGTTTTCAATGATTGCCTTAATTTCCTCCTAATTAGAGGGGAGGTCTCCTTTTCCATTTTGGATACTGTCAATTTGGTTTAATTTCTTTCCTTTTTTTAATTAGACTGACTAGTACTTTGCCTATTTAATTCGTTTTTTCAAAGTACCAGCTTCTAGTCTTATTTATTAAATCAATAGTTCTTTGACTTGCAATTTTATTAATTTCTCCTTTGAGTTTTAGGATCTCTAATTTAGTCTTCATGTGAGGATTTTTAATTTGTTCACTTTCTAATTTTTTAATTTGCATGCCCAATTCATTTACCTCTGCCCTTCTTAATTTGTTAATATATGAACTCAAGGATATAAATTTTCCCCTGAGTACTGCTTTGGCTGCATCCCATAGGTTTTGAAAGGATGTCTCATCATTGTCATTTTCTTCAATGAAGTTATTAATTGTTTCTATGATTTGCTCTTTAACTAACTGGTTTTGGAGAATCGTATTGTTTAATTTAATTTCCAATTAATTTTCGATTTACTTCTCCATGTTCCCTTACTAATTTTTATTTTCATTGCATTGTGATCTGAGAAAGTTGCATTTATTATTTCTGCTCTTTTGCACTTGTTTGCAATGTTTTTATGCCCTGATACATGGTCAATTTTTGTAAATGTACCATGTGCTGCAGAAAAGAAGGTATATTCCTTTTTGTCCCTATTTATTTTTCTCCACATGTCTACTAACTCTAATTTTTCCAAGATTTCATTCACTTCTCTTACCTCTTTCTTATTTATTTTTTGGTTTGATTTATCTAGTTCGGATAGAGGAAGGTTCAGATCTCCCACTAGTATAGTTTTTCTATCTATTTCGTCCTTGAGTTCCTCTAGTTTCTCCTTTAGAAATTTGGATGCTATGCTATTTGGTGCATACATGTTGAGTACAGATATTTCCTCATTGTCTATACTGCCTTTTATCAGGATGTAATTACCTTCCCTATCTCTTTTAACTAGATTTACTTTTACTTTGGCTTTGTTGGATATCATGATTGCGACTCCTGCCTTCTTTTTGTCAGTTGATGCCCAATAGATTTGGCTCCACCCTCTTACTTTCACCCTATGTGTATCTACCTTTCTCATATATGTGTTTCTTGTAGACAGCATATGGTAGGGTTTTGGACTCTAATCCACTCTGCTATTCGCTTGTGTTTTATTGGTGAGTTCATTCCATTCACGTTCAGAGTTATGATTACTAGCTGTGTATTTCCCAGCATTTTGATTTCTGCTCCTTTACCTGCCTTTTCTTCTTTCACTATTTCCTTCTACACCAATGTTTGCTTTTGAACAGTCCCCCTTGTTCCCACCCTTATTTTACTTCCCTTTCTACCACCCTCCCTATTTATCTCCCCCTTATTTTCCCTATAATCTTTCTAAAATTAACCCCCTGCTCCCTCCCTCTCTTGTACTGCTTCCCTCCCCACCGGAATGTTTGTTACCCTTCTACTCCCCTATAGGGTGCAAATCTATTCTCTGCCCCCAATGGATTGGGTTGTTTTTCCCTCTTTGAGTCACTTTCAAAGCATGTAAAAGTTGAGTATTTCCTGTCTCTGACCTCTTTACCCTTCCAGTGTATTGATGTTCTCCCCCCTCCCACCATGAGCTTCTTTATGACATATAAATTTACCCCCATTTGTTTCTTTTCCCATTTCTTTTAATATTAACCTATTTTTAAGCTCTAGTTATTTATATATATATATATGCATACTCATGTGTATGTATTTTTGCATGCATATATCTATATACCTATTTATGTCTTGTCCTTTCATCCTATACTTTCTTGCTGTTCCCTCTAAGTATACTTCTTTTTGCTGCCCAGGTAATAACAACAGTTTTTAAGAGTTACCAATGACCTCTTTTCTTATAGGGATACCTATCATTTTAACTTATTGAGTCTCTTAAAATTTTTTTTGTTGTTTTTCTTTTTTCCCCTCTTTTTTAATTACCTTTTGATGATTCTCTTGAGTTCTGTGCTTGGACATCAAATTTTCTGTTCAGGTCTGGTCTTTTCTTTACAAATTCTTGAAATTCTTCTATTTTGTTGAATGACCATACTTTCCCCTGTAAGAATATAGTCAGTTTTGCTGGGTAGTTGATTCTTGGTTGTAGACCTAGTTCCCTTGCTTTCCAGAATATCATATTCCATGCCTTTCTTTTTTTCAGTGTGGATGTAGCCAGATCCTGAGTTATCCTCACTGTGGTTCCTTGGTATCTGAATGACTTCTTCTTGGCAGCTTGTAATATCTTTTCTTTGGTCTGATAGTTCTTGAATTTGGCTATAACATTCCTGGGTGTTGTCAGTTGGGGATTAAGTACAGGAGGTGATCTGTGAATTCTATCAATCTCAACTTTTCCCTCTTGTTCAATGATTTCGGGGCAGTTTTCTTTAATAATTTCCTGTAATATAATGTCCAGGCTTTTTCTTTTGTCATGGTCTTCTGGTAGGCCAATAATTCTTAAATTGTCTCTCCTTGAACGATTTTCTAAATCCTCTGTTTTGTGAATGAGATGCTTCATATTTTCCTCAATTTTTTCATTCTTTTGGTTTTTTTTTATAGTGTCTTGCTGCTTTGTGAGGTCGCTCGATTCAAGTTGTTGTATTCTGGTTCTTAAAGACTGGATTTCATCAGTTTTTTGGTCGTCCTTTTCCTTTTGGTCAGATTTTCTTTGGAGATCATCTTTCATCTTCTTCATCTCATCTTTCATCTGCTTTGCCTCATCTTTCATCTCCTTTGCCTCATTTTCCAGCTGGTTGATTTTGGCTTTCAAGACACTATTTTCTGTTTCCAGATGACTTATCTTAGTTTTTAAGTTCTTTTCCCAGTTGTCTTCAGCCTTTCTTAATTGTGTTTTGAATTGCATTTTGAGTTCTTCCAAAGCCTGTATCCAATTCGCTGAGATTTCTGATTTTTCCTTTGCTGGGTCCTCCCCCTCTGTTTCATTCGCTCTTTGCTCATTACCTGTGCAGAAGCTGTCTATTGTAATTTCTTTCTTCTTTTTCTGTTGTTTGCTTGAGTTTATCCCTTCTTTGCTCCCCGTATTTGGCTGTGCTCTTGCTCCTCTCATTTTGTTTTGGTTTTGGGGCTGTCAGTCTCCCCTCTTGGAGCTTTGTCAGATCTCTTGGTACAGTCTCTAGGGGAGGACTATTAGCTTCCCTGTCCTCTGGAGGCTTTTGATTGGATTGAGTTCAATTGGGTTGGGCTGTATGTAGTATGAAGCTCTGAGGCTCTGAAGACTCCTGGAAGGCTGGGCCACCCAGGCTCTCTCCAGTTCTCTCCAGCTGCTTCTCCGCTGTCCACAAGTGCCTTTGCCCTCCTCCCTAAACTCTGAGGAATTCTGATGGGATTAGTTCATCTGAATTGGTCTGGATGTGCCCGAGGCAAGGGTGAGACTGGAGCCCAATGGAGGGACCCAGCCACCGCCCGTTTCTCCCTGGCTTCCTCCCTGCTGTCCAAGCTGGATGCTCCGAGCCCGGCGCCCCACTGCTCACAAGGTAGACACTCCAAACCAGCACCTTTGCCTGCTCAGAGGTTCCCGCTGCTGCTTGGGGCTCAGCCCTCTGGGTTGTTGGGGAGGGGTCCTGGGACCTTCGCTCTGCCTTCCCCTTAGCCCTGAGTATTCTCGGATTCCGGCTTTGGGGGGGGTACCTTTTGATTTGAGTCCAGAAGGAGGGTTCCCCGCTTCTGTCCTGTTGTTCAGGTTGGGTTTCAGTGCCCTAGGAGCATTCAGTCTGTATCGGTTAAGGAAGGGTCTTCCACGAGGTCTGAACTTTTGCTGCTTGCTAAGCTGCCATCTTGACTCCGCCCCCCCTGCCTGGTACCTTAAAATGAGTTAAGGTTAGGATTAGGATTAGGATTAGGTTTAGGTTTTTATAGTCCAACCCTCCAACAGTCTGAGGGACAGTGAACTGGTCCCCTGTGTAAAAAGTTTGGGTTAGGGTTAGGGTTCTACATTGTAGAAGAAGATGAGAAGTGAGAAAATACCATTATATTTAGGTTAAGATATGCCTGGGATGGGGGGCAACTTGGTGGTTTAGCAGATAGAAAGCTAGGCCTGGGGTTGAGCATTCAAATCTGACCTCAGACACTTCCTACCTGTGTGACCCTGAGCATGTCTCTTCTCCTCCATTGTCTAGCATTTATTGCTCCCCTGCCCTGGAACTAATACTCGGTATTGATTCGAAGAGAGAAGGCAAGGGTTTTAAATATATATATATATATATACACACATATGTATATGTGTGTATATATATATATATATATGTAATTGGTAACTTTGGAGAGAGCAATTTCAGTTGAGGGATGGAGTTAGAAGTCAGATTAAAAAGGTTTGGGGAGTGGGTGGGAGATCAAGAAGTAGAGGCATCAAGTGTAAACATCTTTTTCAAAGAATCGGACTAAGAAAGGGAGGACCAATTGAGGATGACAGCTTGAATAGACCCTCTAGTAAAAAGATTTTTTTTAAAGGCTAGGGAGAGTTTGAAGATTCAAGAGAATATAAATAAAAGGTTATGGGTGCTATTTGAAAGATAGAAGTGTTATGTAGGGAAAATTTATAGGAATAATCTAATGAATCAGTTTTGAAGGTGAGAAAGTGATATTTCTGTGTCCCAGAGACACTTCAGAACATCTATATCTAGAAGAAACATGAGAAGGTCTAAAATATAATTCCTTCATTTTATAGATGAGCAAAAGGGAAATTAGATTTGCCTAAGGTAAGTAACTGACCCAGAATTCAAACCCAGGCCTGTGCCCCCAAGCTCAGTGTTATTCCCAGCTCTTTGGTACCTCTCATGAAACAAAAGGAGGAGGTGACTGTGCACAAACACTCAAAAAGTTATTTGAAGTATGCCAAGGAGAGGCAGGATGATTCAAGGGACTACATGTAGAATGCAAAGTTGAGACTAAGAAGAAGGTGAAGAAATTATCCCAATGCCTTATCATTATGCAGCTATTGATCATAGGTTGGAAGGTGCTGTAAGAATGAGCTCTAGAAAGTCCTGTAAAGCTGGGAAGGCTTAGCATATTGGCCCATTGGCACACCTTATAGGACCAATCAAGCTAAGTGTGAAGGGGCTTTTCACTAAAGGGTTGGTTGGGTACCAGGTTATCCATTATCTGGCTAAAAGTAGCCAGAGCAACTTGTGAAGGCTTTCTTCTAAGACACAATGGTGGAATGACTGAGAGAGACGTGCCCAACCTGATAAATCAAGGCTTCTAAGAGTATTGACAGAAATAACAGTAAGGAGAAATGTGAAGAAATAACATTCTGGGACCAAGGAATTCTCTATACCAAAGAACTACCAAAAGGATGACAAAATGAATGTTCTGCAACTTAAATCAACTATAGTTTGGAAACATTTTGTAGCTCATAGCCTTGGGCACAGAGAGGTTATGTGACAGTGGTAGGATTTGAACCTAGATCTTCTTGATCCCCAGACTGTCCAGCAGGTCACTGTGCCCCTCTACCCCTCAGCTTAAATGTTCACTAAATTAGTAACCTAATTTTTTTTGGAACATAGCCATGAAATTTTCAACAGGATGCCTTATGAAGTTAGAGGAAAAGCATTGTATCAGAAGGGTGACTGTCAACATTTTCCTTTTTAGAACATTCAGTCAAACAGTTGGAACCTTTGAGGAGCTCCAAAAGTATCTTGAGGGATATGTGGCGAACTTGAACCGTGATGATGAAAAAAGGCATGCCAAGTAAGTGGGAGACAGTCTGCCCAGGGTGAGCGTCATCTTTTGGCGACTTCTGCAGAAAGGAAAAACAGTCTTAGTTGATCAGGGTTGCTATGGGGGTAAGAAAAGGCTTCTATCCTAGTGCTCTCGAGGCTTCTTGAGCCAGGAAATAACAGGTGGGAAGTAGGAAAGAAAAACCAAATAGGTCTCAGAGGATTTTTGCCAAATTCCCACATTGCCCTTTCTGTTGTAGATGCAGAAAATGTGAAGATGTTCCTGATAGGAAGGTCATTAAGAAGAAGTTGCCTTCTTAGCTTGCTAACTGGGAATGCCTAAGAATCAATCAATAAGCATTGATTCATTAAGCCCCTATCAGCCAGGCATTACAGTAGGTGATGGTGAGACAAAAGACTGAAGCCATCTCTGCTCTCAAAGGGAGAACATTCTAGTGGGGGGGGGGGGAATGGAGTTTTCTTGAATGCTTGTCCCAGCTCTACCACAAAAAGTATTGGTCATCCCAGGAGAGCATTATTCTCTTTGTAATAGAGGGCAAAGAAGGCTTTTTGTACTCTCTTTGTTATACCTGGCAATGGAGGATGAGGTACAAAAGTGGAGAACTTATTCTGAGCACTTCAAGGGGTTAGAGAATGGTTTTAATAATTTCAGAAAACCCAAGAAACCACCCAAACATAGACTCTTTTTGAAGTATTATTCTAATATTGCTTGATATCCATTGACACTAGTTAGAAGAAAAATAATTCTGTCATGTATGGATAAGAAATGACTAAGGTGTAACCTGCCATGTGCATGCTACAAATATATTTCTGTGCTATACCTGTTGTTTCCTCCATTAGATTTAAGTTATTTTGCTTTAGGGATTATTTCCCTTTTGTCTTTGTGCCCTCAGTGCTTAGCAAAATGTCTGGCACCTAGTAGACATTTCACAAATACCTGTTTATTGATTGATTCCTGTAGCACATTGTTTGATTCTCTCCCCTTCTCTGCACTGTCTGGGCTCTAATCAATCTTTAAAATATAGCAGACTGGAAACCACACCGTAGCACCTCTTTGGTAGGCAATTAAGAAACCTTTTTCTTCAATGGGAAATTCTTTTGAGCATATCTCAGAATGTTTTGAAACAAATGTTTTACTAAAATGATCTGCAGAAGCAGACAGAACCTATTAATATTAATAAATGCCCAGTCCTACAAGCTCCAGTTAATTTCTTCCAAATCACACAGACATAACTAACAGAAAATTGAAGTCCTGAATTAGAATAAGAACATTCAGTCAAATTCCCACATATTTTTATAAGGAAGATAATAGCAATTTGCATCCTGCTGTATAATGCTAGTAACAACAACTTATCGGCATATAACCCAAGCAATAAACCTTAATCAAAAAAGATGAATAAACTATTTTAGAACAACAATATTTGGAAACAAATTGAACATTTGATTTTTAATGGTTCACATAGCAATGATTATAATTTATCTATGGGGATGCTTAAGATTCTATAAAAATCCCAGGTTGCCTTGAGAAATTTTGCAGCATGACATTCTAATAATACAAAAGAAAATCTGTTTCTGATTACACTCTTAAAATCACTGGCTCTTAAAGGCAAACTTGGCTGCTTCTTCGTGGTGTTTTTAGAAGTTTTCCCCCCTCTTGCTCTAGTGTCAAAAATGAAGAAAACTGTCTTTGCAGACGCTCTAGGTAGCAAACCCTTTGGTGAAAGTAAAATAGGTCTTCATGTACAGTATAATCCTTGGCTAGCCGGGAAGAGTAATTCATAATTTACTTTTTCCCCACAGGAGATCTATGTCTGGCTGGAGGCAAACCAAAGCCCTGTCTCTGGAGATGATTCAACTAAAGGAGAAAGTGGCCAAATTTTCTTCTTCGTCCCCATTCCAGAACCTTGAGATTGTCACCACACTGGGTGTCGGTGGGTTCGGAAGAGTTGAACTTGTAAGGGGTTTACGTTTCAAACATACAAAAGAAAATTTTAAGTTTAATGTTTAATGTGCTTGTTTCTCTAAATGAATTTCCCTCCCACTCTCTCATCCTTTACAGATATTAATACCTCAATTACCAGGTAGATTTCCAGGATATATCACATTGTCCTCGATTGAAATGGATTGATAGAATTTAGATGAACATTGCACATTAGCAGATCTGTACTACAAAATAACTGTTCATAGTCCAATTGTTACATATAGCTTCCCATAGTAGCACATCCTTTTATAATATTTGATGTTTTAGTGAAACACTTCCAAATTGTAAGACATCAAAATAGAAACAATATTTAAACTTAAAGGCATATTTCAGTAAGAAAAAGGGTGTTCTATAGGGGGGTCTAATAGGGTTCATCTTGGAATTTAAAGATTTATTTATAACTTATAAACAATATAGGTGTTACCTCCCTCTCTAACATATACAGACATACATATATTTAAGTATACAAATAAGCAAAGATATATAAATATGTGGATCTGTATATTTCTATCTTTCTAACATCTTATCAGAACTATAGTCCTATCTTCTGATACTTTAGAGTAGTGGGCCCAAGCTGCCTAGCAGTGCTATAAGTTCATGAGGTACAGTATGCAAAATCTTCTTTTTGACTGTTTCTGAGCTACTAGCTAGGTTGGGAAGATAGTCTCTTGGGTTCAAGTCTCAGCTTTCTCATCAACGCTTCTAACTCCCTTATTTACAATAAGTGATTATGGTGGATTGTCTTACAAAGGCTCTATCAGTCTCCGAAATGGTTTTGAAAATAGGCCAGTTGCTCGATCTCTCCACTACTTAGGGTAGAATGACTTTTCATAGATCTATTAACTTGTGTTTTCTGCAGACATCAAAATTTCTCAGAATACTGAGATCTCATTTCAACACTCTCCCAGGCCAAAGTCATTGCTAGGTGGTAATGTAAGGATAGTTTTAGCATTATGACTTAAAATCTATTTAATTTGGTCACCAGGGAAAATCCCAAATAATAAAATACCCAAGTCAGCTGGAAATTGTGGTGATTTTAATTAATATAGAGAGAAGGAATTAAGGAGAAGAGAGAGAGAGAGGAAAGAGTTAATTTAAACTGCTCTGGCTCAGGCTGAGCCAGGTAGGAGTTAAAGGCCTTGGCCAAAGTGGCCTCCCTGAGCCCAACAGAAAGGGAATCAGTCTTATCACTCACCACGAGACCATCTCAAGGAAGCTGTCTGAGTGAGCTCTTCCAGGCTGAGTTCCTCACCTGAACTGAACTCCAGGCTGCTCATATAGACCTCTTCTTAAAGATCTTTTCTCTTGTGTCACCTCCCCTAAATTTTCACATCTACCAATCACAGCAGACACTTTTCTCCAGGACTGCCTATTCTTTAGTTCTCACCTTCTTTGGTTAGATTTTCTCCAGGACTATCCACTCTTTAGTTTTTCACCTTCTCTGGTTAGATTATATCTTTTGAGCTTCTTCACACTTCTTTGTTAAGTTCCGCTTTTGTTAGCTACTTGACCTTTTTGTGATTAATTTAACCTTTATAGGTACTTAACATCTTTTTGTATTAAGGTCTAAAAATAGACTTAGCTTAATGTTCTAGCTTCACTATAAGATGAAAACTAAGTACCTTCATTTTTCAATCAGGAGATTACAACTTTATCTTCCCCTAAAGTACTGTCTAAGTAGGGTGGAGTAATTTTAAAGTTCACAGTAAGCTTCCTTCAGATTTAACTTGGTTGAGAGATGTACTAATTGTTTGTGTCTACAGTTTCTGCCTTCAAAGGCTCCAAAACACAAATCAATAGGTAGACATGACAGATGACCCAATACCAACTCATAGAGAATAAAGCCAGTGGTTTCATTTCTGAAGTATTATACATGCACTAGGAAAGTCATATATTGGCTTCACTAAGATTCTTGTTCTAGTCTCAATGTACCCAATAGGTGCATTAGCAGTGTAATAGTTAAATTAAATTATGAAGCTGCTAGTAGCTTTAATAATTTCATTACAACAAAGTAGTAATATTAGAGAGAAGGAAAGGTAGGAAAGAGGTAGAGAGTTACTTAGCTTCCTACTCTGTTGGCCGCCATGATGAATTGAGACTCACCACTAACATGGGTTTCTCCAGGTTCCAAGCTCCAGCCAGAAGACCCTGAACAACCCCTTGGTCTCACCTTATAATCAGTTCTCCACCCACTAGCTCTCCCACATCACATCTCAGGAACCAACCATAGTTCCTTAATTTGCCTGGCACCACTCAGGGGGGCAGTGCCTATGGGATCAGTTTTCTGTCTCAGTTTCAACCTCCTTTCTCTGAGGGTTTGTCTATACCTGCACATCTCAGTGGTGAATGACCTCCAGGTCACTGATTGATGACATCAAACAAAGCAACAAAATGGAGAGAGAAATTCCCTTCCAACAGCACATAGTTTAAATGTTCAGGTTAAGGACCACATGAGGATGTTAAGAAATTGTTATAGACTTCCTAATGCCAGACAGAGTTAGAATATCTTTGAACAAAGTACTTCAGAGTTTGAATAGACCCTTCCAGGAAGCCCAGATACTGAAAAATACTTCTCCCACAATTTTTAACAACTGTGGAATTTTTTAGTTATGCTTGTTCATTCTTATGTAGTGGTCAGTTACTAACAGTACATAGAACTCATGTTCTTTCTATCTGGATAGCAATAGATAAGGAGATGAAAAGAGGGGAAAATTTTTTTAAATAGGTAAGAGATGAAAAGGTTCAGAGATAAAAAGTTCTAAAGGTTTGCTGGTGCTAATATTAAATACTTGAGAATGTTTTTATTTGTACACAGTGGCCATAAGCCTGTTGTTTCCTAATGTTGTATATGATCATTTGGGGTTAGAAAAATCTGTTTCTTGCTAGCTCTGGTACCCTTTATGGACCCATATGTTCAAAGACCATATAAAGCCTCTGATCCTAGAGCAACATGGGGTGCTTTTTGTGTGAGATTGGTATTAGTTTTGTATAGTTCCACCTTCTGCCATTGTTTTCATCCATAAAATACCTTCAAAAGATTGGCACTTGGGCCCTTGATATTTAGTGTGTTGCTTTAGGTATATATTACCTCACATAGTCCTCTGTTGGCCATCTACTCTCCTTGTAAGGCATCTACACGCTCTAAGAGTGAAGTTCACATCTGCTTGTGGCATGCTAATTGGGGGAAATCCCAATCTTTCAGCTAGATTACGCTCTTTATATATAATATTATATATAATATAATATTATTTATATATAATATAAATATAATATATATATTATCTTCAGGGGTATTACTTATAGCTCTCATTCCTTCTTCAGGTAGGACCTCAATTTTGGCAGCATGTAGCCTTCTAGACAGGCCCTACATCTACATTAGTCTTTCCTGGTTGTTAATGTATGCTGAGCTCAGAGTTGACTAGTGCTGCCCCTTCTCTCTCACAAACAGCATCCAACTTGGCATTCGTCAGAATATGTCAGTTGTCAGTCCAAACTTATAACTTCACTCCATATACTTTGTCTTTCAATTTACCAGTGATTGTCTATTCCAGTGTAAGGAACTCCAACTTGTATGTAAATGGGATTATAGTCTTCTATTACATAGGCATTTGTTTTCATATAACCATCATTTGCTTCTTGTAAAGTTTTAAGTTGTTTTTCTCAAACCAATCCAAAACCTTCATATGTCTTTGTTTTTGTTCTTCCAAGATCTTCCAAAAGACAATGATGTCATCAAGGCATGCTTATCCTTACAGTTAGTTCATGTCTCCAACTATACTTTTTCCATTATTTTTTGGAAAGTAACTACTACCCCCAAGATGCCTTAGGGCATGTGCTCAAACTAGTAAAATTCAACTGGACAGAGAAAAGCAGTCTTCTCCTTCTCTTTCTCTGTCATCAAGATCTGGCACTACCACTGTGCAGATCCAATACAAAACATCTTGAACTCTTGGCATGGCCACTTGGATTCTTTTGTTCAAGGTGCTGTAGTCAATACACAAATGTACTTTTTACCATTTTTTTTTTCATTTCCATTGTGCAACAGAAACCTTTATTAGTATTTGGCTCAGTTGTTACTGTGCATAGTAATCTGAAAACTTAATATTAAGATTTTGAAGAGCTATATGGGCAAAATGAGGCTGTCATTGACAATTTAAGCCAATTAAGTATCACTTTTTTTTTATGCTAGGTCGCTATCGTTACTATGGAATATTGGACTCTGTGAGGAAGCCATTCACCTACAGATTTTTGAGATGGTCTTTGAGATTATTAATCACAGACAAAATAGTTCCCTATATCTTTCCCAGAAATTTTAGATGTGAATTAGATTTATGAATCAGTCCTTGAGCACATCACACTCATACAATAATATCATGGTTGTCCTCTTTCTCAGCTTCTGTCTCAACCACTCCTTCCATTCCTCTGGTAACAGAAAATCCTCAAAACTGAATTTTCCTGTACCTATTTCAGAGGTTGAAAGGCAGGTTTCTTACCTTGTTCTCTGTGACCATTAGACTCTTGCCTGAAACAACCTACATGAGTATCCTTCTTCCTTCCTTCCTTCCTTCCTTCCTTCCTTCCTTCCTTCCTTCCTTCCTTCCTTCCTTCCTTCCTTTCTTCCTCCCTTCCTTTCTTCCCTCTTTCCTGAATGGTTCTAAGTGTATATGTGAATTGAATACCAGTCTGTAGTTTGTAGTATTCTTTTAGTAGATTAAATAGACTGGAGTTAGTTAAAATCAAAGCTGACAATCCACTTATACTGATAGGGTCTGGGCATACTAGGGCCAGAAATTTTGTTGTTTTTCTGACACCTGCAATCTCTTTAGAGAATTACTTTAGTGTGTCACAAGTATGGATAGTTTTTGTCACTTAGTCCTCCAAGGCCAAAGCTGCTACATGGTCATGCCCTAGTGAATTTATATAAATGGAATAGTTATTTCATAAACAAATAGGAATTCTGAGGGATGAAAGTAGAGAGAAAGGAGGCGGCTACAGAACAGTGCCAAGAACCAGCAGTCCCAGGGCAACCAGCCAAAGGAGGAAGAGAAGGTAGAACTAGGCTGTGGCAAATAAGGGAGAGACTGAGGAGGAACATCAACTCCACAGGCATCTCAGAGCAAAAGATTGTGGCTGATGCCACCAAGGCACTGACCTATTCCAGGACTGAGGGCAGGTTCAAGAAAAATCTGCTCCTTTCTCAGTTTTCCTTTCCAATGTCTGTTTATCCAGACACTATAATATAATCTACTGTTTTACTACCCAAACATTTCCAGTAACCTAAATTTTGCTTCGACCACAGAGAGGCTAGGGGTTAACTACAAATAGCTATAAATGTAAACTTTAGTTAAAAAGCCCAGCCTCTTCCCTGTTAGGAATTTTCCTAACTGTGGACTGGGAGTGATTCTGATTGAACTCATAAATTTTCATTTAAAATAAATTCCCTAAAGTCACAAAGGAGTTGAATATATGGACTTTAGGGGTCATTTTATTATTCCTAGATTTAATAAGGAGCTTATTTTGTACTGAAGTAATGAACATTTATATTATATAATATTATACATATATAAAATCTCATATATCTAATATGGATTCCTTCCTTCTTTTCTTTCCAGTTTCTGGGGTCTCTAAAAGCTTATGGTACAAATGAGAACTATAATTTTAGTCATAGTTATGTAGCTTGAAGAACCGGGATAGTATTTGTCATATTAAGATGAAAACAAGGAGTTTTAGAGTTTCTTTTCAATTGATTTTTTTAAACCCTTATTTTCTGTCTTAGAATCTAAGGCAAAGAGTAGTAAGAGCTAGACAATGGGAGTTAAGTGACTTGCCCAGGGTCACACAGCTAGTCAGTTGATTTCTCAATTGTATCACCTCTCTGCTTTTTATTACAGTTGTGTGAGTATCCAGCAGTGAGTGATATGGCCAGGTTGAGTTTTCCAAGGATATACTGAAATGTGAATGTGATGGTCAGATGGCTTTAAAATGACAGAACCCGTCATGATTTTGCCATTGAACCATTTTCTAAACAGTTCTCTTAGAAGTGTCCAGCAAGAATTAGGCTGACAATTACCATCTGCTGCAACCCTTGGTTCTAACAGTTATGGAAGAATACTAGTAAAAACCCTGACTAGTAGCTCCCACACTATTTAGGATTTCAACTCTATTCAGCTGGCAAACATTCTGCTTCTTACTTCAAAGAATTATTTTTAGAATGTTGCCTTATATCAGATTTTGGAGTGATTTATCACGATTGCAATATTATTTTATCTAAGCTGTAAAAAGAACAGATTTGGCCACTGGAAAGTGATTGTCTCCCCCTGGGTAGTGATTCAGCATCAGTTGTGCTGGCTGGTAACATTCAACACTTCCACACTTCTAATTTGTCCATCACATATAGCCCAAGTGTGAGTTTCTCAGCCTGTCACAGACATGTGCTTTCAGTCATATACTTGCAACCACTTAAATTTTGCTCTAAAAGGAAATTCTGAAAATAAGCATTTAGATTGAGTTAGTATTTTAGTGTGAAGCTCTAAGCCTTTGCAGTAGAAACAATTCTTTTTTCATTTGATTCAAAATTCTTATGTCACAAATCATGTCAAGAAGAGGTTTCAGAGAATCATGGAATCTGACCTGGAAGAGGCTTCACAGTCATTGTTGTCCAACCTCTGCCTTAAGAATAAACTATTTTACAACCTTGCTGAAAAACCTTTATTGAGTGAAAATTCATTGCTTCATTAGGCAGACCATTCCACTTTGGACAGATTTAGGTTACATTGAACCTAAATATACATCCTTCCACATGTCAGTCTTTCGGCTACTGGAAAATACTTAGCATGTCCCATTCCCCAAGTCTTTTCTTTCTCTTGTTCCCCAGGTGACATCTAAAGTTCCTTCACCATTTGTTGTTCTCCTCTGGGCTATGCATTAAGCCAGAGTTATTTCTTACTTTTATATAGAAATTTCAGAGACAAAGATCAATAAAACCCAATTTTACAAACAGTAAGGGGGAAATCCATATGCCAAATACTTAAGAATTTCATAAACTCATGTGTGATTTTACTTTAATAAAGAAATTAATCTCCAATAGATTTTTCTCTTACTACATATTACTATTCTTTCCTATTTCTTACTACAAAATTGAAGGATTTTAATTTTTTTCTTCCCTAGGTAAAAGTAAAAAATGAGAATGTGGCATTTGCTATGAAGTGTATAAGGAAGAAGCACATTGTTGATACTAAGCAACAGGAACATATCTATTCAGAAAAGAAGATTCTGGAAGAGATGTGCTCTCCATTTATTGTTAAGTAAGTAAACATTAGGAATTTCAAAGCATTATTCTTTAGACCTTTATTTTCAATGGCTAAAGCAGGAGGCAGGGGGCAAGAAAAGATCAGTGTTTTAGGATTATCCATTTGGTGACGGTGTGGGGGAAGATGGATTGCAGTATTGAGGGAAGCAAGATCAGTTAGACAACTATAACAGAAACCCAGAGAGCCTGAACTGTGTAAGTTACAGTATGGGTGGGGAGAAGAGAAGAGAGGTAGTTAAGATATGAACTTACTAACTAACTAGATTTTGGGGGAAATAAAGGGAGTCACACTCAGGTTGCCGGAAGGATTGGTAGTGCCATTTTGTAGTTGGTAGTTGGTAGTTGGAAGTATTGGTAGTGCCAACAAAACAGGGAAATTCAGAGAAGGATGGCTTTGGGGGATTTACAATGAGTTCCATTTTCATGTTTTGTTTGAGTTTATTAAAGCATATACAGGTGGATCTATCTGTCTGTCTGTCTGTGTATCTATCTATCTATCTATCTATATCTATATCTAGATAGATATATAGATTTGAGAATCACCCACACAGAGATGACTGAAAGGTAAGAGATGGTAAGATCACCAAGGAGAGCAGTAGAAAGAGAGAAGGGACGAGAGCGCCAGGACGAGGCACTGTGGGGAACCCACCTTTAGTGAGCAGAAGGATCCTGCCCTAGAGTGAAGAGAATGAAGAACAAGTTGGTTAAGTAGGAGGAGAACAAAAAGAAAGAGCAGTATTATGAAAGTCAAGGGAAAAGGTTTTGGGGCAGGGGTGGAGGTGGGCAGTAGCAGAAACTATAGAGAATGAAAATTGAGAAGAGGCCATTGAACGTAATAGTTAAAAGATTGATAACTTTGAAGAAAGTTGTTTGATTCATATGGTGGGGTTGGAAGCTAGATTACAAAGAAAGAACAAGTACTCTACTTAGAACTGTGTAAGGAAAACTGCATCCATCATTACTGCTTCCTTTTAGCTATTCTCATTGGGTAGAAATGGTCTTACCTCTACCTCAAATTCAGAAATTAAACTTTCTCACCTATTACACTCCCTTAGGACCACAGTAGTTATTATTATGTGAATTGATAATGTCAAGTGGCTGTTCTAAGCTAACTTATCCTATAATAAATCCTCATCCCCTATATAGTTACCACATTTTCTGAATAACAAACAAAATCTTTAGAAAATAGAGCCTTTCTCTATATTTCAGAGTAACAAATATAGCATTTTCATTGTGGGAACATTTGAGCTTTCCTAGGAAATCAACTTCATATATCCTATTTAGAGATATTTGGAATCCTTCCTGCCCAATTCAATTTAATAACTATTTATTAAGCACAAACTGTATGTCAGTCACCATGCTTAGTATGAAAAGCATAATAGTTCCTAACCTTAGGGAAATTAAGGGTATATAAGGATAATAATAGTATCTAGCATCTATGTAACATTTTAGGCTTTTCAAAGCATCTTACAAATATTATCTCATTTTATGCTAACAACCACCTTGCTTGATATCTCTGTGAAATAGCTAGGGGAAAGACCTGAAGACGGGAGACCAGTTGTGAGGCTATAACAGAAGTCAAGATGAAAGAAGATGAGTTTCTAAATTAGTGTTTGAGTGAAGGAGGAATGCAGATAAAAAATATATTATGGATGTGGGATCAATATAACTCAACAACTTTTATGGAAGTAAGAGAAGAGTCAGAAATTACTCTGAGGTTTCACTTTGAGGAGGCTAATAATATCTTCAACAGAGATAGGGAAGCTGAAAAGGAACAATTTGAAGAAGGAAGATGATGAGTTCATCTTTGGACTTTGCAATTTTGAGATATCTCTGGGACACATGGGTAGAAATATACAGTGGAAAAGTACAGGTAGAGAATTGGTTGAGGTCTTAGAGGTCTTGAATCATCTGCAGAGAGGTGATATTGATATGGACCTAGATTCACTGGGAATATTCCACTTATCTTTATTGCCATATCAAGACACTATCCATGCTAGTACCTGGAAATGTAAGCGATGATATAGTTTTAAGGTTAGATATTTCTTAACTCATATTCATTATTATATTGGCTTTTTTCACAGGTTTTATCGTACTTTCAAGGACAGAAAATATGTGTATATGCTCTTGGAGGCCTGCTTAGGTGGAGAATTGTGGAGTATCCTAAGGGACAGGTAATAATAAAGTTTTAATTATCTAAATCTATATCCATTTATATATATATGTAGATTTAGATAGGTAGATATCTGTTCTCCAGACAATTATAATATTAAGCACAATGAAAATAGAAATATATATATATATATAGAAGGGGGAGGAAGTATATTAGAAAGAGATTAGGAAAAGCCAGTAGCAGTTTTTTTTTAAAAAGTAAAAAGAAAGCTCTCCAGCATGAATTATTTTAATTAGTTCTTTCAAAATCCATCAGTATTTATTAGGCACCTACTATGTGGAAAGGTCCTGTAATAAATGCTGGGTATACAAAAAGAGGCAAAGAACAATCCCTGCACTCAAGAAGTTCGTAGTCTAATAGAGGAGACAGTAAATAAATAAATACTTACAAAAAAGGCTATAAACAGAATAGATAGAAAATTGCAAATAGAGGAAAGGCACTGCAATTAAGAGGGACTGAGAAAGGATAAGATTTTAGTTAGGACTTAAGGAAGCTAAGGAATTCTGTTTGGTAGTGTGTTTAGTATGAATTTTTAGCAGTAGGTTAGTTTAGTAGTAGGTTCATAGTTGGAGCTTAAAGTCCAGGTGTGGGGGACAACCAGAGAGAATGCCTGGAGTCCAGAGATGGAAGGTCTTGTTGATGGAGGCCAGTGTCACTAGATCAGAGTATATGGCAGGGAACTAAGGTGGAAGAAAATGAAAAGGCAGGAGGGGGCTAGCTTGTGAAGGGCTTTAAATGCCAAAAAGAGGATTTTGTATTGATCCTGGAGACAGTAGCTCCTGGATTGGGGAGGGGGGGGGGCGTGACATACTCTGACCTGTGCTTTAAAAAGATCACTTTAGTTACTGAATAGAGGATTCAAGTGGAGCGGGGAAAGGAAGGCAAGCCCACTCACCAGTAGCTGTGGCAGTGGATATGGAGGAGGGCTGTGAGGGGAGTGAGAGAGATCAGAAATTCCAGGGTGCTTCCTAGTTGTGAGTCTGAGGGCCCGGGCAAAGATAAGGAGTCTGTTTTGCCCAGGCTGAGTTTAAGATGTCTATTGGAAAACCAATTCTAGATGTGTGAGATTGGAGGTCATCTAAGAGATGGGGTAGATTTGAGAATCATCAGCATGGAAATGGTCATTAAATACAGGGGGCTGATGGGATCTGTAGGAGAATTAATCATAGGGGGAAAACAAGTTGTAAAACAAGGTATAAAAGCAGAGACGAGGAAGGAGAGCATTCCAGGCTAGGGAACAATCAGAGAAGATACATGAAGTGGAGAGATGGAGCCTCAGTGGTGGAACAGCCAGGAGGCCAGTGTCACTGCAGCAAAGAGTATATGTGTAAGTGTGTGTATATAGATATAAAGTGTAAGAAGACTGGAAAGGCAGAAAGCCACGAAGGACTGTGAATGCCAAATAAAGGGGAAGCAATAGGGAGTCACTGGAATTTATTGAAGAGGTGGGTGACATGATCATCCCTAACTTTAGGAAAATTCACTTTGGTTTCTGTAGGATGGATTGGAGTAGGGAGAGACTTGAGGTATTAAGGTTCTGCATTAGAGTAGGGGCAATGTGAGAGGAGAGAAGGGCCCTATTCCCTATGTGGAAATGTCTACATAGATAAAATCAACAGGCCTTGGATGTTGGGGGTAAGAGATAGTGAAGAGTCAAAGATTCCTAGCTTGTGTGCCCAAGAGACTAGGAACTTGGTGTTGTCTTCTGCAGTCACAGGGAAGGTTAGAGGGGAACAAGGTTTAGGGGGAAAGATAATGAGTTCCATTTTGGTCATGTTGAATTCAAGATGTCTTAGTAACAACCACAAAGTAATCCAAAATAATCAATGCAAAGTTCCAAAGAACAAACTTTTAAAGAAAAGACATGCTAAGACAATCCTACCCTCCTCCTTTGGAATGGTAGAAGAACCCTGAATGTAATAAATTGTATCTTCTCCTCTCCAATCCAGCCTCCAGCATTTTTAATGTATTGATCTATTTATCTAATTTTTTCTTCTTTTTTTCTTTTTCTCTTAAAATTATTATTATTTTTTTTATAGAATGGGTTTCTGAGATGAGTGAGAGTGAGGGATATTGGGAATGATTCTGGGGATATATAAAAAGCCAAAGGATAGCAATAATAATTTATTTTTTAAAAGTGAAAGATATTGGAATTAGAGATAGGGAGTTACTACATCAGCAGCCTAGGTCTATATATGCAAAGACACAGGCTGGAAATGATATACTGGTATTAACATACAGTACTTGGCATCTAGTAACTACTTAATAATTGCTTCTTCACTGATTACCTTAGTATACAAAAACATCAGAAATTAGGGGAAAGAATTCGAATTTTTAAATGTATCAATGTACCTAGGACCAAAAATAGTAAAAGTTTTTATAGATTTAATGGAGTATCATTGCCACATTTTAGGAAGTCTGTATTTGAAATTAAGGCAGGGGCTGGCTTGAAGTCATTATAATATGAACATTGAACATGGTGGCAAAATCAAGGAATAGTTTTGTTCCAAATTCCTGACTGTCAAAAAATTGCCATTAAAAGTCATGCTAATTAGAAATGAATATAATCTTCCTAAGGTATTCTTTTGAATCAAATGTTGACTTCCAGAGCCCTACATCAGCTTATCTGTTTCAATGTTTGCATTACTTTATCTTGTCAAGAAGAAGGGTCACCTTTTCAGGTGAGACAGGGGTGAAAGAGATAGTAGAAGAAGGCCTTTGGGTGATGTGAAATGAAGAGGAGAGGAGAAGAGGGAGCTCACAGAGAATGGCCTAAATTTTTTCACTGGAATATGAGGTGAAATTTTCAGCTGAGAGGTTTAGGGTTAGGGTTAGCCCCTCAGAACTAGATAAATCTAAGCAAAAAAAAAATATATATATATATATATAAAGAAGAAGCTAAAGAGATGACTAGAACCTTAGGTACGTTAAATAAGATAGATATCTGGAGAGCTCCCAAACACCTGCTTGAGGTTAGTGATAGATCTAAACCTGAGCATGCACATAATCCATACATAGTTTATGGAGGGACAGCAATGGCTCAGAGAGCACAAATATTCTGCAAAAGTCTTACTTTAACATTCATAATACTGGGGAAGTAATCCTGCATCCCAGGGGGGCTGTGGCACTAGAACAAACGTTCTACTGGGTGTGATCAAGCTGGAAAGACTTGGTTTTAAAGAATATGGTCCTGGCCACAAATTGAGTCTGCTGTCTAAGGACCAATCCATCAAAATATAGTCCTGGTAATATACTTTAACTGAGAACCAGATGTAATACAGTGATAAAATTAAATGTTGATAGGAACAGAGAAACAGGCCTAAGATTACATTGGTGGAGCAGCTGCGAAATTTTTTTTTTTTTTAAGAAAACAAGTAAAAATATACATTAAGAGTTAAAAGCTGATCATGCTCATTGACCTAGAGATCCCTTTAATAGGGTCAGGTCTTAGGGCCATAATTGAGAGGGTAAAAAGCCGTATAAATATGAAAATATTCATGGAAGTTTTGTTATGACATTCACAAACATGAAAGTGGATCCTTTGTGATCTTTATGTGTGACTAAGGTAGGACAGAGGATTAGTTTCTGGTTCCTTGCTATCACAACCAATCCTGCTATTGATATTATGGTATATTTGCTTATACTCTTTCTGCCTTTAACCTTCTTGGAGTAGATACCTAATACTCATCCCTTTTTTAGCATAATTCCAAATTACTGTCCAAAATCAGTTCACACTTCTACCAGCAGTATATTTACTGTCTTTCTAAAAACCCTCCAACATTTAATATTACCTTCTTTTTTGTCATCTCTGTCAACTTACGGGTAGTGAGGTAAAATCTCAGTGGTTTTTTTTTTTGTTTTTTTGGTTTGCGGTTTTTTTTCATATATTAGTAATTTGTATTCTTTTTTTCATGATTGTTAATAGTTTGCAACTCTTATTTTAAGAACTGTTTGTTCTCAAATTGTTTGATGGTTTATTTCTTGGGGAATGACTCTTGTAGACCAGAAAGTATCAACTGTAAAAATGATTTTGATTTCAGGGGCAGCTTTGATGAGCCCACTTCTAAGTTCTGTGTTGCCTGTGTGACAGAAGCATTTGATTATTTGCATCGCCTGGGTATTATCTACAGGGATTTAAAGCCAGAGAATTTAATTCTAGATGCGGAGGGATACCTTAAGCTGGTAAGATTATTACAGTAGCAAGTGATTTATTACAGAATTTGCTCAATGCAAAGATTATTTGTGATTGTTAATATCCTCTTCAATTTGTTATAGTTGATCTATTTATGATACCATTTTGGCCCTCCTCACAACTATTCAATTAAACACCCAAAACATGATTAATACTGTTTTTACCTGGAAATTTTATGGATAAATTCAAATTATAAGGGTAACTTTATAAAGAGTTTATGTAAAATGTTTTAGAACATTTACAAATTAAAAGTAAATGTGTATAATATTTTATGAGAGTCTATTACATCATTATAGTTAGCACAGTTGATGCCAGAAAAAATGATAAAGGAAGGAGTGTGTGAAAAAGTGGTAAGAGCCTTGGTTTAGCGCCTGGGAGACCTAACTAGCTTAGCCTCTCCTGGTGTTCCAGTTTTACTTTTCACCTCTGGCATTCTATGATTTTATTCCTGTTTTCATGAAGTTCATAATTTAGTTGAGGAGACAAGGAAAAACATAAAAAGAAGCATTTTAAAAAGTGTAAGAAGATTAAAGGAGAAAAACAATTCTTGTAGGTGGTTAATTGAGCTTATAACATTATCCTAATGTCACGAGAATGTAAAGGAAGGGAACAGTAAGTATAGGATGGGGGAAATGGGGAAAGAAGTTTTGGAACAACCACCTTTAAGCAAGGTATTCAAAGGAATAATGGACATAGATTGCTGGAGATGGAGTCGCCCAAGGCAACTCCAAAAAGCAAGAGTATCTTGAATAAAGGTATGGAGCTGGGAGTATTATTAGTTATTAGACATGGTCTGTTGGAACAGGATTGAATAGTTGACAGCGGCGTACATGTCTTCATTTTAACTTTGGGATTAGAATAGCTAGCATTTAAATTTCTTTTTTAGTAATTCACAAATAAGTTCTTCTCCTTACTCCATTCTTGGGAGGTGTGTGCTATTATTATTTTCATTCTACTGAAGACTGAGACGGAGAGACGCCAAGTGTCAAGCCCAGGGTCGCACAGAGGTCGGGCAGCTCGGCAGCACCGTAGATAAAGTGCCAAGCCTGGAGTCCGGAGGTCCTGGGTTCACATCTGGCCTCAGATACTTCCTAACTGAATTCCCCTGGGCCAGTCACTTCACCCCCACTGCTCTCCAGGAGTCAGGAGGACCTGCGTTCATATTTAGTCTCAGACACTTCACGTCACCTAACATCATCTGCTCATCTGCCTGATGACCCGTCTGCTTATTATTCAGACTGCGCTAGACAGGAATCCTCAAGCCAAGCTGGTCTGTGGGAGAGCTGGACCAGAACTGAACAGGGACATAGCAGGCTAGACACCGCCAGGAAGCTGCTTTCAGTCACAGCAGTTGGCAGAGAGAGGGTTGATCTCATCTGATTCTTCTGGTGACTAGGAAGGCAGATGATTGCTATTATCCCCATTTTGCACATAATGAAATTGAGGCAAACAGAGGTTAAAGGACTCCCCTACATGCTGAGGCAGGTTTGGGCCCGAGTCTTCCTAACTAAGTTCAGGACTCTGTCTACTCTATAAAATCACGTCTTACTTTTAATGACTCTGAAATTTCCCCTCAAACAAGAGCTCATTTAAAAAATATCAATATTTTTGGAGCAGCTCAGTGGCTCAATGGATAGGGAGCCAGGCCCAGAGACAGGAGGTCCTGGGTTCAAATCTATACTCTGACATTTCCTATATGTGTGACCCTGGGCCAGCCACTTAACCCCCATTGCCCTTTTCACCCCCTTACCCTTTTTCTGCTTCAGAACCAATATACAGTATTGATTCTGAGACAGAAGGTAATGGTTAAAAAAATCCCATATTTTACCAAAGAGGCTCTCTGACTTTGGCTTAAGTGATACCACAGGCTCTAAAAAAAATGGAAACCGTGGGTCACTTAAAGGGCAAAGGTTGATATGATTAGACGGCAACTTATTATCAAAAGAATTGTTCAGGAGCAAAGGTTGGAAACACAGGGCCCAACGAGGAAGCCCCACGCCTGCCGGACTGAGTCGGAGGGCCTCGGGGGCGGCCAGGATGCTCACCAGGAGCCAGGATTGGGTCTCGGGAACCCGGGAGGCCTGTACTTTAGGACCATCCAATTGACCCGCGTGTGGAGAGCAGAGTGCAAAAGAGAGAGGTGGGATGCAGGAGAGCAAAGGAAGAGGAGCCGCGCTGTGAAGGGAGAGGAGGATCCAGCCGGAGCCAGCCAGGATCCCAGGGAGTACCCCATGGGGGGCCGCTGGAAGGGCGGCACCATCAGGAAGACCAGGGGAGAGGGGAAGGATGGAGAGCTGGGGACAGGAACGTGCTCTGTTCTGAGCCGCCCCGGGGGAAGCTGCCCAGCAGGGGCAGGGACCAGCCTGGCGCTGGGCAGAGACCCAGACGAGGGACGCCGGAGGAGACAGGCCGCAGTTTGGCTGGGGGGGGGGGGGGCTTCAAAGGAGAGTGACAGTGATCAGGCAGGTAAGAAGCGAAGGTTAACCAAAGAAATCATTTCATTTCTTATCTGACATGCGATGAGGGAATTAAACAGCTAGAATATTGCATTTTTTAAACCCTTACCTTCTGTCTTGACATCCTTATTGCATATTGGTTCCAAGAAGAGTGGTAAGGGCTAGGCAATGCCCAGGGTCACACAGCTGGGCAGTGTCTGAGGCCAGATTTGAACCCAGGACTTCCCGTCTGTCTCTAGGCCTGCCTCTCCATCCACTGAGCCTCCAAGTTTCCCCATTCTTTTCCATGGGTATTAGAGAAACCAAGTGACTGTTACAGTAAGCAGAAATGCCTATCTGTAGTTGGAAGGTTCTTCCAGACACCACAATCTTCTGGTTAAAAGAATATTAAGAGGGGCTCAGTGTACAGAGAGTCAGCTCTGGAGGTCCTGGGTTCAGATCTGGTCTCAGCTGCTTCTAGGTGTGTGACCCTGGGCAAGTCACTCAACCCCAATTGCCTAGTCTTTACCACTCCCCTGCCTTGGTTCCAGTACAGTGTAGATTCCAACACGGAAGGTAAGGAGAGTTAAAAAAAAACAATATTAAGAGCTTACAACTTTCAGTTACTAAAAAGAAACCTCATAATAGGACAAGAATAAGCATTTAAATGGCTCCTACTATGTGCCAGGCACTGGGCTAAGTACATTTTACAAATATTATCTTATTCGATCCTCACTACCACCCTGGGAGGTAGGTGCTACTATGATCTCCATCTTATATTTAGGAAAACAGAGGCAAATAGAGGTGAAGTGACTTGTCCAGGGCCACCCAGCTAGTAAGTATCTGAGATTAGATTTGAACTCAGGCCTTCCTGACTCCATCCTACCCTGCTACCAACTGCCTCTGAAGCCAACCTTGTACTTCATGGACAAATATCAACTATCCATGTCAAATAACTAATAATAATATTGTTCGTTTTTGTATTTAGCTCCTTTCTCAAGACCCACTTCATGGTTAACCTAGAAGTCTTTCAGCCTTTTTATAATGAACCTCACCTGTACATTTCCTATCTTTAGGATGAAAGTGAATCCCCATTAACCTATAGAAAAGCTGTTTTCTACCATGAAACATTTCATTTGATTTTCCATCTTTATCATGTTGTCCAATCATTTCATTCGTGTCTAACTCTTTATGACGCAATTTGGGACTTTCTTGGCAAAGATGCTGGAGTGGTTTGCCATTTCCCTCTCCAGCTTATTTTACAAATGAAGAAACTGGGGCAAACATGGTCTAGTGACTTGGTTAAGGTCATACATCTAGTAAATGTCTGAAGCTGAATCTGAACTCAGTAAGATGAGTGTTCTTGACTCCGAGATCCAGTGTCCCCTAACTCTGCTTATCTTTATCAGAGTCACATCTTTGCCTTTTCTATCATTTACAATACATTCTCTTACCCCTTCTCAACACATGAACATTTAGATAGAAGAGTTAAGAAAGGAGGATTAACCACATCTTGACCTGGTTAAAATACATTGTGTAAAAAATAGTATACAAATAGTTTTTGAAATTCTTTGCCTCCCACTTTGAACTGGACTGATTGTTCCCCCCCCCCTTTTTAATGAAGTCTAGCAAGCCATGGCATGACACTGGTATCTTCTAGTACTGGAAGATCCAAGGACCTGCAGACCTTAGCACCAGAGAGCCCCGTGGATAGGGTTTGCCCTTTCCCAGACTGAGGCCTTCATTGTTGCTTTGCACTGATACTCGACATCTGAGGGTTTTACCTTCATTATTTTTTGTGAGTTGCCACTTGCCACTTTTGCCAAGCTTTTACCACCTTATTCCTGGAGATTCCCATCTTGGCACAAGCTGAGTGTAGAGTGAACATATGCAGAGCCAACTCCTCCAGAAAGTAGGCACAACTGTGTTCCATAGGATGAGAGGTTCCTTCTGCTAAAGCCTTTGCTCACCACCTTTGGAGTGAAAGGTAGTAAAGTAAATGCTGCCAAGTGAACTTTGGAGGTTTCCTCTTATAAACATCCACGTTAACGATGGCCAGATGATATGGCTCCCTGTCCTCCAAGACAAAGACTACAAGGACTCCGTCGTTTCAACTAAATGTGCTTCTCTGGCATCTTGGGTAAACACATTAATGGCCTTCCTTTCTTCCATACATGGAGAAATGCAGTGAGCAAATGAGATAAAAAGCAATTTTAAGCATAAGATTACATTTTCATTTATCTGGACATAAAAATAAAACTAAGCATCGCTTCCGTGTCCATTAAACTCCAGGCATGCAAAGTTGCAGGCCCCAATTCCCTTGTTCTGTATATAGAACTAAGCTCATTTCAAAATTACCTCTTAATATCCTTGACAGTCTCATAAATGTACAATATAGTCTTAGTGAGTAATCCCCTGTGGGTGAAAGACTCTCGCTCCAAATGGCTGTGTTAGTTTGCTCTATGTGATGAAAGAAGTTTCCCCTGACTTTTAGGCAGCTCTTGTAGCAAAGGTACTTGTGGCATGAGGGGCTTCTTCCTGAGGAACCTGAGCCTGTACATGTACAATACACAGTCACCACAGAGCTCCATCTACAGAAAAGATGGAGAAAGTGGATTAGATCATAGTGCAGGCGGGTTCAGAATTCATCATATCTCCAAATCAAAAAATAATTATGAATGGTTTAATGCCATCTTGGAAGGAGCTCTCTAGTGGAATGCCCCAGGGATCTGTGCTATTTATATTTTATCAGGGATTTAGGTAATGCACGCATGATTATCAAATATGTAGACGACATAAAACTGGAAAGGATAGCTAACAATAATGATAGAATCATAATGCAAAGAGATATTGATAGGGTGGCATATTGATCTGAATATTAATAAATTGAGACAATAGGGAAAATGTAAAAACCTTTACTTGGGGTCAAAAATCAATTTCACACGTATAACGTGGGGGTTCCAATTGTTCTTTTGAAAAAAAGGTCTTGGCATGGATTGCAAGCTCCCTAGGACTCAAAAGCATGATACGGAATCCAAGAAAACTCATGCTATCTTGGGTTGAGGAGAAAGTTGATAGTACAGAAAGGCCTGAGTTCAGATTTAGCCTCAGATATTTTTTGCTATGCAACTCTGGGTAGTAATTTCATCTGTTTGCCTCAATTTCCTCATCTATAAAGTGGGGATAATAATAGAATCTTCCTTCCAGGATTGCTGTGAAGATCAAATGATATGGGCTTTTATACACTAGCTTTCATTGTAAAAAGGCCTAGTATCTAGGAAGCTGGTGAGGGCTCTGCTGTTTTCTTAACTTGGTCAGACAATATCTGTTATGTGGTTTTCTGTAACGGGTGCCATGTAGGAAAGTGTCTCCTGGAAGGCAGTCTATGGATGGGGAAGAGCCCTGAGTTCTTGACATTTAAGGATCTGATAAAAGAAATGGGGATGTTTCTACATGATGGGCTGCTAAAGCTGACTATATGTTATATTATGTAATATTCTGTTTTTTAATCCTCGCCACAACCCCAGAGGCTGGTGCTGTTATTATTTCCACTTTACAGATGAAGACACTGAGGCAGGCAGTGTTTAAGTGACTCACTCATGGAGTCAGTGAGGAGTCCTAAGTCTGAGCCTCGGTCCTCCTGCTCCCAGGGCCAGCGCTCTGGCGCCTTTCTTTATGGTAGAATGATGAGCGATGCCTTCTTTTCCACTTCCACTTCCTTTCCCTCCCTTTAGTCTCTCTTTTCCTTCTTAAAAAGATGTGCGTGGCTACTCGTTTGGAGGCCAGCTGCTAAATTTGAAACGTGGCATTATTGCAGTTATTTGGGGTTGCGCCCATTGCCGCATTCGCCTTTCAACATATGTCTTTGGGGCCAGATGGAGTTCCACAGGGATCTGCTGAGGAGAGGCAGGGGAAGGAAGGGCCCCAAGGATCTGTCACCGAGGCGCATTGCCTAGGCTTTAGCTTATTACTAAATGCAGTTTCCTCCCTGGGAGTTAGCGGGACGTTCTGATTATTCAGGTGCTCAGGGAAGCCCTCACCTCCTCCGTGCTGAGCCCCCACGAGGCCAGCATGGCTGCAGGCCTGGCTGAGGGAGGCCGGGGGACGCAGGGTGTGGCTCTGGGGAGACGGGGGTCAGGGGAGACTTGGGGCCACCAAGAGAAGAGGCAGTGTCGAGTGTGGGAATGCTGGCGAGTGGAAGAGGGCTCTCCGAGAGGGAGGGGACAGATCCAGCCCTTTGCCTCCGCAGGTCCCTGGAAGGCTAATAGCTCCAACTGGTCAGGCTTGAGGCAGAGAGAAGAGCCCAAGCTCTAGCGATGCTGAAACAATGACCTGCCATTCTTTGCCAGGTTGATTTTGGATTTGCTAAGAAGATCGGATCTGGACAGAAAACTTGGACATTCTGCGGGACCCCCGAGTATGTAGCTCCCGAAGTCATTCTCAACAAAGGGCATGACTTCAGTGTGGACTTTTGGTCACTAGGAATTCTAGTCTATGAGCTGCTGACTGGCAAGTAAGTGCCCTTTTATTCAGTCCATTTCAAAGTACGCGCTCTCACAGCCTCGCGGCCAATGGAGGAGGGTCACAACTGGGAATTCTGCGTCTCAGCGCCAGGTGGGGCTGCAGTCCAGGTACGCTATGCCCAGGCTCTGCCCGGAGGATGCCGCCCGGTGCCCCCCCCCCGTCCTTGGCTCAGCCTGGCTTCCCAGGCCAACGATCTGTTCCTCCATTTAGGAGGGCACTTTTTGTTTTCCAGCCCTGCTGAGCAAACGAGTGTCCCCAAGGAAGAGGAGAGGAACCTGCTTTACTCTCACTTCAAGGGCTTCAAAATCGGCTTTTTAAAAACCAAGATGGCCGTGGCCTCCTGTGGCTTTCCTAGAGAGGCCCTAGGAGACCAGCCTCCCCAATCTCCTCCCAATTGTTTTAATGTATGACTCCAAATCCCCAACCTAATTCAGTTAGGCAGAAAAATCTCATCTCCAGCTAAGGAATCCCCAGTTCACACATACACTCATTGATAAATGCTGATATTTCTACCAAGAGATAGGATATTGACCTGATAGCCATTGGGTATCTAACCAGAAGTAACTGTTAATCAATATATTTATTGGTATTCAATATTAATCTTATTATTTTATAATCTTAAGTCTTATAGATAGACAGATGACAGACAGACCCTAGCTCTAGTTTGGATCTATGATAATTAATAGCTTTATGACATTTTTGCTCTAAAAAACATAATAAACATTTAGAACAAAGGTCAACACTTTCCCAGACAAGAGGGAAGCAGGAAGTTTAAAGTGAGTTTATTATCCCCAGTGTATCCATCTCTCCCCCTGGACAGAGGGACAAAAGATAGAAATGTCTAGGCCCTTGGCACCCTTTCTGCTCCTATCAAGTGTAATGGAGTCAGGATATCATCTGGGCTTTGACCCCAGCTTCACCATTCATCACTTTTGTTAATATTCGTAAAATCACAGCTGTCTGCTCTCTTGTTTGTGATTGTTTCTGCTTCATCCTCCTTCTTGCTTAGTTTTAATAAAATGATTTTTCATGAGAAAAATATATTTTCTGAAACAAAAACATTTAGAAGAGTGGCAATGTATTTTTGCAAATCTCTTTAACTGAATTAATGGTTGGATTCTTCATTTTGTTTCTGCTTTCAATCTGTAGCGATTTGTTAATATCTTGATACTTGCAGAAAATCTGACTTCACATTGATAATTGGGAAATTGGATAATTGATCATTGGAAAAGAGAGGAATACTTTAATAAGTAAATAATATCTTAGTTTTTATGAAAATTGTTTTGACTATGTGAAAAGGGTCTTAGGGGACCTCCAGGCATCTACTAATCCATACTGCTCCTAGATAGATTGAAATACCAAAGGAGGCTTTCAAATAGCTTAATGGAGCTTAAACTCTAACAGCAGAAAGGAGAATGGACTCCGTAGAAAGCTAGCCCAAGAAATCAAGTATCAAGGCATGGAAATATGCAGCCCCCGGGAGCCCAGCGGAGCAACCCATGGGGCAGAAATGCTTTGACCAAGGAGGAAGACTCAGACAGATTGACAGCATGAGGAGAGAGAGAGGAATCTAAGGCCCCACCAAGGCCAGGGAAGGGAGTAGCCTTTGCTAGATGAGTTCCCTAATATGTACTCTAAGGTCAATTTGTCTTGAGGCTGTTGTGTGTATTCCCAAAGCCCACCCCTCAGGGTTTAGAGGGGATGCTTGGCTGCTACTGTTTTTTACTATTCCAGCTTAATCATTATCATTGCGAAGAACAATTGTGTCTTCTGGAATGAGAAGCACATTGGTGAGGCTCCAGGTGCTGGTACAAAGTAAGATAGGTAAAAGGATGCACAGTCTGAGTTAAGCCAGATGTCAGGGAAATTCACTAACAGAACTAGTTCTCAGGGAATGTACTACTTAGGAAGCTATCAAGTTTGTCTGAGAAGTCTTCAAGTTAAAGCAGTATTTGTCTGATGTGTTGTGTTGAAAAGGAGCATGGGTTGGGTGACTTGTTGAGGTCCTTTCCAGCTCTTTGGTTCTATGAATTCTTTGATTAATGGTCAAATGAGATAAAAGATATGAAAGTGCTTTGAAAAATAAAGTATTTTACAGAGGTTAGATACTTTTATTTTATCTCCTTGCTGTATCACTCTCAAGGGTCAAATTCCAGATGGATTTGGCTTTAGAGGGTCCAAGTTTTAGAGGAGGAAAAAAGGCACTTAATTGTCTTCCCAGATAATGGAATAGGAATAAAAATCAGGAATAAATAAATAAATAATAAATAGGAAACAAATTAAATAAATAAATAACGCATGAATTGAAGTAAATAAATAAATAAATAAAATTGGAATGAAATCAGGGCTCCAATGATGTCTTACTGTAATGAAAGATAATTCCAAGCCATTGAGAGTTTGTCACCAAAAATAGTTAAAAGAAATGATCACAAAGATCAGGTTTATAATCCATAGACTAATTCAGTTTATTAAAATCTCTGCCTCCTTTCATTCCTCTGAAGACAGTCTTCACCCCTTTGCAATTTTTAATTGTCCAACATATCTACAATCGAACTTACTATCTTTCCTTCTAAATCCCACCCTTCTTCCTAAATTTCTAATTTCTTTTTTTTTTAACCCTTACCTCCTGTCTTGGAATCAATGCTGTGTATTGGTTCCAAGGCAAGAAAACAGTAAGGACTAGGCAATGGGGGTCAAGTGACTTGCCCAGGGTCACACAGCTGGGAAGTGTCTGAGGTCAAATTTGAACCCAGGACCTCCCATCTCTAGACCTGGCTCTCAATCCACTGAGCTACCCAGCTGCCCCCAAAATTTCTAATTTCTAAAAAGAATCCCATCATCCTTCTAGTCAACCCTGTTTGAAACTTGGGAGTCATTCTTGACCTCTTCCTGTTCCTGCCTCCCTCAGCTTCCTACACTCCTCATTCCCTGCCCCAGTGTCCTACTCTAGGTCAGGTCTTTATCAGCTCTTGAATACATCTTATTACTATTGGCATGGGGCATTGTACCCCAAATTATAGAAGTAAGCAGAAACATTGCTGTGGTGACCACTAACCCTACACATCTGATAAGAGCCTGAGAGGATTGGTCCTTTAGGTTTGAGATGGACATAGAGAACCCCAGGGGATGCCTCGATGGCATTGGGCTGTATCCAGGACATCTATCTGTCCCCTAAACCATGAGGCTCGCCCCCGAGTCTTCAGGCAGATGCCCCCCCCCCCCGAGTGCACATTCACATCTTCACTGTTGTAAAGAGTGGAGAATGGAGGACCTCTGCGAGGCAGGCTTCCACCTGGGCTGTCCTGGCCAGATTCAACACGACCCTCTAATGAATCCATTTCTCTTTTTAATTTTAAGCCAAGGTTCAGAGTCTTGCATTCTTGCAAAGGATACCTTTCCCCAACCCCGGGGGTTCAGCGCAACACTGACCTCCTAATTATTCTTTTTATAGCCAGCCTCAACTGGCTGCAAATATCCTCCACAGAGATGTCCAGTTTCTATTCCCACATCGTGTTCTCTGACCATGTAACTCCCTTGCTTAAGAAATGTTGTTGGCTCCTTATTCCAGGGTAAATGACAAATGCCTCAAAATGCGATATTTAAAGCCCGTGGAATACATTCTCTGCTTCCCTCCATCTCCTAGAGTCCCTTGTTTCCTTCAAGGCTTGGCCTAGCTGCCTCCTTCTCTCTGAGGCCTTTCCTAATCCCCAGAACCCCTGGCACCTATTTGGGCAACCCCTGCACATGGGCATGTTGTCCTCCCTGGCTAACCTGCGTGCCCCTTGGGGGTGGGGCAGAGAGGGTCTCTGGACCCTTGCGTCACGCGGTGCTTGGCACATACTGCATACAGCGCTGACCGTGACTGGTTCAAACCTTCTGGCTCCCTTGCAGAAGCTGGACTCAGAAACGTGGCCTCCAAGAACCTTTCTCTCAAGGTGCTCGTGCCGCCCCGTGCCTTTCTGCTCCCAGACTGGCGGAGGCAGTGGGCAGGCTCCCTCCAAGGGCATCCAGTCCTCCAAAAAGCTCAACTAGAAATGGGCTGCTAAGCAGTCTATGAGATTCCTTACAGGCCACATAGAGGCTTAGATAACCACCTATTAATAATACCTGTGTGTTATTGTATTTTTATTGATTTTGTTAAACATTTTCCAATTCTATTTTAATCTAGTTTGGGCCTCACTAAGGAGTGTTGTGGGCTGTGGGTGGCCCACATGTCTGACGCCTTTGTTTCACAGAACTAGAAAAAATAATAATTAAAACTATTTGGAGGAATAAAAGATCATCATAATATAAAAGGAAATAATGAAAAAGAATGAAGAAGTAAAGAAAGGATAGAGAAAGATAATAAGAATCCAAAAGTCCTGGGTTCAATATCTGCCTTCCAAAACATATAGACATTCCCAAACTCTGCCACTTTAGGCGTGGTTTAATGTTTCAGGGCTTCAGGAAACTCAACAAGACTCTAAATTGCAGAGAATGGGGGGCAGCTGGGTGGCTCAGTGGATTGAGAGCCAAGCCCAGAGATGGGAGGTCCTGGGTTCAAATCTGACCTCAAACACTTCCCAGCTGTGTGACCGTGGGCACGTCACTTAACCCCCATTGCTTAACCCTTACTATTCTTCTGCCTTGGAACTACTACATAGTATTGACTCCAAGACAGAAGGTAAGGGTTTTTAAAAATACAAAAATTGGTCAATGGAACATACTGGACAAGGAAGAATCAAAAATAATTTAATTCAATCATGAGTCCTAACTGTGAACCAAATGAGAAATAAGTTCAGAAGCAAACAATAGCTATGTAACGCTGGTCTTCAGAGCAGAGCAAGGATGCAAGTCTAGGCTTAAGCCAACACAGAAGCTTGCAATGGAATAATCATGGCAGGAATTCCAGATTAAGGAGGATCCTGTAGTTCATTCTCTTTCAACCTTTCAAGCCTTCAAGATGCTGAGTCTAATTAGGAACCAACCTCATTCAGGAACTTGCAGAGCTCATACCAGAAGGGCTGTGAAAAGACTAAGTGCAGGTCCACCATCTGAGATGTGAAAGCAGCAGAAGGATGCAGAGGGCTGAAGATCTGCTCAGACATTCCCCTCAGGTGTCTGCAGTTTATCTTTCACATATAATCAAAAAGTCAAGAAATATACTGGGAGAATGGACAAACAAAAATAATCTCACCATAGAGAGCTAATGTGGTGATAGAGAACTTCAAGACAAAAGTCCAAAAGAAGAGAATGACTTAAAAAATCTAAAGGCAAAGTCTTGAAGAAAAATTCAGCCACAATTCCAAAAACAATTTATACATATATAAGCACATATACATACAGGTTTGGATATGGATATTTGACTTGACTATATGTGTTTGTAATGAGTTTTGTTTCCTTGCTTGTTTAATGAGGGAGGGAGGTTGGAAAGAGAATTTGGAATTGAAAATAAAATAAATTTTAAAAAGGAAAAAGGTAAAGTCATTAGTGTAAATGTATTATAAACAAGCTTGGTCCCAAAGAAGCACTTCTTTTAGTTTCCAAGTTTTTAAGGGATTGCTTACTTTGTTGAACCATTTCCCCCCCCTCTTTCTGTTATAAGAGATGACTCCCTGGGAGGGATAGTACATTAGAAAATAGCATTGTCTTTGACATAAAGTAAATTTATTTTATTTTAAAAGCAAAGGATTTTTAGAAGAGAAATGGTTGCCATGGATAAAATAAATAATATAGAATGTTTTACTTTCCACTGATGCAAGTAACATTTTTTAATAAGTACAGCTCTCTACCCTGGAAGAAGAGAAGTATTGCCAAAATTTATCACTGATCTGAGGGCAGGAACAATGAAAAATAGCATCATAGCTAAGCTTGACTGAAATGGATTCTGCATCCTAACACAGAGGTGACAAATTCTTGGTCAGGGCCAACCCTCTCAAATGTAGTCCAATACAGATTAAAATATAATGTAGAAATATATTTTAAAATAAATAGAAGCATTACGTTTTAAGACCAAGTCAGTATGGGCCTGCTGGGATATCACTGCCCTAAAGGACTATGACTTCATCATTTCAGGCAATAGGGGAATCAGAATTTAAAGGTCTAAAACATCCTCATTAGATAGTATGTCCAAGTGTAATATGAGTTACATTTAAGACCAAAAAACAATAGCCAGAATATTTATATATGTGTATAGGTAGAATATATGTATATATGTATATGTATATAACCCAAGGTATAGACCTAAAAATAATATCTATATAAATCTTGGGATTTTTATTTCTGATTGAGTTTGATCCTTCATACTCTGGTCTTTTGAATTTTTTTAATTGGAAGTGTTAAAAATTATTTCTATTCTTACTTTCTCTAGTCCTCCATTTTCTGGGATTGACCAAATGATGACTTATAATTTAATTCTCAAAGGAATTGAGAAAATCGATTTTCCTAAGAAGATAACAAGACGCCCTGAAGATTTGATTCGGCGACTTTGCAGGTAGCTTAGTAATGATAGTAACAGATAATTGAAATAGCCTCTTATTAATAAGTTGTCGCCACATTTTCACAAGGTAAAATAGTTGGTTCATTTTACATGTCTTTCTGGTTCACTGCGAGACAGCATACTGCAGTGAGCAGAAAGCTGGCCTTGGAATCTGCTTAAGTCTTTCTTCTAGTGGGTGCTTCCTATGTACCACGGGCAGGTAATTTAAATTCGCAGTGCCCTGGAGGGCTGAAAGACAAGTAATAGTGCCCTTACATGAATGAAGTCATCTTGGTTCCAAAACCTACAGTATGTTTAGTCAAAAATCTAAACTTTATATAAAAAGAAGGGCTATATTTTACTTTACATTTATAATAGGTCTAATACCGTGATTGCTCATGGGTAGTTGCAGTTCTCACAAGGGATAGTTTCTATATCAGTCAGTATTATCGTTAGAAATATATTTCTCTGTTACAGTGCAACAGAGAATTCTGAACTCTAGGTAACAAGGCAGTGATTGATCTATATATATCTGCTATTCTAAGGGTGTCAGTGTTTTAAAGTTTCACAAAGTCTATTGCAGACTTAATCAAACTTCTTTTTGCTTTAAGTTCCCAAATTTTAAATTTTCACATAAAAACATTTTTTCAAAAAATTCTTCTCTTAACTCTTATGATGGAAAATTTCCATAATTGTTGTTTAATTTTCAGCAGATATACTGTGAATCTCAAAAAATTCTCAGACCCTACTTCATAAGATTTGGTTAAGATCATTCCCCATTTTAAACAATGAAGGGACTTAGTCAGGAATGTGAGAACTCTACTCCACCCATACTTAAGCATACTTTAGGGAAAGATAAAGTTGTAAACTCTTTACTAAACAATGAAAAGTACTTAACTCATACTTATAGTGAGGCCAAGCACTTAAGCTAAGTCTATTTTTAGGAAAGTACCCATGAAGGTCAGGCAACTTGCAAACTTGCAAGTTGCAAAGAGGTGTGAACTTACTCAGAAGTTTTAGTCTTACACAGAGGTTTTAGTCTACTCAGGTGTGAATTACTCAAAAGTTTAGTCTACTCAGGTGTGAATTAAGAATGGTCTGTCCTTTGGAAAACGTCTACTGTGATTGGTAGATGTGAGAACTTAGGGGAGGTGACATAGGAGAAAATTCTCTTTAAAAGGAGGACTCTCTCTGAGAGAAGGAGGGTGAATAAGATTGAGCTGCCAAAGCTTAACTGGTGTCTCTCTGAACACTAGAATCTTGCTTGGACAAATCTTGTGGTGAGTTGATAAAAGACTGACTGATCTCTCTCTTAGGGCTTGGACCTAGGCTGGCCTGGGCTGGCCTAGCCCTTTTCTCATTGTTTCCTCTTACTTTCTCTCTTTCTTTAATTCCTTCATTTGTATTAATTAAAATCTCCATAAAACACAGCTGATTTGGGTATATTTCATATTTGGGAATTTTTCCCTGGCGACCACTATATTTTTGATTTGAAACCATATTTACGTGGTCACAACTTAAGGCAACCACTCTTTTATCTGTCTCAGTTTATACCAACCACTCTTTTAATTGTCACAATACTCAATAACAAAAAATGTTGCACAAGGAAAATTATTTAATATATAATATTCTAGCAAACTTGATGTTTCTGCTATAAAGATATACCAATTTACTTATGTCTGTGAAAGAAGGAAAATTGACATTACTCCTTAACTGAGGTGAAATATTATAAACTCTTATAAACTTTTTTTAAAGGCAAAATCCTACAGAAAGGCTGGGAAACCTGAAAAATGGAATCAATGACATTAAGAGGCACAGGTACCAAGATCATTTCTTTTTGCTCAGAAAAATAGTAAAATTTATTGGAATTATTTTGATGGCTTTCCTTATTGAGCCAAATGCTACTTTCTATAGAGTTTATGCCTCTGGATATCATCCAGAGTCTTCTTTGTCATATCATGGGGGCACTGTTGTAATGATAAAACTAAAAGTAATTCTTCTAATAATTGCAGAATGCATTGCTTTTGTATTTCACTGAATATAAGTTCATAGCTAGTCTAGTGTGCCTTACTTATGGTCACAAGTCATGGGAAGCACCATTTAAAGCCCCCAAATAATGAACTCTTTATCCTTTTCTATGATTTTTTAAAGCTTGAGTTCAAGGAAGGGATATTAGTGGCCAAGAAGGTTAGCTGAAATAATTGCTATTACGGTTTATTTACTTTAAGGTTTTCTCCTAAGGATTTTGGCACATAAAGCTTTAAATTATTATCTGAGTTGTATATCATATTATTCCTAAAAGGAAAGTCTGATCAGGATACTGTAAAATTTCAAAATGCTGATTCTTCTTTAAGCAATAATCTACCATAACTGGTTATGGGATGGATCTAGTCAAATGATTTAGTGCCCACATTGGCCTCCCATACCTCTGTTGACTTAAATGAAAGTCATACTCAAAACTAGACTGCAGTTTAGGTGCAGTCAGTTAACTTAATAGAATCATAATAGACATTCCAATTTTGCCTATCCCAATTATCGATACTTGACCAGATAGGTAAAATAAACTTATTTTTATTAGTAACAGAGTAGTACATTAAGAAAAAGAGAAAAGGCCAACTGAAAACAAGATTTATCTGATTGACTCTACTTTTTCTTCTGTAACTCTTTATTAAGAAGTGACTCAAAATGAATGCCATAGTGCAGAACCAGCCCTCCAAAGGAGAATCCTACTGTATCAATGTGTGTAAAATTTGGTCTGCTGTTATAAAACAGTCCTTTTGGTGCCAGTGGACTTAATTAACTAAGGAGTTCTACTGAGAAAAAGACCCTAGCTTCTAGGGAGAATTTTAGATCTGTATCATCTATTCATATTGGCCTGTGATTTACTTAGAAAGTGCCTTGAAACAATGCTGTTGTCATGTTCAAAACAGAGAAAAGATCATCTGAATTCAAAAAACAATTTTATATTCTAATGGTGGATCAAATAAGTAACCTTTTTTTTTTTTAATTTCTTCTAAGGTGGCTGAATGGCTTTAACTGGGAGGGGCTGAAGGCAAGGAGCCTGCCATCACCCTTAAAAAGGGAGGTACTGTACCCACCCTCTAAGTTTCCATAGGAACTGTTTTCACAGATGGTTAAATTTAAAACAAAACATACTGAAGGGGGATAAATGATTGTGAAGAATGGTTTCCCTGCTTTAAGGGATCATGAAGGCACCCTTTTATTCCTAAGCCTAAGCACTTTGATCAGAATGTTACTGAAAGGCGTATGGTTGAAGTATACCTTTAAAAGCACTATTTTCCAAACTGATTTGGCCATAGAACATCTTTTGGGATAAAACATATTGATAGAGCCCATTGACAAAGGCTAATCCATGGCCTGAGAGTATAAGATGGGAAAAGAGTAAGGAAAGACTAAGGAAAAGTGGATGTTGGAGAACTCTGGAAGTAAAGCAGAAGAAATGAACATAACATGAATTTTGTTTTCATGATAAAAGTGCAAAATTTAATATTTTTCTAGGAAAAATGTTTTAGAAGGGGAAAAGGTCCTACTATTCAGATTTTCTCACTGCACCCTTATTCATATAACAGCAAGATTCCATAAAACAGAGTTGGGACATGTTCCAGGAATGGGATTTTTCACCTTTTTGTGTTGTGAACTCCTTTGGTGGCCAGGGAAACGGTGGAGACTCTTTCCCAGAATTTATTTTGAAATGCATCAGATAAAATCCAAAGGATCACAAAGGACTAAAATATAATTCTTGAATATTATTCAATATCATGTTGAAATATGATTATTAAAACTTTTTTTCAGTTCATGGATCCTAGATTAGAATGTATAAGATCCTTTGCCAGATCAGAAAGTTCTGAGACTAACTTGGCCTACCAGTACAAATGTATGACCTGGAGTCAGCCTCAGAACTTGTTGTGAATTCCCCTTCAAGAAGAGGAAAAATAGAGATCCTTTGAGTATCTGGTGCCCACAGGCACTTTTTTCTTGACTCTTTTGGCCATTGTGGGGTGAGGAGTTATAGAAAGGAAGGCATATATATATATTTAAAATTTAACTCTGCTCATAATATGAATTTATATAAAACTTTGGATTTATAGGAAACAACTTGTAATATTAATTATAGAGCTTTAATAGTAATTATAATTATAAAATTATAAAGTTGTAATAAAATAATTATAAACTTATTAATTATAAAAAGAGGGAGACATAGTGTCTCCTCAGGATCTAAAGAGCTGGATTTAACTCTTGCCCCTGAGCCTTGTCCCTATGTCTGGGCAACCGTGTGAGACTGGGCAGCAGGGAAGGGTCAGTTTGTAGGATGTGGGTTTTAAAAAAATATTGTGGCGGGGGGACTTCGTTTCCCAGCATTCTTTGATCTTCCTGGGGTCCCCTTGTCTTGAGTCCGGGTGTTGCGCCCGGCGTGCGTTTGTTTATACATTTTGCTGAAGCCCACGCTGCGAGGCTTTTGCGCTTCTGCTTTAGCGCAAGCGCAGCAGGTGTGGGTCTCTGGCTCTGTGCTCTGTTCCCTGGACTGAAGGAGCCCCTTTCTCTCTCACTTTGTTGCTATTCAGTCCTATACATTTAAATGCTTGGAGTGTTCATTCATTTTCCATCTTACACTGGCAGCGAGATTTTGGACACATCGGGTAGTCTGTCCCAGTGAAGTAATAGGTCTGACCAGAAAACTGATGCGTAAAACTTGTGCTTTCTCCATCTGAATTTCTGGTTCAGACATTTTGCGGTGAATCTGTGCTTTCTTTCAATAAGGAAAAAAAATAGCACTGGTAGCATAAAAATCACTGCTCTGTCTAAGAACCACGCCTTCGGGACTCGGGGACTCGACTCCCATTTGTTTTCATTGTTTCCTATTAGCTCAGCGGACCCATAGATCACAGCTACTTTGACAACTACCCACCTGAGAAAGGGATACCACCCGACGAGCTGTCCGGCTGGGATAAAGACTTCTGAGGAAACAAGGAGGGTTTTCTGCTTGTCGTCCCCCACTGAAGAGCCCCCGCCCGCGCCCATGCCCTCCAGCCGTCCGAAGCAGAAGTCCGTTCGCGTGGACGTCTTTGGGAGGAGGAGGAGGGCGTCTCTCCCTCTCCCGCACTCGGGCTCCCTGGAAAGGCGTTTGGATTTCGGGGTCTCGGCGAGAAGCCACTAGCTTCCCGGGTGTCCAACCACAACGCCCTTTCCTTTTTTTGAATTGTTGACCCCTTGGGGAAGAAGCACAGCCTCCTCTGCCTTCTACCTGCCTTCCCACGTTCCTTGCCTAAGATTCCTTCACAGCCAGCGGAGACGTCGGCTCCAGTATGGAAGCCTCTCAGAGCGGTCTCCGCAGCTCCCTAGAAAGGGCGAGTTCTCGGGAACTGCTTACAGATTCTGTGGGGAGCCTTCTGTCCCTGAAGTCTGAAATGAGAATTCCAACTAATTCCTTTTATCAAGCGCAGATGCTGGAAAACATGGATATTGGAAGATTTTAGGCTTTTCTACTTTTAGTGAAATATAGAATGTAGTGATAAAAGTGAGACTGGAAAGAGTGAAGAATTTGGAATATGAGAACTTGGGTTCAAATCCTATATTTTCTACTTACTTTACTATCCATTTGACCTTGGGCAATTTACCAGTTTCCCCCTGACCTCACTTTTTTCATCTGTAAAATGAGAGGATTGGATTAAATGGGCATTGAAAGTTCCTGAAATATGAGCTCCTATGGGAGAAAGTCCTTCTAGTCTTCTGTGATAGGCCTGATACCTTCATTAAGAATCATCTTATTGGAAGTAAAACCATAGCTTAAAGGAAGTTACAATGGATGGAGAAGGAATATCTTCCTTTGAATAATGGGGAAATAGTTCGTGTCCTTCAATATTTATTCTACTTAAAGTAAAAAAAGCACAATGAAACAAAACATAAAAAACACACTGAAAAGGCATTTATTGACCATTAAAGAAAAGAAATGTTTCACTAGCTCAAGAAACTGACTCGAGAACTTTGAAATATTTTAACAATGTCTCTGAACGTCCTTGTTAGAAAATCTAAGGGAAAACTATGACTATAATTAATTGAAAAGAAAATCCTATTATGCAAATGTTGGTCATTATGATCACCATTTAGTCAATAATTCCTTATAAAGACAATTGAGGAATGAATGTATTTTTTTCTAGTTGTTTTAAAATTTGGAAGATTAGAGCTTGATAAAATAACAGAATTTTAAGTGAACTCCACCCCCTTCTCCCTGTCACTGCTGCCCTACCAAATGATAGATCACTAGGATCAATGATTACATGATGTCATTTAAGAGCAACATACATCAATTCATATTAGTAAATTCTATTGAATGTCTACTTGTGGGAAGGACCCTCAGTGAGAGTGGAGACTCTCCTCTCCCACTTTGGTAGGACCACTTAGAGGCCTGCTTTGCACTGTGAAATCACCTCTCGCTCCTTCCTCCAGTTGTTGCCCACATTCACAGAGCGGCTCCAAGTGCCAATTCCAGAGGAGAGAGAGCCAGCTCTGGGCTTCCTCCCCTGCAGCAATCAGCCCTCCTGAGAGCCCCAGTCCAGGAATGCTTAACTATAGAACTCTCCAGACAAGGTTTCCCATTTGGGATCATTTTGTTAAACCAAAGAAAACATTTTGTTTATGGAATTCATTTTATAAAATTGTGTGCTGTGTATAGTCCCAGCATTTTTAATAGGATGGAGATACAGAAGAACCTCTAAGGTGTTTGTTTAAAGATGCTTTTCCTTTCCCCCTTGGTTTGTATATACTGTAATTTTCTTATGTGTAAATACACATGTATGTATGCATATATTTAAATTGAAAAGCTACGAGTATGAGTATCATAAATGGATGCATTAAGTATATCTGTACAGTTCTAATAGCTACATTTCTCTCATAGAATTTTCACAGATGTAACTCCTAGAGAACACAAGTAATTTTAAATTAAAAAAAAACACAGTAAATTTGCCCTGTCTGTAATTATACACTATTATCTAAGTAATTTCTTTATGGGTATTATTGTGATAGAGTGCTGAGCATGAGTCAGGAAAACCTGAGTTAAATCCAGTCTCAGATATTTGCTAGCTATATGACCTTGGGCAAGTCACTTCATTGCTGCCTCAGTTGCCTCAACTGTAAAGTGGGGATGATAGTATCTACCTGCCAGCATTGTTGTGATGATCCAACGAGATAACATTTGTTAAAAGAGTTGCTTAGTCCAGTATTTGGCACATAGTAGATATTATATAAATATTTCTTCCCTCACCTTATAGTTGGTTTTTCTCATGGCTTTTTAAAGTCAAACTTGTTTCCTAAACATTGTGCACGCTCACACCGCTCCTCCTGATAGGACGGCACTAATCCAACCCCAGAAAAATGACTCACCTGTTTTGAAAGGTAACTTTATATCACTGAACTCGCTTGGCCAACACTCGCTGTAATGAAGCCTTTCCTCCTCTCTAGCCTGAACCTCCAGAATATTTCTCCTTGTTCTGGCTTCTTCGAGGCTGGAGGACTGTGACTGGGGCTACCGTGTTAGACGCCTGGGCAGCCTCCATCTGTTCTCCCTCCCTGGAGACTTCCAGGGGCCAGGCACAGCCCTCCTCAGGCCGCATCATCACCATTACGTTGACTTCTTTATTGTCTTTAAATACTTGCCCTCTGTCTTAGAATCAATACTAAAAATATATCCCAAGGAAGAAGATTGGTGAGGGTTAGACGACTGGGACTAAGTCACTCGCCTGGGGAGTATCTGAAGTCACACTAGAACCCAGGACCATCCTGTCTAGGCCTAGCTCCCCATGGCATTCTCTTAATATATTCTTTAAATGCAAGATCAAATGGTTGTAAACTATTTGATTTTCTCATTCTTTTTGCATAAAGCCCGGGTATGAGGTTGTCATAATAGACCTCAAAAGATGTTTCTCTTTTTTTGAATATTGTTTTAATACCATTTTCAATATAACCCAAATGTAATGATAAAATTTTGTTTTAACCTTTTTTGGTCAGTGTTTTCAGGTTATGGAAGCTCTGAGGAGGAGGAAGAGGTCATTTGGAATCCTAGATCCCTTATTAATTGAAGTCACTTGCAATTCCCCTTTGCTATTGGCATCATGTTTCTGTCAAGATTAACTAAACAGTTCATGACATTTGAAATATATGCAAATCCTTAGCTCAAAATTGGCCAGAATGTTTGTGTTTTTGATGCCATGAGGAACAACATAATTTTGTTTGCTTAAATATTCCTTATTAAATCAAAACGTTATTACAGTTTAAAAAAACACTGGAATTCGTTTGGATAACAACCTACTGAATATAGAAACTTCTTGTGGAGGAACAAAAGAATTTCACATAAGGCAACCATGGAAAAATACAAGAAACTGCATTTGTAAGAGTTAATAGTAATTCCTTATTTGGAAATAAAGGACAAATGGGAATCTAAGAGAAACCTTGGTACTTAAATGTAAATATGAATCAGTAACAGAAAAGTGCTCAGAGGTGCTAATGGCAACATACACAAAAGATATGGAATGGAATCCTCCCACTTCATCAACATTAGTGAGGCTATTTTTAGTATTTATTCTGTGCTTGATTTGGGGTCTATTTTTAAATTTTTATTTAATTGATTGAGAGAATTTTTCCATGATTACATCATTCATGTTCCTTCCTTCCCTCCCCTTCCTCATCCCCTTCCATAGCTGACATGCAATTTCCCTGGGTTTTACATGTGTCACTGATCAAGACACATTTCCAAATTATTGATATTTGCACTAGGGTGATCTTTTAGAGTCTACATCCCCAGTCATATCCCCTCAACCCATGTGATTAAGCAGTTGTTTTTCTTGGGTGTTTCTACTCCCACAGTTCTTTCTCTGGATATGAATAGAGTTCTTTCTCATAAGTGCCTCAGAATTGTTCTGGGTCATTGCATTGCTGCTAGTAGAGAAGTCCATTATGTTAAATTCTGCCACATGTGTCAGTCTCTGTGTACAATGTTCTCCTGGTTCTGCTCCTTTTGCTCTGCATCACTTCCTGCAGGTCGGTCCAGTTCACATGGAATTCCTCTACTTTATTTTTCCTTTGAGCACAATAATATTCCATCACCAACAAATACCACAATTTGTTCAGCCATTCCCCAATTGAAAGGCATCCCCATATTTTCCAATTTTTGGCCACCACGAAGAGCGCAGCTATGAATATTTTTGTACATGTCTTTTATCTTATTATTTCTTTGGGGTACAAACCCAGCAGTGCTATGGCTGGATCAAAGGGCAGACAGTCTTTTATCGCCCTTTGGGCATAGTTCCAATTTACCCTCCAGAATGGTTGGATCAATTCACAACTCCATCAGCAATTCATTAATGTCCCAACTTTGCCACATCCCCTCCAGCATTCATTACTTTCCTTTGCTATCATGTTAGCCAATCTGCTAGGTGTGAGGTGATACCTCAGAGTTGTTTTGATTTGCATTTCTCTAATTATAAGAGCTTTAGAGCACTTTTTCATGAGCTTATTGATAGTTTTGATTTCTTTATCTGAAAATTGCCTATTCATGTCCCTTGCCCATTTATCAATTGGGGAATGGCTTGATTTTTTATACAATTGATTTAGCTCCTTATAAATCTGAGTAATTAGACCTTTGTCAGAGCTTTTGTTATAGATTTTTCCCCTAATTTGTTGCTTCCCTTCTAATTTTGGTTGCATTGGTTTTGTTTGCACAAACCCTTTTTAATTTAATGTTGTCAAAATTGTTTATTTTACATTTTGTGATTTTCTCTAGCTCTTGCTTGGTCTTGAAATCTTTCCTTTCCCAAAGATCCAACAAGTATACCATTCTATGTTCACCTGATTTACTTAATAGTTTCCTTCTCAAGTCAATTCAAGTCATTCACCCATTCTGAGTTTATCTTGGTGTGGGGTGTGAGATGTTGAACTAAGGTCTATTTGTTTTTAAGAGGCTATGAAGAAATTGCTGGATTACTCAAAGGAGATTTCAAAACTCTTTTACCAATCGAAGCTTTTCATTAGAACAAATGCCCATTTTTTGATGCTAACATTTTACCAGTGTTGCTTTCTGGCAATGGGAGGTGGAAGACCACTGCCCCCAAAGAATTAAGGGATAGTTTCACACACAGGGTATTGGAAAGACATGGCAGGTGTGAGCAAGTTGCAGCATAGAACCAATAGGAAGTCTGGTGAACAGGAGTAGAAGATATCATAAAGAGATAGTAGATGGAAAACCATATGGGTTTGTTAGTATCCTCACCATGGGCAGGTATGGATGGATAGCAAATTTGGATGGATATAAAAAATTCCAAATTGATGAAAGAAGAAACTGGATAAAAAAATTAAACTGTGAAGAACAAGACCTAAGTGGGTGAAGGGCTTAAAAAAATCCACTGAAGATAAAATAAATATTGCCAAGTATATGATAGCTTATTATAAAGGTTAATGTTGAATAAGGTTTTATCCAATTCCAATAAACACTGGCTGAGAAGAAATAAGCTTTCATGTTTCTTCCTGATGTTCAACTCTGATCATCTTATTTCTCTCATCAAAAATATTTGATGATTCCCTAGTGCCTTCATAATAGCCTAGTATTCATGTCCTTCTGGTGTCAACCTACCACTCCAGTATTATCTTCTACTTCTCCCCTTTTGTAGTTCATATCCTAGGAAAAATGGGACCACTAAAATGTTCTTTAACCTCAAAGTGAGACAACAGGCATATAAATGTATGTATTTCCTATCTACTCACTAGGTTCAGATATTTTATTTCCTCTCATTCTCTAAAAATATATTGTTTCTATAATGTTCATAATTAGTACAGTAGCACATATATATGAATTAAAAATAAGAAAAAATATGTATGCATATACATATATATGGAGGGGGAGGATATTCTCCAAAATGTTTTACTGATACATGGTCAAAAAGGTTTGTAGACATCTCCTCCAGGTTATAAAAAAACTATCCAAACTGCACTTCTCTCAGTTTTTTTTTACCAATCCCTGAGGCTCTATTCTGTTCATTTCCTCTGGGTTCCATTCCTAGCTTTGCTTCTATTTTTAAAGTAAGAGGGTTTAGAAAGATCAGGTGGTCAAGGCAGGGCAGGGAAATTAAGAAATCAAGCCAAGCCAATCAAATTATCTAAGCCTAAGAAGAGGATCTGAAAAGTCAATAGTGCTAATTTGTCCATGAGTCCATGCAATAAATCATCTGTTGGGTGGTAAAAGACCATGAGTGAATTCTGCTTTTTCCTTAATCAATACTTGACTCAATATAAAGCCAAAGAATAACTCTAATGTGCCTGGCAATAAGCCTCAGGTGAAAACATTTCTCTCTTTTCAAAGAGTTCTCTTGAGGCACCAACTCACAAAGTTTGTGGAAGGAAAAACAATTGAACCCTAAATCCATAAGCATTTAGGTTCCTAGTTTGTGCCAAGCCCAGAGGGAGTCAGGTATAGAAAGGTAATGATAACCCAGTCCTGCCCTGGAGGAGTTTACATGCCATGAGGAGACAACTGAAACCAGCTGGTTGTTGTGTGTAGTGGAGAGTATTAGAGTCAGGAAGACTCAGATTCTGCCAGGATCACCACTTGTCTCAGTTTCCTCATCTGTAAAAAAGGGATAACAGGGCAAGGTAGGCCGCACAGTGGATAGAGGAACCAGCCTGGAGTCAGGAAGTCTCATCTTTATGAGGTCAGAGCTGGTCTCAGACTCTTACTAGTTGTATAACCTTGGGCAAGTCACTTAATCCTGTTTGCCTCAATTTCCTCATCTGTAATGTGAACTGGAGAAGGAAGTGGCAAACCTCTCCTGTCTCCGCCAAGAAAACTCCAAAAGGAGTTTTTGAAAAGCTGGACCCAACTAAAACGAAAGAACAACAACAACAAAGGGGGAATACTAGTACCAACCTCATTGGGTTGTGGTAGCAAGTGAGACGACATAAAAAGCACTCTGTAGAGAGCTATATGGATGCTAGCTAGAGTATATCTCTGTTTCCATGATGAGTCTTCCCAGTGCACACAGTCACCACAAGGTAACTCCAAGGGAACCGGAGCCGCGCAGAGGAGTCGGGAAATCTGGAATGTGGCCTTGAAGGACTTCGGAAGGCAAAAAATGCAAGGGATGCAGGCATGGTCTGGAAGCTTCCCACGTCCCTATGGGGCCCATTTAAAATTTTTATTTTTTTTATTTTTTATTATTTTTAAAATGTTTTATGCCATTTCTTTTCATATCACAGCAACTTCTCAAAATACATTGCTTCACATTACCCAAGAATCGAAACTTTAACAAAGAAAAACAACTAAGCAGAAATACACAATACAGTGTCTGACAAAAAATACATAATCTCCTGACCTAGCAGTCTCCCAACTTCTCTGCCAAGAAATGGGAGATATTCTGCATTATTAACGCCCATTGATTTTTAATGCCTTTATATGACTGAAGTTCCGCTTATTTTGATACAGCGATTTTTATGAAGCTTCCCATGTTTCTTTTAATTCTTCCCATTCTTTACATTCAGTTGTCAAAGTTTCTAGGCTTTTGTTCCCCAATAATATATTTTCAAAATAAACATCAACTTCTTCCTGAAAGTTCTTTCCTTCCCCTTCTCCCAACAACCTACGGTCCTTTATAGAGCTGTGTTTATCAGCAGAAAAGAGAAAGCGAGCCCGGGAATGCTTTTCTACAAAGAACTGACTCTTCCTCAGCTTCCGAATCCGGCCACTTCCTTTTCTCGGGAACGGAAGTACGCACACTCACCGCGCCTTTTCTCCAAAGGGCTGATATTTGGGCGCCATCTAGCGAGGACTGGGTTGAAATATTCTACACACCAATGGTTGTCCTTGAGTTAGTATTTCTAACTATAAAGCCGCTGCTGGTCTGAGGGAAAACAAAGTGTGGAATTTCTTCCCTATCACTTGGAATCAGCCTGAAAGGGAAAGCCAAGGAATACTCTTGTCAAAACACTTAAAACACTTTAAAAATGTCAGTGTTTCATTTGCGTATACATGAAAACGTTTACATGAAGATGAACCTGCTGTATGTGTGCGTTTGTATGCACATGTGTGTGAAACAGAGAGATTTTAGCATAGCCTTATGATTAAGACTAAGCTTATCAGTTTCCTCTTTTTTCTCCTTCATGGAATGGCACATTCACTCAGAATGCAATGAAAATAAGTTTATATAGAAGGAAAACTTATTATTAAAGTGGAGATAGCGAATAAAAAAGTTTTAAAGACTTTTGAGGGCAAGAGATGATTGTAGCTCAGGCAGGAGAGGGAGAGGAAGTAGAGATAGCTAGATTTACCAGGTACACAGATAGTTATATACAGTTCAGGTAAAGCATTCCTTAAACACATAAGTGAGTTAGACAAAAATTCCAGGGAATTGTATGCAGTATCACCACTATCAAAAATAGAATGGGTGAATTCACTACGAATAGAGAGCAGATTAAGGTAATTATTAGAAGAAGCTAATTTGTTCAATTTTGTTCAATTATATACCAAATAAATCTGACAACTAAGTGATGAATATTTACAAAAAATATGAATTGCCCAGATTAGCAGAAGAGGGAATAAAATACTTAACCCCATCTTAGAAAAAGAAATTGAACAAGCCATCAGTGAGTTCCCTAAGAAAAAATCCCCAGGGCCAGATGCATTCACAAGTGAATTCTACCAAACATTTAAAGATCAATTAATCCCAATACTATCTAAACTATTTAGAAAAATAGACAAAAAAGTACTTCCAGATTCCTTTTATGACACAAATATCTTGTTGATACCTAAACCAGAAAGATCAAAAACAGAGAAAGAAAACTATAGACCAATTTCCTTTATGCAAAGTGATACATTTAAAATAAAATACTAGCAAAAAGATTATAGCAATATTATCATCAGGATCCTATATTATTACAGATAAGATTTATATCAAGAATACAGGGCAGGTTCAATATTAGGAAAATTATAGGCCTAATCAATCATATCAATTACGAAAGCAGCAAAATTATATAATTAACTCAATAGATGAAGAAAAAAATTGACAAAATACTATACCCGTACTTAACTATTAAAAACACTAACAAGCATAGAAAAAAAAAAGAACTTTCCTCAAAATAAGTAGTATCTATTTAAAGTCATCAGTAAGCATTATTATATTATAGGGATAAACTGAAAACCTACCCAATAAGATCAAGCATGAATTAATTAATCTTTGCGATGCCCATTATGATCACTATTATTCAATGTAATAGAAATAATATCCATAATAATAAAAGAAAAAAGAAACTGAAGGTATTAGAATAGGCAATGAGGAAACAAAGTTATTGCTCTTTGCAGATGATATGTATGTATTTATTGGTATATAATTGAATAAAGAAGGTTCAGTGGCTGAGAGGACGACGCAGCAAAGCACTGTGGAGTGCTCAGGGCATGTTGGAGCACAAAAGACAACAAGACCATCCAATGCATCTGAGGAAGTCTCCAGGTGTAACAACCTTTCCTGCCACTGGACCCAGGCTCCCAACACTGAGAGAGTGGGACTGTCTCTGTGCATCGACTTTTCCACTTAAATCTCTTTCACGCACAAGTGTCTTTGTGCACACTTATCTATCATAGATGAAAATGCACAAAGACAATCGTCATCCTCGGTTACTGAGAGACTATGACTACTACTACTCCTACTACTAATTGAATAAAAGTTTCTAATAATTACTTTAATTTTCTTTCTATTGGTAGTGAATTTACCCATTCTATTTTTGATAGTGGTAATTTGGTTTTCTTCTTTCTTTTTTAAAAATCAAATTAACCAATGGTTAAAACTAGTTATCATAAGGACCCTATATTATGGTTTTCTTATTTTCAGTTTTTCCATTTCCTCAGTTTTATTTTGCATATGTTTTTGTTTCTTAAATGTGTTTGTTGTAATCAAAAGATTGTAAGTTTTTGTTATTTTATCCAACCTGTCACTCTTTTAAAATTTTATTGAATTATTTAATCCATTCACATGCAAAATTATTAGGATTAACTCTTGATTTGCTCCTCCTATTAAACATTTGGAATTTTGCTTATTAGTTCCTTTTCCTTTTGTGCTTTTATCTGGTTATTCTGTTTTTTCTTCTCAGACAAGTACATTCTCCTTTCTTCTTTTTCCTTAAACCAATCTATTCACTAGGTTAAAAAAAATTTTTTTTTGTACCTCTTTCTGGAAAGAATTTCTCTTGCTCTTTTCATTGTAGCCTCTCTATTTTAGTAGATAGAAATAGCAGCTTCATTCTGTGGTTCTGGACCCCTATAATTATTCAATTTCTCTTTATTATCTGTATTCTTCATATTCATATAAGCAAGGCTTCGGAGGTATCTATTATGGGCTCTCTCGTGTAGGCAGTTTGTGCAGTAGAATTTGAACCATGGATTTCCTTTTCTCATTGTGCCTCACTCCCAGAATGTCATTTTCTATGGGTGACAGGACACTACTTCATAGGAAGACCTTGCCACCAACACCATGTCCCTGATTATGCAGTCTACTACCCTTTCCCTTGTTATTTTCTTTTGTCACTATCATCTGCTTTGCTGAAATCTGTATTTGTAATGGAGAGGTCACAAGATCAAAGATTTTGGAAACAACTGAAATTTTAGGTTCCAGTCTGGACTACAATTACTTGAGAGGACCAAGAGACAAGGTCAGAAGATAGTGAGTCCAAGTTGAACCTCAAAGAAAAAGATGTCCTGGACATATTTAATGTCCATAGTTTTTCATTTATAATTAATCAAAGATTTTTAAGGTAGTAAATTTACCCTGGACTGCATCCTGAGCTACATTGCTTTTTACACATTATGCCATACCTTCATGCATTTTTTGTAAGTTTGATATGAACTGAACTGTTAAATCTAACTGTGTGCCTTGAAGTTTGCAGCTTTGGGGTTTTTTCTGAAGGCAATCTATGAATTTTTCCTAATGTTTTTTCATTTTTTGTGTTTAGCAGTTCTGAGAATCTTTCTTATATTGTTTCTTATATTATGATATTCCATTTGTGTGTGTATGTGTCTTGTGTTTTTCTCAGAGACCCATGATCCTTAGGTTGTCTTTAGATATCCTGTCTCCAAGATCAGTATGTTTTAGATAGTAAAAATATTTTTAAATGTGATTTTTTTCTCCTCTTCTATATTGTCCTTCATTTCGAAATAGTTTTATTCCTAATCTGTTTCTCTGCTAAGACTTGCCACTGAAGATTCAATTTTTTCTATTCCATCCATTATTTTTACTGTGCAGATTATAAATTCTGCTCTCATAAATTTAATTTCTCTTTGAAACCTCTAAGTAACAGCAAGTTGTAGTTCTTAAATTCCATAAGATCCTCTGTCTCATCAATGTAGATGCCCCAAGATTGAGGGTTTTGGAAAATGAACTAAGATTTTAGGTTCCAATATAGACTGCAATTACTTGAAAGGGTCAAGAGGTAAGGCCAGAAGAAGACAGTAAATCCACAATAAATCCAAGTTGAGCCTCAGAGAAAAAGATGTACTGACCACATTGAATGAATATTTAATTTTCCTTAGTTTTGCAATATTTAATTTTCCTTAGTCTGCAATATTTATTCAGAGATGCCAGAATTAGTTTACCACATCTAAAGGTCACTTCTAATGTTGGTGTCTTCCCTGTGGATTTATCTATGTATATTCAAGATCTTTGTATTTTCCCTGTCCGAAGATCTATGGTAATTTTAGTCTTTTCCACTGTTGTTTCTCACTATTACTCACTTTCTAACTCTCTCCTCTCTAGTGGTGATTTCCTTGGGACCTGGATCTCAAAGCAATGCAAGGCTAACCCTCCCATGCTGGTCATTCATGGTTCACCCACCTAGTCTCTACCTCAAGTGACTTTTGTGGGAACAGAACTGGTTCCAGCTGGATGCTAGGCTCTTTCTCTCAGGCTTAGTAGAGTTTTGCACAGTTTCCCCTATACATGGTGTCCTATCTTGATATTTTGTTTTATTCCTTCTGTTCCTCAGTTTTCTGGGCTTTCTACAATAATTCAGAGAATTTCCACTGATGCTATGTATAGTTTGGGTTTCTGAGGCTCTAGGAAGAAAGGTGGGATGTGAAGTTGAGCTCTATATTAAGAAAAAAAAAACAACCCTCTCCCTTTCCCTCCCCTCTGCTGCAGAGATCTATTGCAGTACAGAGTATTATCATGACCTTAGCTACTAATGGGGGAGTGGAGAAACAACTGTATTATCAAGACTTTATTGTTTCAAGGTCTATAGAGAAAGTTTAAATAAAATTGGTAAAGGGTCTCTGAGGTGGTTTGATCATTGTCTGTTCAAAGTTCAAAGGGTATTCTTCTCCCTAGGTATTTCATTTTGTATGTGTCATTTCTTCCAAGTATTGCGGTAGAGGCATGGAAAGAGAGAGGACTTGTAAGCCAAGATGCAAGAAACAAGCTGGGGACCTAACCTGCCTGTCAATCAAGAAGAAGGTTCTTCTTGGTTGGAATGTTCCCAGGAGTTGGCAGTTGAGCTGACCAGGGGAGGGGACTTGGAGTCACTCTCTCTGGAGGTTGAACCTGGAAAAAGGCCCTTGTGGGGCTGACTTGGTTTTGGGGTTCTCTGATTAAGGGGAAACCTCTATTCTTTCTGAGATTTGACTGATCAAGAGTTGGAGGAAAGCCAAGCTGAAGGAGAGACTTTGAACTTTTTTTCTCTCTGGGGTTAAACTGAGAGACTTTGGACATTGTTTTTTCTCTTGAGGAGTTGTCTCAGACTGAAGAACCCTTGGGGGGGCTTCAGAAATTAAGCTGAGAGACCTTGCTGATTTTGTGAGGAAGAAGAAAGAAGATTTTAAACAGCTGTTGTCCTCCATCTCTGACTGTCTCTCTGTCACAGTTAGTGACAAGACTGATTATTTCCATAACCCTCCTAAATTCTCCTTGTAGTTTAGGGAAATCCTCATCCCTCTTACCTCAGTTTCCCATCCTGTTATCACAATAAACCTCTTACCTGAGAAAGAAAACCAGAGAATTTTATAGTCCACTCAGGAGGGAGGGAGGGAGGGAGGGAGGAAGCCAAAGGCTTCCAGAAGAGGGTGGTTAAGGGAGGGAGGGAGGGAGGAAGGAGGTTAGGAAATAGATTGATCCCTCAGCCATCAGTAGGGATCAGTAGGCAAACCCCAGAGCATTCCCCAAATCGGTTCCCCTGTTTACCAGTATTCCTGTGTGGCAGCATCCCTCAGCATTTCTCATTCCTACCTCCATTTCAACCAAGCAGCTTCAGGTTCTCTTAGCAGTTCTCCAGTCACAGACAGTCAGAGAACAGCAGTCATTGCAAAAGAAACAATTTCCTCAGTTTACCTTTCTCTATTTCAGTACTCTTATAGTTTTTGTGGGCAGGACATTTTTTTTTCTCTAAATCTCAGCTTGATTTATTGTGGATATATTTTCTTCTTCTGGTCTTAACTCTTGGACCTCTTGAGTGATTGTAGACCAGTTGTGATACCCACACTATTTACAGAGGTTTTAGCAAAAGGAGATTCTAAGGGTGATAATGATATAAGTAGCCATTTTTACTTTATAACATTAGATACAAACTTAAGCTGACATTTAAGCCTATGGTATTTATTTATTCATTTGTGTTGGGCATTTTCTCCTTTTTACTCATACCTTCAATCTCAGTTTCTGGAATTGGGAATATGGGCTTGGACTCAGGTTCTACTTCTGTACTCTTGGATGATGTGGTCCTGCTTGATCTTCAATTCAAGAGCTGAATAGGTTTCATCTTCTGCAGAAATTTTCTGGTCTTGTTTCATTCTATGATTTGGGCCAAGGCTGCCTATGTGGTGAGTTATACACAGGCTGCTTGAATGTGAACAGGTGTGAGTTGCCTACCTGCTTCTCTTGCTCTGTCTCCTGCCTTGGATGGGATCTCTGAATTGTCCTTGTACTAAGTTTGGCCAATGGTCTGCCCCTTTATCCTTCTAAGGATGGGGCCATTCACTTGCCTGCACTAGCTCCATCAGTCTGTTTCACTCTTGGACATCCACCTCCCATATCTTGTCTCTGCTATATATTTCTATAGGAATTCTGGAAGTCTTTTTTTTCAGTCTGTAGCCAATTTTCCTTGGCTTTGTTTATATTGTTCCTTCTGATTCATTTTAAGGACATCCCTCAGGTGTTTGTGAGGGATCTCGGCTCCTCTGAGTCCTTATACCACCTTCACATTGTTCCTATGAAAGCTCGTACCTATGAACTTGACATTTCTATATGAAAGAAACCATTAAGGTTATTTGAATAAAAAAAAGTTGTTTGAAAATTCAGTCCCCCACATGTAAAAAAGAGGGAAAAAGTTGCAGTTAAGCAATTTTATTATTTTCATAATTTGTAGTGAAAAGTTCTCCAACATCAGAGGGAAATGATGCCAGTAATACAAAGCTGATATATCCAATGTTCTTTCCACTTTCACTGCACTATATATGCCTTTTGGATGGACTTAACTAAAGATGCAAGTCTTCTCATTTAGGTAACTGCAGTGAAAAACAATCTATTTTAACATCGAAATGTGTAAATTCCAGTACAGGAAGGCAGTTGACATTAAATAAATTAAAAGCCTCTTTAAAGTTTCTCTCCATTTACAAATATATATATATGTATATATAATTGCAGCAAACTGTACAAGCACAAAATTCTCAGTTAAAACATTTACAAGAACTTTTGTGTTTTTGTTGTTATTGTTTTGGTTTACAAAAGTTGATATAGTTTAATTATCTATCAACTATAATATAATAAAATACCCAGAAAATACATAGAAGTATGATTATTCCATGCTTTCTCATAAATCAATAGTAGATACAAATTAAGACATTTTCCTAGCTTAGGATATTCTCTAATCAAGCCGTGGCTCAGGAAGAAACTAATGTACAGACATTAGTTACTCTTTGTTAGAGGAGACACTAAGTCACTCAGTAAAGAACGACCAGAATATGATAAAAGCAACCAATGAAAGTACAAAGACTACATAAATGAATAACATGACTATTCACAATGTTATATTGATACATAGGTCTTCATATGGCAATTGCCCATGAGATTAATACATAATCAACAATGGGCACCTTTATTCAGAGAAATAGTAAAAAAGAAACAACAAAGCTTATGAATAAATGTCTATCACTTATATCTAGTAAAGTAGAAATAAATTTCTTAGATTATCATATCAAAATCTAAAATCTCAATTCAGTTTCTAAAATCTTGATCTTATGACCTCCATGCTTCTGGTACAAGTTTTAGCAAAGCAGGTTGTAAGAGTGATAGTGACTTAGGTAGTCATTTTTACTTAACAAGATTAGATCCAGATTTAGGATGGTAATGAAAGAAGTTGCTGCAGTAAGTGATGCCCTGGTTCTTTGGCAATTATCTCTTGAAGGAAGCACTGAAAAGTGTGCATTGGAAAGAGTGCTGAACTTGGAGTTAGTCATAGGACCTGAGTTCAAATCCTAACTTTTCCACTGACCACTTGAGTAATCCTGGAAAAGTGATTTAGCTTTCTCATCTGTTATATGAAGGGATTGGACTAAATCCCTTTGAACTTATCATTCCTTTGAGATAGACATAAGTCTTTAGGAAGCTACAAGAGAGACATGGTTGATATGGAGCTAACTTCATTAATAATCACAACTAATGATCAGACTTGAAGGGTTTCAAAACCCTTTCCTCACACCAAGCCTTTTAGGAAGAAACACTTCCAGATGTGGCTCTTTCAGCAGACTCTTGACCAGACTTCCTATGCCAGTTCTTCAGCACTCCAAAGGGAAGAGCTATGATTTCAGCAGTGTGGGTTACCCAGAAAGACTGGATCACAATTGCCCTGGGCTTTAAGCGTTTAAACATCTGACATTTTAAAATGGACATTGACTGGATTGGCATAAAAACAATCCATTGTTTCTTAAGAATACATCTCTTTCCTTCTGCCTGTCCCTCTCTGGTAAGAATTGCAACCTTCCCAAAAGGCTCTTTCACAGTATCATATATTTTTTATCTTTTAGAGTTAAAAAGAAAAACCATGAGGACATTTACAACCTACCACTGACCAAATAAATCCTAATACAGCAAATTTCAAATGACTGTTGAAATTCTTTCACTCAATGGGAAATTGATCATATTAAATGCTGATTAAAATAAATGGTCTATCTTCTGGGATAGATAGTTTTACATAGTTGGCAATTTGTTTGGATTTTAGGGGCTATTTGGTAACTGAATCTGACTTGCCATAAGAAGAGAAAGTGCAAGTCATTTTTTCTAACCATAAAACAATTCCTTTATGTATCCAGTTCTATAAAAGTTTAGAGATAATCAGGTACCCAAACAAGACTTCATACTTGAAACGATTCCAATATTTGTGCTGCATTTATCATCTCAGGATAGAAAATCAGGGTCTTATACTGACCCCTTTCTATAGCAACTGAATCTGAAATTAAATCTACTTAATGTCAGTTGCCTCTACTATTGTTTTCTTGGATTCAGTTTGATAGAGTGGCCAGTCACTCATTTCTAGCATACACTGTTGCTTTTTCCTTGAAATTTATAATAATGCTTCCTTAACATTGGCTCTCCCTTTCTTCATCTCTTGAAACATTATGTTTGTCAGAAAAAATGAACTCTATTTCTTCACAAATAGACACTCCCATGTACTTCCTTACCTAGAATTGTCTTCAAATTCTTATGCCATTTCTAAAGGGACAGCACATAAACATACCAGACTTCACATACTCTAAGAAAATTTGTGATAGTAACCTACTATGCGGAGTTTCTAGCAATGTGTAATGCAATCTGAACAAGGGCAACACACCATACTTTGATCACATTCCAAAGCAAAGGGGAGATCTTCAAATAGTTTACAAATATGGGTATTTGGAGCTCACCCAATTCATGAAATACATATGAAATAACTAGAATTGTAGAATGAGCTAGAAGGAACCCCAAGATTATGAGGTTTATCCCCTCCTTCATTTAAAAGATGAGAAAAGAGGTGAAACAATTTGCCAATTTAACATTTTAACAGAGGCAAGTCAGTGTCTAGAACATAGCAAATGTTCACTTCATTTACTGAATGTATGTGAATGAATGGATAAACTTGAATCATTAAAAGGCTGAGAGGGTGCTAGACCCCAGGTTCTTTCAGTCCAGTGTTTTCCTCATTATGTCTTACTGCTTCCCATTTGTATATTTTCTCTAATTAGCCAAATGCAACATATCAAACAAACACATACTGTGTGTCAGGCCAGTGCCACAGACACCAGAAATACACAGACAGAAATGAGATAGTCTTTGCCCTCTAGGAGCTTATATTTTAATTGAGGAAGACAATATAAGGGAATGTGGTCACTAAAGGAAACATTTTCCTGGGACTCGGTGCCATAGGGAAGGTCATTATGTTGCCCTTTACAAGAGCAATGGTAGCACAGATTTATTACTCTTCTAAGAGCAAGAGCTAGAAAGTATGCTAGGGGCAAGAACGTAGGATGGTAGAGATGGCAAGAGTTGTAATATTGGAATATAGTCATGTGGTCTACTAGATGTACTTCTTGTGGGAAATTCTCTACCTACTCATTTACTGGTTAAAAAGTAAATGCCAATCCCTAGTGACATAAAAGCTTGTTTCCTTAGTCCAATCAAGCCTATTCTCAGGGGAGAGTTACTGAATAAATAATTTATAGGTGCTGAAGTTTATACCATTTATGCAGCATTTTTTTTTAGTCAATTGACAGCTAAATCTTAAGCCAATGAAGAGAGGAAGCAAACATTTATTCAACATCTAGAATAGGGTAGGTATTATGCTAGATGCTGGGGATACAAACTTAGTCTCTTCCGCCCCAGGTAAGTTAGTTGACTGTTCCCTAAAAGGAGTCCCCATGACAGGGGATGCGACTCCTGATTAGTTGAGACTGCTAAACCAATGATGTATGAGAAATTTGGAAAGAACTGAGCCAAGAGATAAGGTAGGAACTTTTGAATGGCTCAGTGAGGTCCCTGGAACCATAGGCATGTGGGAAAAGCTCCCTCTCTCATATATCCATTAATCTCTTCTCCCTACCCCCACTCCCACCCCTAGAGATTGTTAAATGTATCTTTCTATCTTTCCTTGGTTTATTTGAGATTTTATGTTGCTTGAGTTGAAAATTTACTTTTACTCTTGTTATGCTATACCAACTCATATAATCCTTACAATTTCTGTTTTACAGTTATCTTAGATAAATATGTTTGCTCAATATCTGTGATTATCTTTTGTGTGTTGGTCCAGAATAGACTGAATGTTACCCTCCTCTTTGGAGTAACTAGGGAAAGTGGCTTTTATCCTGCCCCCTTAAAAAGCATCATACTCTTTACTGAAAATATTTAGTAGGTAGAAATAATTCTAGCCCAATATACCCTTTGAGGAATGTATGACAAATTGTAGTTTAAAAAGCTATTGTTCTGAATTATGGGATTTCTCTAGATGAGGTTTGCAGTAAAATGATAAGCCTACAAAACCTTCCATTTACGGTCTCAGGAAGTAGCCTAAGAATGATCTTGAATATGTGGCTAAACTTTAAAATTGTCATTCAGAGACCTCTTCAAGATTCTAGCTTTCTTTTCTCTTTAAATAATGTTGACTTTTCTGACTGTTCTAGGAGCCAAAGTGATCTCACTGATAACTGAAAGATTATGGATTCAAAAGGAAATTGTGGGTTCGATTTAGAAGAAGAAATGAGCTTTAAAAAACCAGAAAAAGGAATAGGGATTAGATTTGGGATTTTAAAACTGAGAAGTTGGTTTCTTTTTATGAGTGCAACGAAATGTTCTCAATTATATGTTCACATAATTAGATAATTTGGTCACTGACTTGCTACAAAATAGTAATCTATCCTTTACTTTTTGCAAAAACTTTACCAGTGACAGGATAATAGTTGCCACATATGAAAGAAAATAACTATGTGAACTGAACTGGAGGAACATGGTCAGTGAGCATTCCTATATGGGCTCTGGAACATAAGCTCATCTATGAATACATGTATGCAGAAGCAAACACACATTCTCCCCACTTACTTAGAGAGTGGCCTTTGTTTAAACTGCATTCTGAAAGGCTTTAAGAGTAAGTCAAACTCAGTTGGAATATTAAGCACTTGCAGAATTTTCTCTAAATTTCTGGTAGGCAGGAAGCCTAGTTCAACATACAAAACTGCTCTTCATAGCCTTTGGCCACCAGAGGAGTATAAATAAATGAATGGCAAACTGACATTTTGTGAATTGCTTTCAAATTACCTTTATAAAAATAAGGAGACCTCCTCCTAACAGTCAATGTTCTAGTAATACTTAAAATCAGAATTTTTGTTTTTCAATTCACAATAGAGATAAAGATTCACAATAGGAAAACTCTTTATTTTTAGTCACATTCAGAAGCAATCTAAATTCCAATTCACTAGTTTCTTTTCTCCCTCTCTTTCCACCCCCCTTTCTCATTACTTTGTCTCTCTATTTTCTTTATAAAAATCTTTCGGAATGAAATGCATTGACAGTGCAAACAAAAGTCCATTTAAAAATAATTACTTGAGTTAAGCACTCAGAAAAATCTCTTGCAAGAGGTTATCTACAAGCACAAGACTCCACTGTCATATTAGGATATACTTTTAGCACCACATTCTTATTCTCATCAAAGAATAAGATACTGAGAGAAGACATTTTTTCTGGCACACAGCAGGGCTCAGGGATCCCTGGGATGACACCCACAGCTCTCACTATGCTCTGGATAGTGGCATGATTGGATGGCTTCAGAGACTAGAAAGAAAAATGGGAAGAAAAAAACAGATGTCGGTTAGGTAGAATAATTTTATAATATAACTTTGATTAGTCAGAATATTCAAATAAACCCATTAAGAGGAAGATAAGAGCTGTGAGATATTAGGCATCTAATCATCAAACTTCCAGGACATATCCTGAGGTTACCATACATCCAATCTGACCTTTTATACCTCCTATACTTATGTCAATAGTACTTATTTTTTATAATAGAGTTCATAATTATGATCTTAGAACACTATAAGGACATATGTTCTAAGAAACTCTAATTATGCTTTGCTTACTATACTTACTTAAGTGGGAAACTGGTCTAATGCTTTTTAGGGGAGTACTTATTTTTAAAAGAAGTTCTTAATCAAAAAAGTTGATGGGTATGCTTCAATGGACCAGAAAATAATGCAGGTTAGTTCCCAAATACCTCATATGTGAACCCATAATCCCTCTGGTCTTCACACTGCAATGCTACTGCTCTGAGTCACTTCCAGGTGGCAAAGCTCCTCCCTCCATCTCTATCCATCTTGATCATATATCCCTTTATTCAATTCTGCCCATCTTATCCACCATGCTCTCTGGAATTCTTATTCCACCATGAAAAACTACCCTTCATTATGGAATTTTTCCTTGGATTCTCTCTACTTGCACTCACTGAGCTCTAGCTTCCTCCAAACAACACTATATCACGGAACATACTTCATGGCAATGGTTCTATCTTTTCTCATATTCTCCTTCCCAGTGGTCAGGAAGGGGAAGTTAGAGTGTTCATGATTCCTCATTGCCACTTGCAAATCCTCACCTTGTCAACATTACTTGGAAACTTCTTCTTGCTTGCCCTTAGTATTTTCTTAAGCCATTACTCATGCTCTGGCTTTACTTTTCTTTTAACCAATTAAATTTGCAGTCCTCCATTGGAGAGTCCATTGCCGACTCCAGCACCCGGCCAATTGGTGTCCTCTGCTCCCATTCCGCATATATTCTTTCTGAATGTATGTGCTGTTTCTTCCAAAGGAATGTGAGCTCTTTGGGGAAGAGATTGTTTCATTTTTGTCTTTAGTTCCCCAGGATATAATATTGTGTTTGGCACAGAATAAGTCTTTATTTTTATTTTTTTGTTTTCATTTGATAAATATTGGATTAAACAAATAGAACAAAGACAGAAGGAGTCTTTTGGAGGCATTTTGTTTGCTTATGCCAAGGAGGTGATGGAGCACTTCCTCTCAGGATCACAACAGTTTGAGAGTATATATTTAATAAATGCCTTTTGTCTGATTGGCAATATTCCTAATTCATCATCTAATTGGGATAGGTGTGTGTATATATGTATGTGTATGTATATATACATCACATGTGTACATACACATATACAAACATATAGATCCACATATGCCATATAGCTGTGCATTGAGAGGGGAGGTTATGTCGGGACAAAAACCGTGGGGTTTTTTGTTTTTTTGAGATTTTGATATTTGCTCTATCTGTGAGGGTCATTTCCTATTGAAAAGCAAAAGAAACTGAAGTATTCCTTACATATTAATGAACTATATTATATAGTTCTACAGTAATAAAACAGAAAGAGACCTGATTCTGGAGTCTGAGAATCTAGGACCAAATCCTGCCTCTGGTAGTTACTACCCAAGTGGCCTTGGGGCTGTAACACCCTCCCTGGCCCTCAGTTTCTTCCTTTGACAAAGAGGCAGTTGGATTAGGTAGACTGAGGTCCCGTCCAACCCTAGAGCTCCCTCCGAGGTTGTTGAGAGCTAGCGAAGATGATTTACCTTCTGGCCACTAGGTACCGCTGTTGCCCCACAGGTTTCGATTTCTAAATGTTGACATTCATGTGGTTACTACCTCTCAGGAATAATCTAAGCTACAAAATAGAAGGTTATCACATGAATCCCCAAAGTTTGACCAGAGAAGCTTGGGGAAAGCTATTTTCTGGGAAAGAGCCTAACCGGCCCATTACTGCTCGTGTGGAACAACATGTGGTTTTGTTTAAAATATCCCGGCCAGCTCAGAGCAGAGCTCACATTGCCCAAGGGCTGGGAATCCAGAAAGGAGAGGTATTGCCAGAGTGATGAGTTGAGCATTCCCTCTTCTATAGTACATGATGCATATTTTCAGATTGCTACCTCTCATAATAGCTTTTTAAGGGGGCTGGCAAAAACCTCTTTAAAAATGTGTTTATTTTAAATAAATTTAGAAGACGAAACATTAGCAACTTGCCCAAAGTAACAGAGCAATCTGATGGTGGTAAAATTGTGGTGAATTGTGGTGTCTCCGATACCTCCTTTCCAGAGGCGTTCCCCAACAAACGACTATTTTATTTCATTCTCAGATTCCAAAATAGGGAGATAGAGCAAGTTTGGGGTTTTTTTACAAACAGAAAAAACGAAGTGTTTTACCATGTATGAGACATGAATGTGTTGGCTGTGTCTAATTTTTACCATTGGATCTCACTCTGCATATCACCATGGGAATTTGGAGGAATATATGGACATCTCTGTTAGCCTTCTCACATGATTCTTAAGGATCGTGTAATGACCACATAACTGTCTATGCTTATATAAACACATAGAGTAGATAAACACTTCCTTCAGCTGTAGCAGTATCTTAATTATATATATAAATATTTATAATTTGTGTCTACAAAGAAAACTCTCATCATGACAATAAATTTGCTATGATATGGATGCAAAGAGATTCTTCAAAATGAGTCACCTGAATTTGCATGCCCTGCAGCCCTTTACCCCATAAGTTTTCTTGTGGTGACTTTTCATTTTAATATTTCAGTAGCTTCTTTAAGCTTTAATCATTGTGCAGGATGGCAGTCATTTAATTGATGAGAAATATTATATTATTTTTCCTCATAACATCACAGTCAATATAAAGCAGATTCAGGAATTCATATGTTAACTCATAAACCAGGGGCATACTCTATTGCCATGGCATAGAGTATTCATGAGGAATAATGGACACCTACTTAACCAAAACTTAGCAGGAAAACACCTGCATAAAGATGGCCATCTTCTTGGGACCCCTCAAACTCTGAAATGTAGATCTTGCTGTCTTTCATGAAGAATTTGTGCCATACAAACATCTTCCAGTGACTAGGGTCATTTTCAATGGGGCTGGCCTGGGAGAAATACAAGGTAAAATCCAACTATCTCATTTTGCCTTGCTCTAAAAAAAAATACTTTGCATTGACAAAAATGATGAGTTCTGTGCATGTGACACAAGATAGATATGGAAAATATTCATGGGTGTTTCCTCAGACATTCCTTCTCTTTGGCTTGAATTCAACCTCACAAATCATGCAGTCAGAAAATGTTAGTAGTCTCTGGTGGGCTTACTGGAATTTAAGCACAAGTCTTTGATTTGTGTTAATTGGTCTTATCAGGATTCCCCCAATGTATCTTAGGAATGTAATGTGTTTAATGCATATTCAGTCTATTTTCCAGGGAGCTGGCTTTCTTCTTCTTCTTCTTCTTCTTCTTCTTCTTCTTCTTCTTCTTCTTCTTCTTCTTCTTCTTCTTCTTCTTCTTCTTCTTCTTCTTCTTCTTCTTCTTCTTCTTCTTCTTCTTCTTCTTCTTCTTCTTCTTCTTCTTCTTCTTCTTCTTCTTCTTCTTCTTCTTCTTCTTCTTCTTCTTCTTCTTCTTCTTCTTCTTCTTCTTCTTCTTCTTCTTCTTCTTCTTCTTCTTCTTCTTCTTCTTCTTCTCCTTCTCCTCCTTCTCCTCCTTCTCCTCCTCCTCCTCCTTCTCCTCCTCCTCCTCCTCCTCCTCCTCCTCCTCCTCTTCTTCTTCTTCTTCTTCTTCTTCTTCTTCTTCTTCTTCTTCTTCTTCTTCTTCTTCTTCTTCTTCTTCTTCTTCTTCTTCTTCTTCTTCTTCTTCTTCTTCTTCTTCTTCTTCTTCTTCTTCTTCTTCTTCTTCTTCTTCTTCTTCTTCTTCTTCTTCTTCTCCTCCTCCTCCTCCTCCTCCTCCTCCTCCCTCCTTCTCCTCCTCCTCCTCCTCCTCCTCCTCCTCCTCCTCCTCCTCCTCCTCCTCCTCCTCCTCCTCCTCCTCCTCCTCGTTTCATTTGGTCATGTCTGCAACTACCAGGAATAATTATGTCAAGCACAAAAGAGCAGAGTAGTAATTTGCTGACTTGGAGATATGCAGCCTGGCCATGAGCATCATTTGAATTTTTATTGTGCCTTTTGTGACATGATAGTATAAATTGCTATGCTGATCCATAAAAATATCTTTCACATATACAAAACCATACTATAGCCCTTTCTTTAGCAAGCACTTTTGGAAAATCTTTGCTTTCCAGAGAGTAAGACATCATTTTGGCATCCATTCTGTCACCACCTTGGACTACTTTAGTAATTCACTCTCCTCATCCCAGGGGTAAAGAGAGAGGAGTCCCAGAGTCCTAGAGGAGCCAAGCTCAGAACAGGGAAAGTCCCCTAATATTAATGAAGCTTTCTAGATGTGCTTAGTTCTTGCCTAAACTTTCCAGTTTTTCAGACAAAGTAGTCATTTTTGTAACAAACTGACTGAAACATGACGAGTAGCTTTGTGCCTTTTTTTGTTGTTGTTTTAGGTAATGTGGTACTGTGAAGAGAGAACCAACCTCAAAGTCAAAAGGACCTGTGTTCAAGACCAGCTTCTGAAACATAATGTCTATGTGACCCTGAGCAAGTCACAACCTCACAATAGTCTGTGTAACTCTTTAAGACTATAATTGCAGGAAAGGTGTTGACCTACTTTGGTTGAGGGGATTTTTTTATCCAGAAGTTCCTTTTACTGATGAAATTGTAAGTTCAGATCTTACTCCTACAGAGCAATATTTTTTTTTTAACTGGGGCCTGGGGACATGTCACTTGGCTGGCCATATGCCTTGCTTGAAGGTGAAATTACATATTCTGCTCTTAACTAAGCTAGAAAGGCTACATTTGGTAGAAAGCTCAGAAAAATCCCAATGACCTGCGCCGGTCAGACTTGCACCTGCCAAGCTTACAATGTCCTTGAGAGATTTGCTGTTCAGTTGAATTTGATTACAGATGCATTAGCAGGGGAGAGTATGTCATCAGCTAAAAGCTTTCATTCCTGACCTGGGACACAGGGTTTGGCCTGGCCTCAATGCTTCATGGTATTCCAGTCCAGCACACATGGGTGTGATAGTTCTGAAACCATCTAATTGAAAGCAGACAAAGGGCAAAGCCTGGAATTTGGAAAAAGCAGAACACAGCTGTTCTGCATTATAGAACAGGTTGTCAACTTTTGCAGATGAAGAGCTCAGCTATGTAAAAACTCGAGTCTAGCTCACTGGAGGGGCTAGGATGATGCATGTCCTGGGCAGCTTTTGTGCTGGGGTGCAAGTGATCCCATTTTGTACTGAATTGGCACAGCTCCACCACTTACTGGATTGGTCTAATCAAAAGCTTTTATTTTCCCTTTTCTCAAAATGTTCAACAATATTTCAACATAATATATCCTAGTACTCTCCAAGAGATTTTAAAGCAACATTTTGTAGAGATAGTAGTTATACCATTTTATTAATTATCATTGACAAGGTAGCTTCATAGTATTGCATTTTCCAGGTCCATTAACAAAGGGGAGAAAAAACTGGGAAGTCTGAGAAACAACAGAAAGTTTTAAAGGTTAGGCTGATCACCCATGAGGTGATGAGAGATTGAGAACTCAGCATAATGGCCAGACTTCCATCCTTCCCTTTGGCCATGGAAAACCTAAGGCTCCTAGATGTGATGCCTATCCAAGTTTTGACTAAAGTGATTCCGATTTCAATTGTTTCAACTGAACCACTTGTACTTCTCTTCATCTCCAAGGAATTGTTACACTTCAGGGGCATATCAGACTGGCTCTGGGATCAGACCAGATTTCAGACTTCGTGATGGTTCAGCATTTAAGGTCCAGTGGGAATGTAAGGAGCTAAGATCAGAGATTTAAGGGCTGCCATGGATTTTAGAGGCCATTTGCCCAAGTCCAGGGATCCTAAGTGACTAGTCTGACACCTCCCAAATAATGTAATGGAGTTAGGATTCAAGTTCAGATTCTCAGAATCTGCACCTAGTTCACTGTCTGCTACACCTGGTTATTGTTGTAAATATTCCCCTCCTTACCTTCCCCAATTTAAAAAAACTCCTTATTTTCTTTCTTTAGTCTTCCTTCTCTGGTTTTCTGTTCTCTTTAACCCAACACAATGGCCACAAATGCATTCTTCTCACACACATTTTCATCATTTTATTCTTTCTCTCCTCCTTTCCCCCACCTTTCTCTTGTTGACTCAATGGGAATCCCAGTATTAAGGAGGTGACCATAGCAGGAATAGGTCCCTTGGCAGTTGGAGCTGGGTTTAGGAGGAAGGAGAAAGGCTGCATATTTAAACAAAAAGTTAAATTGTAAATAGACTGATCCTCCCTAGACAGATCAAACCATGGATCTTTGGGCTACAACCAGGAAAGGGGAAGAGTTAGCACTTTGGATTGGGGTTCACAGAAGGTGCTGAGGCTATTGCCCATAGGCCTTCAAGTTAGGGATTGTAGCTTAGTCAGAGATTATCAGAGTCAACCACATTAGGTCTAAATTGAGACTGAACTCATCATGACTCTCTTCCAAAGTTGCAATGGCAGGCATATCAGCAAAATGCAGGTTAGTCATTTCATCTCAAATTTAAGACATCAGCATTTTTCTAGTTGCATTCCTGATTTGAGAACATTTTTTAAAATCACTATTTTCTTAATTGAAATTTGGAATTTGTAAAAGTTTTCATTGTATGAAATGCAAATGTTTAGAATACTTATTGTCAGTTTATGAAATATGGTAGAAACTGGGGCCATTCCCTGGGGAATCTGTCTTTTTTGATGGGCTAAATGCTAACTCTTTTCAGAAATTCCACAAAGAGAATAAAACCTCATGCAATTCCCTGGCATTTAGACTGAAACAGAAAACAAATCCTTAAGGACAGAGTCCTGGAAATAGACCCTAGGCTGGAGGTGTACAGTAGATTTTATTTCCTAAATATCACAGAATTTGGAATATGCAAATACTATTTTAAAAACCCATAAGTCTGAACTTGTCATTTGGGGAGTGGGGTGGGAAAGGAGATTTTTCAACTCTTGCCCTTTTTTCCATTATCTAATAGGAAAAGTTTTATTCATTTCAAGTTTTGCATAGAAAAATCTATTCCTGGTCTAAATTCCATTTATAGAGCCAACTTCTATTTTACAACTGAGATTAGAATTGTTAAAAGCTGAGGATTGGAGTGCAGATACTGGCTTAACAGAAGGACTTAGAGAGCAACTAGATTTTGACTGGATTTGTGAGGGGAAAGTCCATTGGAATTGTGAGACAGGGGAAGGGAGGATAGTAGATGTTTGCTTTTGTCAGGATACAGTGTAATGGTGTGATTCATTCTGATTTTGGAAAAGACAGACAAGTTCTGACAAAGTGAGATGGATTTTGGAACAAGTTCATAAAGCCATCTTACCCTCTTTCTTCACTTACTTTATGATTTTTGGCAGGGACATTCTTTTAGTATTTTGATTAGTACTTTGGCAGGGTCATTAAATTAAATCAGTTTAGAGATAATTTTAAGGGGTTACTTTACCTGGTCCATCTCTAATTCTGACCAACCCTGGAGCCAATTCTTTCACTAAAAGACTATTTTTTAAATGTTCTATATTGGAACATCAATCAGATGAACTGTTTGACCATGACTTTCCAACCATTCCCTTAAAAAATCTTTTGAAGATCATCCTTTGATGATATTCTACTTTTTTGCTTATTGTAGATAGATGCAAATTTACACATTACTGACCAGCCTAGGATGTATGTTTGGGTTCAACACACACAAAAAAATTTCCATACAATTTTTCTATATTTTTAAACCAATATTTATATCATACTACTTTAATAGCCCCTTTAAAGTAAGCATTATTATCTCTTGAGCTCACTAATGCAGTAAATAAGAGGGCAGGTGGATTTTGTAGACATGGGGAAAACCCAACCCAAATACCTTCTTATTCAATAGGATGGGCCTAAACTAAAAGCCAAAGAGAAAGTACCTACCTTTGGCATGGGGAACTGGCATGCTCCTGAACAATAATATGCATCAAAGGACTTTGGAGAGATAATCCATTCACTCCAACCAATATCTGCAAAATCCACTTTGAGGTACCGCCTAGCGCAGTTACGGGGTTCAATCCATTGTTTCCTCCGTGCCTTCTTTAAGGTCTGCTCATCAAATTGCAGTGTCTCACTTTTCTGGTGTGAGCCCTTTCTCTGCTTCTTTTTACTTTTACCCTTCTCAGCTGGTTGTATCTGGAGAGTCTTATAAGGCTTCCTCTTCTCCCAAGCTCCATCCTCCTTATACTGATATTCTGTGCCTGGAAGCTCATTGTTCTGCAGGGGCAGCAGGGGTCTGTTGATGGAGCGCTTCTTCCTCTGCTTCCTAGATAGAGCAGTCCTCATGTGGCTGTTCAGCTTGTCCAGGGCTCCAGTGGGAAAATTCCAATGTCCCTGGAGACTTGATACCACACTTTCTGATTCAGAAATAGACGAATCATTGGCATATACTAAGATATAAGGTTCAGAATTGGTCAGCATCCTCTTTGAAAGGGAGTGTCCTTCAAAAGTGATCTTGATTCCTATGAAAAACTCACCATTTGCTTTTGCTTTGGTCAGGATTTGAGTGATGTCTTTGGCTTGCCAGGCTAACAGGTCTCTATGTTGTTTAGCTACATTTACTAAAATATGGCCCAAGAACTGAGTTTGGTTCCCATCTGGTGTAAGGCTCCAGGCAGACAGGGCAATCTGTATTTGTTTCCTGTATCCATGATGAGAACAACCTCTGGGAGATATGCAGCTCAAACTAATGTTTTTGAGTTCTCCAATGGAGAAATGCAAGGTTGCAGACAAAATACTTTCAGACTTGGTTAGAGAAGTCAGGTTAAAAATATATAGCTCTTTGTTTCCCAGGGTCCCTAGGAAGGGCAAAAAAAGAACAGGAGAAATTCAAAATGCCAGAAAAGATCAAAGTAAAATCTAATCATTATTTCTGCTCTCTGAAGGGACATCATAAATGCACTGAGCTAATACTGTTGGAGAAAGAGCTGTGCCTACAAGTCACAGTAAGCCAGTTAAGTAATACATCGTGACAAAATAACACTTTCCCATATCATCTACCCTCATTTGGAAAATACTAAATGCCTTTTATTTGTATGTTGCTTCATCGTTATAAAACTCTTTCAAGTACACTTATAACTCCCAACAAACCCAGTGAGGGAAGTAGTGAAAACCCTTATTATCCACATGTTACAGATCTTAAGGTAGGAGAAAGTAAGTATCAAGGCCAAGATCATGGAGTTGGCAGCAGGTTACAAGGGGGAGAGCAATGGCTGAAAGAGAAACCTGGGTCTAGTTCCATCTTTCATAACCAATTAAGAAACGTTGGGCTTACCCTTTCCAGGCCTTCATTTCTTCATCTTTAAAATGTGGGAGTTGAACTAAAGAATCAGCAGGGCCCTCAGGTTATCTAGTCCTGCTCTGAAAAGGAATTCTCTTTCTGATGTCAGCCTCTGCTTGAAAACTATTAATGGTTTTCAATTTGAAACATATCAGATAAGATGCAACTCTGGAGAATTCAATCAAGTTTCATGGTAGTAAGTGCTACATTATAACTAAAAGAAAAAAATATTTTCTACTAATTTGGGGGCAGCACATTCTACTTCCAGAAAGTTCTCACTGTTAAGCAACTTTTCTTTCCTCAAATGTATCTTTTAACACAGAGATCTCTCCCAATGCTGAGGATGGCAACCCATTCTTGTGCCTCTTCCCGATGCCCTACCATAAGTAGGTTGTCCAATCAGCATTCCTTCCTGCCAATAATCTTAAATCTGTTCTCTATAACTCCTATCCATTGCTTCTATTTATGCTCTCCTGGGCCTTCCTAACAATTAGAGTGCTTCACAGATAGAAAAGGCTGTCTTGAGAAGTAGAGGGTTGCCTCTTGTCTTAAGGATTTCAAGCAGAGCCTGGTATTTCCTAATGGGGAGGCCCTACATGTTGGACCATATGACTACTAAGGTTCTTTTTGTTGCTCAAGTTCTAGGATCTTGTGAAGTACTTGAAAACAGCTGTCTTGCACTTGCTAAATCTCTTCTACAGGCCAAAAATCCCTAGTTCCTTTCATTGTTCCTCATCTTATGATCATTCAGGTTCCAGGACTTGAACCTGGGGATTCTGACCCTAACTTGAATGCTTTTTTCCATTATAACAAAAATGAATCATAACTTCCTGCACATTAGAGTAAACAGAATTAGGATGAAGAATGAAGATGGAATGGCCAAGCCAAAAGAAAAGTATTTGCTTTTACTGAGGAAATAAAGTACTCATTCAAATTGTTACATTTAATTTAAGTTTAATGTAGTGCTTTGCTTCTACTAGTCTTGAAATTTGGCTGAATTCTATGACATTCCATTAATATAGTTAGTGAGTTGAGTTTGTAAAACATATTTGTCATGTGTTTTAAAATAAAAAAATAGATTCTCTTCATTTTTCACTCTCTAAAGAGATAATTGAGGGAAGGAAAGAGGGTTCAGAATGGTACAGTTAACCAGCAAGTAGCCTGAGGTTTGAACTCTAGATTTGATTCCCAGATCCATAATCAAACCACTAGAATCCATGCTCTTACATATTTGTTTCAGGAAAACACACGCAACCATGAAATCATGTTCCTGATCAAAAACATATTTTAGTAAAAACAAAACATTTCTCTAAAGATGTGGAAATTTTAAAAAATGAGTTCATTGAGTTCCCTAAGCACAAGTGAAGTACAATGGGAAACATGTTTTACTCATTTTTAACAGTGTGTGAAGGAAAAGGAAGAACCTGCCATTGGTGCACATTTGTACAATCCATGACACCAAGATAATATTTTACAGACCTTTATAATAAAGTCATGGCACCAGACTTGTTCCCAATCTTTTGCTTTAATTCATACCATTCATCCGAGTATATATTTTTATCCAGATCTTTATGCAGGAGATTGAAATTGTTCTAGCTTAAAATGGAATAAAGAGAGATTACACTATACAGAAATCTAGCCACTGGTTAGTAAACAAACATAACTATTCAAAGGCTATGGGTGCAAAATCTTTACTGTCCCAATTAATTCTATTTATTTTTCCTTTATTTTGTTCTAAAATGTTTCTCTCTTAAGAATTTCTTAGGAGAAATCTTCTGGCAAAGTGGAAGATTCAAAAGTTGTTCCTCACTGAATAAAGATATGTGCCAAATTAAATAAGAGAATAGCAATTAAAATCGAAGAAATAAAAGTAACTTGGCAAGGTAATCAAAAATTTAAAAATATCTTATAAGACCACACACTATCAATTTAATTCCCTATTATATGCTCTCCATGCCTGACTTCACACTCCAGATTCCACAGTGTTCATCTGAATGGTGGTAGTTACAATGACTCTAAAGAAAGGAGAATGTTGGAAAGAAAGGAAGGAGACAAGTATTTATTCAGTGTTCACTATTTGCCAGGCCCTGTACTAAGCCCTGGGCATACAAAAAGGAAGATAGCTCCTGTCTTCAATGAGTTTCTCTTCTACTGGAACTAGTGTGGAGACAACACACTAAAAGGAGCCAAACAATCTGATTGGGGTGAGGAGGAAATTCCCAATGACAGGGAATTTTTCATTTAGTTTTGAAATCTAGAAGTTGAGAACAAGGTGGGAGAGGAATGAAGACTGGCTTTGGCCCTTCCACAAAATGGAGGACCCAGAAGGAAATGAGCAGTGGGAGAAGGAAGAAGGCCTTACAGAGGGGTATTCCTGATTAAGAAGGCAGCAGTAGTGACTGCTGAGGAGTCCAGGCTGAGGAGACTCCAGGTCCTGAGGGAAGTTTAAGAATGAGATAGCATCCTTTGGCTGTACAGAAGCCAGGAATAGGGCTGGGAGCTGCTTGATGCAGCCCTAATCACCAAAACAATGTCTTTTGTAACTCAGTAAAGTGTCTGCCTTGGCAATAACTTAACCATACTCTTTATTCCCTCAGCAAGTTCAGGATCTATGTCCCTAGAGGAAACAGTAAATCAGCACAAATGTTGGCTGAAAGAGCAAAGGAAAAAAAATAATACAACGAATACAAATAAGATGGAGTAAGAAAATCCTACAATAAAACTGATAAAAATGTATAATTCAACAATAACTACAAATAGAGCTTTAGAAAGGGAAAAGAAAGCTCACTAGAACCCACAGAGTAATTTAAAGGACAAAAGAAATTGCTTTTAGAAGTTGGGAGACTAGCAAAGTTAAAAAGTTCTTGAGGTAGGGTGGGGTGGGGGGTGGGGGTAGGAAAGGAGGTCCTAAAAAGAACTAAAAAACTCAATATATTATGCAAATCCAAAAGATAAAATTTTAGAATAACATAGAAAAAATATAAAAACAATTAATGTAGAAAAATAGGGCATAAAGATAAAAATCTAAAAATCACTAAGTTCCCAGAAGAGAATAAAAAAACCAAAAATCTTATGTCTTATTTCAAGAAATCAAGAAAGTAAAAGAAAATCACAAAGTATTCAAACAAGAGGGCAAGGGATAGATAGATTTCACAAACTATCCTCAGAGAGAAACTAAGGACAATATATCCAACAATGTATTACTATGTTTCAAACCCTAAAGGTAAAGAAAAAATAAATGTTGCAAGTACATATAAAGAGACAGGTACCATGCCCAAGAAATCCAGCACAAGAAATGCAGAACAACATTTCATCTATAAGAAAGGAAAGGTTCAAATGCAACATGATATATTTAATGGGAAAGAACAAAAGGCTTTCAATGTTTGGGAAAACTAAAGCTATGAAGAGACTAACAAGACAAATGCAACAAATAAGAGAAATGAGGGGGGAAATGAGTTCAAAGATTGTAAAAGGTATCCAGTGCTTATGTTTCAAAAGGGGAGGAGATAGCTATTGTCCTTTCAGAGTTCAATCATCTCTAAGGGACAATGAAAGAATGAAACAAGCTATGATCTTGGAAGTTTAAAAATCTAAAAGAAATAGAAAAAAGGGCATATTAAGAAAGGGAAAAGGGTGGTGAAAAAATTTTACTATTTATTGAAAATGGGACAAACACAGAGATAAAAGGGGAGTTGAGGGAAGAGAGCACCTCAAGAAGTTCCTCAATTAACTTGAAATCATAGGATAGCTATAGAATCAGCCAGGATAGCCAGCTCTCAAAATGAATCATCTCTTGCAGTCAAGAAGAGTCAAATATGATGGAAGAACCCAAGAATTATTCTTTGCTTTTCCCTTTGTACTTCTTGCAGAATGCAGTGATGGAGGGAGGTAAGGATTCAGAGAGGAGAGGTGATTTCTGTCTTCACCCATTCACAATAGTGGCTTACAAAAGAGCATCTTGTTCAATAGCAGACATCCTCAGGAGGGAATCTTGGCAGTTGTATTACAGAATTGAAAGATGTGAAGAGATGAAAAGAGGAAGCCTGAACAGAGATACTGAATCCAGAGGAGAACAGCAAGAGGAAGCAGAAAAAACACTAGGAGCCAGTAGTAGCAGAGGTATACCTTGGCCACCCATATTTCTTAAATGCATGGTTCTGTGCATGAGTACATGCACACCTTTATATCTTGTACTATATTTGTGAAAGAAGGTGCACATGTTTGGTGGGAGAGGGAGGTTTTTGCTAGAACTATTCATACTATGCAATTTCAGTAAATGCCTTTGCCTTAAATTAATTGTTAAATGTTCAGTCATTCAGGTATATCCAGATGTTTGTGACACCATGGACCATAGCTATTATATGAGGTTTTCTTGGCAAGGGTACTGGAATGGCTTGCCATTTCCCTCTCCAATGGATCCAATAGATCCCTTTCATAAAATAATAGTGGACTTAAAAATGAGGACTCAAGAGTTATAATCTTTATTGTTGTTTTTGGTTCTTTGTTTTTTTAAGAGGACCAGGGGCATCATGGGGTTGCTTGTGATACTGTTGTGATCCTTGACTTGTGAGTGAATATAATTTAAGTAAGGCAGAGCTGCACAGAGTTATCAGCCTCAATTTCTCTTCTTGAATTATTGAAGTCCAGTGGCAAGACAAACGTCAAGATGTCTGGTGATGGCCTGGGATGCAGTGGATGAACTTGGTATCTTTGATGTCTAAGTTCTAGGCACTCTACAATGTGTGTTTTAGCTTCCTTCATGACCACTGGAGAATATTGTTCTCATCCATCCATTCCACTGGGGGTAGTCTTAACATGCTTAGGGTAGTCATCCACCTAACTGACTAATGTGTTTGACTAACCCTCAACCTGGGTTAGTCCATCTACCAAGACAGGTTTAATAGAATGTGGCCTCTACGTATGCTATAAGTTCTTGGAGCCACAGGTGAGAGCTGGCTGAAAGATGGACACCAGAGGTAGATAAGCAGCCCTAGAAAGAGCTTGGCAAGCCCCTTCCTGAATACCCAATATACCACTATAATTTTAGTAGTATGGAGTTGCAGGATAACCTGAACCTTGGATTGTCTTTATCGAGGGGATATAACCTGTGAGTAAGATTTGGGAAGGGGTATCCTAAAAGTTATCCTACATTATTACCATTATTATTATTATTGACAGTGAGATAGAGTACTGGATTGTTCACTTGTCATATTTTTCACTGTACCTAATTTGCTGCCAACTTAAGGAAGGGTAGGAGAAAGTCCAGTATTCCTTTTCTTTTTTGAAAGAACAATTTAAGGGATTAAAGTTACAAGTTATCCAAGCAGGTACAGTTTTCCCAGAAAATATCTTGATTTTTATTCCTTGATATATATCCCCAGACCCTGATCCCACTGGTATCATATACCCAAGTTCAACCCTTTGTTTTTCTGAATTATTTCTCCAAGTTATACCATTCACTAATGCTATATATTTTCCCCTTAAATATAATATCACTCCTCTTTTTAAAACCCTTTTGCAGTTTCTCTTACTCCAGAGAGAAGTTCTTAACCAAGAGACCACAGATTTTAAAAAATAACTTAGTTATTTAATATTTTAATAACTGTTATCATAATTGGCATTTTAATCCTTTATATTTTATTTTATGCATTTTAAAATATTATTTGGAGACAAGATTCCCTAGACTTCACCTGACCAACTGCTTAAGATGACCAGAACAAAAATATACATGTAAGCCCCTTTCCAAGAGGATCAGCTTCATACAATTTTGTCTAATATTCAAGGCCTTTTATATGAAGGTCCTATATCTCTCTCAAATCCTTTACAATAATTCTACTCACAAATATACTGTCTATGTACTCCCTGAAATATGTCCTGTACCTTCATGCCTTTTTCCAAGCTAATTTGTCCAACTGTAATATGTTTAACCTTCCTTTCTAAATATTCAAATCCAGTATATATCAGATGGCAGTGGAAATCCCACATAACTCATACAATCTTCTATATGACACTTTGAATTTATTGTTTATACCAGCCATTTGGCATTTAATGAATTATTTGTATTGTTCTTTTTTATATATTTTCTTTTGTATTTTGCATTTTTGTATATTTTTTGTATTTTGTAATTTTGTATAAATTTGTATGTTTCTTAAATTGTTCCCTTGTTATTTTAAAAATTTTATATTAGTAGGCATCTTGTGGGTCAATGTAGACATTTTGGGAGGAATACACTGGGCATTGTATTTCTTTATATATCTGACAATGTGTAATATAAAAGGTATTCAAAATTACATCTTCAGAAGGCAGAACCAACATGGCAGAGTAACGTCAAGGACTCATCTGAACTCTCCCAAACTCCCCTCCAAACAACATTAAAATAATATCTCAAAATTAATTCTGGAGTAAAAGAACCAGCAAAAGGTCAAGGTGAAATAATTTTCCATCACTAAACAACTTAGAAGTCAGCCAGAAAGTACAGGCCAGCATGATAGCAGGAGGCTTTGGAGGTACGGGGTAGCTTCCAAAGTTCTCAGATCAGGGACAGTAAAAGGTTCACACAACTGGTTAGAAGGAGACTACAGGATATCTTTTGCTGACACAGAATTCTGTTGCATCATGATATATGATTCTGGATCCTACTTTTAGGATGAGGAGGCTCACTAGTACTCTAGTGCTTTTGGTATCACATGAGCAGTGGCCCTGGTCACAGTTCCAGGGTGGAAAATAGTGCTTGTAATTCCTCACAGGCCATGAAAACATTGACATCACCTCTTTTTAAATCATACCACTTTGGAAAAATTGAAAACTTACAAACCCCCCAGTTCTGAAAACAGTGGCATGAAAAACCTGAAATTTGGGACAATGTCTCCTTGACCACAGGAAAAGAACCCAACTTTAATATAAAATTAAAAGTCAGGAAATAGGCTGGGAAAATGAGCCACCCCCCAAAAGAATCTGACCATAAAAAGTTATTATGGTGATAAGAAAGATTAAAACACAAACTCAGAATAAGGTGACAAAATCAAAGCAGTTACATATAAAGCCTCAGGAAAAAAAATGAATCAGTTTCAGGCCTTTAAAGAGCTTTAAAAAGGATTTAAAAAGTCAAATAAGAAAGGCTGAGGGAAAATTGGGGAAAAATAAGAGTAATGCAAGAAAATCATGAAAAAAGAGTAAACAGCTTGGCAAAGGAGGCACAAAAAATCTGAAGAAAATAATACTTTAAAATACAGAATAGGTCAAATGGTAAAAGAGGCACAAAAATCCACTAAAGAGAACTCTTTCAAAAGTAAAATTGGCCAAATGAAAAAGGAGGTAAAAAAGCTCACTGAAGAAAATAATTTTTTTAAACCCTTAACTTTTGTCTAAGAATCAACCATAGGTATTGATTCCAAGACAGAAGAGTGGTAAGGGCTAGGCAATGGGGGTCAAGTGACCTGCCCAGGGTCACACAGCTGGGAAGTGTCTGAGGCCAAATTTGAACACAGGACCTCCTGTCTCTAGACCTGGCTCTCAACCCACTGAGCTACCCAGCTGCCCCCAAGAAAATAATTTCTTAAAAATTAGTAAAGAGCAAGTAGAAGTTGATGACTCTATGACAGATCCAGAAACAATAAAAAGAAAATTAAAAGAATGAAAAAAATTGAAGAAAATGTGAAATTTCTTATTGGAAAAACAAATAACCAAGGAGATCACAGAGAGAAAATTTTAGAATTATTGGACTACTTAAAATCCATGATAAAAAAAGAACCTAGACATCTTATTTTAAAAAATTATTGAGGAAAATTTTCCTGATATTCTAGGACCTGAGGGTAAAATAGAAATTGATAGAATTCATCAATTACCCCCTAAAAGAAACTCCAAAATGACAACTTTCAGGAGTTTTATAGCCAAATTGGGTAACTCTCAGATCAAAGAGAAAATATTGCCAATAGTCAAAAAGAAAAATTTCAACTAAGGTGGAATCAAAGGATAACACAAGATTTAACACTTATATATGAAAGCATTTGAGGGCTTGGACTAAGATATTCCAGAAGGCAAAGGAGCTAGGATTACAACTGGGGATTGCCTATCCAGAAAAAAAAAATAAGTATAGGAGGTAGCTCAGTGAATTGAGAGCCAGGCCTAGAGGCAGAAGGTCCTAGGTTCAAATCTGGCCTCAAACACTTCCCAGCTGTGTGACCCTGGGCAGGTCACTTTACCCCCATTGCCTGGCCCTTACCACTCTTCTGCTTGGAATCAATACACAGTATTGATTCCAAGACAGAAGGTAAGAATTTTTAAGAAAATAAGTAGGGGCAGCTGGATGGCTCAGTGGATTGAGAGCCAGGCCTAGAGACAGAAGGTCCTAGGTTCAAATCTGGCCTCAAACACTTCTTAGCTGTGTGACCCTGGGCAAGTCACTTGACCCCCATTGCCTAGCCCTTACCACTCTTCTGCCTTGGAACACAGCATTGATTCCAAGATGGAAGGTAAGGGTTTTAAAAAAAATAAGTATAATCTTTCAGAGGTAAAATGAATATTCAGTGAAATATATGACTTTCAAGTATCCCTGATGAAAAGGCTAAAGCTGAATAGAAAGTTTGACTTTCACATACATGATTCAAGAGAAACACAAAAAGGTAAATAGGAAATAGAAATAATGGATTCAATAAAGTTAAACTGTTTACATTCTAACATGGGAAGAGGATATTTGTAACTCCTAAGAACTTTGTCCTTACTAGGACAGTTAGAAAAAGTATGAATAGACAGAGGACAAGGTTGTAGGTTGGATATGATTGGGTAATATCTAAAAAATAAAATAAAATGAAGAAACGAGAAAAAGAAATGCAATCTCTTTTTGACCAATTGTCCTACCCTCTTACCCTCCATGGGCTGAGAGTTCTGAAAGCTGCTACTACTGATTCAATTGCCCCTGTAGCCTGGCTTGCCAACATGGGTGCCCAGGGTGATAAAACTTTCCTGCTAACTCTTCAACTTGTTCTGGGTTGAATAATTGTTTCACCTGCACTTTTTGTAGTTTCTGCCACTTCAGAATTTATCTTGGGGTATTCTTTTCAAAATTGTTCAGAGGGGAATTTTGAGAGCTCAGGCAAGTCCCTGTGTTTTCTTCACTATCTTGGATCTGCTGCCCAGTACCTAAATTCTAGCATTTTTACCAGCCATCCTCCATGCCTGGAACACTCTCTTCTCATCTCCTCTTCCTGACTTCCCTAGCTTCCTTCAAGACCCAGCTAAATATTACTTTCACCAGAAAGCCTTTCTGAATTCTCCTTAATTCTAGTGACTTCTTTCTTTGGATTATTTTAAATTTGTACTGTATGTAGCTTATTTATTATTTGTTACAAGCTTATTACTTGTTAACATGTTTTTTCTGTCATTAAACTGTGAGATCCTTGAGAGCAATGAGTTTTATGTTTCTTCATATTCTCAGTGCTTATCATACAGTAGGTACTTAATGAATGTTTATTGACTGACTCCTATCTTTCAAATTAAAATTTAACACCATTTCCTCCATGAAGGTTTCAATTTCTCACAGCCCCCTATCTATATTTTTCTCACAGAATGAATTATTATTTTTGCTAGTTATTATTATTATCAATTAGTGTTATTATTGATTAACATGGCTTATTTCTTAAAACATTATCTGTTGTTTTTCTAAAATTTATGAGATCACAGAAGAAAAAACAACTGCTTCAATACATGGGATGAGGGCATATGTTTGGGGGTGTAGACTCTAAATGAACATCCTAATGCAAACACCAACAGCATGGAAACAGGTTCTGATCAAGGACACATGTAATACCCAATGAAATTGTGTATCAGCTACGGGAAGCGGAGGGTGAGGGAAATAATATGGTTCTTGTATAGCTTAATTTAAATTAAAATAAATAAATAAATAAAATTTGTGAGATCAAGGAGTACTTTTGTATCTTTGAATCTTCCCTAGTACCTAACACAAGGCTTTACACACAGCAGTGGAAGATAAATAAGTTAATAAATTATATTTATCAAGAATGGAAAGAGATTTTTTTAAAAAGAATGGAATGAGCTGCTTCATGAACTTGTGAGTTCCAACAAAGATGATCCCATGTCAAGGAAAATATAGGAGGGATACCTATTGGGCCTCTAAAGTGTCAAATATAAGAATTGGTAATTCTTTTTCAAAGAAATCGTTTTTAAAAAAAAGTTGACAATGTGTGAGCATCACCCATAGATGGTGCTATTTTCTAAATGATAGTAAGGATACTGGGTTGTTTTTTTTTGTTTGTTTGTTTTTGTTTTTGTTTTTTTAATCTGTGGTCTTGCTAAATACTTGCCTAAAATAGGTGTTAGCATCTAATTAATATTTGTCAGTGAAATTAAAATACCTGGTCAATTTAATGAAAATTCAATAATCCCAAAATCATCTTGAAAAGCATCTAATTTTATGTCTTCACTTTTTAGATGTAGACACAGAAACAAAGTGATCATTGGGTTTGTTTGGTCAGTCATCCAACTGAAGTGTCAGCATTGGAATCCAGGCATCTTGATTCTTTATCTATTTCCGAGTACCACACTATAAATTTACAAGAAATAAATGCTAAAGTTCTGTTTTGGTTTTCCATTTATTTTTAATGAAAAATAAAACACTTAAATCCTAGTACAACCCTCATGTTTCAAGTTAGATTTAACAATCCAGGCTAAAAAGATTATCTATCCTAACTAAAGAAATAGTGAAGATTATCATATTATAGGATAAGGGGTAGGAAAATTCAGGAATGGAGACAAGGAATATCCAAATAACTATTATTTAAGTAGAAAATAAGATAGCAATATATTTATAGTATATATTTAAAGTGATAAAGACATATTTTTTGGAAAAGCTGTTTTAAATCTAAGATGAACAGATCAAAATAAAAAGTGACTAATGAAAGCCTAGGAAGTCACAAAATGTTAGTTATAGGAAAAATCTCTAACTTTACATTTTTTATTCAAACAAATCACAGCTGCTAGAAATGTCAAAATAGTAAAGTATAATATTTTATAGAACTACTTCCTTTTCCATATACTGTAGAATGTCCATTTATTCTTTTTTTTTTTAAACCCTTGCCTTCTGTCTTGGAGTCAATACTGTGTATTGGCTCCAAGGCAGAAGAGTGGTAAGGGCTAGGCAATGGGGGTCAAGTGACCTGCCCAGGGTCACACAGCTGGGAAGTGTCTGAGGCCAGATTTGAACCTAGGACCTCCCATCTCTAGGCCTGGCTCTCAATCCACTGAGCTACCCAGCTGCCCCCTTGTCCATTTATTCTTTCATGAATCAACAACCAATTATTTAATGATTAAATTTTTGTTGCTAGCCAAGGAGTTTTTGATTACTCTAGTCATTTACTATTATGTATTTACTGTTATTTATTTATATTATAGTTTATAATCTAAATGTATATTTAATACTACTTATTATTTAGCTAATCTATTCCAGTGGTCCATCACTCTATTTCTTATCAAGTACCAGATTGTTTTAATGATTAGTGCATTGTAATACAATTTGAATTCTCATACTGCTAGGCCACCATCCTTGACATTTTTCCCCATTGATTCCATTGATATTTTTGACCTTTTGTTCTTCCAGATGAATTTTGTTATAATTTCTTCTAGTTCTATAAAATAAATTTTGGTAGCTTGATAGGCAAAGTGCTGAATGAATAAATTAATTTAGAGTGAAATTGTCATTTTGAAAATTGGATAGAGAATATATAACCTGGAAAATTAGATGAAAAGCATAACCTAAGTAGTGACCTCCCCATAAAATATGTTGCAGCAACAGAATTTATAAGAAATATTAGAACATAACCAAAATATTTAAAAGTTAAAAGCTTTATGTAGCCGTTCTCAAAAACAAATGACCTGGGAAATAGGTGGTGGAGAGATAATTTAAGAATCATCTGATCATCCTAAAAACCATGACTGAACAACAACAACAACAAAAAAACCCTGGACATTATATTTTAAGGATGTGTCAGTAAGAATAGTCAGAAGACAAAGTGAAAATAGAAAAGAAAAAAAGGGTACAAACTGAAAAACCCAGGAATTTCAGAGCATTTTAGCTCAGAACTTTTGAGTTAAAGCAACCCTCTTTCCCTCCTCCCCCCAAAAAGACAACTAATGACTATGCTGCAATTGCTTTAAACAAAAGGAAATCTTGGAAGGCAAAAAAGGTTAAAACCAAGAATAATTTATCTTATAAAATTGAATATAACCCTATTGGATGGGGAACACTGTTCTAAGAGATAAGTATATAAATGCAAAGAAAAAGGAAAACAGTTCCTACTTTCAAGGAGTTTATATTCCAAGGGAGGAAGAACAGACAGAAAAAGGAACTAACCAAAAAATGATTAGTGGATGGTGAAGTCTAGAAAGTAAGAAGCACACCTCGGGGGAGAATGAACCCTTCCCCAAAATGGAGGCTCCAAAGGAATTCACCAATGAGAAAAGGGAGTTGGTATGGTGGAAGCCCATTTTAGGAAGGTGAAGTCTGGAGTGCTGAGGGAAATCCCAGGGATATAGATGAAGAATGGTGGTGAAATCTAGAAAGTCAAACACATAGCTGGAATGGGATTGAAGATTGGCCAGCCTGGACAAAAATAGTCACTGACCAAAGGGTAGAGATGATTATAAATTATAAAAGTGGACAGTTTTGATTTCTTGAAAGTGAATGGCTTTTGCTTCAAAATCACTAAGGATAGAAATGCAAGTTAAAACAACTGTGAGCTTCACTTTTATGTATCATATTAGAAGAGATATAAAACAGGGAAAATGGCAATGGTCAGGCAGCAGGAGGACAATTACACTAATGTGCTGTTAGATGGAACAAACTGGTCAAACCATTCTAGGAAACAATTTAAAATTCTACCCAAAAAGTCAATTAATCCAGCAACCTAGGGATACTGCTATTAGGTATATACCCCAAAGAGGTCAGAGAGGGGGAAACGATTCATAACAAAACAGTGATAACAGTACTTTTTTGTTTAAATAAGGAAAAAGAAACAAGATGGATGAACATCAGTTGAAAAATGGCTAAACAAAAGAAATTAATAAAATGAATAATTTTTGCTATATCAAATGACAAAAAGTTTGGATTTGGAGAAACATGGAAAGACTTGGGAAGAATTAATATAATTAATGTATGAATTGATGAATAGTGAAGTGAGCAGAACTGGGAGAATAATTTATACAATGATTATAATAACATAAAGGAAATCTATTCTGGGACTTCAGAGTTCTGTTCAAGGCAATGAGCCCAACATGACTCCAGAACAATTATTATGAAGCATGCTCTTCCTCTCTTCATGAAGTAGTGATACAGTAGAGCTATAGAATGAGACACATTTGTGTTCTGTTGTTTTCAGTCATGTCCAACTCTTTGTGAGCTCATTTAGGGTTCCTGGCAAAGATTCTGAAGTGGTTTGCCATTTCCTTCACTTGCTAAGGAAACTTGGGCTAACAGGATTGAGTGACTTGACAAGGTCTTACAGCATCTGATGCCAGATTTGGACTTAAAAAGAGGAATTTTCTCACTCCAGGGCTGGACCTCTATTCATTGCACCACCTATCTGGCATAGATACATGTGTAGACACAGCCGATGCATGAATTTGTTTTATTTCTATGTGTCTATTTGTCCCAAGGCTGAACTTTTATTTGGGGAGAGGAGAACTAGTTCAGCAAATTAAGAGTTTTCGTTAGTTGGCTGGGACACTGGGAAGTTAAATGATTTGCCATGGTCACAAAACCAGAATATGTCAAAAGACTGTGTGTGTGAAATAAAATCATTGGAAGGATAGAGTTAATACTGCAAACTACATAAAAAGGAAAAAAATGAAACTAAAAAATGTTGGTGAAACATTTTAAAATGCACAAAAGAAAGCAGAAGGAAATTCAGGAGACAATGACAAATAGTTTTGTTGATACATGAAATTTAATATTCATTTTACAAATATAATATACAAAACTGCAAGTAATAGAAATCCATCATTTCATATATCCAAAAAGAAAAGTAGTAATGATCAAGCTTTGTCCCTAAGAATACATACGCGAATAAACCCCAGCATCTTTGTAAAGCCAGAAAGATGGGTATTGGATCCTATATACAATATTGGTCTTGGTTGATAGGTTTAATTTTGCTGAACTTAAAAAAAATGACATTTGAAATTTTTATTTGAATGAATCAATAAAGTATTAGGTGATTACTACTGCTAATACACAGTATTATTCTAAACTTTGAGTATATTAAAAAAAAGTCCATTTCACTCTCAATTGGTGAGGGAGATAACAATTACAGAAGGTTTGGGCATCAGCAAAGCAGCCTTTTCTTTAATATCATTCCACTGATAAAATTATCAGTAAAACAATCATCCTATCAGTTTCTGATGTCGAACCATTTGATAGTCAGTCCTGAAGACTTTGGTGCCAAGAACATTCTTTTCTGCCTTCAGTAGCTTCTGTCTTGCAGCATCTTTAGGAGCAGTTGCCAAGCTGCCTTTCCAGGGCATGATGGGTGAGGGCACTAGCATAAAAGCATCTCCACTCCCCAGCTTCTGAGTTCAGAGTCCTGGCTAGGTCTATCAGAAGGTAAATTGTTTGGCCTGTGCCAGGGCTTTTGTGCCCACGTGTCTAATAAAGGCAGTTGGTGCAAGTGGTGATGAGGGAAGTGAACCCTTTCTCCACAATGATTTCTCCCCTCAGTGACTCCTTTGAGGGCTAGACTGGAAGCAGGTCCAGTGTTTTGGAGGACACTGCTGTTTTCAAGAATCTTGGGTTGAGGGTCCTGAGCTGTGTCTATCAGGATCTGAGAGGCGATGGTGGTCAAGATTGTGTGGTGGTGGTGGTAGAGCTCATTCTACATATGTAGTTCATGCTGTCTCCTTTCTCCCCTGTCTGACCTGCTACTTCAGCGTGGCTGGCTTGCCTGCCTTGTGAGTGACAGCTAGTTGGTATTTGTTGGGAATGTTTGGGTCCTGTTCCACAGGAGCTACATCCCAAGATGATGGCTGTGAGCACTGGACTGGAAGCACCTCTCCTTTGCTTAGAAGGGATGTATCTTGAGGAAGGGTGAGGAAAGGGCCATATTGGGGAATTTAGGTGATATAAAAATAAAAATATCAATAAAAAATTTTAAATATGCCACTACCACTAAAAGGTTAAAAGACATGTTGCAAGAGGCATTCTTAGGCAGGCATGTGGTAGAAAAATGCTGTGTGTTTATATTTATAGAGGCTATAGCAGCATTTTTATAGACTGCCATATGTATTCCAGGGGTGAAAAGGACACAATCACAAGGGTAATTTAGTTATAAAGTCATTAACTCTGGTTTAGATTTGATATCATGGTGCACTTGCCCTCCAAGGGTCAAGACTTTCAGTATTTCCATTATAAAAACTCCATGTTTCATAACACAACCCTACACATTCACTATGAATTGAACTTGGAATATCCTGGGAATATTTTTATTGGGGCAAAATGTTTTTTTTCCATTGTCACTACCAAAATATATCATTGATCAACTTATAAACATTAAATTATATAGAAGAATTTGGTGTTGAAAATACATTATCAACTGAAATCACAAAAAAGTCCTCCCTTTAAATTTTTTGAAAAGTAAATTGAATTAGTTTAAGACAAATTAAGATGAATCCTTTTATAAAAATAACAAACTAAACTCTTGTTAAATCCAGAATTTATATTCCTACATAGTGATATCAGGGAATGTTTTTTCCCCCATTTTTTTCTGTCAGTATTTGAGATAAATTTCTTCAAACCAGATTTTCTGTGGAAATATTCTATAAAAAGGAATAGTTTTTCAACAAAATTCCCTAGGCTAATATTTAAGAATAATTTCTAATATACCTCACCATTTCATAAATAAAAGAGATTATGCAACAAGACATCTGATTTGTTAAAATATTAAATCATAATGACAAGTTTTTAAAGTGATGCTTATTTTATCTCTAATGAACTTTTTCCCAAAGAAACAAGCAGTTTAATTAATTGTAAAATATCAATCAATTTCACAGATTTCAGGTAAAAGGAATTATGTTTAGTGAGAATTCTCTTGAATTTAAATTCGTTGAATTTAATCATGGAGTCTTCTTTCATCATGTTGATTGAACATTTAGAACTAGGCCTCTAGTTCAAACATCACCTTATCTGTGAGGAACTAATATCTAGGTGGGGGAGTCACACAGTCATAGAGTTTAAAATCTGAATTAAGGTCATCTGATTTCTCTGATTTTTTAATTCAAGCATCTTTCCACTCACCTTATTGGTTCTATGATTTAACAGAGTTCAAATGGGAACTTCTAGGAGCAATGTATCAGTTTTAGAGAAGAATAAAATATTCTCTCCTGATGTTCTGAAATCTAAAATAACTTAGACCATATGAACATGAAATTCACTCTGAATTTTGCATAGCCATATTCTTTCCAGTTTAAGTACATCTGATACTAACATAGCAGGAGTTTTTAGGATGCGTTTCAGAACAAATATTCTACCAAATGTATCTGTGAAGTTCCAGGCCCACATATTCTGGTCCCCTTATCAGTGCTTGGGAAAAGTCTGAATACTATTCAAGTCCTTAAAGAAAAGTAGTTATTACAATCATATAAGCAATCAGAGGCAGCTGGGTGGCTCAGAGATTGAGAGCCAGACCCAGACATGGGAGGTCCTGGGTTAAAATCTGGCCTCAGATACTTCCTAGCTGTGTGACCCTGGGCAAGTCCCTTAACCCCCATTGCCTAGCCCTTCCTGCTCTTTTGCCTTGGAACCAATATATAGCATTGATTCTAAGATGGAAGGTAAGTTTTTTTTTTAATTAACAAAAATAAGATAATAAGCTTTTAATCCTAAGCACGTATTTTAACTTCAGAATTAATTTTCTATTTTAATTGGAGCTTCAGCTTTACAGATTTCTTATATTAATTCCACCTGACTTTGCAAGTGTATCTGTTGATAGTACAAAGCAAACCTTAAATTACATGGGTGCCATTGATGCTTCTCTCTCTTTTTAAACCCTTCCTTTCATATTAGAATCGATATTGTATGTTGGTTCCAAGACCAAAGAGCCTAGGTCTTGGCAAGTGATTTGTCTAGAATTACACAGCTAGGAAGTGTTTGAGGCCACATTTGAACTCAGGGCCTCCCATCTCTAGGCTGGCTCTGAATCCACCAAGCTATTTAGCTGATTCCCCTGACCTTTTTCATTAACATGGATAATAAGAACATAATATCCTTAAAAAATGCAGATTTCAAAAAGACCTTACTAGTAAAATTAAAAACCTCATTAGAGGTTTTATTTTATTAAAATTAGAGCATAATTCAAAGCAGTTGCCTTTTACCCATCCCTTTCCAGATATCCTAGTTTCCTTTAAGTGTAAAAAAAACCAGAAAATTCAAATATGGTTTGTTTCTAGACTATTTTTCCAGGTCCAGGAAACACCAAACAAATCAGGTTTCTCTTTATTTTGCCATCTCCCCAAATTCTAATCTATTACACAGTGATTCTTTTTCATTGTTTTAGATTGCTTCTAATGGCATGAACTTCCATCTCTTGATTTCCTGTTGTCTATCTGATGACCTCCTTGTCCAGCCATTCCTGACCAGAAATATGCCAAAGTCACAAAGCCATTATTCTGAAAGTGATTCATGTGTGGGTCCAGGTTCTCACTTGTTTTTTCTAAGAGGCAGTCTGATGCTGTGAACTGTCAGTTGACCTTGGTCTCAGAAAGTCAGGAAGTCTCTTTTCACACATCCAGGTTTCTGACATATTCTGGTTTTGTGACCATGGCAAATCATTTAATTTCTCAGTGTCCCAGCAAACTAATGAAAACTCTTAATTTACTGAACTAGTAGTGATTTACACTCATATAGAGAGTTGTCTTCCAATGAGTTTCTTAGCCCATTGAAGGGATTTACAGTAATGGTAAAACAAAACAAAAAACAACTTAACTCTAAAATTTAGATGACGTTTTAAAAAAGGCTACATGTGACTGAAGTGAACTTTAAAAAAAAGATACTTATAAATTTAAGCAGAAGATAGGATTAAGAAAAAAAAGTATGAATAATGGGGATGATGATGATGTAATCAACAGAGAGAAGACAACTTTAATGTGGCATGTTTTATTTTTATTAAATGATAACAAGGACAATTATTTTTAGCAGAAGCTAAAAACAGGAACTTGTAGCATACCCTTCATTCTATCCTCCCAACATGTGACTTGTGATCATATGTTTTTATGGAGCCAAACTTTGCTTCCATTCTTGCAAAAGGAAAGATAAAACCTAATCGGTTGAATTGTTTTGTGTAAATACTTTCATATTTCAGGAACTTATAAGCACTGCAAATTTATGACTTTGGCAAACCAAGTGAATGGCATCAGTGAAGGAAGCAGAGAGAAGAGGTTAGTGAAAAGTATATTTAGGATGGATGCCACCTACCAGCAAGTAATAATTTAAGTATAAAGTAATCATAAAGAAAACCACAGAAGCTGGTTTTCAACCTAAGACATTATTCTAGGTTTAGAACAATAAATAATATTAATCAATTATGATTCAAGAAGCAAATAGCTTAGCCTGAAGTACAGTCTAAAGAGTTCCACATGCCCTAAAACCATATAGGCTTAGAACTATAAAGAATTTCTGATTTGCTAATCCAAACAGCTCCATCAGCCCTACCAGAAGGTGTTATAAGGAGGAATAGAGTGAGCAAAATATAATGTAACTTGGAGCCAAAGATTCACATGAAAGCCTGGGGGCCTTCTTTGAGGCTTTTCTTCTGGGTGAAACTACCTTGTCCTTTAGTAACTAACATTTGTATGAGGTCCAGAATAAGCTCCCTCTGTTCATTCACCTAAAATCTGGAATTGTTCAATAACCGGAGTTGGTGGTGGCAAGGAAGGAGGGCCCTTTCTCCATTGTGATGTCTCCTTTCAACAATGGCTATAGACTTTAGGTTGAATGGAGGACCATTGGTCTTGGGGGCTGTTCCCAAGGTGTATTGGAATATCTCCATTGGCATATGAGAAGAGATAGTGATTGAGATGGTGGTGATTTGACTTGTCTGGCCCATGTTCCTTTCCTTTATCTGAAGGTACCTATGAATTTATGGTCTAGAGGTAAGTGCTTTGACATCTTTAAGGATGTCTACATGATGCACCATAAATCTAAATTGGTATTGTTACTAAAAACTTATAATGAATTGTGGAAAACCTACTTCTTGGAATATATAGGACTGGCTTGCTTGAAGTATCCATGAAAATCAAACCAAGTCTACTGTTGGGCTCCTTCAAATAAAATGAAATTAAAAGTGATACCTTAGATTGAAGTTTTTATTACACCTATCTACAGATCTTCCTTTCAATATTCTACATTCCAGCTTTTCAGTGTTTTGAAACACCAAATATTCACAGTTGATTTTAAGAAATGAAACATCAAAAATTCTATCCAAAAAATGAGAGCTTGGTAATTGAAATGTGATTTTTGAAGCATTTGTATATTCTTGGTGAGAAAAATCTAGAATTACAAAGAAGATTCAAGTTGGTAATCTAGAAACCAAATATAAAACTATTTGTTGGTCTTAATTCTACTCCAGTCCAGGAGGAAAAGGCCATCTTGGGAAGCTATACCCATGGGGTGAGTGCATGCTGGTTCCTCCCTCCTCAACTATCATAGCTCTTGAAGACCAAGAAAATAAAATTCTTGCCTCTCGCATTCAAGGCACTGTTAAATTGTTTCAGTAGCAGAAACAGCTATGATTATCAATAGAAATGACATTAAAGAAGATGCATTACTATCTGTTTTGCTGCTGCACCCTCAGGACCATGTAAGACTTTTTCATCTGAAAACCTGAAACCTGTGTATTGTGTCTCCCATTCAAATGCAAACTCCTTGAGAGCAGAGACAGTCTTATTTTTTTCTCTTTGTACCCTTAACATTGACCACTGTGTTTTTGTATGTAGCAAGTGCTTAATAAATGCTTTTTTATTCATTCATTCATAAATATCATAAAGGGCAGATTCTACAAACTTTGAGACCATTCTCTAGGAGTAAAAACAATTGTTTAGGGTTGGTATTTTACTTTTTCAATCACTTGGGTACCAGTATTTAGTTATTCCTACTATAAGGCAGATTCATAAGAGAGATGGAGTCAAATTAGATATTAACTAGATCAATGCTAACAAATTAAGCTCATAAACTCTCTGTTAAAAAACTGGATACTGTATATGAATGAAGAAATTTATTTTCCTAGTCTCCAACCTCCTCATCATTTCCTCTCTCTCAACTTATATGATCCATCAGCTACACTGTTTTTAAAAAAAACTCTTACCTTCAGTTTTAAAATCAGTACTGTATATTGGTTCCAAGGCAGAAAAGTGTTAAGGGCTAGGCAATGAGGGTTAAGTGACTTGCCCAGGGCCACACAGCTGGGAAAGTGTCTGAGGCCAGATTTTAGCCTAGGACCTCCTGTCTCTAGGCCTGACTCTCAATCCACTGAGTCATCTAACTACCCCTACCACTAACTTTTTTTAAATGTCTAAATGATATCTATTCTCTCCAGTTATTGGCACTTATTTGCATTAACTAACCAGATTACCATCCAGGTAACAAAAATGAATTGTTAAGCACATTGCAGGCCTTTATTCCATTCTGAGTAGATTTGGGGTCAGAAGGCCTAGATCTAGATTGCTCTGGTTCAGCCACCTTAGTTTACCTGATTTTGTGCAAGGCATTTCATCTCTTTTGTAAAATTAAGAGGTTGGATTGAGTGATCTCTAAAGGATGTGATATTCCAGTTCCTGCATACTGATTCTACTCCCTATCTGCTGACAATACAGAACTGTCCCCAGTATTTCATGTAACTGGATGCTAGCCTGTGTGGTTGACTTGCAGGGAAGCTTGATCACTCAAACTAGGAAATAGTTTATTTACAGTAAGATGGATGAGGGTCTCTGAACCTTTACTGTCTCCTCACAGATCATCCCTACATAATACTCTGCTGAAAAAGAAATCTGCTTTAGCTCAGACTGTAGTTCAAGAGTTTTATACTGACAACCATAATTCATATTTACTATAAATGTCATCATGGCTTAAGCCCTAAAATGAATTTCCAAAGTCCAACTCGGTTCTTTTGTAAATGAATTTTTGCATATCAGAACTGTGGGATATCACTGCCTGATAATTTTGACATAAAGAATAGGGTGGCATGGATGGCTGGAGCATCTTAATTATCCACAGTTAACTAGATTTACAGTTAAATTTATCTTTATCACACATACATTTACCAAAGTGGACAATTGAATCCTCAAAGCTTGCAGGCATAGACATCTTTCAGAAATCTCTCTCCCAAACTGTTAGTATTAACAATAAATTATATATTCCTTGGCAGGGCCAGGGAATAACCTTCTTAAGTAATAAATTTCAGTCTACAATAATCTGTGTTGAAAGCTAGGATGAACAGCTTTTTCTCTACACACTGAAAAGAGTTCACAAACATTGCCAACCCATTCCCAGCCCTGGGACCCAAAACCTAGACATTCTCAGAAGAAACTTCATTACCTATGATGAAGTTTTGCCTATTTTGAACAATCCAGGTATCAGATGGCTATCTTCTCTCACCAAGGAGCCACCAAATTTGAAGAAATATTGCATGACACTTAAAAGTGTCCGCATTGACTAAAGGACTTTTAAAAATGGAGCAAAGGGGACTGTGGGTGTGGAACACTTGCCTATCAGTTGACCTGCAGGATAATTTTGAACTTTTCCCCCTTCTCTTTTTCTTTGTTACAAGGGATTATTTACTACTGTGTGTGTGGAGGGGAAGAGAGGTTTTATTTGGAAATGAAAGCAGTGAGAAAAGCAAAATATATCTTTAAAAAAAAAAAAGGTAATGCAAAGAGGATAAGGAGTGATGTGCTCTCTGAGCCAGACTTCTGATCCTGGTCTAGGATCTCTGAGGCACCTGTATTCCCACAGCCACCAAATAAGGGTCTTGCGAGAAGCTTTAATGGAAAAAAGTAGGGAGCCTTGGCCCTGGAAAGAGACAGCATCTCAAGGTTCTTCTGGCCTTTGTGTCCCTGCCCTTCTTGCTTTATCCCCCACCTCCTGCCCCTATTCCAATGCTTCTCTTCCCCTTTCACAGTGGGATTTCTCTGTCATCCCCTTCCCCATAAACACACATCTTCGACCCCCTCAGCACCCCTCCCTCCCTCTTGGATAACCTTCACCAAGTCTACTTCTCCCTTACCCCTACCTAGCCTGTCCACAGCAGAAGCCGAGTTGACAGGCCACCTCACCAAACTCAAGAGGGGCGCAGGAGAGTTGGTAGCGTGAAGGAACAAAAGGGGTACGGATAGTGACCCCTGGTACCTTTCTGGGCGGGAATGGGGGGGGGGTGCTACTCACCTGCTCCTCGAGCTCGGAAGCTGCGGACCGTATTGCCCTCCGGGAGGGGTACGTGTGGAGGGTGCCTGGGCTCTCGGGGCTCTCCGACCGCTGGACTGTCACCTCCGCGGTACTTGTCATAGAGACGTAGCATGTGCTGGGCCACCTGGTCCCGAGGCTCTCTCCCTTCCTCCTGGGGGGCCCCAGCGCTCGCGTAGCTCCAGCTGAACCACAAGTAGATGAAGCAGCGGAGCCGGGCCATCCTCCTCCTCCTGGGGTGCTGCCCTCTCCGCGGCACTTGGGGCGGTCCTGGCGACGCCTGCCTCCGGGGCAAGGGCAGCGAGGCGGACGGCGCCGACTAGGATCTAGGACCGACCGCTGGACCAGGGCAAAGGAGAAGGGGCCGCCTTGGTAATCCGCAGCTGGGCTAAGAGAGTGCCTGAGTCAGCGCTAGTTTGCCGTCTGCCTCCGAGTACTGCTGCCAGAGAAGCCGGGTAGGCAGGTTCATGGAAGGAGAGCGCTCTGGGGCGCTGCTGCCGGGAGAGACCAGCACCGGGACGCGGGCACCGGCCGGACTTCAGAGCGGGGGGCGTCCGTGATTCCTCTTACCATCCCAGGCTAGCCAGGCTCTCGGGGAGGCGGGCAGGGGTGGGGAAATCAGCTGGTAGGGGGCGGGGGACAGGAGGAGAAGCCCGGCAGCGTGGGCACTGCTCTCCGATCCTTCCCCCTGAAGCTCCTCTTCCGAGAGGCATTTGCAGAGCCCAGACTCAGCCACTCTGAGTAGTGTGTAAGCCTGTGTGTGTGTGTGTGTGTGCATGTGCGTGTGTGTGTGTATATGTCCGCTCTCTGCACTGATCTGTGCAATCGGCAGCCAATGGCTCATTCCCAGCTCGGACACCGCTGGCGGCTACCCGAGAGGCAAAGAGAAGGGGAAAAACTCACCAGACCAGGAGGGGGAAGGAGTAGGAGGAGGGAAAGGAAAGAAAGGGGCCTGGGATACGGAGAGGGGAGTGTAGATAGGGTAAGGGACAGAGGAAGGGATAGAGGAACTCAACTTTTAATTCATTTCCCTAGAGTAACCTTGTCCCAGCCAGCAACTGAGAAATAGGAAGACTTCCCTCTCTTTCTGACACTACCTTCCCGGGCCAGCCACAGAAAAAAAAGCAAGGAAAGCCACAGAACCACGTAGCAGGGAAGGAATGGGCATAAATCAGTAGCCTGATGCTTAGCAAGAAATCTTAGCTCCTGTTATTTCCTGTCTCCAGTAAATACAGGGAGCAGGTGAAGGAGAGCTTCATCCATCTCAGGTGACCTGCGTGCCTCCAGATCACTCTCGCCGGCATCCACCCACCCACATGGGGAGTGAACTGGCCTCCTGCTTGCTGGAGTTAAGACTGGAATAGATCCTTTTGTCTAGGTCAGGAAACCTGATGGGGAGAGAAATGCAATGGAAGTAAGATGTCACCAATAGAAAAGCTGTTCTAGACAAAGTCCTGGAGAAGGAAGGAAAATTAGGTAGAATACATTTTGCTGGTGGCTGTTCATACTAACTCACTGTTACATTCCCACCCACACTCAAAACGGTTAATTTCTGTCTTAGAGTGGATACAAGTATCTGTTTCAAGGCAGAAGAACAGTAAGGAATTGGAGTTAAGTGACTTCCCTAAGGTCACACAGCTAGGAAGTGTCTGAGTTCAGATTTGAACCCAGGATATGCTGTCTCCCCAGCTGACTCACCGGCCCCCTAGTTGCTTGGCACCCCATTACACCCATGGCCCCTCATTCTTACATTTTCCAGGTAAGAGTATTTGCACCTTGGAAACCAACAAACCTACAAATAGAAGTTTATTTTATTGGGTTTTTTTTTTTTTAGATTGTCTAGACTTAAGAAAGTGAAGGATAAAATGTTAATAGTACAGATTAATCTCAGAAGTATAAAGTGCCAAAAAGTTTTAAAAGTTGGTTATTAAATATTTACCAAAATATCCTAGATAGAAAATGAACCATTCTTTAAGAAGTATATGCAGAGAATATTCCTAAAGGGTAAAGAGATGATATTGCCATTTAAAACAATGACAACAACAAAGAAACTGAGAACAGTCATGTTTTGGGATCTCAGAATTTGCAGGTGTAGAAAGGTGTAGAAAGATATCAAACTAAGGTATTAAATCACAGAAAATAGAACAAATGACAATCCTTACAAAGGTGACTTTCTATCACATGGCAAGGATTTGCCCTCACCCAGACACTCAAAAGAGAGAACCTAGCAATTCTTTTTGAGCCTTTAAAAAATATTTCAAAGATTAAAAGCATTTAATTTGACAATTTACAAAAATTTGGCAATTTTATTAAATTAACTCTTGAAGTTTAATTTTTACATTAGAGAAAGTCATATGTTCCATTATCAGCAAGGGGTGCATTTATTCTAAATACTGTACATGGAGAGGGAGAGGAGAGAGACCAAGCAAGATAGTTACCAAATCTGCCTTGATTCTAACATATATCCTCATCACAGTGTGCATGCACTCTGCATGTGGATATATACTAACACTAAAAGCAGGACACTACACAGACTGCTCTTCATTCCTAAAGGCTTGGCAATTAAGGTAACCTATCAAACAATAAATATATATTGGTCTCAGAACTATTCCTGTGGGAAGAAGTATATGTAATAACATAATGGACTCCAACCTAATAAGTGGAGCAAGATAGCACATATGAATCAATTAGCAAATAAAAGACATTATTAGGTACTCCATTATGCCCTATTGATTAAAGGGCTCTAGGAGATCAGATCACCATCATCTTATACTTCTTCTGCCCCTTGTAGGTAAAAGCCAAGATAGAGAAGGCCATCTACAATAAGTACTTCCACTTTCTCTCCTTTCACTCCCTTCTGACCTTAACTCTCTCCAGGTATTTAATGATTCCTTAGTTGCCAAGACCAGTCACCTCATTCTCCTTGACCTCTTTTCAGCCTTTGACACTCTTGATCACTCCCTCTATAATTCTCTTCTCTCCAGGTTTTCAGGACACCACTAGCTCCTGTGTTTTCCTTTTACCTATCTCATTATTCTTTCTCTCTCCCCTTTGCTGGAGATCTGGAGCTCCAGATCACTTGCTCTAGTCCCTCAGTTCTATCCTTGGTGTCTTTTCCTTCTCCCTCTATACAACTATACTTGATCTCATCAGCTCTCATGGATTTAGTTACCACCTCTATGCTGATGATTCTCAAAACTACCTTTCCTGTCCCATATTCTCTGCTGACCTCTAATTTTGCATCTTCAATTGATTTTCAGCCATTTCAAACTTGATGTCTAGTAGAGATGTTAAACTCAATATGTCCAAAATAGAACTCATTAGTTTTCTCCCTAAACTCAACCCCTCCCACCTTCCCTGTTACCCTATTACTGTAATTGGCAACTCCATCCTCAGTCTCTCATCCACTGCTATATTCAAGCTATTGCCAAAGCCCATCAATTTCATCTTTGAAGTATCTCTCAAATACACCCCCTTCCTCTGACATTTCCCCTACCCTGGTACAGGGTGCCATCATCTCATACTTTGATTACTGTATCAACCTGCTGGTAGGTCTGATGCCTCAAGTCCCTCCCTATTCCAATCCATTTTCCATTCATCCACTAGCATGACTTTTCTAAAATGCAGGTCTGATTATGTTACCCTTTTACTCGATAAACTCCAGTGGCTCCATTTTGCCTCCATCAGTAAATACAAAATGCTCTGATTTACATTCAAAGTTCTTTTCCTAACCTAGTTCCCACCTACCTTTACAGTCTTCTTTTATCTTACTCCCCAACAAGTATTCTTCAATCTATTGACATTGGTCTATTGGCTGATCTTTGAATGACACATTCCATCTACCAGTTCCAGGCATTCTCTATGCCTTCCCTCATCCTTGGAATGTTCTCCCTGGTTTCCTGTAAGTCCCAGCTAAAATCTTACTTTCTACAGGAAACCTTTCCTAAATTCTCTTAATTCCAGCACCTTCCATCTTTTAATTATTTTCTATTTATCTTGTTGCTTTGTATATATTACTTTGCTTGTTGTTTCCCCCATTAGATTGTAAGTTCCTTGAGGGGCAGGGACTGTCTTCTCTTTCTCTTAGTATTCCCAGTGTTTAGCACAGTGCTTAAAATATAGGAAACACTTAATAAATATTATTGAATTGAAATAAGAGGAGATCAACGTAGGATGAAATATTTCAGGGGAAGTATCATGGAGCAATTGGTATCTAAGCTGTAGAGTGTAACACTGGAGAGGGGATTGAGTTGAGGAAGGAATGAGAATAAAGGAAAGGATGAGGTTCGTATAACAGTTCAAGATCACTGGCTGAAGAGAATATTACTGGATGGGAATTTGTTCATCTTTGCTGACTAAGTTCAGGGGGATTATTAACATGACTAGGAGTTTTGCCACAGGGAGAGGCACTGTACAACTCAAGCAAAGAACCAGCGTGAGGAGCTGCTTGAAAGGATTTCTCTCCAATCCCTGGAGGCAGGCCAGGCCAGAAGATAGCTGGAAAGAGCAAGAAGGAATGGCATCTCCTGGTTCCCAATAGCAGGAAGGGGCCCCTGTAAGTAGGAAGAATCCCCTAAAATGAGAAGAGGCAAGTCTAGGGGAATAAGACATGATGGCATGATTCTGATCCCTTACTGGCAGGAAAAATACAGATAAGGATATCAGAATATGACGGAAATATGAACTCTGGAATATTATATATATATGCCTATATAGTCTATATATAGAATTTCATATTTCATCTTTTTCCTCATCTGACGTTTACCTGATTCCTTTCTGATGACACAATCTCCGTGGCCGCCCTTTTCAATAACTGGCTCTACTTTCATTCATTCCTCCTGACTCACTTGTGGAGGAGGGTAGTCAGATTGGAATGCTTCTTGCTCCACATGACCATTTCCAGGCTCTACCTCTACCTTGATCACCAAGCAACTTTTTTTACTTTGAGATTTTCTCAATCCATGTCTTTGACACAGCCAAAATTTTGGTTGTTTGCAAATCTGCTGGACATTCCACAGTGCCTGTCTCACAATCTTGCCCCACTAACTCCTGTCCTCATACTAAAGGATTTCAACATACATGCTGACACGTCAAGCACTTTAATTTCCCAGTTCTTCAACTTTACCATTTCACATGACCTAGTACTCTACCCTATTTTAGTCACACACAAAGATAAGTCATGCATGAAAGTGGCCTAGTAGTACCAATCTTGATCTGTATTACAAATTGGTAATCCTCAGGACTGTCTGGTACTGGCTAAGAAATAAAGTGGTAGGTCAGTGGAATAGAATAAGTAAACAATAACTAAAAATAAACAACCATAATAATTTAGTATTTGATACATCAAAGGATCCAAGCTTTGTCTCGTCCAGGGGGACAAGATTATTGTTATTTGACAAATTATTATTTGACAAAAATTGTTGGAAAAATTAGAAAACAGTGTAACAAGAGATTGATAATAGACTAATTTCTCACACCATATAACAAGATGAGGTCAACATGGATACATGATTTTAGCATAAAGGGAGATGCCATAAGTAAAGGGAGCATGGAATATCTATAGATAAGGGGAAAATTTATGACCAAGCAAAAGATAGAGAGTGTTATGGGATATAAATGGATAATTTTGATTATGTTCAATTAAAAGGTTTTCTACAAACAAAACCCAATGCAATCAAGATTAGAAGTAAAGCAGAAAACAGAAAGAATTTTTACAGCAAATGTCTCAGGTCAATGTCTCATTTCTCAAATATATAGATCACTGAGTTGAATTTATAAAAATATCTCATTCCCCAATTGATAAATGGTCAAGGGATTTGAATAGGCAGTTTTTAGATGAAGAAATCAAAATTGTCTTTACTCATATGAACAAATGAACTTGACTACAGCAAAAATGAATAATGAAAATGAAATATATAGTATGTTTTGGCTTGCATTCAGACTTCATTAGCTTTTTCTCTGGAGGCAGATGTCATTTTTCATCATGAGTCCTTGAGAACTGTCCTGGCTCACTGTATTGCTAAGTCATATTACTATTAAATGTATTCAATGTTCCCCTGGTTCTACTCACTTCATTTTGCATCAATTCAGGTAGGTCTTTCCAGGTTTTTCTGAAATCATCCCTTTTTATAATTTCTTAGAACAAAAAATTAATCCTTCATAATCTTATACCACAATTTGGTCTGAAAGGCATCTTAAAAGATGTAAATCTTAAAATTTCACAGACTTATGAATGTTAAAAATTTTACTCTACATTGAGGAATCCTCCAATTCCCTACTTGAAGTAATTCCCTACCAGATAGTGAGAACTCTACTTGAATGTGAAAACTCCTTGCTATGGGAGTATCCCTACTCCACCCCTACTTAAGACTGCTTTAGGGCAGAAAACTCCTTGCTAAACAATGAAAGTACTTGAAAACCATACTTATAAAGGAAAGGAGTTCTTTGAACCATGCCTGTTTTTGGAATTGATACAATGGGATGCTAGGTGCCTATAAAGGTGGGGCAACTTGTAAACTACTTAGACCTAAAAGGTGAAAACTTACTCAGAGGTTTTCTCTTAATGAAATTAGTTGACACAGCAGCATTTTTTTTCTGACTTACTAAAGAGATTAATCTACTCAGCTGTGAATTCAAAATGGGCTATCTTTTGGAAAACATCTACTGTGATTGGTAGATGGAAGAACTTAGGGGAGGTGACATAGGAGATTTTTCCCTTAAAAATAAGAGCTCAGAGAAGAGCTGAAAGTCATTCTGAAACATTCAGATTGAGGAGGACTCATTCTGGAACATTCAGATTGAGGAAGGACTGATTCTGAAACATTCAGATGGAGGAGGGAGCTGGTGAAAGCAGCTGAGATGATGCTGGCCTGGTGTCACTAGAATCCTTGCTTAGGCAGACCTTATGGTGAGTGTTAAAAGACTGACTGACTGATCTCTCTCTCTTAAGACTCAGGTCTAGGCCATGTTGGCTTAAGGCCCTTCATACTTATTTCCTTTTTCTCTCTTTCTCTCTTTTCTTTAATGCCACATTTGTATTAATTAAAATCTCTATAAAACCCAGTTGACTTGGGTATTTGAATAATTGGGAATATTTCCCTGGCGACCACCTTATATTTGATTTAAAAACCAAGACACTGTAGTGAAACATATTTTCTGCAGTCAAATTTACTCTCTTATATATATATATATATATATATATATATATATATATATATATATATATATATATATATATATACCCTCTCTTATATCTATCACAGTTTACAACCTCAACCATTTTAACTGTTACAGTTTAAGGCCTTCAACCATTTTAAATCTAACAAAGAAGAAAAGAATTCTATGAGGCAAAGGTAAGGAAGTGAGTCACAAGACATGGGTCACAAGAAAAGAGTTCAAAGCACCAGTTGTATAAAAGAACACTACATTCTTCCTACTCAGTAGTTAGTCCTTTTCAATATGTTATGGGTATGGTGGACTTTGAATGCCATATAGAAGATTTTTTATTTGATCCTGAAAGTTACAGAGAGTCACTGGAGTTTATTGAGAAGGAAAGTGACATGGTCATACTCATCAATTGTACTCAGAAAAAGAAAAACAAAGATACTAGTATGGAAAAATGTTTTACATTATTGCACGTGTAAAATCTATCAGATTACTTTGGTCTAAGGGAGAGAGGAGGGCAGGAAAGGAAGAAGAGAGAAGAAGAATTTGACTCAAAAGCTAAAAAAAATCCCCCATAGTTAAAAATTGCTTTTACATGTAATTGAGGAGAAAAAATAAACTATTTTTAAAAGATGCAGTTTAAGCATCATCTTCTACATGAATCCTTTCCTTCTTAGGATGCTCCTTGTATTTAGCTACTTGTATATATTTGTATTTACTAAACTTATTTGTACAGTATTTTTTTTTATTAAGTCCCTTATTGAGTATTTCTTTCTCTGAGTACAAGTGATGTAATGGAAATTTGTAAATGGCTTTTCCTAATCTTGGTAGCAACCTTATGAGATTTAAAGGTAAGGTGCTCTTGGGTAGAGGTGTTAGTTGCCCAGCAACAGATGACCTGTAAAACAATTTATTGGAGAAGATGACCCCCACCAGGAGGATGACCCCCAATTATGTATGCCTATCTGATCTAAAGATAATTGATTTTGAGTGAGTTCTTGGACAGTGCAAAGCCAAGGTAAAGGTTTAACTAATTGCCTGTCCATAAGTACCACAAGTTATTCTATGTTCGACTATTTTAGGCATCAATCTCACAGGAGACTATATTAGGAATTATTAGTTATGGTGTCCTATTTTAAGTATTTGCCAATGGACATTTAAGAGTCTCTAGTATTTTTAGCATTTCTTATGTGGTAGAAGAAATAAATAGCTGTCTCATATTTTGTAGATGGTATACCTATTGGGAGAGACCATGCAATCAGTTTTGGAGAGATTCTTAGATATAAGCCAGTATTTTCCCCAGGGATCTAGAGTACAAATCTATATTTTCCTCAGGAATATAGAGTGGGAATACAGTGAGCTAAAGAGTCTGACTTTCCTCTTTGTAATTAGGCTAACTCAGGACTGAACCTTGTCCATGTGTAGCCAGTTTTTGCTTATAATATAGAGTTAATAAGTGCTTAAGACTTTTAGGAATGCCTCTGAGGTTGATGCCCAAGACAACAATGAGGAAGTAACTATCATTATGTGTACCTTGAAAATTTCCTGTTATCTGACGAGGATGAGAAGACTAAGTATTTAATATCAAAGAAGTAAATCAATTATGACTTTGTTTGTCCATTTAAAAAATCAAATATAAAAGAAAATACTCTATTATGTAGTATCATCATCCATATTATTTTGGTAGGACTCTTAATTTTTACTCTCTCTTTTAATCAGTGGCCAAGTCTTATTGATTCGACTTAAGCAACACAATTAGATATGGATAATGTTTTAAAGAAATAAAAGAAGTACTAAATAACTGGAAAAATATTTGGTGACTGAGCCCTACCAAAATAATATGGATGATAATGTTACATAAATTAATCTTTGTATTTAGTACAAACCAATTAGACTACTTGTTGTTTGTCATTTAGTCATTTTTCAGTTGTATCCAACTCTTTGTGACCTCATTAAGAGTTTTTAGTTTTTTTAGTATTTTTAGCATTTCTTATGTGGTGGAAGAAATAAATAGCTGTCTCATATTTTGTAGATGGTATACCTATTGGGAGAGACCATGCAATCAGCAAAGATGCTAGAGTGGTTTGCCATTTCCTTCTACAGTTCATTTTATAGATGAAGAAACTGAGGCAAACAGGGTTAGGTGACTTGCTCAAGACTACATAGCTAGTAAGTATCTGAGACCAGATCTGAATTCAGGAAGATAGATTTTCCTGACTCTATGCCTGACTATCCTCTGTGCCACTTAGCTGCCCTAAGTAGACTACTAAGGGATCACTTTATAGAACTATGGAAAATAACAACAAAATTCATTTGAAGGAACCAAAAGTCAAGAATTTCAAGGGATAAAAAAGAGAGAATTTTTTCAATGAAAAATTATGAATTAAGAGAGTCCACTATTCATAGTATATGATATTCTATCAGTAAGCATTTAAAGTTATTTGGTGCTAGCTTAAAAATAGAAATATGTCAATCACATAAGACAGATACTTAGAATAAAAAAAAAATCTGTTAGATAAACCAAAGAACAAAACTACTAGAGAGAAGGACTTAGTTAATAGGAACTGCTGACAAAATCATCCTGAGAGCCATTCTCAAAAATATAGTCAAAGGATTTGAAATTTTCAAAGGAAGAAATGCAAGTGATCAAAAACCATATTTTTAAAACCTCCAAAACATGAATTAATAAGGGGAGTCAATTAACACAACTCTAAGCTATTTCTTCATGTCCATCAAATTGTTAGAGTAATAAAAGATAGAGAAAGCTGAAGTTTTAAGAGCCTTGGAAAGTCTGAAATACATATAACTTATTACTGGAGCTGTAAATTCATCTAAATATTCTGAAAAACAACTTGAAGTTGGTGAGATGTTACCAAACTCTTTTTATACCTTTTAATCAGAGATCTCACAACTGGGTTTATACTCTAAAGAGATCAAAGATACAAAGAAAAATCATCTATCTATTCTATCTATCTATATTTCTATCTATTGATTGATTGATAGCAGTAACAAAATGGAATAAAAACCACACATATAATATATATACATATATTTATATATCTTAGCCATGCCAATTGATTAAAGAATAAATAAACAAATCCTGGTATATGAATCTAATGGAATATTACTATATAAATTCACCTAATCTCTTACTCAATTTCCTCATCTGCAAAGCAAGAGGATAGGACTCATCTTCTAAGGTCTTTTCCAGTCTCAAATCTATGATCCTATAATTATTTTACTAGAAGGAACCAGTTTGTTATGGCATTGAATAAAGCTTTCATTATTTAAAAAAATTAATTTTGTTGATCTTTTGTTATTATATGATCTATATTTTAATACCCCTCCCCAGCACTGACTACTTTTAACAGCTCATTTGATTTTGACATATGCACAGGAGATATTTTGTTAGAGGAAGGCTTTAAAACTGCATTTTCCACTCTCAAATGAGGTGCTTTTTATTATAGTCAACAAAAATAAACACAACTGAATTCTGTATTCGCTATACCTTTTAGTCAAGTATTTGACTATAAAGATGTGATCTGCTCAAGAATATCTGTGAAAGATCACAATTTCCTTCTTAAATTTTCATTTAGAAAGCCCCCATTAGATGTATAGATTATTCTCTTAAAAATTTGGAAGAGATCAGAAAGTATCCACTTTCAACTACCTTTAACAATTGATCCCCTGACATGCTCACAATTGTGTCATCTCCAGGACGGAGCTCATCTGTTTATAATTGTTCTAGTCCAGCTGTTCTTACCATCTTTTGTCTGCAAGTAATAGAATATCATAGTCTCCTAAGAATTAAAATTGAAGGTCAGCCAAAAACCAAAATAAAGGTGTATGATGGGTGTGAGTAGGCTGCAACACATTACCAAAGAAGAATTGCTTGTGAGAAATAGTATTAAAGATGTCATCTGTATGTATTATCTGAAAGTGAAGAATCGTTGACAGTATGTGTGCCTAGAAGCAGCTGGATGGTACAATGGGATAAAGGGTTGGGCTTGGGGTCAGGAAGACCTGTACTCAAACCTGCTTGGGTTTCCTCAACTATAAAATGGCAATAACAACAGCACTTACCTCAAAGGGTTGTTGTCAGGATCAAAAGAGATAATATTTTTAAAAGTTCTTGGCAAATGCCTAGCACTTTGTAGCCACTTAATAAATGCTTATTATCCATAAAATGTCAATAGTTTTAGAGAACATTAGATGGACCATTTGTGATGATGGGATTTCAGAAGGATAGACATTTTCTCTATGTAGTCAGTGGCATTATTAGGGTTTCTTTCCTTGACTCTAAAATAGATACTTAACCAAAATCCCCCACCGATTTTGATATAATGTATTTCTTATCTTGAGTAATTCATTTTATTCCTTTCTACTTCCAAGAATAACACTTCAAACAGTTGAAATAAATAACTCATGTTCCTAAAGTATTTTAATCCTTACAAAGTGTTCGCCTTACAATAGTCCAGTGAGACAAGCAGTATATTAACAGGGGACCAGCATCAATGTGGGTCCAGACCTTGGAGGGCACTCAGTGCTCTTTCTCTGATGTATATCCATGGGGAGTCTTGGGAAGCCTGCTTCCAATTCAGGGCATGTATAGGTATTCTGTGACTGTTTCCTGTCTGCTTCTGCTGGAAAGAAAAGCCTTTTAGCTCACTGCTAAGTACATTTACAAAAGGCTACAGTGGAGACTGTGCCCTCTCTCTAGCCAGTGACTTTCAAGTAAAAAAGAAGAAATTCAGTAAGCATTCAGACTGGGGAGAAGGATGCACCTTGTTGGCCATACTGTCCTCATTTGGAAAGAGCATGGCCTTGAACATAGGGCATCTCCACTCTTTTGCCTTGTTGTGTTTGTTCTTCCTTGATCTTGGGTAAATGAATGTCAGAGACAGAATTGGTCAGGTCCGGACCCAGTGAGCTTTGAAAATTGGTGAAACCACACAAAGTACAGCAAATGGAGTCCATAGCCAAGCCTGAGCTGGTGGCAGCAGTAGCTGAGCTGAGTGAGAAACCTGAACAGTCCCAGAGAATGACCTGTGACCCAATACAGCAGTGAATCAACTCAACAGCAGAGACCCATTGATCACCTATAACATCTTCAGAAGTGAACTTGATGGGAGGAATATTTGTAGCAGCAACTTTAACTTCATGTCCACTCTCCCAAATAATAAGGGTGCCAAATGGGGAGAGCAAATCCTTATTTGGAAGGATAGATTGGTATATATGTTCTAGCTACAATTTCTCACCAAAAATCTTTTCATTAAAATTAATTGATATTAATTATTCATCAATATTGAGGAAATAACTGGTTAAGTGATATTGTCTATGGCAAATTATATTGGAGCAGTACTCACTGCAGAGTGATAGTAGGGAGAACATACTGGATGAGAACTTGAAATTATAATATTAAAAGAACTCCACTGCCTATAAGGGATACTACTAGATTGATGAGGGGGAGATCTAGTCAGCTGTGCTCTCATGAAGATCAAGAGAATAGGTCTAGAGCCTATTTGTGCTACATATTTATTGTCACTATTTTACGTGTGGAGAAAATGAGGTTCCGAAACCTTAAGTGGCTTGTCTGAGGTCTCACAGGTAGATTCAAGGCAAGCACAAGCTGGGTCTCCTGCTCCCAAATTCAGAATACTTTTTCTGACCATATTACCATTGAATTCAACAATCTACAGGTATCTATGCTAGATTCCACTGCAGACCACTCTTAAGACCAGTAAGTTCTGGTGGGCCACAAATGTTGCATTTCCCTTCCAGGTAGTGAGAAATTTCAGAAATAACGTTTGCATTTGGCACATAGTAGGAGCTTAATAAATGTCAGTTGACTGGATAACCTTTCATCATTGAAAGCTCTGCCTTATGCAGACTGGAAATTGGTCTGTTCTGTCATGTTAAGACTTTTCTTAATGCTTAGAGTATGCTCAGTGTTCTTTCTCTGATGTATATGCGTGGGGAGTCTTGGGAAGCCTGCTTCCAGATTTGGAGTTTTGTCCCAGAAAGTCATTGGCAAAAGTGAATTATTGACTACTAGCAGTGTAGTATTTCGTGATTTTATTTGGACACAAAGAGCAAGACCAGGAAAAGTCATATACACATGGAGTGAAACAGTTGGGAAGGGAAGACAATTATGAACATGAAGAAGGTGCCAACAACAGTCTGTCCCTGTCCTCAAAAAGCTAATCTTCTAGAAGAGTGCCTATCTTTCTCTGAAAAGGTAGAAAAGAAAGGCTCTTAAAGTCAACATACGAAAGTAGAGAAGGCTAGAAATGTTAAGTGTTCTCATTTGAGAAGCACCACAACCTGACATTACATAACGAATTCCAAAGAGATCGTTTTTTTATGGTCTTGGGATATGGAAGTTTTTTCACAACACCCCAATAAAGGCTTGTATCAGTGTGAAGGTTAACACCTGAACTTATCAACTGTTATCAGCTAATACTTTTAGGGTGACAAGGGAGAATTGCCAAAGGAGGGGGAACAGAGGAGAAATGTCTTGCCTTGAAGGGTTGGGCCTGTTCCCATGGTGCCCTTTAAGTAAGTAATACTGAGATAAAATTTCCATTCTTAACTCATTGGATCCAAGGATCTTCTCCCTGCAATGGCCTTGGACTAGTCATTTAGTGACTAATTCCTAGTTAGCTGGGAATAGTTAGTCCTGGGTGGTTTTTTGTTTTTTTTAATATCCCCAAAGGTGTTGGGAGAAATTATGGTCTATAAAGCATTTTAGATTTCTAGTGTGAGGCAATTTATAAGTACAAAGTGTTATTATTGGTTTTATTATAGGATTATAAATGTGTCAATAGACACATCAGCATAATGTAGAAAGCATTATCTTTAGCTGATTTTGATATCTTTGTATTTGTAATGCCATATACATTGGCAGAAATATTTTATTATCTAGTCATAGATATGGCTTAAGTATTGATATGAAAGCAGCTTTGTTGATGTTTATGACTTCACAGGTGTTCTAGATTTACTTATCTGAATGAATCTAGCCTCATAGGTAGTCTACATGTGAGATTCGATCCCAGCCTTGCCTTGATATTTCCACCATTGCAATCTGGGTCCTGATTAGATCGTGCCAAATATTGCTTAAGCAGGTTCCTAGTCAACATCTTTTCATTTCACTCTATCTTATACATAGCTACAAGAAGAATCATTAGAACTAGAAGGAGTTTTATAGATAAAGAAATTAAGTAACTTGTTGAAGTTCACACGGGTAAACAGGAAGTTTGGCACTTTCTGAATTTAGACTTCTTTTCACATCAGAGCACTGCACTGAAAGCTTTAGAAATGATCCCTCCCTGATGACTGTTAGTGGAAATTTTAGTCCCTTACTATAACTGCACTTTTGAATTTTATGATCGTGGTTAATTAAGGTGGCTTCTAGAGGGACAATTTCCTAGAGACAAATTTTGAACACAGTAGAAAATGAAAACGGTAGGCAAGCCAGAGAAGAAAAAATAACCACCAACAATGCCCGTTGTGTATTTTACCCTAGGAATATCTGTCATTCTGACTCTGCCAATCAGCTAAAGCAAAGAAAGGTGGCCAAAGGAACATTGGCTTGAAACAAAAAAGAGTCATGGGGTTTGGAGCACATTTTAGTTAGAGAACATCACCTGGCATTATGTACCTTTAGTGTCTGTAAAGTGAGTTCCATCATTTCATTTGATTTTCATAAAGCTCCTGGGAGGGATTCTTATCTCCGTTTCCACACATATGGAAATAGAGGGTCAGAGAAGTTAAGTCCAGGGTCACACAGGTAGTAGTCAATACCTGAGGCAACATTCTAACTAGGAGGTCAATGCTCTATCCACATGTTGTTGGGCTGCCTCCAGCCTGGTCCAAGCACACTATTCAGCTACTGGACTGTTGGAGACTGGGCCAAGCAGACTGATCTGCAGAGTTCTTCTCAGGGTGTAGCATTTCTTCTGGACAGGTCGCTATCTTTCCTTATGTTCTTTACCAGTTCATATTCCTTACCTCCTGGTTGAAGCTAAATCTTAAGATTCCTTGTTCAAGGCTCACATCTTTCTGTTTTTTTCTTCCCATTCAGTTCTACAATTATAACATTTGATATACATGTATATATAGTTTACTATTATTTTTATTAACTAGTGAATGGAAACACTGATTATATTTACCTTTCTCGAAGCATACAAACTTTATTAATTAGTGTATGCACAAAAATACTCTATAAGAACAAGCCTCACCCTGATGTTTTAGTGATTCCAATCTCCAGAGTCTGTATATCTCCCTTCAAGGTGGACCATCCAACCTGCATAGGCTGCTTGAACCTCAAATGGAGCCAGTTGTGTGTTGTATGTCTTGGGCTTCATGTAAATTTTTATGCTTTTAGCTCTGGGCATTCCTAGGTTATTTATCACACAATTTGATTGGTAGTTTGCTTCAAAATTACTTATAAAGTTGCTTATATTTTTCCTCAGTGGTCTGTCTTAACAGAGGAGTCCACATGTGTTTAGAAGTTATTTTTTAAAGAATATACATGTTTATTGCATCATACCACATAGCTGCTTATCTTGTTTTTGAAAAATAACTTATAGAAAACAACTTAATCAAAATGGCTCAATTAAAAATGGAAGCTCCAAATAAAATGAAATCACCTAGGCTAAGTTAACAAACTATCTTATCCATTGGTACTAATAGTACTAAAGTATATTCTTACTAAAAGAGCACATGCCATACTGAGGGAAAAATAGATATTTCAGAAAGGAATTTTAAACTAGAAGCACAAGTCAACTAGTATTGGTTCAATCCACCCATTTTGTAAATTAGGAAACTAATGTCCAGCTGACTTCCCCAAGGACACACTGTTAGTATTTCAGGACCTTTAGGACCTTTTCTTTTCTGGTGAGAAAGGATAGGTTTCCGGGAAATAATAGAGTAAATTTTGTTCCTAGTGTTCAGGGCAGTGAGATAGCTCCTAATTAGGCATGAATAGAGTTGGTAATAAAAGAGATTTAAAACTAGAAACTATGATTATAGCAGTTTTTTCCCTACAAAGTTTGCTGTGTGGGTTTACAAAAGCATAAGATAAGTGGCACTCTAGAACAGTATACTGATGTTCGTAGTGTTCTATTGGTTTGTTAATGCATCAGAAGACCTATGGCCTAATACATTTTGTTCCTCCTTTTACCATCTATAGATTGCAAAGAATCCATGATTATTGCCCATTTCCTCCTATAAGACCCTCCTTAGAGGATTTACCCAATGTGCTAGGAATGGTTTTTTTCCTCATAGAGCTCAGTGTAGCACTCAATTTGCCCATCTTTGTTTCTCTCATTCACTATAAAATCAGACTATTTTCTTTTCCGTTTACAAAATTTCACCACAATATCATCAGCATTACTTCTTGATATGAAGACCTTGGTGATAACATGATGCAGCCTATTAATATTCACCATATATTTCATCCTTTTCCTTCAGGATATTTTGAGTCTTTGAAGATTGCATATAGCTTCACAATACTATTAGTATAATCATAAGAACATTAGTCATAAAAGATAGTTTCCTGTCAGAAAGCAGTTTAGGATTGCTGAAGGTGCTGTGCAATTTCTTAAATGGTGATCAGTCCACTCACCTCTTCCTACTTTATTCTAGACTCCGTTCATGGTCTTTTTGTGGTATGTGTCCAAGAACAGTATATTGGATATGGACCTCTGTAGTATTCGGGGATTTGCTATACTCACTACAGTGACATCTGCAAAGAGAAACCCAGGAAGACTTCACCATCTACAGGTCAATTTCCCTACTGGGACTGGGGGACCCCCAGCTACCTTTCTTTCCCTACCTTTCCCTCCTCCATTTCACCATCAACACTACCAAGAAAAACAGTACAGATTTACATTCTTTTCTATGACCTTCAAGTTGTGTTACTAGCAACACAAGATCTGCTATAGAAAATACCGATTTCTTTATTATATTTTCATCAAAGAATTGCTTAAGTTTGTCTTTATGTTTTGTTTTGTTTTGTTTTGTTTTTGTTTTGTTTTCACGTCATCATTTTTCCACTTTCCCTCTTTTTTCTTTCTTCTAGTAAATCATCCCTTATAACAATCTTTTCAGAAAATAAAAAGAAAAAACTCAGGAAAATTGTTTAATACATCAAAAAATAATATGAGGATTTATCTAGTGTTTCAAGGAATAAAGGTCAAACGCGGTCATTATAATTTTATAACTTAATTGCCTCACAGTTATTTTTTCCATTTATATTGATATAATCATTATGTATATTGTTTTTCTGGATTTTCTTACTTCACCATGCAACAATTTATCTACAATTTTCAATGCTTCTCTATATTTATCATATTCATTGTTTGTTATAACATAATAATATTGCATCATGTTTAAATGTTGTAGTTTGTTTATTATCCCCCACTAATGTGTGTCTGCTTTGTTTCTAATCCTTTGCTACTATACAAAGTGCTGCTGTAAATATTTTGGTGTATATGGAGACCTTTTTTGTCAGCGACCTCCTGAAGGTGTAGGACTTAGCAGGGGAATCCCTGAGTATGTATGGATATTTTAGCCACTTAGTTGCACAATTGCAAATTATTTCCCAGAATGACTGTGCAATACATTAACATGCCTCTCTGATCATATTTTCCAATTTTATGGATGTGAGTTCTTTTGATGTACATTTCTCTCATTTTGAGTGATTTGGAACATACTCCCACATGGTTGGCATAGTTTGGAACAGAGAGTTAGCCTAAATAGTCATCTAGTAGCTGATAATTCTTTTCAGAATTATTCACACTTTTTTGCCACTTATCTTTTGTAGAATGGTTTTTGATATATATATTTCTTTTAATTGTTTCTATAATATTAGCTATCACACTCTTATCACAGATATTTGATGTGAAGGGCTTCTCCCCCTAATTGACTATTTCTCAAATAATTATCTTATTTTTTTTTTTGCACAAAAGTTTTGTGATTAAAAAATTCTTTCTGTTTTATCTTTGTAATAGCCTTTATCTCTTGCTTGGTTAAGACCTTATTTCATATTTTTAACTGAGAAAGGTATATGATCTACTTCTCTTCTGATTTTTTGTGGCATGATCTTTAATATTCAGGTTGCATAAACATCTTAAATTTATTGTGATACAAAATGTTGGTTTAAACCTGATTTCTGCCAAACTACTCCCTAGTTTTCCCAGTACTTATTAGAAGGAGAAGGAAGTTAAGACTAGCAGATTTGGCATTTAAAAGATCATTTGTAACTTTGGAAAAAGCAGTTTCATTTGAGAAATGAAGTTGGAAGTTAGATTGCAGAAAGGAAGATAGTTGAGAAAGGGAGGAAAATTATAAGATGAAAACTAATAAGGATTATAGGGTCTAGGGATTTTTTTAAGGATGAGTAGACTTGGGCATTTTTATGGGAAGTAGAGAAATAACTAATAGTTTGGAAGAAAGACAGAATATCAGAGAGGTAGGAAATAGCAGAGACAATCTGCTGGAAAATATGAGAGGGGAAGGGCTCATGGACTTTTTGAGGAAAAGGGAGAGAAGATTCTTTGTTGAATTTCTCTTTTGATAACTCACAATGACATTAAAGGTATCCCAGAATACTTGAAGGGCTATCTATGTCAATGGAGTAAAAATTCTAGGAGATTCTACCAAACAGAAAAGTTATGAGTTATTCCAGGTGAAGTCAAGGTAAGGACAGAGAAACGCATTAATGGATTAAATTTAGCGTTTGTCTTGACTACTACAACAACAAAAACTAGACTATGGAGTAGTTTCAATGAAGAAAAAAGTCATCTCATGAAATAGAAGGCCTTGAATTAGATAATTAACTCATAAGGGAGGCAGATTATTCCCTAAAATCTTTTTTTTTTTTAATTTAGAACAGTTTTCCATGGGTACATGATTCATGATTTCCCTCCACTCTTCTTCCCAGAGCTGATAAGCAATTCCACTGGGTTACATATGTATTGTTAAAACCTATTTCCATGTTATTCATATTTGCAATAGAGTGATCTTTTAACCTCGAAACCCTAATCATATCCCTATCAAATTATATGATCAGTCATATGTTTTTCTTCTGCATTTCTGTTCCCACAGTTCTTTCTCTGGATGTAGACAGCATTCTTTCTCATAACTTCCTCTACATTATCCTAGATCATTGCATTGCTGCTATTAGAAAAGTTTATTACATTTGATTGGGCCACAATGCATCAGTCTCTATGTACAATGTTCTGCTCCTTTCACTCTGCATCAATTCTTGAAGGTCTTTCCAGTTCACATAGAATTCCTCCAGTTCATCATTCCTTTCAACACAATAGTATTTCCATCACCAACATATACCACAATTTATTCAGCCATTCCCCAATTTTTCCAATTTATTTTTGCTGCCACAAAAAGCATGACTACAAATATTTTGATACAAGTTTTTTTTTTCCTTAGTATCTCTTTGGGGTACAAATTCAGCAGTGGTATGGCAGGGTTAAAGGGTAGACAGTCTTTTAAAGCCCTTTGAGCATCGTTCCAAATTGCCCTCCAGAATGGTTGGACCAATTCACCAGCAATGTATTAGTGTCCCAATTTTGCCACATCCCCTCCAACATTTATCATTTTCATTTGCTGCCATATTGGCCAATCTTCTAGGTATAAGGTGGTACCTCAGAGTTGTTTTTATTTTCATTTCTTTAATCAAGAGGGATTTAGAATACTCTTTCATGTGCTTATTGATAGTTTTGATTTCTTCATCTGAAAACTGTCTATTTGTGTCCCTTGACCATTTGTTGATCAGGGAGTGGCTTGATTTTTTTTGTAAATTTGACTTAGTTCCTTATATATTTGGAAAATTAAACCTTTGTGAGAGAGTGTTGTTATAAAAATATTTTCCTAGTTTGTTGCTTTCCTTCTAATTTTGGTCATATTGGTTTTGTCTGTACAAACCCTTTTTAATTTGATATAATCAAAGTCATTCATTTTACACTTTGTAATGTTCTCTATCTCTGGCTTGGTCTTAAATTCCTTCCTTTCCCACAGATCTGACAGGTAAACTATTCTATGATCACCTAACTTACTTATAATATCCCTCTTTGTATTGAAGTCATTTACCCATTTTGAATTTATCTTGGTATAGGGTGTGAGATGTTGATCTAAACCTAATTTTTCCCATACTGTTTTCCAACTTTCCCAGTAGTTTGTCAAATAGTCAGTTCTTGTTCCAAGAGCTGGTATTCCTTAAAAATCTTTATTCATCTTAATTAACCATTAATGTAAAGTAACTCACATTTTGCCTTAGATAAGGTTTATTTCAAAATTTTCTTGTTTTCAAAAATAACTATATAAAATGTAACTATACACTATATATATTGCCTTAAAGTTTGAAAAGGACATTCACATAAAAATGTATAATTTCAGGTTTAGAAGGAACTTCATTGACCACTTAAGTAGTTGGCCTATCATGAAAAAGGAAATTAGTTATCTAGCAAATGCTAGGTGAGTAGCTTGAAGACCTCAAAGAGTAGCAGTGGGTCAGCCCATTCTACCAGGAGACAGCTCTGTTACAAATTTGTTTCCTTACACCAAAGTCTAATTGGACTTTTCTGCAATTTGTATCCATTGCTCCTATCCCTGCTCTGTGAGGCAAAGCTCATCTTCTTTTATGCAACAGGCTTTCAACTACCTTGACACAGACATCCCATACTCCATACTCTCCAAGTTTCATCATCTCCAGGCTAAGCATCCTCAGTTCTCTCAACTTATCCTGATATGGCATGAGCTCAAATCCTTTCATTATATAGATTACCTCTAGGGACTTTATAGCTTATGAATGAATGTCTTCCCCAAAATTCAGCAGCTAAAAAGAAACATATTACTGAAACATGATAAAATTTTATCAGAGCAGATTCAATTCCTAGTCCTGGGCAATATATCTCTATCTTAATACAATCTAAATCTGCCCAAGCTTTCTTGGTTACCATATCTCACTATTGACTCATACTACACTTTAGTCTACCAAAGTCCTAAGATCAATAATGGCAACTACAGGGTCTAAGAATCTTAGGCCTGATAACTTGAACTCATGAAAGCAGCTGGGTGCTTTCTTCTTATCTACGTATTTAACTTATTTGTCCACTTCATTTCATCCATTTTGTTCTGTCCTTTCAAAAGACAGAACTCACAATAAAATTTTTCCATTTCTACTAAACCCTACAAAGTTCAGTCTCCTCAAAAGACGTACCTGTCCTAAAGTTTCTTAACAAAATAGATTCATAATTGATTTTTATTTATGTCTTGGTGTCGAATCCCTCCACCACCATCCCCAGGAGTTTTGCTTAGAGTTTCCTGGCCAACTACTTGGATACTTTTCAGGGTCTGCTTCCAGCTTATATGACTTACTGATGAAAGAACTCTTAATATGAGCCCGATTCAGCAAACTCTACATGGTCCCTTGATTGTTCCCTATCCATTAATAGCAGCACAGGGATGGGGTGCTGCATCAGTTAAAATAAAAGATGTCTTCTGACTCTCTTATAAGGCAAGTAAAGAATTTTTAGAACTTGACCTTGTGTGTTTGAAAAATGCAAAGGTCAAGTCCAGTGAGGCAATAGGAAAAGCTCTGCAACAGCCTCTAGAAATGTTGAATGCTTAATTAGTTGTTTTGTGAACTTTTATGTTCTGATGAAGTTTAAATATAAGGTTCCTGGCAAATTTTCCTAATACTTATAAATTGAATTATGGAATCATATTCCAAGGGTATTTTTTTGTCAAATGAATATTTTAGTATCTTGTGTTTAGTATTCCTTTTGTGTACAGAAAAATTATTTGCCCCATATCTTATTTCATATTGAATACTGTTTTTATTGTCCCCTTTTTGAGGAAATTTAGATGTGAGTAAAACCTTCCTCCAGGAGGACTTAATGAGCTAAAAAAGTGGGAAAAGGGGAATCTATTCTCTCACAATGGACACAGGAAAAAGGAAAAATAATTCTAGGTAACCCAAAAAGGAATTTTGGGTAATGTAGTTTTTAGGGGTTTGAGAATTTCCAACTCTACATTATATATGTATCTGTATGTATTAATATCTCTATCATTTGTCTATATCATCTGTCTGTCTGACTATCCACCTATCATCTGCCTCTATATCATCTATTAATAATTCACCTGTATCTATCCACCTATATCCATTAATATCTTTAGATATCATCTCTTTCTCTATCATTTCTGTCTAAATGATCTATCTGAATTTCTATCATTTGTCTATCTCTCACAATTTCACTTAACATCTGTATCTATCTACCCATCATCTGTCTTTATCCATCTACCTATTTATCTGGACAATATGGGTGTTAGTCACCTTTGAGGAAGAGGAGGACATATGGAGAGGTAGGAGTTCTGAATGTAAAAGTAATCAGTGCATATTGACACCATAAAAGGAATCCAGCTTAGTCTGGAAGGGGCAAGGGTCATTTACAATAGTTGACTGGAATTCTTGAGAATGGTTTGGCTACTTCCAGCTGGAGGCTGGGGTGGGAGAACAGATGTCACAAGATAAGATAAATGATAAGAGTTCAGTTCCTTATTGTTGTAAACAGTGGGTGAAATGGAAGGGCACATCTGCACTCTTACAATACCCCCAGCACCTGTGTTTTTGTTTTCTTTGCGGGAGGGTGATGGCCTGGTATGTATCAGGAGCATCTATCTGTCTGCCTCCCAGGCAGAGAATCAGGCACCAAAATACATTTCATTTGAGAACAAACAGCAGATTTGACTCACTCACATTCCCTATTCCATTCACAAATGGGAACTTTATTTATGGCTTTTCAAGTCTTAGAATGTCTTTGCAACTAGGAAAAAAATTACAAACTTTGCAGAGTTTAAGAAGATCTCAATAATGATCCTTTACTTGCATGGCTGGACAGGCTGCTTTTGGGATCTGAGCCTGAATCCTTTTGACTTCTAATTTAGATCTCTTAACTTTGAAAAGTGCCTTTCTTTGCAAAATTATATCAGAGTCTATATTCTAATCCTAGTCAGTAGGATGCTATTCCTCAAGGAAATTGAATATAGGAACAATCCAAAAAAAAAAACCTATCAGCCTCTAGGGTTACCCCAGAATTATATGCATTTGTCTAGCTTGCTATAAGTGTGCAAATATCCCGATAAAAAGTGCTCTTTGAAGAAAGGTTTTATTTTAATATACTTCAAGAAGGTTTTAGAGAGCATCGCCTCCCAGTGACACATGACCTTGGAGCACTGATCAAGTTCTTAGACCCTCTTCTCCAGGTCCCTAACACAACACTGATGAAACAAGATGGAGAATAAGAAGTGTTCTCAGCTATGACATAATGGCTCATAAGTAGCTTCTTTTCCATAATGAAAAGACAGTTGAAAAGCACTTCAAAGTCAATTTTGATATTTTTTTGTCCAATGTGCTTGGAATGAAATAACAGCCTCAAGCACTCCACACAGCAGAAACTCCATATGAGTATTTTTGACTGATTGCAAAAAGGATAGCTATTTCTTTTGGAATGGCTTGTATTGAATGTTATTCTGCTCAAGAAACATGGAAAGGTAAAGTAATAGAGTAAGGCTAAAAAAAAAGAACAAAGACCACCATCACCACATGCACAATTAATATTACAACAGTTTAAATATGGGATCACAGAGTTTGGAACTAGAATGGATCTTAAAGATGATCAAATACAACCTCTTCATCTTACAGATGGGAAGTAGAAGGGCTATCCAGTTAACCAAGAATCTTTCTAAATGAAACTATGTTATATTTATATGTCATCTTGGGAATAGTAGGGACCCTCAGATCTGGGAAATGGTCAGGGCTCTGCAGTTTTGACAGAAATGATTCCATAGCTTTGACAACAATGGTGACCTCTAGATTTCTGTCTATTATGAGTATATTGCTCTTCTCCCACATTTCTACCAGCTTTTCAGGGACAGCATGCTCACTCAAACTGAGAAGCTAAAGAACTCCATCAGTCATGAGTACCAACTTTTCCTAGGGAGATTTCGAACATATATATATATATATATATATATATATATATATATATATATATATATATCACACAGAGAATCCAACAGCTTAATAATATTAAGTCCTTTTATGCCATCTATTTGTGAATAATGAGAAAGCTTTTTAACTCAGTGGAAATAAAGGAATCCTGAGGAGACATAAGAAGATAATGGAGTAAACCAGCATATCCTTATGGAGACAGACATTGAATGGAGAACTAGAATCCAGATATTTGAGGAACTGTGTCAGATCAGCATCAAGGGAATTCAATCACTTCAAAACTATTTATTGTAATGGAAGGTGTTGTTCTGGAACATGGATGGGAAAAACATAATAGTGAAAAAGAATCCCTTGCATATTTGACTTTGGAGGAGCTTTGTTCCTTACTAGCCAAGAAAAGCTCCAGCAGCTGCCGGAGGTATAAGGCTAGAAGTGAACCTTAATAAAACAAAGTGGATGTGCCATGAACTTTTTTTTTTCATCAAATAAATGGCCTGGAGAGTTGGCAGGTGTTTGAAAATGTTTGCTTCAACCACCAGTCCAGATAGGACAAAAGTTTGAACAGAGAATGAATGGACCAGAAAATATGAAGTATCTTGGATTTGATTCAGCCATATCAAGAAAATACAAAACAATGATGCGGGGCCAGTGCAGATCCAGTCAGAAAGTTCCCACTGCACAGTTCTGCATTGAATAATCAGAGCAATTGCTTGAGGTCATTTAGTAGAAAGTAGAAGGAATATGGGCAGAATATTCCTAGATGATTTGGGGTAAATGAGAATCAAAAACAGCCTATATATTGGAGACATGCTAGGTAAGTCACGTAGCAAGGATGAAAGACAATAGATGGATTGCTGTCAAGTTTATAGACAATTTACCATAACTGGACAAAAAAGTGGTTAACTACATTAAAGGTTGATGCTATTGTTTGAACATAGTATAAATGTTGAATATAGAATTTATTAGTTATTATACTATAATTTTAAAATAATGATTATTAGTTCAGATACCTAGTCAATCTGCACATCAAGCTGAATGAGTAAATAAATGAATGCATCCTTAGCATAAATTATCCTCTTCATCTCTTCATTGGAAGTGTTAAGTTTGAAGATGATTTGAGTTGTGGGAAGGCTATTACAGTTAGGATCAAATTTGGCAAAGCAACATTTACTGATCTCAATGACAGGCCAATATCATTTTCTGGGAGAAGGAAGAAAGTGAAAGGAACAAAAATGGAGTAAAAGAAGAATAAGGAAAAAAGAAAGAAGGAGGGGAAAAGAAAAAGAGCAGGCTATATCTAAAAAGAAAACATATAACACGTTATGTTTTTCTTATACAGTTCTTATACAGTATAACTGTATAAGAGTAAGAGAAATATCCCTTATTTTTAAACTACAAAGGATCTTGAAGCAGGAAGCACTTCTCTGAGAAGGGACAAAAAAGGTACTAGTCAATAAAGTTTACCTCTTCGTTGAATCCCTAAGTATATATTTTATATTATTTTAACATGTGTATATGGAGGAAGGTAGAAGATAAGTCTTGGAATGAAGGTGACCTCATTTCAAATCCTGCCTCTCTGTGATATACAAGTTATTTGCCTGTTCAATGTTCCAAATGCCTCTTAAATACAATTCATTGCAGCTAATTTGCTTTGGTGGAAAGTGTCTCCATTCTGGGAATTAACAAAACTAATGAATCATATTTCTGAACTTCTCCTGAACAAAATGTGTATGTTGGCAGTTGTTATGGGCATTGGAATTACGCTGAGGTGCAGGAAAACCAGTTACTACTTTCTTGGATTCTCCCTCCATCTCTAGTAATTCTCTGGGCTCCAACTTTCAGGAAAATGTTTACCTCTCAAACCTCAACAGAAAGAATGGGAATATGAAATGCTTGAGACAATTGTTCAGAAAGGAACAACTTTTCCTCCACCAGGATTGCTGCCTAGGTATTGGTCTGAATTCCTAGGTTCTTCCTCTGCTTTTACACACACACACACACACACACACACACACACACACACACACACACACACACACACACACACAACACACAAACACACAAACACACATGCATGCCCATACACATGTATATGAATTGATAAAATATCTTTGGTTTCCTCCAAGCTCCCAATTTTTCCAATATTTCCATCCCTGAAATAATGATTTATCTGATCCTTTGTATCTTATCATCCATTGCCTTTCCCCATTTGTGTGTAATAGGCATATGGAGTAGGGTCAGACTTAGCCTGCCTCGTGTAATGTAGAAAGGATACATAGATATTCTTTGTTTTCTTCTAGATGCCTATTTAAGGATTTTTAGAACCTATTTCTAACTGTACATGATAAGTTCTTGTAAGGGGAGGTAATAAAGAGCTCTTTAATTGACTGTAGACAGAAAAGCTAATTTCAGTGACTTTTTCTTTAAAGGAAGCAGCTTCTAACTGTGTCCTCTTGGCTATGGTAATCCATATGGCATCATATGATTTCTTTGAAGAGTAGAGGAAAATGGTCCTTCATGGCAACCTTCCCCTATTGAATATGGCTTCAACTATGTAAGTTTGTGTCAGTGACTACTGGCTGGCTTCATGAACATTTTTTGCATGTAAAGAGTCTCTTGCACATCAGATCACAGTCCAGATCACTAACAATGTCATCTACATGGAAGATATTAGGGAGCTATAATACTCATCCTGGATTCCTATACTCCCAGATCCCTGTGGTTCATGGTCCTATGCTGCATCAGATACCACACTCCTTGATTTTAGATAAAAAAGAAGAAACCAAAAAGATAGAACCTCAAGTCCAGTTCTTGGGAACCACATGGGGTAGGGGGTGGACAGAGGAAGCACTCAGGTTCTTATCCCCATATTACTATAGGCTATGAGTAAAGAAATGACCTTATTTCCTCAGAATTGAATATTGCAAAGGCCCTGGCCAGGGTTGACGCAGTCCCTTTAAAAATGCTTATAGATTCCGACTACAAAGACAGTGCAATAAGGCTCTTTCCCCAAACATGGTAAGTTGACACAGAATATCCACACCTGGTCTGGTGTAGTCCTTCAGACTCTCAGAAGCATCTGCTTAATATCGTCCAAGTAGATGATACGATCTTAGGTGATCCTGGTCCTTGATAAATCCCCATTACATGTATGTGTACATTCTTTCCTGATTTTAGGCAAATGAGTATCACACTGGTGAATGTGCTCAGGAATGCAGCAACCTTGAGATTCTGAGGATCCTACATGGCCAGATAGAGTCTGCCGACATGGGAAGCTTCTTCACTGCAGAGATCAGTCACCTCAAAGAAGTTTAAACTTGGCTCCTTCATTGATTAGTTCCTTTCCAACTAACGTTTATGCCAAGTTGTTATTTTAAACTCATGTTCAAAACTGAACTTATATATTTTCCCCCATAACCCTACTGCCATCATTGAATTCCCTATTATTGTTATTGAGTGAATGGTGGCTTTGGGGGTAACACCATCTTCCCAGTCACCCAGGTTCAAAAGCTGGGTGTCATCCTCAATTCCTCACTGTCTCTCACTCTAGATCTAATCAGTAGCCAAGTTCTGTGGATTTCCCCTTTGTAACATCTCTCAAATATGTCTTTCCTTTGGAACAGTCATCACCTTGATACAGGGACTATATCAATACCTGGATTATTGCAGTAGCCTGGTGACTTACCTCTTTGCCTCAAACCTCAACTTGCTCCAGTCTGTCCTTCACTTTCCGATGACAAAATGATTTTCCTAAAGCACAAGTTTAGGAAGATAAGTTTGATCTTATTATCACCATCTTCACTCTCCTCCCTCATTCAACAAATTCCAGAGGTTCCCTGTCCTTTTTGGATAAAATATACAAATCTCTATTTGATGCTCAAAGCTCTTCCTAACCTATTCCCCCCCACCCCCCACCATCACCACTTTTCCAGTCCATTTAGACTATATCCCCTCAACATATTTTATGGCTCAATGACTCTAGTCTCCATATTATTCTTCCCATAAAAAGTAATACTACATGTCCAAGGTATACAGGTAGCAAGAGGAAGAGGCTGCTAAGTCAATAGCCAGTCAACCAACAACTATTATTAGTTGGGGAGGGAGGGAGGGAGGGAGGAAGGAAGGAAGGAAGGAAGGAAGGAAAGAAGGAAGAAGGAAGGAAGGAAGGAAGGAAAGACAGAGGAAAGATCAAGGTGATAGAGATGAAAGGAAGAACATTCCAGGTACGAGGCATGGGACAATCATTGAAGAGGCATAGAGTAAGGAGATGAGAGTAGGGCAAATGAACAACAAGGACAAAGAAGGAAGCCAAGTATAGGAAGAGCCCATGATGAGAGTCTTTAAATGGAGATAATAGAATGAGGTAAGGGTGAGGAGGGAGGTGACATGGTCAGTTCTATACTTGAGGCAAATAATTTAAGCTTTCTTTGATTTAACAGGAGCTAATGAAGACAGACTTTTCTGCTGCATAGAAAGAATAAACCAAACCTGTTTCCATTTCATCTGTTTTTTTTTAGCCCTGATGATTTGTATTCTCTTTGGTTAAAAAGTCAGAGAGGAAAGAAGAACACTCTGAGAACTTTCATGTGGTTATCATTTCTGGGAAAAAAATCTCTTGTCATCCATATGTTTGGCACATCTGTCTCAATGAGTCTGGAACTCTGCGAGGATATTGTTTGGAGAAAACAAAGTTGCTATTTTCAAAATATGGAAAATAATCCAAGTCAACAAATGAAAAAATCATTGGAACATATTTAAGAAACCATATCAGATATGAAGAGGTCTTATTCAAGCTGCAAGAATATGCATAGCCTTTGGGCTAGCCACCATGTTAACTGCTTGATGTGCTACTAAGTATTACTTTTATTTATTAAATTAAAAAAAAAACCCTTACCTTTTGTCTTAGAATCAATTCTATGTATTGGTTCCAAGGCAGAAGAGTGGTAAGGGTTAGGCAATGGGGGTCAAGTGACTTGCCCAGGGTCACACAGCTAGGAAGTGTCTGAGGCCAGATCTGAACCTAGGACCTCCAGTCTGTAGGCCTGACTTTCAGTCCACTGAGCTACCCAGATGCCCCTAAGAATTATTCTTAATAAGAGGGCACTATTTCATTATCATAACATAATTATACCATGGTATAATATTTATATTTAATATCTAATAATAATTTAGTAGTATAGAACTATAGAATCACAACACAATTAAAATGAATCCAAAATTTAAATGTTTTATGCTTTAAATAGATGAATAGGAAACATACTGATTTAAAGGCCTTACTCTTTTTATTCAATAATTAAAAATCATTTATTGACTACTCCTATGTGAAACAGACTGATTAGACTACCTGTTAAGGTCACAAAACGTCCATTTTTTTCTACATATATTCTAGGAAAGGAGTAACAGAATGAATAATGACAAAGAAATCCAAAGAAATAATAAGTTCATTCAGTCAGCCCAGAACTGCATAAAAAGACAGCCAGAAGCCAATACATTTTGGGAGAGGGATTCTGCCAAGGGATCCGGCCCAAGCTCAGGTAAGCAGACCAGAAGTCAGCCAGAACTTGGACTGCTCTGACGAGCAACCTCTAGGAAAAGCCTGAAACCTGGGAGCTTTCTTACCTGGTGCACCTGCACATCAAGGGGCAGGAGCTCTGGAAGCCGAGATTAGGCAGGGTCAGAAGTCCTTGTAGAAGAGTGGAAGGGAATGCGGCCGGGGCCTGGCATAAAGTCACCTACTAGAAACAGGCCGGAGAGATGAGGAGGAGAATAAGACCTTGAATATTTTTACCCTATGTTGTGCTTCGCACGGTATAACTATATTTATTTTTAAGTGTTTAAATGTAAGTATATTTATAAAGTATGTAAATTTATTTATATTTATAAAGTAATTATTTATTTATTTTTAGTTTTTGTTTTCATTTATTTATTTAATTATATTTCTAAATTATTAATATTTATTATTTATTGTTTTGTTTTTTATTATTTTTTTTATTAATTTATAAAGTAAACATTTATCAATGTTTATTGTCTGACTCCCTAAACATAATAAAGAAAGATGTCTGAGAAGTAAAGCCAGAGAAAAAGGTGGCTTCATCCTCTTTGGCAGCTTGGTGGTGCCATGGAAAGAGCACTGGGCCCAGCCTCAGACACTTGTGCCCCTCAGTAAGTCGCTTAACCCTGTTTGCTTCAGTTTCCTCATCTGAAAAGTGAGCTGGAGAAGGAAGTGGCAAACCACTCCAGATTTTTTGCCGAGAAAATCCCAAATGGGGTCACAAAGAATCAGACCTGATTATGCCTAAATAACTAATAACTTTAGATGAAAGAAAATCTTGAGATGCGATATTTCAAAAGGCTAAAGCAGGAGAGAATAACGTATCCTGGGTCCTAAGCCTTGGCAGTTCGTGGGACTTTCCATGTGTGGCTACCCCACAAGGAGTCACTGCCCCCCTGACCTGATGCATGTTTTGATGACTTTTGAGCCTATACCCTCTTCTATGTTGAGAAATTGGATAGCATTTAATTGAACCAGCATGGTATCCTTGCTGAATATTGGATTGTTGTTGTTTTTTAAATAAACCCTTACTTTCCATCTTAGAATCAATACTGTGCATTGGTTCCAGGACAGAAGAGCAGGAAGGGCTAGGCAATGGGGGTGAAGTGCTTTGCCCAGGGTTACCCTGCCAGGAAGAGTCTAAAATCAAATTTGAAGCCAGGACTTTCCATCTCCAGACCTGGCTTTCACCTCATTGGCATCCTGAACACTGACTGTACATCATGGCTAGATAAATCTATTTTTTAAAGCTGTTGGTTGGTGTATAAGTTTTTCCTTTTAGGACCCAAAATATCAGACTTGCTTGAGTTAACCTTAACTTCAGTCATTGGTGATAGGGAATAGGTCAGGATAAGAGGGTGGCATGGGGCGGGTGGAGAGTCGAAGTAGAGGGATGAAAAGGTGGCCCGTTCTGGAAGTCTGGCACTCTTTGGCTGCCTCAGGTGAGTCTTTACAATGGGACAGGGTAGGGTTCCTATTTACATGAAAGGCTTAGTTCAGTTGGTGCTAAAGGGCGTTGGCAAGAAGGGCAGAGATAACCTGGATAATGGCACTTTTTTATTTTATTGACTATAAAAAAGACAAAAGAGATGGCTGATGGATGGAACACCAAAAGAAAAAGCACAGTGCTTATGACTTCCAGGAGCAACCAACCATGGAAAGGATGTACGAATTCCAATCCAGAAGATGAGAATGGAAATGAGGGCAAGATTTGGGAACTGAAAAAGTGGTTTGTGTTGGAAGCTGCCTTATTAGGATTTCTTCTGTAAAGAGGTTTGAAGTTGGGTGGGATTTTACCATCAAAAGAATTGAAAGTTACATGAGAAATTTAAATAATCCTGAAAAATTGGTTATTGAAGGCATGTTCAAATGCCCCCAATTGGAAGATTCTCTCCACCATAGTTTTATCAACTTTGGGAGCTTACCAAAGATTTTCTTTCTTTCTTTCTTTCTCTTTCTTTCTTTCTTTCTTTCTTTCTCTCTTTCTTTCTTTCTTTCTTTCTTTCTTTCTTTCTTTCTTTCTTTCTTTCTTTCTTTCTTTCTTTCTTTCTTTCTTTCTTTCTTTCTTTCTTTCTTTCTTTCTTTCTTTCTTCCTTCCTTCCTTCCTTCCTTCCTTCCTTCCTTCCTTCCTTCCTTCCTTCCTTCCTTCTTTCTTTCTTTCTTTCTTTCTTTCTTTCTTTCTTTCTTTCTTTCTTTCTTTCTTTCTTTCTTTCTTTCTTTCTTTCTTTCTTTCTTTCTTTCTTTCTTTCTTTCTTTCTTTCTTTCTTTCTTTCTTTCTTTCTTTCTTTCTTTCTTTCTTTCTTTCTTTCTTTCTTTCTTTCTTTCCTTCCATCTTGGAGTCAATATTGTATATTGGCTCTAAGGCAGAAGAGCTGTAAGGGCTAGGCAATGGGGGTCAAGTGACTTGCCCAGGGTCACACAGCTGGGAAGTGTCTGAGACCAGATTTGAACCTAAAACCTCCTGTCTCTAGGCCTGGCTCTCAATCCACTGAGCTACCCAGCTGCCCACCCACCCACCCAAAAGACCTATTTCTGAAAGCCATTTGAAATCAGTTACAGGTTCCAGATGCAGGCTGGCCTTTGTATTGTTGTAGGTAGCTAATATTAGTAGTAGTCTCTTGGTAACCGAGGATGATGATTGTCTTTGTGCATCATGATAGATGAGTGTGCACAAAGACACTTGTGCATGAAGATTTAAGTGGAAAAGTCGATGCACAGAGACAGTCCCACTCTCTCGGCGTTGGAAGCCTGGGTCCAATGGCACGAAAAGTCGTTGCACCTGGAGATTTCCTCAGCTGCATTGGATGGCTGTGTTGTCTTTTGTGTTCCAACACGCCCTAAGCACTCCACAGTGCTTTGCTGCGGCGCCCTCTCAGCCGTTGAACCTTCTTATTGGTTTCTTCCGTCTGTTCGGCCAAAGCAGTCTTCGCATGCTGGGTGAGCAAAGCCCTGGTTCACCAGGGGACTACGACACCGGATGGCTACTCTCACAACGTTTAGCCAGCCTGTCAAAGCTGTTGCCCGGGGTGTGGCTGCTGCCGCATGCTAGCAGCTACTAGGAGCCACAAGTGAGAGCTAGGTGTCAGGTGAGGGTCAGAGGCTGGAGAACTGCCCTAGGAGGGCACGACAAGCCTTCCATACCAGAGATACTACCCCTCCCTGAGCACCCCATACATCCCATAGCTAATATTAGGGGTTGTGTAAACATGGACCCATAAAGTTGGGATCTTATTGCAGCTGGCATTCTAATGAGAGTCTGAAGGGGGTGGTGGTAAGATTCCTTTTTTTTTTTCTCAAGGAACTTATGTTTTATTTATACACTGTTGTTGTTCAGTCATTTTTCAGCCCTGACTCTTCATGACCCCTTTTGGGGTTTTCTTGGCAAAGATACTAGAATGGTTTGCCATTTCCTTCTCCAGCTCATTTTTTTTAATTGAAAATCTTTATTTAATTAATTTAGAATATTTTTCCATGGTTCCATGATTCATGTTCTTTCCCTTCCCTCCTACCCCCCTCCATAGCCGATGCGCAATTCCACTGGGTTTTACATGTATCATTGGTCAAGACCTATTTCCCTATTATTGATAATTGCACCAGGGGGATGGTTTAGAGTGTACATCACCAATCATATCCCCATCAACCCATGTGATCAAGCAGTTGTTTTTCTTCTGTGTTTCTATTCCCACAGTTCTTTCTCTGGATGTGGATTCTTTCTCATAAGTCCCTCAGAATTGTCCTGGGTCATTGCATTGCTGCTGGTAGAAATGTCTATTACATTCAGTTGTACCACAGTGTATCAGTCTCTGTGTACAATGTTTTCCTGGTTCTGCTCCTCTCACTCTGCATCAATTCCTGGAGGTTGTTCCAGTCTCCATGGAATTCCTCCACTTTATTATTCCTTTGAGTACAATAGTATTCCATCACCAACATATACCACAATTTGTTCAGCCATTCCCCAATTGAAGGGCATCCCCTCGTTTTCCAATTTTTTGCCAGGTGGTAAAATTTCTTAAAGAAATATGTTTACTAAACTGGATCCATGTATCTTTTCCCTTAGCCTTATGATCTGTCAATGTGGGGAGCAATTCAATCTTGCCTTTTGGCAACTATAGGCCTCTTCCAAATGTCTTTTACCATATCACCAAAGAGAAATGAACATTTCAACTGGTGAAGTTTTAAGCCAGAAATGGGACAGCAGCAATGGTTTAGGCAAAAACGACTGTTGGTATAAACAAGAGCTTTAGGGATGGTGTGTAGAGGCTCAGCATTCAGTGACCTGCTAGGTAAGCCTCCATGGGGGTGATGAGCTCTATGGAGTTCTCCAGATCCTGCCTTTCTAGCCCAGCTCACAGTCATCCAAAGAGACAAGTCCTCTGGAGAGAGTTGAGCCAACCTCACCATGTGTCAACCAGGCAAGCTCTGAGGGATAAGAGGCAGCATCTGCCAGGTGGATCAAACCACCTTGACCACCATCTCTCCTTAGACTCAAATGCAGATAGCCTAGGAGCTCATAAGATTTGGGAATGGCATTGCTTCTAGCCTAATATCCTTAGCTATGGGGCTTTTCCATATGACTTAAAGCTGAAACTTTCTATGTTCTGTCATCCCTTTAGAATAGATGCTCTTTGAGAGCAGGGTCTATCTTGTTCTTCTGTTTCTATTCTCCATGCTTAGTATAGTGCTTTGCATTTGGTAAATGCTTTTTTCCCCCATTGATTCATTCATTTGCTCATGCTCCTGAAGAGAGTTTCTGAAACAAGAGATTGATAAGGAAGCATGCTATCATTAGCCTATGGAGATGTTAATAAAAATACACTGGAATCCAATACTGACCTATTTGGATTTAGGATGCTGTTGGACATTGAGAGCCAGACTGCTCTCATATCATTTCACCCTCCAATTGGCTCCTTGGGGGACTTCAATTTCCATGACTTTTTGGATATTGGCTCTTGTACAGCATTTATACTCATCTCTATGGCAGCTATTTTGCATAGAGTCAAAACCTTGGAATTGCCCTAGATATCCTGTGTAGTTTAACACCAAACAATACTGGGTTCCAGCAAGGGAGAAATCTATTTTTTTTCCTCTAGTGGGCCAAGAAACATTGGTCTCTAGTGAGGGTCTCATTCCAATGATCAAAGTTATTCAATATAAAAATTTCCATAAAATAGTTTGTAGATTCTACAAAAATGGAATAATACTCATTTGGAATACTCATTTTCTTGGCTTTGCTTATTTTATCCTGCATCAGTTCAAGTAAGTCTTTCCATACTTCTGTATAGCATCATGTACATGTCTCTTATAATACATTAATATTCCATTACATTCATGTATAATAATTTGTTTAACTATTTAACTGCATGTACTTTGTTTCCAGTACTTTGCTAGCATAAAAAGTGTTACTATATTTTATAGTATATGGGGACTTTCTTATTATTAATGACCTCCTTGAGTATGTGCCTGGCTGTGAAATCTCTGGGCCAGTCACTTTATTTTTGCATAATTCTAAAGTGTTTTTTTTTTTAAATGGCTGAACCAATTCACAGCTTAGACAACAACATATTAGTGTAACTATTTTCCCACAACCTCTCCAACCTTGATTATTTCCATCTTTAAACAATTTTGCCAGTTTTCCAACTCTAAGATGAAAGCTCAGCATTTTCTTTTGATTCATTTTTTATTGTTGTTTAGAGGATTTTTTCATATGCTTATTAATATGTCACAATTTGTCTTTTGAGAATTGCTGGTTCATATACTTTGGTCACATATATTGAAGGGTGATTTGGGGGCATATAATGTGTTATTGGTTTGTCTTGGATATCAAACTCGACTGAGAAATTATATACAAAGAGTTTTTTCCCCCATTCAACTATACTTCTTTTTATTTTAGATTTATTAATTCTGCCTGAGCAGAAGCTTTTCAACTACATGTAATAAAAAATTATCCATTTTATCTATTGTATTTTCTCTATCCATTATTTGGTTAAGAATATATCTCCTAGGGACTTATGAGAAAGAATGCTATCCACATCCAGAGAAAGAACCATGGAAACAGAAATGCAGAAGAAAAATATATGATCAATCATGTAGTTCAATAGGGATATGATTGAGGTTTTGATGCTAAAGGATCGCTCTACTACAGATATGAATAACACAGAAATAAGTTTTGAACAATGATAAACGTATAACCCAGTGGACCTGCTTGTCAGCTTTGGCAGGGGGAAGGAAAAAGTGGTGGGGTGGAGTGGAATCATGAATAAGGTCACCATGGAAAAATATTCTAAATAAAAAAGGGAAAAATTGAAAAAAATATATCTCCTACCAATAGTTGTGAAAGGTATAGCACCTGCTTTTCTTCTAATTTTATAATATGCTCTTAAATAACCATATTATTTATCCATGTTAAATTTATTATGATATATTATATTACAGGTATTGGTCTAAATCTACTTTTAGGAAGCCTACTTTTCAGTTTTCTCGTTCTCAGGCTTCCAACGCCGAGAGAGTGGGACTGTCTCTGTGCACCGACTTTTCCACTTAAATCTCTTTCACGCACAAGTGTCTTTGTGCACACATGCACAAAGACAATCGTCATTCTTGGCTTCCGAGAGACTACTACCACCACCATAAAATAGTGAGTTTTCTCCTAAGTAATTAATATTTGGGGGTTTGTTAAATGGTTTTATTGATTTCATTATTTGATTCTTTCTTATCTAGATTTATTCCATTGATACATATCTGTATTTTCTTTAAAAAAACTGTACAAAATGGTTTAGCCTTACTTCTGCTTTGTAGTGAGGTTTGAAAATACTATTTCTGTTTCATTCTATCTTTATGCCTTATTTTCCTTTGTATTTCAGATGTTTTTTCTTCCACACACATATACAAACATATATATGAATCTATTCCTTCCTGTGGTTTCTGATAAGTGAAGAAGTATTTTTAAAAATTATAATTTACTTTCCTTTGTATTTTAAAGTCTTCCAATTTTTGTTGCTTGAAGTTTACAACATAATTTATGTATTTTGAACTCTGTCTATGGCTCCTAGGAACTGGTGGTTTTTGTTTTATATATTCAGAAAGTTTGTGCCTTTTTTGGATAACTTTTTGCATTATGGTGTTCAGGTTTTTTGACATTTAAAAAATCTCTTATCTTCTTAGCATCAATACTAAGTATTGGTTCCAAGGCAGAGTTGTAAAGGCTAGGCAAGTGGGGTCAAGTGACTTTCCCAGGGTCACTTAGCTAGGAAGTATCTGTCTTCTTTAGACTACCCCTACAAGGGCTGTGATTGAGTAGCAAGGTTGGACCTAAAAGTCATTCCCATTGAAAGGGGATCCCTTCCTCAATAGGAACACTATCATTTGGAAAATGCAATGGTGTGAACTCTGCAGCTGGCCTCCTGATAACCCACTGTGAGATAATAAAATGCCCAAGCTTCAATAGCATGGCACCCACTCCACCAGGAGATGGCTCGATGTTGGTGGTGCTTGGGAAAAAGACTTCTTATGAGTTGATGTGGATGTGTGGTCTCTGTCCTCCCACACAGACTGGCACTCCAACCTACCCTTGATTACTGTTAGTACAGATGGGTATGTATATATATATGTATGTATGTATCCTACTGTGTCACTGGATTGATCTGTCCAATCACTTCTGCCCCTGTTAGACTAATAAACCATGATGATGATCAGTATTCCAATGTGCCCTTTCCTGGCAGAATCTGAATCCACTGTGGCTAGTTTAGGTAGCTTAGGACACACACCAGGGGTTGTTAGAGAGATGAGCCTATAGACTGGTAAATAGCCCAAGGATCTGTACCCACTCCAGAAGGAAATCCATGTGTGTTAGACAACTCTTTCCCCATCAGACCAGCCCATCTGAATCACTAATAGTAGTAGGAGAAAGCAAAATTGAGGTTTTAATCTTCCATACTGTTTTTCTTAGCCTTGTCATTCTCCTACTCAGTAAGCTTCAGTGGCTCAAGGGTAAAATGCTTTCCTCTGTTGGGCTTTTAAAACCCTTCACAATATGGTTCCAACTGACCTCTCCAGCCCTATTCTGTATCACTCCCTTCCCCACACAGTTCACTTTTGCCAAAGTAACCTTCTTCCTATATTTCCCACCCACTACTTCATCTTTCATCTTTGTGCTTTCCCACTGGCTGACATGTAGTGTCTGGAATGCACTTTCTCTTTACCTCTTATTTGTTCACACTTCCTTCCTACAAGCACCATCATAAATTGGGATCTTCTCAATTGCTAGTGGTTTCTCTCCAAACAATCTTGTGTTTAATTTGTCATTATCTGTTACATACTTACATGTGATTTTGTCTCCCCAAAGAAGATGTAAACTCCTTAAGAGAAGAAAACTTTCATTTTGATTTGATTTCCTGGTGCTTGGCACCTGGTAGTAACGCAGTAAATGCTTGTTGATTGGTTGTGGCTCTCCTTTTTACTATTTCTTCAGTTCTAGCACTACACGCTCCAATATTGGGCCTCCTGAATTTCTTCCAGAAGAATGGGCTTTAGGAATTTCCCTTCCCACCAAATGTTTCCTCTCTCCATAGCTGCCATCTCTGATTTTGAAGGGAAAAGTGGGAAAGTATAAGGGCAGGTCTTCAGGGATTTCTTGGTAGAGCTCCCATGTATCTCAATTCTGATCCCTTAAAGATTGATGAAACTTCATCCACAATAATCTGAACTAATCAAATCATCCTCCCAAGTGAGGCATCACTCCAAGGGGAGGGTTCACAATTCTTAAGAAATCATAAAGGTTAAACAAAGGCTTCAATCATGTCCTCATCAAGTTCATTAAACATTCCTGATCTACTCCATATACTAAATGCTCATCTCTCCACATTTAATTGTGCTTTTTACCTAGATATTTCATCTTAGTATAAAAATATTTCTAATTTAATATTTCTTCTATCATACAATATATACAAACACACACACATATGCCTTATACATCTTTGCTTTCTCTCTCTGCTTCCCTTCTCTCTTCTACTATTCTGCAAGGGAACACCTGAAAAATTCAAGGTTTTTTTGTTTTTTTGTTTTTTTTTTCAAAGTTTGAAAATCAACATATTGAGGGTTTGCCTAAAAATGGTAACAGCTGAGATATGAACATCTGCATTTAATTCTGGCATTTAGCCACCTCCTTTCTGGCTCTTTGCCTGTGCTGTTCTGCCATCTCTCATTGATATTTAACTGCATTTAAAAGAACAACAGGATGAACTGTATATTGGGCAACAGAGAGAATTCTATTCTTGTGGATGTTCTTGAATTGTTCACTAACAATAGAACTTGAGTAAGATCAAAAACATGAGGGCACTATTGAAGGATGTGTGACTTGTATTGGTGTGAAAACAGAATCCAGTGAAATAGAAAATCTGGCTATTTTCTAATCTTACTCTCTGCCTCCTCCTTATAACAGCAACAAAAATTAAAGTTGAAAGACAGTAGAGATATTTATTCATTATTATTCATTCCTATATAGATAGGTTTGTCCTATATTGAATTGTCCATGAAAGTCAATTGGTCACTCTTCCTTATTTATAAAGAAGTTGCAATTCTGATTTTTCTTTATCTTAGTTTGCTCTTATCATTTCAAGTCAATATATTAAACAGTTGCTGATTACTATCCTTCTGGCACAAACAATCAGAATACTGCAGAAATCTACTGCATACCCACTGGGATGCTGGGTAAGCTCTGACTCCCAATTCCAGAGCTAATTCACCAGTATTCAGTATGTTGAATTTTCAAACTGGAGCTATGGTGGAGGTTAGGATTCCGACCCCTTTCCTTCTCCTGAATTGCTGGTGGCTGTTTTTCTTTGATGAAGGCATTTTGGTCAATTTCCTGTGCAGCTTTCCTGTGCACTAGCTGCTTCTGTGGAGGTGAACTGAACTCTTTTTGGTATCTGGAGGTGACTCCAGAGTTTCGTTTTAAACCTTTACCCTCTATCTTAGAATTAATATTGGGTATTGGTCCCAAGGCAGAAAAGCGGTAAGGGCTGGGCAACTGGGCTTAAGAGCCTTTTGCCCAGTCACATAGCTGGTGTGCAAATAGAAATTTGCTATACCTGAACTACATTTACTCAGCACCCTTTTAAGTCACATCCTCATTTTTATGTATGGAGGCTTGGGAGATAAATTTGGCAGAGATCCATGCTGCGGGGCGCTTTGGGTCTTTTTGTGGCAGGTATGGGTCTTCAGACTTGCGCTCTGCTCACTTGGCTGAATTAGTCCCTTTCTCTCACTTTTGTTGTTATTAAGCCCTACATATTTAAAATACTTGGATTTTTATTAATTTTTACTTTCACTCTGGGAAGTGTCTAAGGTCAGATTTGAACCCAGACTCTTGCCTTCCTGAAAGTTACAGCCCTGGAAATAAGTAGTAAGAAAATAGAAACAAATTCACCTCATGCTCTTGCATGGTACTGAGGGTGAAGAGGCAACATGCTCCCCTGTCAGTAGATAGATGTACACAAAATGAATACAAAGTGATTTCCAAGGTGTAGAACTAGTTAATTGTGGCAATCAAGAAAGACCTTTTGAATATTTGAACTGAGTCTAGAGGGGAACTAGGGAGTTCCACGAGGCAGAGCCAAGAAGGAAGGGCATTCTTGACACGTAGGAGAGATTAGGGGAAGGATCAGGGGAAGGCACAGGATCTAGTCCTAGAATATTATTGGCACCTTGACTGGACTGGAGAGTGTGGAAGGAAGTAATGTGTTATGAGCAGAGAAAGGTAAGCAGAGGCATTTCTACTTTATCCCAGAGGCAATAGGGAGCTTCTGAAATATCTTCATGGGCAGATTTCTGATTTAGGAAGATCATTTTAGCAGCTAGCTATAAGCAGGACAGATCAGAGAAGGGAGAGAAGAGAAGTGGTTATGACTGGACTACAGAGAAATCAAGATGTAAGATGGTAGAGGGAGAATGTTCCCTAGTGGTAGCTGTGTCTCCTCTTCTCTTTGATGATGTGTATCTATGCTTTAGAATTATAAATCTTGTAACCAAAACCAAATCAACAAATGTTTATTAGGCAGCTACTGTGTCAAACACTAGTTTGAGGGATACAACTAGAAGCAAAAAGAGACAGTCTCTGCCCTTTCGGAGCAGACATTCTAATGGAGGAAGATAATGCATAAAAGGATGCTTACAAGGAGCTGGGGAAGTGGGGCATCTGGACATGCCAGAGAAAGATATCTGGAGAACAGGACTGGGGCTCAGAGAGAAACGATGGCATGAACATGACTAGCTTGGGATTCTGGGTCCTTGCTTACAATGGAAACTTCTGGAGCAAGCTGAAGGGATCATTCAGCATGAGAAGGCTGCTGGAGTATGGTGGAGAAAGGCCCCTTTTCTTAAAATGGAGGTTCTTGGAAATGCTGACCAATCAAAGGAAATACTTGTATGGAGGATAAATGGAAGGAGGAAAAATTTGAGATAGGGAAAATAATCACGAGGCTAACTAGGAAAAATTTTTATTGCTATTTTGTTTGTATGATATTTTTATTTGCCTTGCTTTGAACTAATTTTGCCTTTTGGCTGACTATAGAAAAAGTTAATATTGATGTGAATTATAGTTTTGAGTGAATGTGAACTCAAGAAACCTTGTCTGGAAGATATACCATGCAAGTTGTACATACAGATGAATAATGCAGGGTTGTTACCCTAAAAGAGCTTATAACATTTGGGGTACGTGAATGCAAATAACTAAAATAGCCTTGCAGAAAAATAAAGCGAATGCAAAAAAATGTATGGGAGACATATTTGGGAAATGGGGAGTAGAGAGGGAGATATTTAAGTTGGGAACTGGAAGGTAAATTTTTAGTAAAGAGGGACAGATGAGCAAAGGCATGGCAAAGGTAAAGTATGTTTTATATACATTAAGGAAGAGAAGAGCATAGAGTAGTGAATGGATAGAGCATTTAACTTGTAGCCAAGGAGGCTTCGAATTCAAACTTGCCTCATAAATTGACTAACCTTGTAGTCCAGGGCGTTTCTCAGCTTCCCGATCTGTACCATGAAGGGTTTGGGTTTGATGGCTTCTACAGTGTCTTTTTAGGAAATCTATGACCCTATGAATGGGAAAGAGTCCAAGTTGGCTGTAATAAAGAGTACATAAAAAGTAAATTGAGTCTGCAAAGACAGACTGGGGCCAGATCATGAAGAACCTTAAATGTCCTATTAGAGTGACACATCAGACTGCTGCAGGTGCTATTTAGAATTTGCTGTGAAGAAAGATTTTATAGTAATTCATAGTTTAAAGTTACAATGCTGGTCTTCTTTTGTTTTTGAAGAGTCTTGACTCAGGTGAGTTAGGTTTAAGAGAGGCAGAGTTGCACAAAGTCATTGAAGTCCAGTGGTGAGACAAAAGTCAGGACAACTGTTGATAGCCTGGGATGTGTGGATGACAGTGTCTTCAATAAAGCTCTAAAGGCTCTTCAGGTCTGCTTCCACTGCTTTCCTGGCCTGTTGGAAGAAACTGCCCACATCAGCTGGAGGGAGTCTTCGTGCACTTGGAGTAGAGGTCCCTCCTAACTCACCAATAGGTTTTAAAGCTTGTCAGCTACTTTTACCAGGTCAATGTGCAATGTTCCAGGTTCTTGGAGCCACAAGGGAGAGTTGGGTGAAAGGTGAGCCCCAAAAGTGGAAGAGCAACCCCGAAAAGCTTTCAGCAAGCCCTCACACCAGAAGTGCTGGTCCTCCTGGAGCACTCCATACATTTTCCAGTAAACTCTCAGTCATCCAGCACTTTGAAGCATCAAATGGGTAGGAACCAAATTTAAAAATATTGTTAAGTGGGGCTAAGATATTAGAATTAATCTTGGAAGCTTTGTTTTAGCATTAAAAATAAAAAATATTTCAACTTTACCATTAAATAATTTTACAAAAACTGTTGAGTTTTAAATTTTGCCTTTTATAGAACATTTTTAGCATCCCAAGATTAATTCCAGGAATGGTAATTACAGATAAATATACTTGTATTATAGTCTCTTATTCTAAAATGACACAATTGTCAAAAACAGCATTTGGGTGAAAAATCTGATCATATGCTGTGCTTTTTTTAGACTAAAATATTATTTTGAGAAAGGAACTATTAGACCCTCAGCAAGCTATTTAACCCAATTGCTTAGCCCTTACCATTCTTCTACCTTGGAACCAATACTTAGTATTATTAATTTTTTTAAAACTCTTCCCTTCAATCTTATGGGTATGGGTAAGGCAGAAGAGTGATAAGGGCTAGATAATGGGGGTCAAGTGACTTGTCCAGGGTCACACAGTTAAGAAGTTTCTGAGGCCTCCTATCTCTAGGCCTGGCTTTCAATCCACTGAGTCACCTATCTGTTCCCCTTAGTATTGATTCTAAAATGGAAGGTAAGGGTTTAAAAAAAAAAAAGAGCCTTTAGCTAGATGAAGATGATCAGTTCTCTTTGATAATGTTCTTTCTTAAAAAAACAACAACCCTTACCTTCTGTCAAAATCAACACGAAGTATCAGCTTGGCTCCCTTATAAAGACTTGGGCTTAGAGCATTACTAATCTTTGCACTTTTCCAAAGGCCCTCTTCCTACACTCTTGGCCACAGCAGGTAATCCGCTATGTTTCAGGGTCCTGTTTTCACAATTGTGTGAGGAAATCTAAGGTGTCACTTATTTACAAAGTCAATCACAGAGATTCTTTTGTCACTTGTTAAGCCTGGGTCACCTCAGGCTCTAAACTGTCTTTACTCAGTACTATTCTCAAACTTCCCCTATTTTCATTCCTTTCAAGTAAGTCAACAAGCTTCTTTGTTAGGACACTACCCTTTGCTCATCTACCCTTTAACCCAAGTTGTTTCCTTTAGCACCATTTTAATTTTTACTTCTATGGATTCTGGTTAACCATTCAGTTTAAACTATCTAGCTATCCTTCTGGGCATCTGACCCTTTACTCTGATCACGTCTCCTTCATTCCTCTATGTGTTATTCTTCTGCTCTGTGATGGCCCACAGCATCATGCCCATCTAGCTCTTCTGCACTAAACTTTTCTCCTGGATTGCCAACCTTTTGCTTTTTTTTTTCCTTCCTGAATCATCAGCATCTCAAAAATGTAACCAGATTCTTTCACAGTTTTCCTCTCTAGCGTTCCTAACTGGAATGGAGTCCCATCTGCCAGCCACAATATCAAGTTTTTAAAATTTATTTCATAATCATGACCTGAGATGTTATAGGCTCATATGTTAGAGCTGGAAGGAACCATAGAGGGACCATTATGTCAATGCCTTCTTTTTATAGATAAGGAAACAACAACTCCGAGTTTAAACAATTTCCTCAGGGCCACACAGGCAGAATCATCCCAGGATTGTTCTTTTCCATAGAGAATTAAGTGATTTAATGCCCTATATTTATATTATTTAATTCAAGAATGTATAAACTTTATCTTCACAAGTTATAATAGACCTGGTATCGCAAAAGCATTTTATTAATCTTCTCATCTCTCTGTCATGTTTTTTTCTTTGTGGAATAAGGTTGAATTGCACTCATTTTGTCACTAATAGAAGTTCATATTTCTACATGCTACCCAAAATCGTAGGTTTAGAAATGACACAAATAATTACCCATGTTTTTACCCATGCGAGCTGCTTTATTCAATATGGCTTCCATGTTCATAGTCCATCGTTCAAAAGGACTTTTGAAGTTGTAATGAAAAATCTAAAATCAGGTCAAAAAAAGTTACCCTTGTATATTCATCAAAGGCAGTCAAGATAAAGGTCTCTTCAAATGCCTTTATTTGCCTCATAGCTACAAGTCCTGTGATTTAAACTTATTGTGAGGAAACAGAAAGTGACCTAATATGGTGATGTTTAAGTCTTTCTTCGGGAAACATGGTCATAGATGACAACTTGTAGGTAGAGGTCTGTTTGGATAGGAGTTCTAGTAGAGTTATCGCCTGGGTGAACCTGAAACAGAAGTCATACACATCATGAGCATTACAAGTTTTTATTTTCATTTTACTGTTAAATCTTAGAGAAATCAACAATTTACAGACTTTGAGATTACTTTCCTTTAGAAACTTTTTGGCTAGGAGGATTGATAATTCCATACAATGGTGAAGTAATGAAACATGACTTTGTGGTAGCCTTGGGATATTTCTTAGAAAAAGGCAGGTAAGAATTTTTCCAAGACTAGAAAAAAATAGATACGTTTTGTCATAGAGATGAAAATTATATGGTTTGCTACCTTCCTTTTTGCTTCTGCTATGAGGATGAAAGATTAGGAAAACCAAGAGTTGGTAATTTAGAGAAAAATATTAATTTTCCCTTGTGTTGCGTTAAGATGAAAAAAGATACTGTAAGAGTACTGAGAAATAGTTAAGTAAGAAAAATAATATCCTTAGATACCACTCTCAGACAAAGCATGTCTATTATAGTTTCAAAATACAAGATTAAGTGAATTAAGACAATGAATGCCATCTTGTGGCTTTAAATTCTATGTGTTGAAACCACCATTAAAAATGAACAAAACAAAATGATTGCCACCCCATAAAAGAACCTAGCATCTCAAGTGCTAAAACTTCAAAAATAAAGTTATAAAGCAAATTGTTATTCAGTCATTCAACTTTGTCCAATTCTTCATGACCCTGTGGACCATACTGTCCATGGTTTTTTCTTGGCAGAGATACTGGAGTGGTTTGCCATTTCCTTCTCCAGCAGATTAAGGCAAGCTGAGGTTAAGTGACTTGCCCAGGGTCACACAAGTAGTAGGGGTATGAGGCTGAATTTGAATTTGGGGCTTTCTGATTCTAGTCACAGTGCTCTATTTGAGGCAAAACCCTTTAAGCAAATAGTACTTTTAATTGGAAATATTAAGGGCCTGTTGTGGAATGCTGCTAAGGCATCATCATTTAGAGTGGGGGCTCTTAACATTTTTTTCTTATCATGGATCCTTTTGACATCCTGGTGAGGCCTCTGGACTCCTTCTCAGAATGATGTTTTTAGAGAGGATTATAAGAAAAATCAATTGCACTGAAATATCATTATCAAAATATAAAAAGAAAATTGGGATATAGTAATATATCTAGCAGCAGGTCAAGTAACTAGTCATTTCTTTAAAAAATGTTTTTAAAAAACCCTTACCAAAATAAATAATTTTGATTACATCAATTTAAAAAGGTTTTGTACAAACAAAACCAATGCAACCAAAATTAGAAGGGAGTAACAAATTGTACAAAAAAATCAAGGCATTCTTCAATTGATAAATGGGCAAGGGACATGAATAGGCAATTTTCAGATAAAGAAATCAAAACTATTAAAAAGCACATGAAAAAGTGTTCTAAATCTCTTATAATTAGAGAAATGCAAATCAAAACACCTCTGAGGTATCACCTCACACCCAGCAGATTGGCTAACATGACAGCAAAGGAAAGTAATGAATGCTGGAGGGGATGTGGCAAAGTTGGGACACTAATTCATTGCTGGTGGAGTTGTGAATTGATCCAACCATTCTGGAGGGCAATTTGGAACTATACCCAAAGGGCACTAAAAGACTGTCTGCTCTTTGATCCAGCCATAGCACTGCTGGGTCTGTACCCCAAAGAGATAATAAGGAAAAAGACTTGTACAAGAATATTCATAGTTGTGCTCTTTGTGGTGGCAAAAAATTGGAAAATGAGGGGATGCCCTTCAATTGGGGAATGGCTGAACAAATTGTGGTATATGTTGGTGATGGAGTACTATTGTGCTCAAAAGAATAATATACTGGAGGAGTTCCATGTGAACTGGAACAACCTCCAGGAACTGATGCAGAGTGAGAGGAACAGAACCAGGAAAACATTGTACACAGAGATGGGTACACTGTGGTACAATAGAATGTAATGGACTTCTCCATTAGTGGCAATGCAGTGATCCTGGACAACTTGGAGGGATCTATGAGAAAGAACACCATCCACATCCAGAGGAAAACTGTGGGAGTAAAAACACTGTAGAAAAACAACCTTGATTACATGGGTTGAGGGGATATGGCTGGGGATTTAGACTCTAAATGAACATCCTAGTGCAAACATCAACAACATGGAAATAGGTTCTGATCAAGGACACATGTAATACCCAGCAGAATTGTGCATGGGCTACTGGAAAGGAGGGAAAGAATATGATTCTTGCAACAAGGAATAATGTTCTAAATTGACTAAATAAAATAAAATTTTAAAAAGAGAGATTCAAATAAAATAAAATACAAATAGAAAAAAAAATTAAAATAAAAAACCCTTACCTTCTATCTTAGAGGGCTAGGCAATGGGGATTAAGTGACTTGCCCAGGGTCACACAGCTAGGAAGTGTCCGAGGCCAGATTTGAACCTAGTAACTAGTCATTTTAAGGAGTGATAAAAGTATATTTCAAAGTATCACAAAGACTAGAATATGATATGAAAATATCTGTGATTTCTATTGTGATAGTAACAGGTATTGCTTCTACTATAGTTTGTTGCCTATAGTAATAATTGAAAAAAAATGCTAACTTTTAGCTGGAAGTTAGTGAAAATAAATCTGTAATAAAAGATATAAATTTTTCTCATCCAAGTTCATGGACTTCTTCAAATCCATCACCTTGAGGGGGTCTGTGGAACTCATGTTATGAACTATTGAGATATTCAGAAGCATAAATTTACATTTCATACTGTGCTAGGCATTGTACAGATGGAATTAGTCTTCACGTTCTAAAATTTTAAAATTTGAGATGGCCACACACAAAGGAAATGCATCTCCACAAACTTATCAATTAAACAAAGACAAACAATCCATTGACTTTATATCCACAGTCAGTTTTTTCCTGGACAGCCTTGAGATCTTTCCTTTTCTTCTACTCACTCTTGAAGTTGAGTTGATTTTGTGATCAGTCATAGTATGCATGAAGGCCAGAAAAATACTGAACTCATATGTTTTGGCCTTTGCTTTTTTGTGGAGTTCACATGCCTGTGGGGTTATATTTTGTAGAGTCACTTTTACTGAGGAAAATAGTATAATTTTTTGTTTTGTGTATTTACATTTAGAAACATAAAGATACCATTTCCTCTACATAGCTAAACTTACATATACTTGTACAAGTATTGACACCTATGTAGAATTATATATACACATTTATTTTTCCCTTTGGTATATGCCAATATATAATATAGAACTAGAATGGGCGGAGCAGTGGAGTACCATTATGTGTTTAAAAGATATACTTTATGGTGAAATGCAGATACCAAAAAGGGAGGGAGAAGTATAGTTTAAGAACATTTGGGGAAGTGCCCAAAAGGATGCAATTTCATGATTGATATATACCACAGTTGACCTGGAGATAAAAAATTGATGAGAAAGGAGTTTAGGAGACAGATTACAAGCCTGGACTGGAATCATGAGATGGTAATACTCCAAAAACTGGTAAAAGTAGTTTACTTCTGCCTATATTTCTATTTTCAACAATAAAGTGTTGGAATTCACATAAATAGGAAATCGTGGTGTAATGGATGCAAAGTATTCTCAAGGAAACCTTCATAAGGTAGTGTACTGAAAACATTTTGGTTGGTGTAAAAAAAATGAGTACTATCACTCTCCATTCAAAAATAGAAACCCTTTCTCAATTTATTACAGATGTTATGTTTTAACTAAAAGAAGTTAAGACTAGTAGTGTCTTTCCCCCCAATACAACCAAATAAATTACATTTGGAATTTCTTACCCAGTGATCTCATATTACTTGTTTTGGGATGCGCATAGTTTTCTTTTTTCCATGGATACCATTCATAAGTAACTATGGTTCATGAGAAGAGTTTCCCAGAGTTCCTTTTATTTAAACCAGACATTTATTTTCCACAACTTCCATCTTCTCTTTACTTTCAGTGGAGCCAGTTGTGAGGCACACATAGTCTCTTTAATTTGGGGCCCAAATGACTTTTAGGAAAAGTTTGAAGAGAACTCCAAATTTTTGTGAATGGAATTAGTTTTTCTGGCACTATAAAAGCACAGTCTAAGTTGTTGGGAAGGAACTTATTACACTTAATTTTATGAAATTAGGATGTCAGAAGAATTTTGGCATAATGGACAGAGGGTCTGAGAGTCAAGAAGACAATTTCAGGCCCTACTTCTGTGACAGACTTGCACTACTCACTCTAGACAACTCTCTTATAAGCACAGTACTGGTAGAGGGAACATATTTAAAATAAGTTTTCTATACCAATAAAGCAATCGCCATTTTCCTTTTTGTTATTTTTGCTATTCTTATTGATATGTGGTGAGACACTTCAGATAGGTCTGTTTTAATTTGCATTTTCTAATTGCTAGTGATTTGGGGCATTCCCCCCACCCCCATATGGTTGTTGATAACTTGGCTCTCTTCCTTTGACCAAAAGCAATTTTCCAGGAAGTAGACAATACCATGTAATAATAAATACTACTTCACCTGGTGATATCATTAATGCTCATGGATTAAATTTTTATGTTAATGATTTCCAAATTTTCTTACTCTACCCCATTCTTTCTGCTGACTTCTATCATCCTATCTATGTCCCTTTTCCAAAACAACCCACCCCTCCATCATCACCACCCCTCCTATCTTTCCAGTCTGCTTAAACCTTACTTCTGGGATGTATGGGGTATGCAGAGGTAACTCGCATCTCTGGTGTGAAGGCTTATCAAGACATTTTCAAGGCTGCTCATCTACCTTTGGTGTTTAACTGCCACGAAACTTGCGTTTGTGGCTCTAAGAAGCTGTAGCATGCACAATGGCCATTCTCCAGTAAAACTATCCAGGCAAATGGGCTAACTCAGTTTAACCGGACAGGCCTCAAACCAGTTAGAGGGATTCTACTCCAAGCCTGTGAAGACTTCCCCCCCAAGGAATGGGTGGATAAGAAAAATTTGTTCCAAAAGGCCATCAAAGACCCCAAGGTCCTCCACTGCATCCCGGGCCATCGCCAGTTGTCCTGATTTATATCTTACAACTGGACTTTGGAAGATAGAGTGAGGTTACAACTTTGTGCAGCTCTGCCTCAATTAAAATATGATTTATGGCAAGGAAAGATATCACTTTATGATATCACTGGTCTTCTTTGAAAACAAAGGACCAACAACCTTACTTCCACCACATATATTTTTAAAATTTGTTTATTTGTTTTTAAGTATTTTTCTATGGTTACATGACTCATATTCTTTTGCTCCCCTTTTCTCTCCCCCCTCTCAGAGCAGACAAGCAATTTCACTGGGTTATACATGTATCATCACTCAATACCTATTTTAATCCATATTATTCATTTTTGTAATAATCTTTAAAAAAACAAAACTCCATATCCAATACCCATATAAACAAGTGATAAATCATATGTTTTCCTTCTGTATTTCTACTCGCTTTCTCAATGTGGATAGCATTTTTTCTCCTAAGTCCTTTGGAATTGTCCTTGATCAGTGCATTGCTTCTAGTAGAAAAGTCCATTACATTTGATTATACCACCGTGTATCAGTCTCTGTGTACAATGTTCTCCTGGTTCTCTCCTCTCACTCTGCATCAATTCCTGGAGGTTTTTCCAGTTCATGTGGAATTGCTCCAGTTCATCATTCCTTTCAGCCAATAGTATTCCATCACCATCAGATACCACAATTTGTTCAATGATTCCCTAAATCAAGGTATATCCCTTCATTTTCCAATATTTTGCCACCACAAAAAGCCTGGCTATGAATATTTTTGTACCAACATTTTTCACTATTATCTCTTTGGGGTACAAACCTAGTACAGAGACCCCGCACCTATAACAAGAGTTATGCTCCAGAGACCCCCACAATAGGTGAGAATTCGTGTGAAGTATTGGCATTATATTTATTTTGTTATTCATATATATTTTAAAGCTTTAGAAACTCCTCCCACTCTCTTATAAACCTTTCCCACACTCTTATAAACACTTCATATGCTCTTAAACACAGTGTGGGAGAGCAAATAGCTACAGTCACTGAGCCAAATAGCACCCAGGATACAGAACAAAGGGCTGCAGTCACCTTTCATTCCTTCAGCTAATAGTGTGCCATGTTAGTGTCTCATGCTAGCAAACATGCTCAAGCGGTAGTGATGTATCGCATTTCCATTGCATACATTATGGTATTCATTTGCAAAATCCCACAAAAAAGTCCACGATACAGAATTAAATAAGTATTTTTAAAAACCCACGATACAGTGAGGCTGCAATAAGTGAACCACAATATAGTGAGAGACAACTGTAGTGATATGGCTGGATCAAAGGGTAGGTGTTCTTTTAAAGCCCTTTGAGCATAGTTCCAAATTGCCTTTCAGAATGGTTGGATCAATTCACAACTCCACCAGCAATGCATTAGTGGCCCAATTTTGCCACATCCCCTCCAACATTCATCACTTTCCCTTACTGTTATAAAGGCCAATCTGCTAGGTGTAAGATAGTACCCTCAACATTGTTTTGATTTGCATTTCTCTAATCAGGAGGGATTTAGAATATGTTTTCATATGGTTATTGATAGCTTTGATTTCTTCATCTGAAAACTGCCTATTCATGTCCTTTGACCATTTCTCAATTGGGGAATGGCTTGATTTCTTATAAATTTGAGTTAGTTCTTTATATATTTGGGAAATTAGATCTTTGTCAGAGAATTTTGTGACAAAAATGATTTCCAAATTTGGTGCTTCCCTTCTAATTTTGGTTCCATTGGTTTTATTTGTACAAACCTTTTTAATTTAATATAATCAAAATTATTCATTTTATATTTTGTAATGTTCTCTATCTCTTGCTTGGTCTTAAATTCTTTCCTTTCCTACAGATCTGACAGGTATGTTCACCTCATTTATTTATGATTCCACTTTTTATATTTAAGTCATTTATACCCATTTTGAATTTATCTTGCTATAGGGTGTGAGATGTTGTTCCAAACCTAATTTTCCCCATACTGTATTCCAATTTTCCCAGCAGTTTTTGTAAAATAATGAGTTCCTGTTCCCAAAGCTGCCACCACATATTTTTGAATCCATGTCACTGGCCCCCATGAACAAGTCATTCCAATATTCCATCTCTCTGTTCCTTGCATTTTCTCTGGAGGTCCCCAATGCCTCAGGTGCTCTCCCTTCCTTTAAGTCCTAATTAAAATCTCATCTTCTATAAGAAATCTTTCCAATCCTTTTTAATTTTAGGGTCTCCCTTCTATTAATTCTGTATATTTCTTGTTTGTGCATACTGGTTTGTTTGTTTTCTCTTCCATTAGATTGTGAGCTCCTTGTGGTTTTGACTTCTTTTTATATCCCCAGTATTTTTAGCACAGTGTCTAGTAAATAATAGGCTATTAATAAATGGTTACTGACTGTTTTTCCCCTTTTAATTTAATTTTGTTAATTTGATTTTCTTTGCTCTGCTTTTTAATCAAGTTGTCTATAAATGTTTATAAATTTGGTTAGCATTTTTAAAGAACCAATTTTTAGTTTTATTGGTTATATAATCTTTTTTGTTTTTAATGTAAATATATTTCAGTTTCAAGATTTCCTTTTCTGGTTATTGTATTTGCTGGACTTTCTAATTTAATTTATTAACATTTTCTTTTTCTATTTTGTTAATGCATATTTTAGGAATATACTTTTTCATTTGAAGTCTGGCTTTCATGTAATTGATAGTGATTTGTTCTTTGATTCACTACTTAGTAAGAATTTCACTATAAAGTTAAGCTTGAGTTGTTTTTTGTTTGTTTGTTTTGTTTTTTGCTTAGGCTCTCTGAATTAATTGCTCTTTTAACTGGGTATTTGTGCTGTTTGCCTTTATTTAGGATTTCTCTGTGTTTTAATACATTTTTGTTAAAGTGGCAAATGGTACTGAGAAATTACATTACCTTTTTAGTGACCCCATTATGAAGGTACCATAAATGTTTTAGCCTTATTTATTAGTTCAATTCTATATTTTCCCTTTTGCTTATCTTTCTGTTTAGATGTGTTCAGCTCTGAGAAAAGCAAATAAATATCTATTGTTATTCTTATAATTTATAGCTTTTGTTCATTTCATAAATTTTTCCTTTGTGAATTTAAATGCTATGCCATATGATGCATATAAATTTAATATTGATATTGGTTCATTGTCTAGGTGCTTTTAAATAAGTTTAAGTAAATAAGAAATTTTCTTGTTAATTTCTATTGATATTGATTTTATTCTTATTCTGATACACAATTAAACTTCTGCTTAAATTTTTTTTTTGCTTTTCTTTGTATTATTATTTAGCAAAGTGTCTGGCATATAGTAGACATTTAGAAATGATTGTTGACATAATTTGACTTACTTATGATCTCTGATGATATTAGGTTCTGAAGAGGACTATATCACCATTCCACAATAAATCCCCTTCCAATAAGCTCTATTATATTAACTGTTTTGTGGTTCAGTTTACTCCCTTGTTTGTATTTCACAATTCCATTGCACCTGTTCTGTTTTGTTTTGTTTTTACCAGGATTATTTGGAACTTCTCTTTTTCACTGAAAGTCTATATGCTTTTTCTGCTCTAAGATTATAGTCAATTTTGTTGGGTAAGTTATTCTTAGTTGTAAGATTTTATCATTTATCTTATGGTTTCTCTTTCTAACTCCTACTGTTAAGTTTTGTTGGAAATATATAGAAATGCTAATCATTTATGTGGGTTTATTTTGTACCCTGAAACTTTGCTAATGTTGTTAACTATTTCCACTAGTTTTTTAGTTGATTCTCTGGGATTCTTTAAATAGGTCATCATATCATCTGCAAAGAGGGATACTTTAGTCTCCTCATTGCCTACTTTAATCCCTTTAATTTCTTTTTCTTCTTTAATATTACTGCTAGTGTTTCCAGTAAAATATTGAATAAAAGAGGTAATAATGGGCATCCTTGCTTCACTCCTTATCTTATTGGGAAGGCATCTAACTTGTCCCCATTGCAGATGATACTTGCTGATGGTTTCAAATATATACTGCTTATTATTTAGAGGAAGGGCCCTTCTATTCCTATACTGCCTAGTGTTTTTTTTTAAACCCTTACATTCCATTTTGGAATCAATACTATGTATTGGTTCTAAGGCAGAAGAGTGGTAAGGGCTAGTCAATGGGGGTTAAGTGACTTGCCCAGGATCACACAGCTAGGAAGTATCTGAGGCCAAATTTGAACCTAGGACCTCCCATCTCTAGGCCTGGCTTTCTATCCACTGAGCTACCAGCTGCCCCCCTTCTTAGTGTTTTCAATAGGAATGAGTGTTGTATTTTGTCAAAGGCTTTTTCTGCATCTATTGAGATAATCATGTGATTTCTGTTGGTTTTATTATTGATATGGTCAATTATGTAGATGGTTTTCCTAACATTAAACCAGCCTTGCATTCCTGGTCATGGTGAATAATCACTGTGATAACATTCTATAGTCTTTTAGTTAGTATTTTATTTAAGATTTTTGCATCTATGTTCATTAAGGAGATTGGTCTATAGTTTTCTTTCTCCATTTTTGATCTGCCTGGCTTTGGAATCAGTACCATATTTGCGTCATAAAAAGAATTTGGTAAGACTCCTTCTTTGCTTATTTTGTCAAATAATTTGTTTAGTATTAGGATTAGTTGTTCTTTAAATGTTTGATAGAATTCACTTGTGAATCCATCTGGCCCTGGAGATTTTTTTCTGGGACTATTTAAGTATTCTATTTCCTCTTTTGTTAATCTAGGCAATTTATATTTTTGTAAATATTTGCCCATTTCATCTAAATTGTCATGTTTATTGCCATATAATTGGGCAAAATAATTCTTAATAATTACCTTAATTTCCTCTTTATTAGAGGTGAGATCACCCTTTTCATCTTTGATACTCTTAATTTTATTCCATTCTTTCTTTTTTTATTAGATTAACTTTATCTATTTTATTTGTTTTCTCAAAGTATCAGCTCTTAGTCTTATTTATTAGTTCAATAGTTCTTTTACTTTCAATTTTATTAATTTCTCCTTTGGTTTTTAGGATTTCCAATTTACTTTTTATCTGGGGATTTAAAATTTGTTCTCTTTCTGGCTTTTTAAGTTGCAAACTCAATTTATTGATCTCTTCCCTCTCTATTTAGGGATATAAAATTTCCTCTGAGTACCACTGTGGCTGTATCACATAGATTTTGATATGTTGTTTCCTCAATGAAATTAGTATCATTTTAGTATTTTTAACAAAGATCTAAATTCATTTTGAATATTTAAAAATTAGTTTGGAAATTTTTTCTAAAATTTTAAAGAGTGTGGACAAAACACATTTTGAAGATATGCAGCCATTAACTCAGAAAACAAAAGGAAAACCTTGACCTTGCATTTGAAAGAGTAGCAGCCACAATTATCTGCCTGACATAGTAACAAACAAAAAGAACTATCTCCAAGTAATACATGCAATAACCATTCAAAAACTTCATACAGTGAACATATGATAGACCTCTTAGATGAAGCAAAAAGAAAAAAATGAAAACTATACTTTTAGGCATAAAGCATACACCCATGCAAGAAGAAATACATAAGTTTGAGCTAACCTGCAAGCATGAAGAGACACAAATGCAAAAAAAAAAAAGCTTACCTCATGCATGAAGAAAGAAATCATAAGGATGGAGGAAACATCTAATAAGTATAAAATCTATAACATTAATTTCTTTCTAAAAGTAATTACTTTCCTTCACACTTTTACACTTTTCTGATAGCCAAGAAAACCTTAACCCTAACCCTTATGTTGAGTTCAGGGGGAGAAAGTTACAAGAGAGAATCTCTCAACAACTAATCAGCTAGAAGCTCAAAAAGAACTGGTGTGGACCTCAAAGAGGTGTGTGGAGAAATGCATGCTCCACTGAGTGGAACCAAAATGAAAAAAGAAGTAGAAAAGGAGCACAGAGTTCAGGACAAAAACTCTAAGGAACTGCTCTCAGAGTCTAAGGGATGATGTGAAGAAGGAGGAAGAAGAGATCTGTAGCCTGTGAGTCTAAGGTCAACAAGAAGGCAGTAGCCACTTGTCCAGAGAAAGAATGTGTTTCCCTCTCTTTTCATCTCCTTGGTGAGCTGGTACTTTAATAACCCCTTTCTGCCTATACTATTTTAAAAGATGCAAATCCTAAAAACTTTTTTTTACTACTTCAATGATTCAAGTATCAAAAATGAATCCTTTTTTAAGAGAAAGAACTATTGGATTTGGATGCAGATCAAAGCATATAATTAATTTAGTATATTTATGGATTTGGGGGGGTTGGTTTTTTAAGAGTGTGCTCTTACAATAACCACTATGGAAGTGTGGTTTTATATGATAATACATATATGACCCAGATCAAATTGCTTACCATTTCTGAGATGGGGTAGAGAAGGGAGGGAGGGACACAGTTTGGATCATTCTTAGAATTTTGGAAAACATGTTGAAAATTATTACACGTAATTTTGAAAATATCTTTGAATTAAAAACAAAAAAAAAACAACTAATAATCTCAAAAAAAGAATAGATGTCTTTGATATTTCCAGTGAACTTATTCTATAATTGAGGACATTTCATTTTCTATGAAAAGAAAGGAGGAGCTGTCAGCTTTAATGGTTTTCTTGCTTTTCTTACTCTCCAGGACATATTTGGTTATATAGCTTGTGTATTCTTACTTCTGTGCCACTACCTACATTTGACCCATCCCCAAAGACAGAGCAGTCATGCATGAATCTGGCATAATGTTAAAAAACAGGTTATTAAAATATGTTTGTCAAGTAAAAAGAAAATATAGAGTATGTCTTCTGGTTAAATACTACCTTGGTTAATTCAAATTCTGGGAATGAATTTAATATTGGCTTTCTATATGAGAGATTCTTCTCTAGTATCCTAACCATACTTATTAAATAAACAAATATTTTATTTCCTCAAGCAAACTAATAATTATTTTGGTAGATGGGGTACATATTTGGGGAATAAAGGACTTTGGTGGTATCTTATCTGACTTTCCTTAAAGAATGTTATCTAGCCGACAGGTAAGTTTAGTGCTCAAAAATGTCAATATTCTGCTAGGATAACGATTTCTAATCTCACACACTCTTGATCGCATAACTGTATCCTGGAGCTACAAACCACTTTTCTAGAAGCTAGTTAGATGATTTAGGCTGGCAGCATGCAGCTGTCCACTCTAGTTAGTTATGCAAAAATAGCCTGCATGCTACATATTTAAATGCCAATTTAAGCAATTGGCACCTGTGATATTGTTCTTGTGTAACAGATGGCAAATTCAATGCCAATGGTTACCTAAATACTAATGATCACATTTTAGATTTATGAATTTTTTGTAAAGTCATTTAATCTCAGTAAGATTTCTTTTTCCATCTGCTAGGTAGAAGTAAGAATACTTCCCACCAAACATTCAAAGATGCAAAGAACACTATTATGATGATAACTAATTTGCTCAGAGCTAATTGAAGGAAAGGTGCCACACAACACTTGTAATAAAATAAAGTATTGGACCTTGAAGTTGAATATTAGTGTTATTCTACTGGAAGAATAGTGCATACATTATCATCACCACTTAATCTCAGTTGTCATGCTAAGGAAAGTGCAAAGAGTAACACAAATTGTTAATTTACAAACTGTGTCTATAGATTATTGACAATTATGAATTTTTAGAATGGAGTCATCTAGGTGATATAGCAGATAGAGGACTGGGCCTGGAGTCAGGAAGAGCTGAGTTTAAATTCAGACTCAGGCACTTTCTAGTTGTGTGGCCCTTAGTAACTTGACTTCTGTTTGCCCCAATTTCCTCAGCTATCAAAAAAGGATAATAATAGTCCCTATCTTGCAATAAGGTCTGCTAGGTAGCACAGTGGATTAGTGCTGCTGGGTCTAGACCTGGGGAGACTCATCTTCTTGAGTTCAAATCTGGCCTTAGACACTTACTAGCTGTGTGACTGGGGAAAGTCATTTCATTCTGCCTCAATTTTCTCATCTGTAAAATGAAGAAGAGAAGGGAATGGCCAACCACTGCCAAGAAAACCACAAAGGGGTTCACAAAGTTCGGATTATGACTAAAACAAATGAACAACATCATCTTGCAAAGTTGTTGTGAGGACCAAATGAAATGATATTATCTCTATATGCCCCAGGAAGGGACAGATGAAACATTTTTAATTATTTTCATTAATTTTAGATTTGCTGTTAATTTTGTATTTAACTTTAATTTTTTTAGCCTGCTTATCATAGTAAAAGGATAGCAAATTCAGGACAACTATTACTTTGTCAAAGAAAAATATATTATTTTTTTTAAATCCAGCAACTTAAAGACTCACTTTTCTAGAAAATAACCAGTGAATATATTTATATATGTAACTTTTATTGTGGTAAAGGTTTTAGAGGGTGTTTTGTTACAATGTGGTAAAAATTAAAAAAAATAATGGTAAATGGTAAAACATCTGCATTTTTCTAATTCTTGTTTTTATAACTCTGAAAATGTTTTTGAAGGGCAGTTGCTTTATATTTCTTCTCTGGTCTCCCCCGCCCCAGACCTATTTTATCCTTTCTATGGCTTTTTCTTTTCATGAATTTGGAAGAAAGATAATTGGTTCTGTGATACCACAGAGAATAACCAACCCATCTATATCTATCTATAATTTGCAACTCCCTTGGTCCAGGGGAAAATAAAAGAGGAAAAAAGCACAGAGTGGTCAACGTCATGTAGAAGGTGATCTGGAGTAGAAAAAGGTGGAGTTTTTTAGAGGAGGAAAGGATTTCCCCAATGGCATCTTTGGCAGCTGTGGGTCCCTGGGTTGTGGATAATACTATTATGACCACTAGAAGGGGTTGATGCCTATCATAGAATGGGAACTTGGTGGCCAGTGAAGGCTGAGTTGGAGAGTAGTTGAAAATAAAAGGAGAATGTTGGAGATGGCCCTTTGAGATATTAAGAATATCAACTAGGGATCCATACAATGGGGGATGGATTAGTTCTTTTAACCAGCTCCAGGGACTAAGGCTCAGGCCCAGATTGCTTGAAGATAAAAAGCCAGAAGTTCCTGCTGGACCCTGAGCCTTGATTAGTGGGATCATCATAGCAAGGAAGTAGAATAGGAGCTATAACCTTGACTAGAGATTCTTTCTTTGCTCAATGTCCTTCCCCAATTATAACTAAATTAATCTTTTGTTAACAGATAGATGGATTATTAGTATTCTATATCATTCTAGGCTTAAACCTAAGTCCTTCCCATTCTCTAATTGTTTTGGATGCACACTCCAATAGGTCATCCCACACAGAGTCCCTTGGGTGAGTGGGATACAGAACTGGTTGAATGATCAGATTTAGAAAGTAATTTTTCATGGTTAACTTAGGAGAACTCCTGTGGAATGTCTATGTTTGGTCCTGTGTTGACATTTTTATCAGTGGCTTGGATAAAGGCTAACACAATGGATGGCAACCTGGATACCAAAAAAGATCTTAACAGGCTAGATTCCTAAGATCCCTAAATCTAATAAGATGAAATGTAAAATGAAGTATTTAAAGTTTTGCAACTGAAAACAAAAACTGACTTCTCAAGTATAGGATGGGACAGGCTTGGTTAGACATGTAGTTTATATGAAAACAATATGGGAATTTTAATGGAGGAAGACCTTGATATCAGTCTGCAGTTCATTGAAGTCCACTGGTTTAGACCACACAGAAGTATATTATGTTCAGTTTTGAGTGTCACAGTTTAGGAAGTACATTAATAATATGGATAGGATCTAGATGAGGGAAATGAAATCCCTTTTAATCAAGTCCTTTGAGGATATGTTAAATGATCTGGGGAATGAGGGGGGCATGCAAACTTTCTTCAACTATTTGAAAGGCTGGCGTGTAGATTGAGGATCAGGCTTATTCTGCTTGTATAGAAAATGAGGCAAGGGAACCAAAATGACAAAAATTTAGGTTTCTTCAGAAAGACTTCTTAACAATTAGAGCTTTTCCAAAGTGGAATGGGCCTTGGGATATGGTAGATTCAACCTCATTGGATATCTTCAAGTGGAGTCTGGATGACCACTGTTGGTTGTAATATCCATTCTGAGGTCACTCAATCTGTAGTTGATGCAAGAGGAGCTTAGTTTCCTCAGTTGCTACTTCCTTCCTTTAGGGCTCTAGTGACAACCCTAAAAGGCTGGCATTTCTGGTGCTATTATTGTTTATGATCCTCCACATGATCAACCTTTTGCTCATAGCAAACGTTTTTTACAAAGATGGTAGAAGAAAAACAATTTGGTATCAAATATGCCCACCAAGAGGTACCTGCTGTCCTTGAAAACACAAGATCCCTGGAAATAGTAGGTTGAAACATAAACTACAAAGGATAATAAAATATATACGGAACATATATGGCATTAGGAGTTTTTTCTCTGTGGACTCCTCATGAAATTCCTCCACATTCTTTTCAGGGATCTCACTGATTACAGCCTTTAGAGAATCTATAGTTAGAATTTTCTGTCACAAGGGGCCAAAACTTTGAAGCTTCTGCTTTCCTCTCTGTGTCTGTTTGTCCATATTTTCCCCTGGCATTTCTTTTTAACCCTAGTTTGATGTATTGTTTACAATTCATATAGTTTATTCAACAAAATGGCCACTGGATGAGGGAAAGAACCTAATAACAATAATATATACAATAACAACATAATACTTCCTTTCTACATTGCTCCCCCCTTTCTACTTCTCTTTAGTAGAGGCCCAGGCCCAAGGGTTCATCTATTAAAGGCATTATTGGGCCTGGAGTCTCTGATTGTACAATTATACAATTCTAAACCGACTCACTGTTTAATATATATCCCAAGAAATAAGATCTGATCTTCTCAACTAATGAGATGCTTCCCATATCACATTACCTAGCTTTCATACAATGACCCAAAGTCCTATGGTCCTTTAAAATTGACTAAGAGTGGACTTGGAGCCAAGATGAGAATCTTTAAGAATCCTCTTCAACCAACCCTAAAATAAGACTTCAAAATGAATATTGGAGTGAAAGAACTGACAAGGGGATAGAGTGAAGCAACTTTCCTGCAGAAAACAACCTGAAAGATAGGCAGAGAGGGTCTGCTTCATTAAGGCGATAGGGAAGCATAGCCTGCAGCACAATCGCAAGGAAGAGTACTGGGGCAAGCTAACAGCAATTCCCCCTCTCCCCCCAGCCCACAGATGATGTTTCAGGTTCTGAATCTGGGCCAAAGCAAACATCAAGGCCCTAAGAGCTTGTCTAACCCCACACACCCCTTAAAGTTCTAAGTCTGAGTCCAAGTCTATAGTGAAGCTCCAAGTCCTATTGTAGGATAGTCCATGGTGTCCTTGGCTGGCGCAGGCCAAGAAGTAGGCTCTGAGCATTCTCCCAAGTACAAACAGAGGCCTAAGACCCAGCAAAAGGCAATCGGCGAGGTGCAGTGTTAGTGAGAGCCCAAGGGGAGGCCCAGAGACCTCACTAAAGCCTGCACGTAGGTCCTGGATGCTAGCACACAGAAGTCTACATTGCATTTGACCTGAGTAAGCCCAGGGTTAGGCCCAAATACTCTACCCAAACTCAAGGTGAGATTATAAGCTCCAGGTAAAGCAGTCCACAGTGTGCCTGACCTGATCAAGCCCAGAATGAAGCCCAAAACCCCTGCCCAAATCTGAGGTTAGGTCCTGAGCCCCAGCACAAGGTAGATCACAATGCTTTGAGTTCTGCAAGGCATCAACAGTCCTGGGGGTGACTCAGCAGTAGGGGGTGACTTTCAGAGCTCCAGCCCAAAAGCTATCAAAACATGTTGGAAGAACTGAAACTTGTAGAAACCTAAAAATATAGCTAAGGACATAGCAGTAAGGAAAACACTGAAATTTAAAAGAGTTGTCCCTCTATTGAGAAAAGAGCTCACCTTTAAGATAAAAGAAAAGGGCTGAGAAAATGAACAAACATAAAAAATAGCCTAACCATAAAATTTTTTATGGAGACCAAGAAGAGCAAGGCATAGACTCAAAAGGGGATGGTGAAAGCAAAGTAACTACACACAAAACTTCAAATAATAATATGAATTGGTCTCAGGCCTGGGAAGAGCTCAAAAAGGATTTCAAAAATCAAGTTATTCAGAGGAAAAATGGGGAAGAGAAATGAGATCAATGCAAGAGGTTTAAAAAACAGTTTAAAAAACAGAATTGGCTAAATGGAAAAGTTGGTTCAAAAGCCAAAAGAAGAAAATTATTCTTTAAAAATGAGAATTGAGCAACTCGAAGCTAATGACTTCATAAGACATTAAGAAACAATAACATAAAATCAAAAGAATGAAAAAACAAAAGAAAAAATGAAATATCTCAATAAAAAAACAAGACCTTGAAAACAAACCCCAGAGACACAATTTAGGAATTATTGGACTACCTGAAAGCCATGATTTAAAAAAAAAGGGTAGACATCATATTACAAAAAATTATCAAATAAAACTGCCCTGATATTCTTGAGAAGAGGGTAAAATAGAAATAGAAAGAACCCATAGATCACCTCCTGAAATAAATTCCCAAATGATATCTCCCAGGAATATAGCTAATTTCAGGTTCCCCCTCCTCCCCCTGCAAGCCAAGGAGAAAACACTACAAACAGCCAGAAAGAAATAATTAAAATACCACTGAGCCACAGTGAGATTCACAGAGCATATAGCACCTTCTATATTAAAGGATTAGAAGACTTGGAATATGATATTCTAGAAGGCAAAAGAACTGAGTTTAATAACTCAGAGTCACCTACCCAGGAAAACTGAGTATATTCTTTCAGCATAAAAAAAAATGGTAATTTATTAAAATAGAAGTATTTCTAAGCATTCCTGATAAAAAAAAAACAGACCTAAATAGAAAATTGTTCAAACACAATACTCAAGAGAAGCCTAAAAAGGTAAATAAGAGAAAATTTAAGGGATTCAATAAGGTCAAACTGCTTATATCCCTACATATAAAGATGATATTTGTAATTCTTGAAATTTTTACCAGTATCAGAGCAGTGTCAAGGAGTATATGTAGACAGAGAGTGCCAGGAGTAAGCTGATCAGTATGATATATGAAAAAAAAATCAAGGGATAAAAAGAGGATTACACTGAAAGAAAAGGGAAGGGAGAAATGGAATGGGCAAATTATCTCACCTAAAGAGATGTGAAAAACTATTTTGGCAGAGGGGACATGGATCCAGGGTGGTCCTAGGCAATGCTTAAACCTCAACTCTAATTGGCTCAGAGAGGGAACAGTCCTACTTTTCATATAGAGAAGGAGGGGGAAATAAAACAAGAGAGGGGATAATAGAAGAGAGTGGGAAGTATAGGGGTAATGTCTAAAAGCAAAACACTTGTAAAGGGGGGACAGTGAAAGGAGAGAAAAAGGAGGATCAAAGGGGGAAATAAGACAGAGAGGAAGACAGTTGGTAATCATGACTATGAATGGGATGAGCTCACCTATAAAACAGAAGTAGATAGCAGAATGGATTAAAAACAAGAGCCCTATGATCATTTCTTTACAAGAAATCCATTTGAGACAGAGAGACATACACATAGTAAAGGTAAGGAGCTTGAGCAGAATTTATTGTGCATTATCTAAAATTAAAAAAGCAAGAGTAGCAATCATGATTTCAGACAAAGCTAAAGCAAATATCTAATTAAGAGATAAGGAAGGAAATTACATTTTGCTAAAAAGTATCATAGACAATAAAGTAATATATCAATACTAAACATATGCACAAAATAGTATAGTCTCCAGATTTTAAAAGGAGAAATGAAATGAGCTTTAGGAAGAAATAGATGAATCAAACAAAAAATAAACAAGAAAGAAGTGAAATGAGTGAAATTTTAGGAAAGTAGAACTAATAGATCTCTGGAGAAAACTGAATGGAAATAGAAAAGAATATATCTTCTTTTCAGCAGTATATGGCACCTACACAAAAATTGACTAAATATTAGGGTATAAAAACTTTACAACCAAATGTAGAAAAGTGGAAATAATAAATACATCCTTTTCAGATCATAATGCAATAAAATTATAATCAATAAGGGTCCACAGAAAGGTAATTTGAAATTAATTGGAAATTAAATTAATGATAAAAAGGGATGGGTCAAAGAACAAATTATAGAAAAATAATTTCATTAAGGAGAATGACAATGAGGAAACAACATATCAAAATTATGCAATACTTAAGAGAAAAATTGATATCTCTAAATGCTTACATCAATAAAATAGAGAATAAATAGATAAATGACATGAGTATGTAGCTTAAAAAACTAGAAAAAAATTTTAAATACTCAATTAAAGACTACATTGGAAATCTTAAAAATCAAAGGGAAATTAATAACATTTAAAGTAAGAGAAACATTGAACTAATAAATAAGAGAAGGAGTTGGTTCTATAAAAAATAAAATAGGGAAGGCAGTCAGGTGGCTCAGTGGATTGAGAGTAAGGCCTAGAGAAGGGAGGTCCTAGGTTCAAATCTGACCTCAGACACTGCCCAGTTGTGTGACCCTGGGCAATTCACTTAACCTCCATTGCCTAGCCCATACTGCTCTTCTGTCTTAGAACCAATATGAACCAATACATTGTATTGGTTCTAAGACAGAAGGTAAGGGTTTTTTTTTTTAATTAAAAAAATAAAAAATAAAAGAGAGTATTGGTTAATTTGATTTTAGAAAGTAAAGAAGAAAATCAAATATATAGTATCAAAAAAGAAAAGGGTGAATTCACCACCAATGAAGAGGAAATTAATCATTAGGAGCTATTTTGCTTAGTTATATAACAATAAATCTGACAATTTAAGTGAAATGGAAGAATATTTACAAAAATGTAAATTGCCCAGATTAACAAAAGAGGAAATAGAATACTTAAATAATTCTAATTCCATCTCAGAAAAAGAAACTGAACAAGCCATTAATGAACTGCCTAAGAAAAAATCCCAGGCTGGTGAATTCTATCAAATATTTAAAGAACAATTAATCTCAATACTATATAAACTATTTGGGAAAATAGGCAAAGAAAGAATCTTTTTATGCCACAAATATGGTACTGTTACCTAAGTTAGAAAGAAGAAAAACAAAAAGAAAATTATAGGCTGATTTCATTAGCAAATTTTTTAAATAAAATACTTCCAAGGAGACTACAGGATCACAAGGATCATTCATTATGACCAGGTGGGATTTATGCCAGGATTGTGTAATAATTGCATAAATAAATGCATAACACGTTTACTATTAAGAAAACTACTAGCATAATTAAAGCCATGACAAAATACAACACCAATTCCTATGGAAAACACTGGAACATATAGGAATAAATGGGCCATTCCTTAAAATGATAAGTATTATCAATCTAAAACTATCAGTAAGGTTCATCTGCAATGAGGATAAGTTGGAAGACCCCAATAAGATCAGAGGTGAAGCAAAGATCCCCATTATCACCACTAACATTTAATATTGTACTAGGAATGCTAGCTTTAGCAATAAGAAAAGAAGAAATTGAAGGAATTAAAGTAGGCAATGAAGAAACTAAACTATCACTCTTTGTAGATGGTATGATGCTATATTTAGAGAATCTTGGAGAATCAAATAAAAAACTAGTAAAAATAATAACTTTAGCAAAGTTGTAAAGACATAAAATGATCATAAACCATCAGCATTTCTATATACTATCAAGAAAGTTCAGCAGAAAGAGTTAGAGAAATTGCATTTAAAATAACTCTAAACCATATATAACACCTGGGAATCTACTTGTCAAGACAAAAACAGTAATTACATGAACACAATAACAAAATACTTTTCACACAAAAACAGCCAGATCTAAACAACTGGAAAAATATTAATTGTTCTAATGGGTAAGCCAAACTAATATAATAAAAATGGCAATTCTACCCAAATTAAATTTATTCAGTGCCATATCAATCAAACTAACAAATAATTATTTTATAAAACTAGAAAAAATAATAACAAAATTTATCTGGAAGAACAAAAAGGTCAAGAATATCTCGGGAATTAATGAAAAAAATGTGAAGAAAGGTGGCCTACCAGTACCAGATCTCAAACTATATTATAAAAGCAATAGTTATCAAAATAGTCTGCTAATGGTTAAGAAATAGAAAGGTGGATCAAATTAGATACACAATATACAGGGGGAAATGACCTTAGCAACCCAGTATTTGATAAACCCAAAGACTCCAGTTTTTTTTTGGATAAGAGCTCATTTTAACAAATGAGTTATGCTGGGAAAACTGGAAAACAACATGGCAGAAACTAGGTCTAGACCAGTAACTCATAACTTATAACAAAATAAGGTCAAAATGGATATATGATTTTGATATAAAGAGTAATACCAAAAGTAAATTAGGAGAATATATAAATAATTTACCTGGCAGATTTATGGAGCTGGGAAAAATTTATGAGCAAACAAGAGATAGAGAGCATTATAAGATGTAAAATGAGTAATTTTGATTATATTAAATTTAAAAGGCTCTGTACAAAAAAAAAACCAATGTAACCAAGATTCAGAGGAAAATGAAACATTTGGAAAAATTTTTTATTATAATTACTTTCTCTGATAAAGGTCTAATTTCTCAGATTTATGGGGAACTACATCAAATTTATGAGAATACAAGTATTTCTCCAAATGATAACTGGTCAAAGGATAGGAACAATCACTTTTCAGATGAAGAAATCAAAGATATCAATGGTCTAAGTCACTCTTTTTTAAAAAAAATCCTTATCTTCCGTCTTGGAATCAATACTGTGTATTGGTTCCAAGGCAGAAGAGTGGTAAGGGCTAGGCAATGAGGGTCAAGTGACTTGCCCAGGGTCACACAGCTAGGAAGTGGCTGAGGTCAGATTTGAACCTAGGACATCCCATCCCTAGGCCTGGCTCTCAATCCACTGAGTCACCCAGCTGCCCCCTGAATCTCTCTTGATTAGAGAAATGCAAATTAAAACAATGCTGAGGTACCACCTTATACCTACCTATCAGACACTGGCCAATGTGACAGAAAAGGAACATGGTAACTTTTGGAGACAATGTGGCAAAATTGGGACACTAATGTATGGCTGGCAGAGACGTGAACTGGAGAGCATTTTGGAACTATGCCCAAAGGGCTATAAAATTGTACATACCCTTTGATTCTGTAATACCACTACTGGGTCTATTTACCAAAGATATTATACAAAAAAGGAAAGGAACTACTTGTACAAAAATATTTATAGCAGCTAGAATTGGAAACTGAGGGGATGTCTATCAGTGGGGAAGGGATGAACAAACTGTGGCATATGTTGGTGATGAAATACTATTGTACTATATATACTATACCATAAGATACATGTCTTTTACCATAAGAATACTATAATATATTATAAATGTCGTATGATAATATAATATACTTTACACAATTGTTTAAGTGAGAAGCAAGATGGTTTCAGAAAAAAAGGCTGAAAAGATGTGTCAGAGGTTGATAACTCTGGGTCCATCCAAGATAAAGATCTGAGAGCCCTTGTCAGAGGTTGAAATCTCACGGTCTGTCTGAGAATGTGTCTGAGTGCCCTCCCCATCATTTTCTTTGTGCTTAACATAACAAGACATGTTGCTGACCATTCCATGAACCTGGATGGCACTTGGAATCATTATCTTACCCTAGGTGCCATATCTATAATTCTTGTTACACTTTCCCAAGAATTTTTCTGAGAGGATTATTTTTGCTTTCTGTAGTCTGTATCTTTAAAAGATGTAACCACCTCACATAAATTGTACTCATTCGCCACTAGTGGTGAGACCCTTCTGACTTCACACTGCTTTTGATTCTTATCTTCTCCCCTCACCCTTACCTACAGGTGAGGCCCTTCAACCTTTGTATTCCTCTTATTATTTTTCCTCAATCTTACCTGGGGAACTCTGGTCCTAGTCCTGCCCCTCTGAGGGGCATTTACAAAGATGCACATAATTGATGCAGAGTGAAAGCAGCAGAACTGGGAGAACACTGTACACAATAACAGCAATATTTTATGATTATCAACTGAGAAAAAGTTGGTGTCTCTCAGTAATACAGTGATCTGGAACAATTCTAAAGGACTTATGACAAAGAATGCTATCCATCACTAGAGAAAGAACTGTTAGAGTTATGGGCAGATCAAAGCATGTTATCTTTCATATTCGCTTATTTACAGTTTTATTTGGGGGTTTGGGTTTTGCATGAGTATTCTCTTATGACAATGGCCAATATGGGAGTATGTTTTGCATTATTATCATCATAAATGTATAATCCAGATCAAGTTGCTCACCATCTCCTAGAGGGAGATGGGAAGGGATGGAGGGAGACAATTTGGATCTTATAATTTTGGAAAATGTATGTTGAAAATTATTATTACGTGTAATTGGGAAAACTGACTAAGAGCATAACATTCCTTAATGACTAGTGGTTCACACTATTGCTCGATTAATCAATTCATTTAAAGGTGTCTCTGCTTTCTGCAAATACATTAACTGGGATGGGGTACACAGACCTAGTATAATGGATATTATTTTTCAGTATAGTTTGGCCTGAAGAGTTGTAAACCTGAATTCTGTGACTGGACTCTATGTAAGGAAAGAGGTTTGCATTTTGAAAATAAATTCTCTAAAACACTCAAAACTATAGCATATTATTCATAGTGCTGAAATATAACTTTAACCTTCAGATACATTAAATAGCAGACATGAAACTATTCAGAAATCAACAATGATTTGTTTCATATATATTCAAGTTATTAAGAATTTGATCTGAGCCGTGGTCTAGATTCCTAACAAATCCATGCTGATTGTTTTTTGTGAAAAGTTTCTGAAGGCTAGATGTGGTGCCATGTCTGTAACCCCTGCTCCTGAAGAAGCCTGAGGCTGGTAGATCACACCTTCAGAGTGTCATCAGGTTGCCTGAAGAGGGGTGCACATTGGGCCAGGCTGGCAATGGAAGTAGATGCTCTCATATTGATCAGAATGTGTTTGAAGGCCCATGATTGGCCCTGAACTTGCATAGTAAGGTTGAAAGAAGAAGAGTCAGTCTTAAAAAAACATTTCTGAGTTTTAGAGCTTGTTTTTTTGTTTTTGTGTTTTTTAACACACTCACTTTCATCTTAGAATCAATACTGTGTATTGGTTTCAAGGCATTAGAGTGGTAAGCACTGGGCAATGAGGGTTAAGCAACTTGCCCAGAGTCACACAGCTAGGAAGTATCTGAGGCCAAATCTGAACCCAGGATCTGCCTTTTCTAGGCCTGGCTCTAAATCTACTGAGCCACCTAGTTGTCCCTCAAGGAGCTTTGTTTTGTTTTGTTTTGTTTTGTTTTTCCCTTTTTTAAAAAAAATTATTTATTTATTTTTAATTTTTATTTGGTCATTTCCAAACATTATTCATTGGAAACAAAGATCATTTTCTTTTCTTCCCTCCCCCCGCTCCCACCACCTTTCCCATAGCCCACGCGCAATTCTACTGGGTATCACATGTGTTCTTGATTCAAACCCATTTCCATGTTGTTGATATTTGCATTAGAGTGTTCATTTAGAGTCTCTCCTCAGTCATATCCCCTACACCCCTGTAGTCAAGCAGTTGCTTTTCCTCGGTGTTTTTACTCCCACAGTTTATCCTCTGCTTATGAATGGTGTTTTTTTCTGCTGGATCCCTGCAGATTGTTCGGGGACATTACACCGCCACTAATGGAGAAGTCTATTACATTCGATTGTACAACAGCGTATTAGTTTCTGTGTACAATGTTTTCCTGGTTCTGCTCCTCTCACTCTGCATCACTTCCTGGAGGTTGTACCAGTCTCCATGGAATTCCTCCACTTTATTATTCCTTTTAGCACAATAGTATTCCATCACCAACATGTACCACAATTTGTTCAGCCATTTCCCAATTGAAGGGCATCCCCTCATTTTCCAATTTTTGGCCACCACAAAGAGTGCAGCTATGAATATTCTTGAACAAGTCTTTTTCCTTATTATCTCTTTGGGGTACAAGCCCAGCAGTGCTATGGCTGGATCAAAGGGCAGACAATCTTTTAGCGGCCTTTGGGCATAGTTCCAAATTGCCCTCCAGAATGGTTGGATCAGTTCACAACTCCACCAGCAATGAATTAGTGTCCCTACTTTGCCACATCCCTTCCAGCATTCATTACTTTCCATAGCTGTTATGTTAGCCAATCTGCTAGGTATGAGGTGATACCTCAGAGTTGTTTTGATTTGCATCTCTCTGATTATAAGAGATGTAGAACACTTTTTCATGTGCTTATTAATAGTTTTGATTTCTTTGGCTGAGAACTGCCTGTTCATGTCCCTTGCCCATTTATCAATTGGAGAATGGCTTGATTTTTTCTACAATTGATTTAGCTCTTTGTAAATTTGAGTAATTAAACCTTTGTCAGAGGTTTTTATGAAGATTGTTTCCGAATTTGTTGCTACCCTTCTGATTTTAGTTACATTGGCTTTGTTTGTACAAAAACTTTTTAATTTGATGTAGTCAAAATTATTTATTTTACATTTTGTGACTCTTTCTAAGTCTTGCTTGGTTTTAAAATCTTTCCCTTCCCAAAGGTCTGACATGTATACTATTCTGTGTTCACCTAATTTACTTATAAGGAGCTTTGTTTTTAAAAGAGAATTATTGACAGTGTTTGCTTGTTCAAAAATTTCCAAAGGATATTTCTTTGTCTAAATAAAACTTAATTCTTAAAAAAATTACCAAAAGTATGTTAACTACTAAATGCAAAAAAAATGAAGAAAAACGAGCCAAAGAAGTCTTACCTTTGGATCTACATTGATAATCTTCCTATCTCTCTTGTATTTGAAGAGCAAACCATCACAGTTTTCAGCAATCACTTGATAATTGGGACTTGGATTCAAAATAGCCACATGGCTATCCCAGTTGTAAAAGCTATAAAATAATATGATATTGATTGAATTGATGAAACTGATTAAATTACCTACTGTGATTCTGAAACTGTGGTGTTATGAAAGGAGTCCTGGCTTTAAAGTTAGAGGCCCTGAATTCTCATCCAGACTCATTACTTAATACTTGTGTGACTTTGGTTAAATCCTATCAAATCTCAGTGCATCAGTTTCTTCTTCTATAAGATAAATAGGCTGGACTATATGGTTTCTATTCCTAGTTCAATTCCTATGATCTTAAACATAAGCAAGACTATACTATGAACTTAAGATTAGTAAATAAGGCCAGAAACAACATTATAACAAAGTATAGAGAGAATAAAATTCTAGAAAACAAGTCAGCCCCAGTCATTTAATTAATATGTATCTACTATGTACCAGATATTGTGCTAAACATTACAGATACAAATACAAAGAATCATTAAGTAAAGACAGTTAAATCACATTTTTTCATTGCTTTATATAGGATTTATTTTTATCCAATTATCACTTTTATGTCTGTTCTCTGGAAATTTTCCTTCCTTAGTTCCACTTTCACTTCTAATATGGCATAGTACGAATGGCTTGGAATTTAAAAATTCCCATTTTCCTATGGAAACTTTGCATGTCATGCTTTCCATATGGCTACCTGAACTGGATACTATAATGATAAATCTTGGGCATCGATTGTATACCATGCTGACGAAGCTTCAGGGAGTAGTGGAGAATGAGCTGGACTTGGAATTAGGCAGACCTAAATTCAAATCCTGCTTCATATACTTATACTTTCTAGTTGTTTGACTGAACAATAACAATTTTTCTGTATAGTTCTAATTATTAGAAATCGTTTCCTTATATTAAAGCAAAATCTGCCTCTATGTAATTTCTGGGCAAAACCAGGCTCATCCCTCTTTCATATCTGCTGACTTGCTATCTTGTCTTTCCTAAGTCTTCTATTCTCCAGGTACTTCCAATTGGTCTTTGAATGGTTTATTTTCCTAGTCCTCCTGCCATTGGGCATGCTTCATTTAGCTAACGCCATTCTGTGATCACATTGGAGTAGGTTTTTCTTCTAACATTTTAATTATTAATAATAATGATACTTTTATAATGCATTTTATATTCATAACCTTGAGTCTTATAATGTCTTGTAAAATAATGTTCCCTATTGTATAGAACAGTAAATAGAGATAAAAAGAGATGAAATTATTTTCTTACCATCACACAGCTAATAATAAGTATTTAAGGAAGAATTTGAACCTAGATCTTCCTAGCATTCTATACACCTCATCTATATTTACTCATATGGGTAATTCTTGTCCATTTTCTGTGAAACCATCAATGTTAACTCTTGTCCAAGTTCACTTTAGAAAATCCACATAATCTGTTGGGAACCCTTGATTTCTTGTGATATTATAATACCAAAAGGCTTTTCCTATCAACTATTTCCCCAGAGCTATTCTGGGGTTTGAGGCAATCAGTAATATCTACAAATGGGATAATTTGGAAACTTCATCATTTCTGATCCCATGCTCCAGAAAGAATTTATTTTACAACATACCCAAAACAAGTGGTCTTCCCCAATGCTGGACAGCTCTAATTGCTAAGAAAATTTCCTGACAATTAAGTCTAAGCTTGCCTCTGCTCTTAGTTGTGCCTTCTGTGGCCAAAGAGAACATGGTTTCCATAAGACTGTCCTTAAAATTTTCATTTGGGTACTTTCCAGTTTATTAATGACTTTTTAAGAGCATGCTACACAGAATTGAGCACAATATTCCAGAAGCAATCTGAACAGAACAGAGCCAGAGCAGTGGGATCCTGAATTTTACTTTTTTACTCTTCTTAATTTTTTATCTTTTCTACTCTTCTGGATTCCAGCTTATTTAACACAAATTCTGCTAAGGACTTCAGACCCACCAATTCCCAATATCCTTATTGATTGGGCCTTCTGAATTCAACACAAAATTTTTTTAAAAGCAACTTTCTTTCATTAGTTATTCTTTCTACCATCAGGAGATAAATGGCCCCTTCTCTTACTCTTTTTGATCCTTGATGGACCTTCTGGCACTGGAGGAATTATAAGATGCCAAATTCCAAGCATGCCTATCATGTGTTAGGCACTATGTTAGATGCTAGAGATACAAAGACAAAAACAAATAACATGATGTTTCGTCAAGAAGCTCCTTAATTCTCCTCCCATTTCTGCCCTTATCCATTCTGTGGACATAGCTGCTTCAGAAGTATTATAGTTTATTGGGAGATGATGTGGCACACGTAGTGTAGCAAAGGCTATGCAAAATTGGCATATATCAGCTGACGGTTACAGATAGGCTTCCTCCATCACTAGCGTCCGTTTTCCTTATATTCTTCCAAAGAGAATGATGTCATAAGGTGTACCAACAATTCTATGTAGTTCATGCCTTTGGAAAATGGACAGTACTTCCAGAAGCTCTGAGGCATCTGCTCACACTGGTGAAATTCAGCTGGACAGACAAAAGACAGTCTTTTCCTTATCTTCATCAACCATGGGAATATGATAATATTGACCTGTATCTTCAAACCTGGCTCAGGCCATTATTTGCCAGACTATTCTTTAACCTCTTCAGACTTCAGAGACCACATCTTCCTTCCACAGTCTTTCCTTATGTCCCCCAATCTGTTTTTGCCATCCCTAAGAGATGACCTTCCATCTGCTTTGTATGCAGATGGTTATTTGTATGATGTTTGCTCCGTTAGAACATGAGCTCCGTGATAGCAGGGGGATGTGCTTCTGTTATTCCTCGTATGTCTAGTGCTAAGAATAAGCACTGTCCCTGGCATATAGTAAGCGATTAATAAACACTGTTCACTGGCTTATCCAAAAGCAGCCTCTTCTTCTCCCACCTTGCTCTGGGCATTTTGTTTCATGTTTCTCTGTATTACTGTGATTTATTATTTTTGAAGGTGTCATCTGTGAGGACAGGGAGATTTTTCATGCATATTTCCTCTAGGCCTTAAGATAAGTACTTTTTACAAACTACCCAAACATTTAATAATTATTTGGTGAATTGGATAGAAATGGCTAAGAAGCCAGAATTTCAGATATATATTTTTTGTTATGGACAGTTAAAGTATCGTATTATTCAATTATTTGGGGACATCATTACTCAAAAGAGAAATGATCTTGCACTAATTTATCCCAAAGACCATTTTGATCTTAGAAGACGAAGTAGCAGTTAGGGAATTGTGGTGGCTATAATATAGTATAATATATATATATATGTATATATAGGCTATAATATAATATAAGGCAATAATATACATTATACAGGTACTTATAAAATCATCTAGAGTACTTAAAAGAATGCAATTCTGATATGGGAAAAACTCTAGCTTGCATTTTCTCTCTAATACTATATATTTAAAACTTATTGCAAGATCAAGTTGGAATGTCATTCTAAATCTGTACTGTCAAGAAGAAAGAAAATTCTCCTCAAACTCTGAAGCAAAAAAGCCCCACAACTAAAAATTCTATCCTATAAAATACACGTCACTGACCTTGTAGTCTTTTTCAGAGGGATGTCAAATATAATCTGTGAAAATCACATAATACTTAACAAATTATGACTTCCCATTAAGATAGAGGGATGACAGGTCACCTAGCCACTCAAATCTTCCACTTTGACCTCAATAGAAAGAGCACCACATTTAACAATGACCAAGAAACCCGAAGAGGAATTTTCTTCAGTAAATTTCTTCAAATAGCTCAGGACTATACAAAATGACAGGCATAAACTGCAGACACCAGAAGAGGGGTGCTGCCAAAGAAGCTACCATGAATAGCAGTAGCAAACAGGATGGAAGCATGTGGAAACACCTAAAATTGATATTTAAGGCAACATCCTAACTGGAGAAGCCCCAGAGAAGGGAAGGCCAGTGGGGAGGGCAGGAAACTACCCATAACTTCAATTAAGGAAATTCTATGGGAGATGGAAGTTTTCCCAGAAACTTTATGGGGAGGTCCCAGAGGGAAAGAATAATAGAATAGTGACCTGGCATTTTTAGTAACTATTTTGCCTAATTATTTATCAACAAAAACAAAAATTTAAACATTAAAATCCACAATAAAATATCTAGATTAATAGAACAATAATTTCAATGTCCTAATCTCAGAAGAAGAAATTATATAAAGAGCTGATAGATTATATGCGAGTTTTAACAAATATGCCAAAAAATTCATTCTAATAAACTGTTTCCAAAATAGAGAATGAAGAGATTCTACTCAGTTCCTTTTATGATACAAATATGGTCTTGATACCTTAATCCGGGAGAGCCAAATCGAAGGGAAAGAAAAAACAAAGTATAAACAAAAATTCCCAATAAATATTATACAAAAATCATTGAAAAAATTAACATAAAGGATAAATCAACTTATCAAAAATATGACCATATTGAGCATATTTAATGGGGAATGCAGTGTTGGTTCAATGCTAGGAAAATGATAAACATACAGATCATATTAGAACAAAACAAACATATATGTATATGTAATTATATTTATATGATTCTATCAATAGTTTCAGAAAAGGCTTTTTGACAAAATTCAATGTCTATTTCTGTAAAAAACCAAACACATAAACACTGAAAATTACAGGAACGAACAAAGGGACCTCATTAAAGAATATGTTTCTAAGGTGAAGACAGAATATTTTACATAATAGAGAAACACTTGAAGTCTTTTCCTATAAAATCAAGGGTTAAGGAAGAAGGAAGATTGTCCATTATTAGTACCAAAACTTAATGGAGTTTCAGAAATTCTTGCGTAGTTGAAGAATAATCAAAATGACTAATTTTGTGGATAATATGGCAATATCTTAAAATTATTCTTTCATGTTTAAAATGTAATTTAATTTGTTTTTACAATCTTATCTCTTTTTTCACTGTCTCTCTTCAAGTGAATAATTAAAAATATATGTATTACAGCAAAGAAAATTCTCACTTTGACCATGTCCAAAAATATATCTTTAAGCCCATCATCTCTATGGTGTTATGATGGGATTTGGGATGAGGAAAAAGAACAAGAGGGAACATATAAGTAACGTCAGATTTATTATTTGGGAAGGAAGGAATAAGGGTTTAGGAATAAACTATACTTATACTTAACTTAAAAGTTAATATCTATAACCTAACTAAACTATCTAATTAAGCTAAACATTAACTTTCCAATATCTAAGTCTCACACCAAGAGTCCAATCAAATGAGCCAGGATCTTCAGTTGGTTGATATCCAAGCAGGTCCAGAGATCTTCTTACTGATGCTGCCAGCATCCAGATCCAAAACCCTCTTTCCTCTGCTGCTGGTCTCCGGAGAAAAAAATCTTCTTCAAGCCTTAGGTCCTTCTGGAAGACTCTGAGATGAAGACCCATTGGGCATAGAATTTTCCCAGGTCTCTAGCCTCAGGTTCCCATGTGAACCTTAGTCACATGTTCCTGTCAACCATTCTCTGAGGTTTGCATCTCTCAGTTTTTGTAACATTTTTGCAAACATTTCATCCTTTATCACATTGGCAATAATAGGGGGATGGTATGTTTTATAGTCAGTTCTTTAGACTTGTAGTTTATGATGTGATAGTCTACTTGGAGAATCCTAGACAGTCAATTAAAATTAATTGCAAGACAAAATATACTCATACAAATCATTTGCTCTTTTGAATATTACCAAGAAAACTGAGTGGAAAGAGAAACTTCAATTGATATAATTAAAGAGTATATAAAACATAAGAGAGTCTATTAATATTATAGGAAAGGAATAGTATGAAAATTACAGGCAACTTCTTGTAGAAATAAAGTTCTAAATCACTAGAGAGATATCAGTTGGATATAGTTGAGACATGCTATAAGAAGATGATATTATTTTTATTAATTTACTTATACAAAACCTTCACCATTAAAATGACAAATATTTACTTTATTGAACTAGAAAGGTAAATAAAATTCACATGGAAAAAAAGGATAAAGCACTTCAAGCATAATGCTAAAAATAAAAAGTGGAAAGGAGGTCTACTAGTGTCAGATCTCAAACCTATGAGCTTGTCAGCAAAATAGTTTAGTGGTAATATAAAAAAAAAGAAGAAGAAGAAAAGTTGATCCCTGGGACAGTTTAGGCTCAACAGTATTGGGCAACAAATAAAATAGTGTTCATTAAGCAGTTTTTCATTATAGTAAAGGAATGAAAACTAAAAGAGTTTTGCTATTCACAGAATGGCAGAACAAATTATGACATAAATGAAATGGAATATTAATGAGTCAAGAGAAGTAATTAGAAGGAAAGAAGTAAGTTGAGAAAAAATACAGGAGATTTGTAAAGTATGTAAGAATATGAGCCATTCCCCAATTGATAAATGGTCAAAAAGATGTGAACAGATAGTTTCTGGATGAAGAAACCAAGCGATATATAACTATATGAGAAAATGCTCTAAATAATTATTAGAGAAATGCACATCAAAACAACTCTGAGATATCATCTCACATCTAAATCATTAGCTAAAATGATAAAAGGGCAAAGTAACAAATGTTGGAGGGGATGTGGAAAAATGGAGACAGTAATACACTGTTGGTAGAACTGTGAACTGAGCCAATCATCATAGAGAACAATCTGGAATTATGCCCAAAGAGTAATAAAACTATACTTTTGACTCAACAATACCACAATTAGGTTTATTTTCTAAGGTAGTCAGGAGAATAGGAAAAGAGTTCTAAAATATTTATAGCATCTTTCTTTGTGGTGACAAAAAACTGGAAATTGAAGAGATGTTCAATTGGGGAATTACTAAACAAGTTGTGTCATATGATTGTTTTTTATTGAAAATTTTATTTAATTGATTAATTTAGAATATTTTTCCTTGGTTACATGATTCATGTTCCTTCCCTCCCCTCCTCCCCAACCCCCCATAGCTGACATGCAATTCCACTGGGTTTTACTTGGGTCACTGATCAAGACCTATTTCCATATTATTAATAATTGCACTGGGGTGATCATTTAGAGTCAATGTCCCCAATCATATCCACATCAACCCATGTGATCAAGGAGTTGTTTTTCTTCTGTGTTTCAATTCCCACAGTTCTTCCTCTGAATGTGGATAGTGTTCTTTCTCATAAGTCCCTCAGAATTGTCCTGGGTCACTGCATTGCTGCTAATAGAGAAGTCCATTACATTTGATTGTAACACAGTGTATCAGTCACTGTGTATAATGTTCTCCTGGTTCTTCTCACTTCACTTTGCATCAGTTCAAGTAAATCTTCCCAGATTTTTCTGAAATCATTCTGCTCATAATTTCTTAATTAAATTTTCTAAATTAAATTTAAAAACCACAATAATTTTTTTACAATCATATACCACAACTTGTTTAGCCATTTCCTAGTTGATGGACAACTCCTCAGTGTCCAATTCTTTGCTATCACAAAAAAAGCTGTAATAAATATTTTTGTACAAAGAGGTACTTTTCCTTTTTTAAAAAGGTCTTTGGGACATAGACCTAGTAATGGTATTAATGAATAAAGAGTATAGAGTCCTTTGAGCATATTTCCAAATTGTTCTCCAGAATGGTTGGATCATATTACATCTCCATCAATGGTATAATAGGGTTCCAAGTTGTCCTTTATCTCCTCCAATATAATTTATAATTTTCCTTTTCTGTCATTTAGTCAATCAAACAAGTACATTTTTAACTAAAAAAGAAAAGGAAGGGTGAAAGTCTAGGATTCAGGAAAACTTGCATGAACTTATATGAAGTTGTTCAGAGTGAAGTGAGCAGAATCAGGAGAAAGATTTATACAATGACTACAGCCTTGTAAAGCAAAACTACTTTGAAAGACTTCAAAACTCTGATGAGTGAAATGACCAACCAGTATTGTTTTTATGCTTCTAACTCAAAACATCTGACCTTTACTAGATAAATATAATTTCATGGCCTTTAATTAATTCTCTGTCAAGTGAGGATTAGATATAGTACTCTACGGAGAGGTGGTGGATCATTACCTCTTCTAGGTTAATGATGAGACATGTTTGAACGTGGTCTGATCCATGGCTCTGAGTGATTCATTGCATCAGATGTGGAACCACAACCAGGAAGATTAGTGATGGGAGTTGGATCTTGTGTAATGGGCAGCTTCTTGATAAAACTGGAGAGGGTAAAGGGGTTGTGTCCTGTACCTCAACAGCTCAAGCAGTGGTAAGAGCAATGACATTTAGTCAGGTGGTTTCACCTCAGACAACAGAGGACTATAGTGGAGAAAGCAAAGGAAGCATGTACCTGGAGGCTAACAATGATATTCAACCTTTAGGTGGAAGCTCCAATAGTTTCTGTATTTATTAAGTACCTACAATGTGTTAGGCACTGTGCTAAGCCCTAGGAATACCATGAAAAGCAAGAAGAATGTCACTGGGGGCAGATGAGTAGCTCAGTGGCTTGAGAGCCAGGCCTACAGATGGGAGGTCCTGGGTTCAACTATGGCCTCAGACACTTCCTACTGTGTGACCCTGGGCAAGTCACTTAACCCCCATTGCCTAGTCCTTTCTGTTCTTCTGCCTTGGAACCAATACACAGTATTGATCCCAAGATGGAAGGTTTAAAAAAAATGTCACTGCCTTCATAGAACTTACAATTTAATGTGGAAAGGGTGGTGACATCATGGCTTGTGGACTCCTACCAGTTAGGTAATGGCCTTAGAAAGATGATTCATGTGAGCTAAAAACAGTAGTGGCTAGTGTGGGCCAGAAGTGGCCCCATCAGCTCTGGGTTTACTCTGGCTATCTGATAGGCTCACAAAAGAGGGAGGTCTCATGGCGTCCCTTTGGCTTTGCTGCAGGGATGAGGAGGCAGTAGCTCTTGTATTGTGAAGTGAACATCTTTGACTGAACACCTAGGGTATTGGAAATCATGGGCCAGGAAGTGGACTGTTGTGGGCTAGGACCTCACTGGCACTGAGGAGAATGGAATTACCTCCCTCCTCACCCCCATCCCTACAATTACACCACCAATCAGAGTTCCTGTGAGCAAAGACTGTGAAATAGACCTGGGAAAGTTTTAGTTAACTTTGCTATCAAGCAGATTCTGATCTGGGCCCCAGCTGTGGGACCTTAGGGCTAGGAGAACATAAAGGTGGTTCTAAGACTGGAAAGGATCTTCTGAGCCCTAAGGAACTTCCTTACCAACTATAATTAATCTCCTTATTGGCAGCTTTTACCTGTTTATCCCTCCTTGGACTTTTTTTGGTAACACCTTGAGGACTGATTCTACCTGGAGATTGGTGGTTATGTTTTTATTAAAGAAACTGTTTCCATGAGACTTCTGGGTCTGAGCGACTGATTACACCTGATGTGAACCATGACCAGACCAAAGTTCCCAGAGAAAATGGCTTTAGGCAAGACAGCACTGGAACAGAATTTTATATATGGGGGGGGGGGGGAAGATGCCTATTATGACATTTCAGTTTTCATGATAATTCTTTTCTATTTACTTTTGTATATGGAAAAATGTTCACATATGCTGGTGTTTACCAAGTTCCGAACAAAGTAAGAATAAAAATATATTTGAAAAAAGGCAGCATAATGACCCATTAATATTATTTCTATTAATCCATCACAGAGCCTCTGAAAGGCACCAGAAGAATATACCAGGGACAAGAGAGTCCTATTCTAGGGAGCATGACTCTTTAACGTCACTGTACAAAGCTTAGGAATTCCTTTTTGTTTGCATGTTAATCTAAATATAAAAATTTTGGTGAACAATTTATCGGAGAGTCATAAACCAAAGCCATTTTCCGCAGTGGCAATCATTGAGGAAAGCATTTTTTGCATGTAAACCTTTTTAACCTATAATATTAGGTTAAAATAATAATTATTTTAACTCCTAATAAGGAGAGACTTTTGCTATTGGGATTCCCAGTTGTTTTATTAGGCTCATAGAATCCCAAAGCTGAAAAAAGACTTCAGTTTATTCAGCCCAGTCTCTGATTTGAAGGATGAATCTTCTCTCTTGTTATTCAGTTGTGAATGACTTTTTGTGACCCCATTTTGAGTTTTCTTAGCAAAGATACTATCGTGATTTACCATTTCCTTCTCCAACTCATTTTATAGATGAGGAACTGAAGTAAGTGACTTGTCCAAGGTTACACTGCCATTACATGTCTGAGGCCACATTTGAGTCTTCCTGACTCCAGACTTGGTGCTCTACCCATTGTGCTCCTAGCTGCCTCTCTATAGTATTACTAAAAAAATTGTTTATTAATAAATGATCATTTTTATTGTGGTATTATGTAACATTTATTTATAGATATATCACAGTCAAAAAAATGAGCACTACTAGGACTTCTCCAATAGTGGCAATGCAGTGATCCTGAACAACTTGGAGCGATCTATGAGAAAGAACACTATCCACATTCAGAGGAAAACTGTGGGAGTAGAAACACAGAAGAAAAAACAACTGCTTGATTACATGGGTCGAGGGGAATATGGCTGGGGATGTAGACTAGAGTCTACATGATCACCCTACTGCAAACACCAACAACATGGAAATAGGTTTTGATCAAGGACACATGTAAAACCCAGTGAATTTGTGAGTCAGGTACAGGAAGGGTTGGGTAAGGGATGGAGGAAAAGAATATGATTCTTGTAACCAAGGAATAATGTTCTAAATTGACTAAATAAATTAATTTTTAAAATTGACTAAATAAATTTAAAAAATAAAAATAAAATGATCACTACTAAATAACTTCTTTATCTTATAGACACGAGACCTACCTAAAGCCTGGAGAACTTAAGTTGTCCAAGATCACAAAGATAGTGTTTGAGGTGTGATTTGAACCTGGGTGTTTGTAATCACAAATCTAGAATCTCATCTCATTTTATCATTTGGAAATCCTTAACATATTATTTTATAGTGTGATTATTTGGGGGTATATGCTATCCTTTTGCTAAATAATCTAGCACTGAACTTAACTAATTTCTCAATGGAATCTTTGGTACCTAACAGAATATTTTGTACACAGGAAGTGTTTTAAATTTGGTGAACTGGTGTCTAAATTTAGCTTTTAGGAGCCCTAAAGTGTTTAGACATATCAAAATTTAGGTTAGTTCCTAGGCAACTGAGACATGTTTATTCCTATATACATTTCTTAACCTTTTGTGCTGTGGCATGTTGCAAGGTCATTTTGCAAGTGCTTCATCTCCATTTGGGAAATTTTATGCCTGAGGATATCCAGGTAGACTGGTGGTGTCATTTATATGCCATGCCACACCATACCTAGAAGCAAGTGACATGTTGGAACTGAGACTATTGAGAGAGGTTCTGGCAGAGGATTCTGAGAAATAAAGGTGCCAGATAGGGAGAGTAAGGAAGGAATTTGATTTAGAGTCCACGTGGTGTTCTTGGCTCTATATGGGAAGATGTTGGGTGCTCAGGCATTTTGTACATCCCTAGCTCAGAGAGGTTAACTTAATGAACTGCTGCTGTCATTGAAATCGATGATGGTCTCTATTTTGCTATTAAGGACAATGGTCTTTCTTTCCATATGGGGAAAAGGAATATAAGAATGAATCTTTCCTGGTGCTTACTGCTGTATCCTTTGAACTTTCGATTCTCTCTTCTTTGTCCTTCCCTTTAATGTTCTGTCTATTCCCATTTTGATAAAAGAAATTAGTTCCCATTGAAATGGGTGAGTCTGTGAAAAGTAGGAGATATTTCAAGGGAAGGCAGCAGCAGAATGGTTTCCTCCCCAGGATATCATAAACTTTTTTGGTTGCTGCGTGATTGTATTGATTAGCTAGTTCAAAGCTGATTTAGAAGAGAAAGTAAATAGAGAAGTGAATCAAAAGATCTGCACTGAGAAAGCCTATTGAGGCAAATGCTGATCTGCTCGGGATGAGCTGGAGAGGAAGTTGCCTTCCAGGTGTACTGAGTGAATCTATTCTCTGTTGCAGCTTTGCTATTTTGGCTTGAGTATTATTTAGGCAGCTTTGCAGCAAGTTTTTAAACTATTATTTTAAAACCTTTTTATTATATTTTTCTTGTGATCAATGTGACTTCTCTTGTTTCATTGTTGTCTTAAATGATTCTTGACATGATTGCCTTCCGCACTGCAAAATTACTAAAAGTTACTGATGAAAATTCTTAAAGAGCTACATAACTCTTGCACAATTCCTTGGAATAGTATCCATTATAAAAAAATAACAGCAAAGAATTAAAAATGCAACAGAAAGAATGAATTGAAACACAGGCATATGGCCACAAATGGACACACTTCTGATAGAGAACTAATTTAAGGTAAGGAAACCAGATTTATCTGGCCAGGGTCACATGATTTCAGCCAGCCAAATGACAGCAAAAGTTAACCATTGACATAAAAAATGGAACCATATCAAAATTATTTCATGTCATAGATACTGTGAGGAAAACATTTTCAGGCATAAGAAATGATCCTGGTTGTTTGGACTTTTGCATCTGGTCAGTACTCCTATATTGTAATGGATTGCTGTTTTGATCTCCAGTGCTATCCAAATATTGTAGAGGAGAATTCAACATGCCCAAAGCAGAACTAATTATTTTTTTTCACATCCACCTTTCTCAAACTTCTGTATTAGTGTTGAGGTCACCACCATTTTCCTAGGTAATCTGATTTATAACCACTAGCTGATCTAATCAATTGCCCAAACTTGTTATCTTCATGTTCATAGACCCCCCCTTTTTTTTTTTGCGTAGTCACAGGATTGGTGCCTTAGATTGTTTTACCATCTCTCAACCTAAGTTATCACAATGGCATCTGAATTGTCTCTTTGCTTCCTCTGTCTCTACTCCAATCCATTCTTTACACATGGAATGATTTTCCCAAAGTACTGGTACTTCCAATTCTATACACTCCAGTGGCTCATTAGAAGCTCTATAATGACTTTAATAGAAACTCTTTTGTTTGACCTTTAAAGCTCTTCACAACCTGGCCTTTTCCTACCTCTCAAGTTTCCTTACACATCACTTCCCTCCATGCACCCTATGGTCCCCTCTTCCGAGCATCTTTGTGGTTTCTTATGTGTAATGCTCTCTCTCTCTCTTCTGCTTCTAATATCTGGCAGGCTCCTCCTCTTCTCCTCTGCTTGTTGGAGTACCTGGCTTCAAGACTTACGCCAAATGCCACCTTCTGCAAGAGGTGATTCCATGTCCCTCTGAAGCTGCTCATGTCTTCCCATCCAGTATTACCCTGTGTCCGTTTTGTATGCATATTGTAGCTATGTGATGTGTATATATGTATTGTAGATATTTATATGTTCATATGTTGTCTCCCCTGGTGGAAGCTTTTAGAGGATAGGGACTGTTTTTGTTTTTCTCCTATGATAGTGACTCTTGCATACTGATTAATGAATCTGAGATTTTGTCTATGTAGGTCCCACCTCCAATGGTGTGGCCTTCAGTCTAGTCATATCTTCTCACACTGTGGATTCTTATCTATTGTCTCCTATGGAAGAACTACACAATACTTGAGGTCTTTTTATAGGTTGGTAAACATTTTGTGGGTGCCAGTGGATTACCTAGGGTGTCCATTGGTTATCCCTTTGCTCTCAATAAAAGACTGGCCCCTATTCTTTACTGACCCATATATATGATATGTAAAATATTTCATGCCCCTTCTTTAAACCATCAAACATTTATTGTATGCTTACTTTGCAAAGACAAAAATAAATTGGTCCCTGCCTCCAAGTGACCTACTTTTCCTAGTAAATAATACAAAACTTTCCCAAATGACTACAATTCAGAGGATACTCTTGATAAAACTTGGGTTCATTTTGTTATATGATTTATGTGTTTTTCCAAAAGCATTGGCACATCATTTATATCATGCTTCCTCTCAAATAATTTAGCACCAGAAGATCATTATAGAAGAATTTTAGGGTGAATTACCATGAGGAATAACTTCAGGATGTAGTCACTATATCTTATCATGTCTCTCTAGCACTTAAAAGAAATAAAAACTAATGATAGCTTTGAATCCATGATATATGTGAATTACTATTTGACACTTTCAAGCTAATGTATAAAGTATATAAAGGAAGACTGTAGAATTATGTGAGTGATTCAGGACTATTCTACAATTCCCACAGAGATCCTTTCTGATTAACTATGCAATTTCATACTGCCTATTCAGATTTCTTTTAACTGCCATCAGGTTTCTTTGTTAGTATCAAATTTTTAGGCAAATGAAAATTATAAATTCATATTCTCTTAATGTCTATTATTCATTATGCAAGTTTCTAAGTCTCTAAGCTTAAGAGCTGATGTCAATCTGAACTGGTAGAGGAAGCTTCCTTACTGAGAGTTCCTATTCCAATGAAATTATAGGTCTAGTTAAAAACAACAAACCGATCTCAAATACTTTTATGTCTGCAGACTGCCAACCTGAGGAAGACCCTAGCAAAATGGAGAGACTCCAGAGACTGGGGATGGATGTGTGCTTGTATCCCAAGACCAGATGGGCTCATCACTAAATGGTTGACCATCAAGTAGCAGATGGATTTTCTCAGCTAAACCAATTCATTAAACTTTCTTAAGATACAGAAGGACAGAAGGATAATGATTTGAGTAGTGGAGAAAGTGCCCATAGTGGTAAGATTATAGCCCACTGAAATAGCCTATTAAATAAAGAAGAATGAACATGGTATATGAGATATAGAGTGCCTATGACATTGACTTTGGCATCAGAAAGCATGGGCTCAAGCTATGACTCTATCACATGATCTTGGGTGCCTCAACCTTTCTAAGCCTCAGTTTCTAATAATTGAACTGTCTTCCCTATAGGGTCATGATAATAATCAAGTAAAAGAGTATGTTTAAAATGCTTTGTAAATATAAAAATGCTATAGAAAATCAGCAATTATCTAAACAAGTAGAGAAATGGCATTATCTATGAAACAATTTTGAAAGGACTTGTCAACTTATTTTCCTTTCCTCCTTCCTCTGGATTGATAAGATTTGAGGGGCTTTGTTTCCTATCTCCACAATGTAGAGAAGGATTTAAATTCTTTAATGATGAAGGATGTGTCAAAGATCAGTTCAGTTCAATATTATTGGACTACATTCAAGGCACTGTGCTAGATGCCGGGAATACAGAAACTATCTCTCCTGTCCTCCAGTAGTTTATAATATCTACTGAGCACATGGAAAGTCCCCAATGCTGGACTGCATAGACAGAGGCAATATAAAATCTAGTGGGAGTATTAACTGAAGGACTTTGGAAGAGCTGTTTTCTCAAAAGAATTGTATTACCATTTAAATTTCATGGAATGGCAAGTAGTTTGCCTTTCTGGAGACTTAACAGAGAAAAGCCTTTTTTATATATAATATAATAGATTCTTGGGTTTGGATTCTTGGATTCTTAAAAATAGTCAAATTTACTATAGGTTTTCTTTTTTTCTTTTGGTGTCCATCAGAAGTCATATGTTTATACACAAAGGAAAACTGATATGTTGAACATAGAAAATCCTGAGGGAACACAATCATATCTCCCACTTGGTTTCCTTTTGGGGCTGTGAGGTTGGGGCTATGGTATATACATACAAAGCTTTCCATAGGAAATATTCTTCTCTAAACTTTCCTCAATGCCTCAGTAGGGCTGTTCAAAATGTTAGGATGGGGTGATGATTTTTAAAAGTAGAATGAATATAATACATTATATATAATTATATTTTAACCATCTGAAAAATCCATACTATACAATTTTTGCATAATTTTAATTCTACTATAGCAAAGTGAATAGTGGTTTCTTATCCTATAAATAATATATGATATAAAATAGCTGATGGATTTTTTTCCACTCTAGAAAATAATGTATTTCTTGATTTGTAATAACAGTTGAATGTGATGTAAAAGGGGGTTTATCAACTTCTCTAAAAATTACTTCAAGAAACCTCTTACTTAAAATAGTGAAAGAATGCTTTCTTTTAAAATGCAGGTTTTTGGAAACAATTTCTTCTGTGGTTGGCAAATCAATTTCCCTACAAAAGGTTGCTGTAACTGATGTGTTGTAGATTCTGTAGCTAGGAATAGAGATATATTCAACCTGTCTGGAAAGTTTGGATATCTTTCAACAACAGAATCATCAGCATAACTTCATTGCGGAGATGCAGACTGTCAGGTCGGGTCTCCCTGCCAATCTGGCTTCAGAACAACAAGAAAGATGACTAATAACACGAGTGCTTCCAATCATTTTTAAAAACTTTTCTGAATTAAGGGAAGATATTGCAGTGAACCTCTTCATGGTTAAAAACTGTTCATTCATATAATTTATAACGTATTTCTTGACCTCTTTGTTAAACAGATAACAGAAGATTGATTTTCACAAGGAAAAAGCATTTGGATTTGGAGGAGGGGGTATATGAAAAGAGAATGAAGTTTTGCTCAAGACAAGAACTTGCTGGCAGCTTAGCAGGAGGGGAAAGAATATGGCTGGCAACCTTTGAGAAAGAAATGAAATTCTGAAACTTGAAAGGATGGCTGAGTTTAGATTACTCTCTGGAAATTCTAGGCTTAGTAAGCCTCTGGGCCATAATGAAACTAAACTATATGTACATACCATGGAGAAACAGAGGCATCTGGATAAACAGTCAGCTTTAATTAGGCCAATAGGTTAAAAGTTAGTGGTTATTAAATCAGTACTCCAGTAATCTGCAATTGTAGACAAATGAAAAAAGTAATTAAGTGAGCAGGATAGCCAAACTATCAAATTATTGCAAAGTTCATGGCAAAAAAAGCCAGAATTCCAGAATGTCATATTTCTGTGACAATGTCTAAAGGACAGGAGGCACATTAGAATTTGGAAAGTAAAGCCAAGAGTATTCTCTCGATTGCCTTGGCCGGCAGGAGAGTAAGAGACTTCTGATGTTTTTCCATCATGTTTCCTGAATGTTTAATAACAGTATCAAGTAACAAGCATTGCATCATGATAGTTCTTATTGGATGATTTGTCCACAGGGAAAGAGGCAATTTCTAGCAGTCTGTAAACTGGTGAAGGAATTAACCCTAGGATGAAATTACAGGTTTGGAGAGGGGGTTCAAAACATTAAAAAAACAGAATTTGGATCAAGTTGCTATTTTGCCATCAAAAAGTGAAATGATATTTGATACTAAGAGAGAATATGAATATAGCCCAGTCAGTCTTAAGAACTTGATCTTGAACAAACCTTAGAAATCCTTTAGTGGTAGGAGCTATAATCTGAGTAAGCCTGAGGATGGGAATAAGACTTAAAAAATGAGGCCTCCCTTTGGGACTGAGGTTATTACTTCCCCATGAAGAATAGAGGTAAAGTCATTAATAGTTCAGTGAATATATCTCTTTAATGGGGCATAGTGATCAGTCCTTGTCTGAGTACTGGTCAACTGATTCACACTTCATTGAGGATGAGCATTTAGGATGCTTTAATGGGCTTGGATTTATCAGAGCCATATAGATAGTAATGGTATATTTGCACTGAACCCCAAAAGGGCAGACATTTGCTGTAGTTGGCCAGATTGTTAAAGATACAGGTCAGGAACTGAGTGAAGAGTAGGGGTGGTGGTGGTGGTGGTGGTGGTGAAGTCTCTATACCTGCGCAGCACCCCCAAACTTCAAGGAATTACTTGTGACAGCCATTTAAGATTATGGTTAAGACAGCAACATGAACTTTTGCAGATGAGCCAGTCTATGTACTCTCCCTCAAGGTGTCTTGCTACTTTAGGTCCAGCGTTTTGGGGAGTGCTCTGAGGGCTCCTGGGCTTATCTGACTCAGAAATTGCTCTTTGTGGCAATCTGGTAGGTGGGCCCCATTTTCATGTTTTTTTCACATTATTTTTTCCCTCAGGGAGGGCTGAAGGGCATTGACTGAAAGTAGGTCTAGTGCCTTAAGGAACAATGTTATTTTCAAAGTTCTTTGGTTCAGAGTCCTGGGCTATCTCTATCAGGTCCAAGAAAAGATGGGTGATGTATTTAGGCATATTCTGAGTTGGCTGGCATAAACTGAATCCTGCCTTTCCCCTAGGATGCCTTGCAAAGCTTTGCTTGCCTAGAAATGCAAAGGCAGAAATATTGAAAATTAAAGGAAGAATAATAGATAAATTGGAAACCATGAAGACAGGTGAAGCTTAATTACTAGCTTTTCTTTTTTATTTTATTTTTTTGAATTAGTTTATTTAGTCAATTTAGAACATTAATACTTGGTTACAATAATCACATTGTTTCCCTCCCTCCCCTCCACCCACCCTTCACAAAGCCCACCGGCAATTTCGTTGGTTATTGCTTGTGTCCTTGATCAGAACCTATTTCCATGTTGTTGGTGTTTGCACTAGGATCTTCATTTAGTGTCTATATTCCCCAATCATGTCCCTTTGATCCATATATTCAAGCAGTTGTTTTCCTTCGGTGGTTTTATTCCCACAATGTTTCCTCTGGATGTGAATAGTGTTTTTTCTCGTAGATTCCTCCAAGTTGTCCTGGATCACTTCATTGCCACTAATGGAGAAGTCCATTACATTTGATTGTACCACAGTGTATCAGCTTCTGTGTACAATGATTTCCTGGTTCTGCTCCTCTCACTCTGCATCACTTCCTGGATGTTGTTCCAGTCTCCATGGAATTCCTCCACCTTATTATTTATTCCTTTTAGTACAATAGTATTCTATCACCAACATATACCACAATTTGTTCAGCCATTCCCCAATTGATGGGCATCCCCTTGTTTTCCAATTTTTGGCTACCACAAAGAGCGCAGTTATGAATATTCTTGTACAAGTATTTTTCTCCATTATCTCTTTGGGGTACAGACCCAGCAGTGCTAGGCTGGATCAAAGGGCAGACAGTCTTTTAGTGCCCTTTGGGCATAGTTCCAAATTGCCCTCCAGAATGGTTGGATCAATTCACAACTCCACCAGCAATACATTAATGTCTTGACTTTACCACATCCCCTCCAGCATTCATTACTTTCCTTTGCTGTCATGTTAGCCAATCTGCTAGGTGTGAGGTGATACCTCAGAGTTGTTTTGATTTGCATTTCCCTGATTATCAGAGATTTAGAGCACTTTTTCATGTGCTTATTAATAGTTTTGATTTCTTTAACTGAAAATTGTCTATTCATGTCCCTTGCCCATTTATCAATTGGAGAATGGCTTGATTTTTTGTACAATTGATTTAGCTCTTTATAAATTTGAGTAATTAGACCTTTGTCAGAGGTTTTTGTAATGAAGATTGTTTCCCAATTTGTTGCTTCCCTTCTAATTTTGGATGCATTAGTTTTGTTTGTACAAAAACTTTTTAATTTGATGTAATCAAAATTATTGATTTTACATTTTGTGATTTTTTTTCCTAGCTCTTGCTTGGTTTTAAAGTCTTTCCTTTCCCATAGATCTGACAAATATACTATTCTGTGTTCGCCTAATTTGCTTATAGTTTCCTTATTTATATTCAGGTCATTCACCCATTCTGAGTTTATCTTGGTGTAGGGTGTGAGATATTGATCCAAACCTAATCTCTCCCATACTGTCATAGACTGTTTTACTGAGGTCATTTACCTCAAGTCTATTCCACTGATCCTCCTTTCTGTCTCTTAGCCAGTACCAAATTTTTTTGATGACTACTACTTCATAGTATAGTTTGAGATCTGGGACTGTAAGTCCTCCTTCCTTTGCATTTTTTTTTCATGATTTCCTTGGATATCCTTGATCTTTTTTGTTCTTCCAAATGAACTTTGTTAGGTTTTTTTCTAAGTTTTTTTGTGGGTATGGCACTAAATAAGTAAATTAATTTGGGTAGGATTGTCATTTTTATTATGTTAGCTCGTCCCACCCATGATCAGTTAATGTTTTTCCAATTGTTTAGATCTAGTTTTAATTGTGTGGAGAGTGTTTTGTAGTTGTGTTCATATAGTTCCTGTGTTTGTCTTGGCTGATAGATTCCAAAGTATTTTATATTGTCTAGGGTGATTTTAAATGGAATTTATCTTTCTTAATTGCTAGCTTTTAAAAAAGACTAACAAACTTGAGAGACCCTGAGCCAAACTTGGAATTAGAAGGAAGCACAATCAAGCAGGATAGTTTTGAAAGTTATATATGGAATTTATTACTACTTTAAAAAAGAGCAAATGGAGACTTACTTTTTAATGTGGAAACTTATGGTTTCATGTTAAGTGGAAATGATCTTTCTTGGTGTTCAGAATTAAAAAAAAAAACCAAACCTTACTTTCCAACCTTAGAACCAATACTATATATTGGTTACAAGGCAGAAGAGTGATAAGGGCTAGGCAATGGATGTTAAGTGACTTGTCCAAGGTCACATCTCTAAGTCTGGCTCTCAATCCACTGAGCTACCCAGCTGCCCCCCAGAATTTTTAAAAATGTATAATATTGACCTGTAGAAATAATTATGGTGCTATACTTTAATAAAAAATAAATGAATAGATAAGCAAATAAAATGAGATTTTGTCAATAAAAATTCCTAATTTTTTTAAAAAGACCATATTATATTTGTTTGGTTATGTATATGGAAATGTTCATTTTTTTGTGCTTAAGTTCAGAATGAAAATAATGGCAACAATTTAAAATAAGATATCCAGATTTACAATAATTCAATCTCAGAAAAAAATTGAAATAAACTACATAGATGTAAAAAACAAACAAAATCTTCAAGGATCCTAGTAAGGCTGAGGACAACTGTTTAGAAAGCAATTTGGAAGTAATTGATCTAAGACTTCATATACCACAGTTGACTCCACATGGATACAGGAAGGAAAGAAGAAAAGGTTTTGTATTACAAAATCAATTCAGTTCTAATTAGAAGTATTTCATCTTGGAAAAAAATCTTTGTAGAAATTTCTCTGAAAAAAGACTAGTAGCATAGATATATAGGAAACTGATATAAATACATAAGAACAAGAGCCATTCTCCAATAGATAAATGTTAAAGGATATGAACAGGTAGATTTCAAGTGAAGAAATTTAATCTATCAAGGATCGTGTGATAAAATGCTCCAAATTATCATTTTCATTAGACTTAGAAAAATGGAAAAAGTCAGTTGTCGAAGGGGTTAGTTCCAGTGAGTTCCAGACACATTAATTTATTATTATTGGAGCTGGGAACTATTCTGGAAAACACTTAGAAACTAGGAATATGTTACAGAGATCAAAAACTGAGAGAAAGGAGCCATGCATGTGCACAAAAGTATTTATATAGTGGCACTTTTTTGTAGCAGCAGATGAGGTGGAAACATGGGTAGAATTCCCATCAACTGAGAAATGGCTGACCAAATTATAGGGAATTACTATTGTGCCTTAAAAATGACAAAAAACAAAAACCTAGTTATACAGTAAAACTGTTTATACAATGACTGCACTTTGGAAAACTCTGAAAGCCTTAACAATCTTCTATCAGTTCAGTAAGCACTATCAAGAAGCTTCAGAACACAAAAGGGAATGAATGAGACCTTAAAAAATACAAACAACAATGCAAAAACAAGTTTTAGAAGGTGACAGACAACCAGGGCAATATGGGCCATGCTAAACTTCAATTCTAATTCCTAATTTAATTCAAGAAGTTATAAATGAATAATAGTTGCACAGAAAATGCTTTTTCTATCTCATGCTTGTGATTTTCTAACTCATAACTTAAAAATCTAAAAAGAAAAACACTATAATAGGATTCCATAAGTATCTTAGATTAATGATTCAAATAATATTATAATATATAAAATTTAATAAATATTCATACTAATCTAGTGCTGGAAATGAAAATTTGTCCTTGCCCAAATGGAGCTCACATTTTACTGGGGGCTGTAACATGAGAATGTAAGGAAATACAAAATATTTTGAAGATTCAATGAGGGAAAGCTGCCTACAGAAAGTAACACCTGAGCTAAGCCCTTGAGTCTTGTCACAGGGCTCAAATAGGCAGAAAGAAATGAGGTATGAGTGTGTTCTAGGCATACGCGAGAACCTGGGCAAAGATGCAGATAGAGGAGATGGGTAAAATGTGTGTAGGCTAGTTTGGCAGGAATGGGGATCACATGCCAGAGAGCAGTGGGTGGGAATTATGAATGTCTTTCAATAAGTCAACAAACGACTAAGCAATTCACAGGCACTTATCAAGCACTGGCTCTGGAGGTACAAAGATTGAAGTCAAATCCTAACTTTTGCAGGAATGGATTTATAGAGTATTAGGAAGCTATGGAACCTGGGGATGTAACACTGTGAACAAGGCTTGAACTGGCTGCTTCTGGGGACCATCACACAGAGAGTGGAATTTTTTGCTGAATCTGGGGAGAGCCTAGAGGCAAGGCAATTGGAGTGAGAGAGGGGCAGTAGTAGGAATAGTGGAGGTGGCAGCAACAGAGGGAGGAAAGATACTTTCTCAGAGACTGAATGGAACCTTTGTAGTGATTGCGGCCTACCTCCATACCCCCCTCTCCCCCCCATTTTGTAGTTTAGCTTAAGAGCAAATGAATTCTAGCCACTTGGACAAACTGTTGGAGCAATAATTGCTTTTCCCTTCTGATTTATTGCCACATCTAAATAAGACAACAGAGTTCACTATTAAATGTTTCTTTGCTTTTGAAATGTTGCTTGCTGGTTATTTGCATTTTAAAACAATATTGTACTACAAAAAAATAAGATAATTTTAATTGCATGCTGAATTTCTGTTTTGCTACATTGTTGATAAGAAGGGAAACCTGGGGACAACTGATTATCCTAATTCAGCTAGCTGAGAGATCACCCTTCTAGCTTAGCAAAGGATTGGCTGGCACATCTGCATTTTAAAGATTTTTAGCTTTGCAGAGAAAGGAAATGATGTGAAAATGGGACCATGTCCCTCAAGAGCTAATTTCATTATTTTTAAATTTCACATCAAGGGCCTCCTTTCTTTCTGTATCGCCAAGGTGAACGTTATCTTTACTGAGGTCTGAGGGTAGGTGGTGGCTCTTTTCACACATTTTTGAATGGGCCTGAAGGAAATCATAAAACCGTATTGATTGGATCTACCTCAAATTTATGTTATCTAATCTCCACCTGGCCTTTACTGATATAATACAAACATTCTATTCCCCCCAAACAATTCTATATCACACTTCCCTCAAACTACCCTCTTTCAAACCTCATTTGCCCATAAGCTTCCCATAAAGCCTTAAATCCTACCATCTTAAGCAAACACACAACTGAAGCTATTTATTGAAAGCTCCCCCCTTCTCCTTGCCTCCTCATTTCACATCATCCTTCACGATTGTACTCAAACCATTCTCAGATGAAGATGTGAGATCTCTACCATTAAAAAAAAAACTAAAGTCCCTCCCCTCCTATTTTCTCTATCAAAAATTTCCCACTATTATAATGACTCTCTCATTTCTTCCTATCTTCTCAGTCATCTTCAAAACAAAAAGAATTCTTTTAGTTCCCAACATCTGTGCTAGATATTATTCTAGATTTCTTCAGGTGATAGTTGTGGCTTGCCTTGCCTGGCACATGTTGCTTTTTTGTCTCTCATGCAGGGGCCCTTGCTGTTTCAGCTAGCCTGGCTTGGTTGCTCTGTGGGTGGCAGTTGCTTAGCACTTTGGGGGGGATAGTTGGCCTCCTCTCCACAGATGTTGCTTTGCCAGATGATTCCAGTGAAGGCTGGGCTGGAAGCAAAACCAGTAGTTGGGGGTTGCTGGCTCTCCCAGGGCTCCTGTACCCATCTGTCTACCAATGGCAGTTGTTCTGCAGTTATTCTTGGTGGTAATGCATATGGCGGGCACCTTCTCCACAATGATTTTTCCCCTTTTAATCCAGCCTCAGATCCTTAACTTGTGGTCTGCTCCCAGCCAAGTCATTTTATCTGCTCAATTTCCTTAACCATAACAAAGGGATAATAGCATCTGTCAGGATTGTTGTAAGGATCAAATAAAATATTTGTAAAGCATTTTTCAAAACTTTTAAAGTCCTATAAAAATGTAATCACTATCATCATCATTATTAGAAAGACTTAAGAACATTGATCAATGCTCAACCACAATTCCAGAATGCATGAGGAAGCATGCTGACCACCTCCTAATGAGATGATGGACTCTGTGATCAGAGGGAGACATCTATGTTTTGGGTCATATCTAATGTGGGATTTCATTTTGCTTGAAAATTAATATTTGCCACAATTTTCTTACAGTGTGGTTGATAGAGATGTGAGAAAAATTAATTTAATTAAAAAAAGTAAATTTAAAAAGGCTTATTCCTATTCCCTAAGAATAAGAAGGCAATGGGTTCTGCTATAGTCTGTTCTTTATCCAACCATATCTGGGATACCCTGACTCAGGGCTTGACAATGAGAAACAAACAACTAGTATGCTTTTGACTCTACTTCCTTAGTACCTATCAGGACTGACATGGATGCTCTGATAATTCAGGACCAAGACTGGAACAAAAAGAGAGACTCATAGACCAGTTAGTGAATAAGGCAGCCTTCTCTACAGAGCAGAAAGGATGCTTAACCTGGAATATAGCATTAGGCCTGGAGAAAGACCTGGTAAAAATCCATCTATCTAGTCATCTGGGTATGGTGCGGTGACTCACAAGACCATGGAAATTCTGCCAACTCTGAAGAGCAGTGCTTCCACATGGGTAAGTCTTTCATGTGCTTAGGAGACCAGAAAGGCACTTAATATTTCTCCAGGTCACTGAGAAATCAAGTGAAGAAGGAAAGTTGTTGAGTCTTAGTCCCTTGGACCAAGGAAATCTTGGGGATGCCTTTCTTTCTAAAAGAAAAAGAATTAGCCTAATCTAAATTGAGGGAAGAAGAGGAGAAGAAGATGATGGTAGATATATGGACACTTTATTCACCTCTAGAAATTCTAGGACACATCAACCTTTGGCAGTTCTAGGATCAATCCTTGGAGAAGAAATAATATGGAAGAAAGGACACAAGAACTAGAAAATAGAATTGTAGATCACAAAACCACAGAATCTTGACTTGGAAGGGGCTTTATCTAGAACAATCCAAACTAGAAAAACCATCAGTTTCCTCTACAATATTTCCTACAAGTGGCATTTAACCTTTTACATAAAGCCCCAAAGCAAGAAGAAACACTGCTCTTCAAAAGCAAGATCATTCCATTCCATTTCTAGCCTATGTTCTGTTTGATTTGCTTTATATCTGGTCTGACTTTTTTAAGCTCTAACAGGGACACAATTTACATGACCAGCCTTGATAAGAATACTTCTTTATAAATTTACTGAGAGGAAGTAACACTTATGCATATATTTTCTCCACAGGCATGTGTACAAAATGCTGATCTCAGACAAATACAAATATCTGAATGATTTGCACTTTCTTATTTTATAAACAGAGATCACTCTTTCAAACTCATGCCATGCCTGAAGTCTTCTGAAATAAGCATTCCTTCAGTGTGATTTTTTTAAAAAATGTTTTTGAAGTGGCTTGATGTTTTAGGAAATTAGAACACTATCCATGTACATGTTCTTTATTTCAAAAGGCAGGATAGTGAAGTGCTTTCTGCCTAGAAAGTGTTGGCCTTAGCACTGGGATGATAATAGGTTGAAATCTTGCTTCAGAATCTTAGTAGTTAAGAGACAAATTAGCTAGACTTTGTGTCTCTGTGTCTTCACTACAAAGCGGGAAGATAATACCCAACTCATGAGATTGTTATGAAGTTCAGATGTATATAAAATGTTTCAAAAAATTAAAATGTCATATACATTTCTGCTATTATTATTTTTGCTCCTTGCATTTTCTCTTTCAAAATGTTAATTGCTCTAAGATATCAAGCAACATTTTATATTCTTAAAAAGCATATTTTGGGTAGTATGATTGTTCAATGTGGGAGAAATACCCTAAATCTTTCCTTTGAGGAGATTTTCTTTTCCTTGATAAACTGAAATTTACATCAACAAATGAAATTAGAAAAGAAAGAAGTAATATTTACCCCACCAAACAGAAGCCAGATGTGGAAGCACACTTCTCCAGATTAAACATTCACTGAGTTGGCAAGGATAGACTTGGTTTCTCATTTATCCAAATGTTTCATGAATGGATTCTAATTTCCTCTGATTCCTTTACCCTTTTTCACCATCATTCTATTGTCTTGTTTACCTAAGAGAGGCTTGCTCTTACACAGTTTTGCACAGCTGCTTCCCAGATGCACTAAATAGCTCATGTTAGTCTTTAGAAAATTTTAAATGATGGGGCTAACCCTGTATACCTTTCATAGAAAGTACCATTGAAATCCATGAGTTTTTCTCACAGGAGTATATAGCTCATTCTGCTGAGTATTTCACTTGTTTCCTCAAAGCATTTTGAATCTTCCCCAAAATGTAGATTCATAGAATATTTAAAATTTTAAACTACATCTTCATCAATGTGTTAAAGAAAAGCAAGGTAAAAAGGTGTTCATTTTTCTTATGCCAAAATCTTGCCATAATGAAATAGCTATAATATGGAGTTTTCAGTTTCTCATCATTCTACATTCTACAAAAGTAAATAGGATACTATACAATGCTAATAACACAAAGCAGGAGACCAATACAATCTTGGGAAGGAAATATATGGACAAAACTCTCTTACTTCACATGTTCTTTTGACTATGCATGAACAGATACCAATGTTATCGGGAACACTCATAAATAGCAACAGAAACTAATTTCTTATACTGATACTAAATATAGTTTGTATACAGTAATTCAATTATAACTTAGCTGATTAGTATACAGATTCAGATACATCATGATTAACTTCTGCAGTCTGTTACGTAACAACAGAAATTTTTAAAAGCTAGTTATAATGTGATTAGCATATTTAACAAACGTTTCTACCCTAGACCGAAAGTTCTTAAATTTTTTGTGATATAGCAAAAAGCTGGAAAAATGTGGATGCTCATTATTTGGGGAATGACTTAAAAAATGGCTATATATGAATGAAATAGAGTATTTTGCTATAAGGAACCATGAATGTGAGTTATTCAGAAAACATCAGAGGGCTTGTGTGAACCAGATTTGAACAAAATCAAGTGCGATTAGACAAATATAAAACAATAGCTTCTATGATATAAAGAAAGTAATGGTGAAAGGCAGCAGAACTCTGATTAACTGTCACGACCAGTCTAGTTGTAGCTGATGAATGGATAGGCAGTTTAATATTCGTTGTTACAGAAGATGGCCAAGTCCACTCATTTTGCTTAACTGTTTTTCTTTGTTATGTAGTAATGTTCAATTAGGGTTTCTGCTTTTCTACATTTGTTTGTGAGGTTTTTATGCCCTAATTAATACATGGTAAATTTTTGTTAAAAGTCTCATATACAGCTGAGGAAAAGGTATACTTTTCCATTCAATTTTCTCTAGAAGTCTGTCATATCTAACTTTTCTGAAATTCTATTCATCTCCTCAACTTTTTTCTAATTTATTTTATGGTTAGATTTATATAGTTCTAAGATAATTGAGTTCCCCAACTAGTATAGTTTTACTATCTATTTTCTCCTATAACTCAATTAGTTTTTCCTTTAAGAATTTGGATGCTATGACATTTGGTGCATATATATTTAGTATTTATATTATTTTATTGTCTATGCACTTTTTAGTAACATGTGGTTTCCCTGTTTATCTATTTTTAAAAATTAAAACTCTAAAAAAACCACTTACTTTCTATCTTAGTAACAACTGTAAGAAAGTAAGGCAAGGGCTAGGCAAATGGGTCATGCATTTAGGAAGTGCCCGAGGCCAAATTTGAACCCAGGACCTCCCATTTCTAGGTCTAGCACCCTATACCACCTATTTGTTCCACTTGTCTCTTTTAATAATGTCTATTTTTGTTTTTGTTTTGTCTGAGATCATGCTTGCTACCCCTGAATTTTTTTTACCTCAACTGAAGTATAATAGATTCTGTACCAATATGTGTTTCTCAGAAATAAACAAATCATTGGTTTCTAATCCATTCTGCTATCTGCTTCCATTTTATGGGTGATTTTATCATTTTTACATTCACAGTTCACTAACTGTGTATTTCCCTCCATCCTATTTTTTCCCATTTATTCTATTCTCTCTCTCTCTTTTTATCCTATCTCTCCTTGAAAGTCTGCTTTGGGGGGCAGCTGGGTGGCTCAGTGGATTGAGAGTCAGAGGGTAATACTTTCAAATCTGGCCTCAGACACTTTTCAGCTGTGTGACCCTGGGCAAGTCACTTAACAACCCCCACCCTCCTTACCACTCTTCTGCCTTAGAACCAATAGTAAGACTGAAGGTAAGGGTTTTAGAAAAAAAAAAAGAAAAGAAAGTCTGCTTTGCTTCTGACCATTGCTCCCCTCAATCTGTCTTCCCTTCTAATCAACCCCTCACTCCACTTCTCTTATTGCCTTTCACTTCTACTTCAACCTGTTGGGTAAAAGGAGATTTCTATTCTCTGAACTGATCAAGATAAAAGTGAGTTTCAATTTCTTGCAATTTTAGTTAATAATTTACAAAAGAAGATAGAGTGTTTTGGATAGCTAGAACCCCTAGGTTTAAACTGTCTTGTTTTTTTAAACCCCTACCTTGGTTCTAGGCAAGGAGGGTTAAGAGACTTGCCCAGAGTCACACAGCTGGGAAGTGTCTGAGGCTAGATTTGAACCCAGGACCTCCAGTCTCTAGGCCTGGCTCTCAATCCACTGAGCTACCCAGCTGCCTTCCCCCCCCCCCCACACACACAAAATTTAAGTTTTGTCCCAGATGATTTTAGCTATGTACCCTTGGACAAGTTTTAATCTCTCCCCATCCTTAAGGAATTATCTAAGACAAGTGACAGAGTTGGGACCTTTCTGCATTAGTAGATGGAGTTTCTTCATTATGGGGTTTGCATACCAATAAAATCAAGGTTTGGTTTAAAAAAATTGAAGTAAAACCTTAGAAAAGAAGATAACCACATATGTCCATATATTTATGGTGTTCTCATTTTTATAAGTGTTTTTAATTTGCTTTTAACATTTGCATGCTAAGTATGATGTTTAATAGAACAAACATATATTGAGAAATCCCAATATTAAGAAAATTATCTTCTTAGATCTTTATATAAGAATTTAGCCTATTTAGCAATTTAGGAGGACCCATGGGAGACTTCTCATTTGGGATTCTCATTCTTGGTTGCTCTGGTTTTTCAGGAATTCACTAGAGAAAAATATGTCTTTCTTTTCTTTTTATTTAGAGTATAATTGTACACATATTTTTATGATTCTTCCTTTACAAGCTGGATCAATTTCTCTGAGAAAACTAGTTTATTATTTAAGTAATTACATACTGATATGTTATATTACCCATTAAGAATATTGTAGCTAATCAAAAGAGCCACACTACAAAGGGACTCATAACTTGACCAAACTGTAAGAAAACTAGAAAGCAGTCTTGCAGAAGTTAAGTATGGATCAAAACCTCACACCATAATCCAACATAAGCTCAAAATGTATACATGACTTAGGTCACATCATAAACTAACTACAGAGACAAAGAAGGAAATATCAATTAGATCTTTGGATGTGGGGAAAGTTCATGACCAAAGGAAGATTACAAAGGAGAGGATTATAGAAGACAAAAGAGACAGTTTAGAGTATGTTAAGACTTTTAAAAACATTTCTTTTTGCATAAACCAAATCTGTGTAGTTAAGATTAGAAAGTAAGCAACCAAATGAAGAAACAAATCTTTGCATAAAGTCTCTGACAAAGTTCTCATTTATAACACATGTAAGGAACTAATTTAAATTTATAAGAATAAGAGTATTTGCCAAAGGATATGAACTGGCAGTTCTCAAGAGAAGAAATCCAAGCTATCTATGGCCATCTGGGAAAAAAATGTTCCAAATCACCAATAATTAGAGAAATGAGCATTTCTGAGTTTCCAAATTACATCTATCAGATTGGCAAAGTTGATAAAAATGGGAAATAACGAATGTGGGAGGGGTTACAGAAACACGTGCGTGCACACACACATTGATGTTTTGCTGGGAGAGCTGAGAATTGGTCTAGCCATTCTGGAAAACATTTGGAGCTATGCCCTCCAAATCATTAACTGTATATACTCTATAACTCATTGAGAGCACTACTAGATCTATACCCCAAAGAAATCAAAGAAAGAGGAAAAGGCACTATGTGCACAAAAATATTTACAGTATCACTTCTTTGTAAGAGCCAAGAACTTTTTCAACTTGCCCCTAAGGGCATCCTAGCTTTTCAGCTCCCTTTTCTTTCCCTGTAAGAATGTGAACTAAGGGGTTATCTATAAATTGGGAATTTCTGAACAAGTTATTTTAAATGAATGTAATCTAATTCTATTGTGCTGCAAGATATTTGTAAGTGATCGTACAAAGAAGCATGGTAAGACATGTATGAACTGATGGAGAATAAAGTGAACAATACTATAACAATTTATACCATGATATCAATACTATTTTAAAAAGTGTGAAAGACTTAAGAATGATGATCAATGCAATAAAAGACAATGATTCCAGAGGCCTGACAATGAAGAAATGTTACCTACTTCTTGACATAAATGTGATGGACTAATATGCAGAATGAGACACACATGTTTGGACATAGCCAATATGGGAATTTCTTTTGTTTAACTCTGTTTATTTGTTACTAGGGTTTTGTTTATCATATTTCCCCCAGTGAAGTGGGGGAAGGTAGGAAAGAAAAAAATAAATGCTTGATAATTGAAAAAAATTAATTAAAAAAAGTTTTACAGCTAATAGGAGCAGTATGGTTCCTTAATTTGTAAATATTGGTGCTAGCACTCTGCCTAGAGCATATTATGAAGTTCCCAAATGCTGTTTTCTTTCAAGCAGATTTAGACTGTTTGCTTTATTTATGAATTCAGTCAGCTTTTTTGAGATCTCTGCATAATGCAGATCCAGAATAGCTTTGTCTCATGGCCTAGAAATTACAAATAATCAACCTCAAGTGTTTAATCAATTTTGAGAGCCTCACTCCTGGAGGCTTTTTTGAGTTTGTTTTCTTTGAGTTGTCCTAGTGAAGGGTGAGTTTGCACCCATAGCTGGATTTCCTTTGTGTTTCAGGAATCCTTGGTGAAACTCTTAGTTCCCTTAAGTTTCAGGATTCAGAAGAAAATTTTGTCCAGCAGAATCATCTTCATTTTTGTGAAAGGGTCTCCTTTTATATGTTTCTTTCCCTATTAGAAAATGAACTAAGGAATTGTCCATCAATTTGGAATTTCTGAACAAATTATTGGAAATTAATATAATCTAATTCTATTGTGCTGTAAGAAATGAGTAAGTGATCATACAGAGAAGCGTGGTGAGATATGTATGAACTGGCTGAGGATGATGTGAACAGTACTATAACAATTTATACTGTAACAGTTAAATTAGTTTCTCTTCTAAAAGGTATTATATTTTTATGAGGTTTATTAGAAATTATTAGAAATCAAGGATACAAAATAATAAACCATGTGCCATGGCTGATTTAGCAAAATTCAGACCCCCTCCCCCCCCCCCCCCCCCTGCTTAGTTTACTCACTACATCCTTGCAATCTCTGAGTACAGGAAGAGGCCGAAGAAGGCATTACAGCCAGTTTAAATACAAATTGTGTTCTCACACTCAGGTGAGGACTCAGGTGAGATTATAGGGAATTCTGGGAAGTACCAAGGACTTCTGGGGATTGAAGTCTGGGGTTCAAATCTCCATTTTTTACAATACCATAACATCAGCACTATAAAAACAAATGTGTGAAAGACTTAAGAATTGTGACCAATGCAATAATAGACAATAATTCCAGAGGGCTGAAAATGAAGAAATGTAATGGACTAATATGCAGAATGAGACACAAATGCCACTTTTGAAGACCAGCACAGATTATTCCTTGTAGATTCTAGGTCTTTTTCTATATAAAAAAGTATTATTATTTTGACTAGTTCTATAAAGGAACTCTTTGGAAATGTGATATATATAGTCTCTCTGAAGAACTCTGGTATTGATTGGGAGTCATGGGAAACACTTACAGAGGAAATGTCTAGCATGGAGCAAAGCAGAATTTCAATAGCTCAAAAGAAACATAAGTTATGCAAATTTAAAGACATCTCCATTTCAAATGTTCATATAAGCTACTTGTACCCAATAGGTGATAGGGCCTTTCAAGATAACATAGTGATGCGGATGATACAGACACTATTTGTTAACCTGGCATAGTGATGTGATTTTGGTTCTCTGAGTAATAAAGGATAAAACCACCAATTTAAGTATAACTATTATTTTCATTTTATTGGCACGAGTTGCATTTATATAAGACTGTGGGTGCCTTGGTAGAAAAATTAATGGATTTTAGAGTTGTTATGTATTAATTTCTTACTATTATTTTATCCTTGTTTTTGTTAGTACTGCATAGAAATGCTCTTTTTTTGTTTTTATATTGTATCTTACTACTTTAATGAAGTTATTAATCATCTTGATTAGTATCCTTACTGAGACATTCTAAGTAAATTAATATGTCATTTGTATTAGGGACAATTTTATGGAATTTTTGCCAGTGTTTATAAGTGATTTTCAGCTTATTGCTATAGTTAGTATTTTTAGAACTACATCAAATTAGAGTGGAAATCATATTTAATCTTTGCTTATTGTTTATGCTTGTTGGGAAAATTTCCAGTGTTTTTCCATTGCAAGTAATTCTAGCTTTTGGTTTGGATAAGTATATTATTTTTTGAACCATTAAAGAAAGATCTTTCTATGCCTATTCTATTTACTTTTATTTTTGAAAAATGAATGCAGATCCAAGTGAGTGCTTCTGCCACTGCAGCTGGGGCTAGGGGACCTGGCTGGGGTCTCCGCCACAGACCAAGGGGATCTGGTGGACCCCCAAGCAGGGTCCAACTCCGGGCAGTTCTGCCTGACTTCTTCACCAGCCTGGAGGGGCGAAGAGGATGAGGAGGCGGAGGCTTCTTCCCAGGTCAGTGGTTCTCTGGATTACCAGGAATCTGTATTTGACATTGTTAAGGATGGATGGTGAGGAACTTAAGGAAGAATGGCAAGATGAAGACTTTCCAATATCCTTACCAGAGAATGACAGCATTGAAACAGATATTATTAACTATAGCAGGACTAGATCACCAGCCAGACCCACTAGAAGTAAATGGAAATAAAGTAAAAAAAAATTAATGGCTCCAGATATTATCAGATGATTTGGATGAAAGTAAAGAGATTGACTTGGATGGGTTAGATACCCCATCTGAGAACAGCAATGAATTTGAATGGGAAGATGATCTTCCAAAACCCAAAACTACTGAAGTAATTAGGAAAGGATCAATTACTGAATATAAGGGCAGCAGAGGAAAAGGAAGATGGACGATGCTGATGTACGTTCAGAATTGGAGAACAGGATCACAGGGTTGACATGAAGGCCTATAAAAGAAGACCCTATTAAAAAGTTATCATGGTGGTTATTATGGAGCTGGATTAAATGCAATTGTAGTGTTTGCTTTCTGCTTTATGCCTGAAAGTGGACAACTTAATTATCGCTATTTAATGGACAATCTGTTTAAATATGTTGTTGGCACTTTGGAGCTATTAGTAGTAGAGACCTACATGATAGTTTATTTAAAATGTGGAGAAAAATGCCAAGTCTGCGATGGCTCAGGAAATGTTATCAGCAGATCAAAAGAAGGTTACAGAAAAAATTAAGGTCTTTGATAATAATAGTTCACCCTTCTTGGCTTAGCCGAATACTTCTAGCAATTATGAGGCCTTTTGTTAGCTCAAAATTCAGCCAAAAAAATTAATACGTCTTTAACCTGGAAGAACTAGCAGAACTTGTCCCCATAGAATATGTTGCCATGCCAGAATGCATAAAATAACATGAAGAAGAAAAATTAAAAAAGAAACAAAGATGTGATGCTCTTTTGCATTATAATGCATTTATTGGCTGAGGGTTCTGTGTACCTGTTAAAACACTGACTTGGACTTTTGTGTAACTTAATGGACTTAATGGACTTTTGTGTAAGGAACTGTTCACTGCTATATTAATTTGCAAATCTTTCGAATTTAACTCTTTAATAGCTAATTTAATATTATATTATAATCATTTAGTATTTTATATTGCTAAATGTAAGAGGACCACATTTTTTAATGAAGCATTTTTACATTTGTTTTATCCAAATGATGCATGTTCTTCAGTAAAATATTTATATGCATAAAATTATAAAGGAAAGAGATAATATATATTTTTATGATTTTTAACAATATTTTATAATATTGTGGATCTGCATTATGGAACAAGATTCAGGTGAATAAGGTCATATAAATGACTCTAAAGTCATTATTTTATAAAATGCATGATGGGATTTTTTTTAATGGGTTAAGCACATTTCTTATGACTTTAAAAAATTAACGTGTTTTTATGTATTAAGAGCTGGTTAGAACAGTTATCACAAATACCCAAAGACTGTTCATATTCATGTATTGGATACCTGTAGAATAATTAGTACTTCCATGACAAGCTTCCCCCTTGATATACATTTTTCCACCTCTCATTATGAAAGTGCAACTACACGATGCATTGTACACTTTTAAAACAAGTCAAAAAGCCATTTTGTGAAATGAAGGGACTAGGAATTGGTGGATGTGCTTATATATACATATATAAAAAAACCTTTCAACTTCTGGGCATAGGTAAGAACTTTTCACATCTTAGGATTGTTCACAAATGTAAAAATGAGTTGCTTATCCAGGTTAGCATTCTTCTGGACCTCTGAGTATTAGTTAGCACTGCAGAAAATTTGGCAAGTTGTACACTGCCACTCTGTTCCATAGAAAGCAAAAGCTGGTAAACATGGTGGCAGTCTAGACACAAGACTCATCCTCTCCTCGGCACCCACTGATATAGACTACCTCAAAAGACCAAAAAACCCAAATTCATATGAACGAAGGGACTCTACAGTAGAGTGCAACATTGAAGGTAGGTGGGATTTGAGCATGTCCACACTATAAGGAGGTGAAAAAGCTCCCACCAAAACCGTGAGCTGATCTACCCTCCCCCATCCCACCTATGGAGCCAGAGTCCAAGACAGCATGCTCCAAAATCAGAGAGTGAGCGAGGGGCACCTCTAGAATGAGTAAGGGGCACCTCTAGGTCCTTGGGAGCTGACTAAAACCACCAAGAACCTACCCCTGAGAGCAGCTGAAACCACAGCAGGCTGAAGAGCTCAGACACTGGGCGCTCGCGGGAAGATATCACAGAGAAGGGCTGCAAACAGCAGAAGCCGTGGAGATTTGAGAGTTTGCCTCGGACAAAATCCTTGCTCCTTAGCTCCATACACAGAGAGCCTGCCGATATCACTCAGATTTCTGACTAAAAAGTGAAGGAAAAACCTCCACAGTGATGGAAAATTGTGCCCGGGAGCAACAATCTCCCTTCAAGAAAAACAAAAAGAAGGCATTGATCCTGGAAAATTTTTACGAAGGAAAAATACAGGCTACAGAGGAAATACAGTTGGAAATTCAAATAAACCCAAAACCTTCCCCCAAAATGGAAATTGTTCACAAGCTCTTGAAGAATTTAAATTGGAGCTTATAAAAAAGATGTAAGCCTTCTGGCAAGAAAAGTGGTAAATAATTCAAAGAGAAAATAACAGTTTTAAAGAACAAGAACTCCCAATTGGAGAAACAGTTGGAAGCCATGAAAAGCAGGATAGACCAAACCGAAAGGGAAAATCAAAAGATTATAGCTGAAAATCAGTCCTTAAAGACCAGAATTAGGCAACTAAGACAATGATCTTACAAAACAGCAAGAATTAATAAAGCAAAGTCAAAAGACTGACAAAATAGAAGAAAACATAAAATATCTCACTGACAAGATGACAGATCAGGAAAACAGATCACGACGAGACAATTTGAGAATCATTGGGTCTACCTGAAAAGCCAGAAATTAACAGAAATCTTGACATCATACTACAAGAAATCATCCAAGAAAACTGCCCTGATGTTCTTGAACAAGGGGGAAAAATAGACCTTGAAAGAGTTCATAGAATACCCTCTACACTAAATCCTCAAAAGGTAATTCTCAGGAATGTAGTTGCCAAATTCAAGAGCTTTCAAGCTAAGGAGAAAATTCTACAAGAAGCCAAAAAGAGACAATTCAGATATCAAGGAGCACCAATCAGGATCACATAAGACCTGGCAGTTTCCACAAGGAAGCTTGGACCACAAAGCTTGGAACATGATATTCAGAAAGACAAGAGAATTGGGTCTTCAACCAAGGATCACCTATCCATCAAAACTGACTATATACTTCCAGGGGAAAGTATGGGCATTCAACAAAATAGAAGATTTCCAAGTATTTGTAACAAAAGGACCAGAACTAAGTGGAAAGTTTGATATCCAAATACAAAGATCAAGAGAATCATGAAAAGATAACTAAGAAAGAGAGGGAATAGGGGGGAAATGTATTTTTATTAAAATTTTCTTCTTTAAGGGCTACAATTAGATCAAATTATATATATTAATATATGGGGAAATGTTATTTGCAACTCTCAAAAATTATATTCACTATTATAGTAATTAGAAGAATAATTCACAGGAAGAGACTGGGGTAATAAGTGCAATAAGATATACAAAAAAAAAGAAAAAGGGAGGGGGGAATTGAAGATGGCACCAAGAGATACTTGAAGAAATAAAATAAATAGGATAATCTTTATTGCACAAAGATATGCATGGGAAGGGGAGGGGAAGAATACTCTTATAAGAAAGAGAGGAAGAGAGTGCTAATAGCTAATACTTAAACCTTACTCTCAGTGAAATCAATTCTGAGAGGGAAGAGCATTGACATCCATTGGGGTCTTGAATTCTATCTTATCCTACAGGGAAAGTGAGAAGGGAAAACTAAGGGGGGAAGGGGGAGGGAGTACAAAAAGGGAGGGAAAGAGAGGGGGAAGGGAACTTAACAGACCCTAAAAAAACAAGAAGGGAACAAAAAGGGAGGGGCCAGAAAGGGAAGCATATTAAGGGAGGGGATTAGGGGGATTGATTAGAAGTAAACCACTGGCTTAAAAGGATATAGCAAAAGAAGAAAGGACAGAACTAGGAGAGGATATCAAAACGCTGGGGAATATACAAGTGACAATCATAACCTTGAATGTGAATGGGATGAACTCACCCTAAAATGAAAACAAATAGGAGAGTGGATTAGAATCCAAAATCCTACCATATGTTGTCTACAAGAAATACAGCTGAGGTGGGTAGATAATCACAAGGTTAGAATTAAAGGTTGGAGCAAAACCTATTGGGTCTCAACTGATAGAAAGAAGGCAGGAGTTGTAATCATGATATCTGACAAAGCCAAAATAAAAATAGATCTGATTAAAAGGAAGGTAAATACATCCTGATAAAAGGAAGTATAGAAAATGGGGAAATATCAGTAATCAACATGTATGCACCAAAAGGTATAGCATCCACATTTCTAAAGGAGAAACTAGTGGAATTGAAGGAGGAAATAGATAGTAAAACTATACTAGTGGGAGACCTGAACCTACCACTATCAAATTTAGATAAATCAAATAAAAAATAAATAAGAAAGAGGTTAAGAGAAGTGAATGAAATATTAGACAAATTAGAGTTAGTAGATACGTGGAGAAAAATAAATAGGGACAAAAAGGAATATACCTTCTTTTCAGCAGCACATAGTACATTCACAAAAAATGACCATGTATTAGGGCATAAAAACAGTGCAAACAGGTGCAAAAGAGCAGAAATAATAAATGCAACCTTCTCAGATCACAATGCAATGAAAATAATAATTAGCAAGGGTACATGGAGAGGTAAATCAAAAATTAATTAGAAATTAGACAATATGAATCTGCAAAACTGGTTAAAGAACAAATAATAGAAACAATTAATAATTTCATTGAAGAAAATGACAATGATGTGACATCCTTTCAAAACCTATGTGATGCAGCCAAAGCAGTACTCAGTGGGAAATTTATATCCTTGAGTTCATATATTAACAAATTAGGGAGGGCAGAAGTCAATGAATTGGGCATGCAAATTAAAAAACTAGAAAGCAAACAAATTAAAAATCCTCAGATGAAGACTAAATTAGAGATCCTAAAAATTAAGGGTGAAATTAATAAAATCAAAAGTGAAAGAACTATTGAACTAATAAATAAGACTAGAAGCTGGTATTTTGAAGAAAAAAAAACAAACAAAATAGACAAAGTACTGGTCAATTTAAAAAAAAAGGAAAGAAGAAAACCAAATTAACAGTATCATAGATGAAAAGGGAGACCTCACCTCCAATGAAGAGGAAATTAAGGCAATCATAGAAAGCAAAAGCTTCCTTTTTTTTTTTACCTATATCATCAAAGTAGGCACTTAAAAAAAAAGAATTGTTCACTTCTTTATCATGTAATTTTTAAGAACTAGGTTTTTTACTAAAGTCCATTAAAAGTTTGTTTTTTCCCATGCTCAGTCATATTTTACAATATAATCATTTGGACTGTAAATCTAAGTAACATTAAATTGTGCTGTTGTCAATTATTTGATGAAAACGTGTTAACATCTTGTTCAATTTGGTAAGTACATTTACTCTATTCATAAGAACTATGGTACAGCTCAGAAATTAACTATGATTCTAGGAAAACAAAATGGTATTTTATTTAAGTTATCTGATGAATTTAATGAAACCTCTCCATCACAACAATTCCTTGATAAATGTGTCTGAGTTTTGCAACTTTAAGATAATTTCTTGACTTCCGGTCAAGATGGCGGTGTAGAAGCAGCAAAAGTTCAGACCTCCGAAACCCTTCCCTACCGATCGCAAACAGAGTGCTCCTAGGCCACCGAAATTCAAGCTGAACAACAGGATAGACCTGGGGAAACCTCCTCCTGGACCTGGATCAAAAGGTACCACACCCCAAAAGCCAGAACCCTAGATCACTCAGATCTAAGGGGTAGACAGAAAGAAGGTCCCAGGACCCATCCCCCCCAACCCAGAGTGCTGAGCCCAAGGCAGCAGCAGGAACCTCAGGGCTCTGAGGACTCACCTTGAAAGCAACCAGAGCCAGTCTCTGGAGCGCCCAACACAGATGGCAGGGAAGCATAGAGAGAAGGGGGAAGCCTGTGGCCCCCTGGCTGGGTTCTTCCCTCTGGGTCTCGGGGGAGGTCCCAGCTTTGGGGCACCAGCTGAGCCCAATCCCATCGGGAGCCCTCAGAGCTACTGAAAGGACAGAGGGCTCAGGGCTGGCAAAGGGGTGGCTCCGAAGAGCCTACCTTGAAAGTAACCCGGGCCAGTTTCTGGGCACTCAACACAGACTGAGGAAGAGGAGGTTGCTGCTTTTCTCTTTCTTCTTTTTTTTTTTTGGCTCTGGGATTGTTTAGCCAACACCACCTGAACCTAATCCCATCAGGAGCCATTAGAGTCCAGGCAAGTCACGACCCCTCCCCCCTTAGAGAGCAGGGTCTTCTGAAAGAACCAGCTGAACCTAATCCCATCAGGAGCCCTCAGAGCTACTGAAAGGACAGAAAACTCAGGGCTGGCAAAGGGGTTGCTCCAAAGAGCTTTCCTTGAAAGTAACTCGGCCAGTTTCTGGGCACTCAACACAGACTGTGGAAGAGGAGGTGGCTGCTTTTTTTTTTCTTTCCTTCCCTTTTTTGGCTCTGGGATCTTTCGGCCCACACCACCTGAACCTAATCTCATCAGGAGCCCTCAGAGTCCAGGCAAGCCACAACCCCTCCCCCCTTAGAGAGCTGGGTCTTCTGAAAAAACAGAAACCTAGAGGCGAAGTCAAGATGGCAGCCTAGAAGGAGCATAGACCTGGCAGCCTGGCCAGAGCTTTAGAGATCCTCCATATCTGCTCCAGCCGTCCAGGAAGTTTAAAACTCAGAATAAACCCATCCCAAATAAGCTGAACTCAATCCCATCAAAAGTCTCCAGAACACAGGGAAGCCCAGGCTCCCCATCCATCCTCACTGACTGCTGAACTTTAAGCCAATCAAAAGCCTCCAGAGGACAGGAAAGCTCAAACCCCCAACAACCCTCCCTCAGAGATTACACCAAGAGATCCTCTGTTAAAGCTCCAAGAGGGGAGACTGATAGAAGTCCCTAAAAAACAAAAAAATGAGAGGAACAAGAGCACAGACAAATACAGGGAGGAAAGAAGGGGTGAATTTGAACAAACAACAGAAACAGAAGAAAGAAACTACAATAGACAGCTACTACTCACCAAATGGAACAGAGGGGGAGAGATCAGCAAACGATAAACCAGAAATCCCAGCGAATTGGATACAGGCTGTGGAAGAACTCAAAACACAACTAAGAGAGGCTGAAGACAATTGGGAAAAGAACTTAAAAATTAAGATAAGTCATCTGGAAACAGAGGCACTTGAACTAAAACAAGAAAATAGTGTCCTGAAAGCCAAAATCATCCAGCTGGAAAATGAGGCAAAGGAGATGAAAAATGAGGCAAAGGAGATGAAAGACGAGATAAAGAGGATGAAAGACAATCTTCAAAGAAACTCAGACCAGAAGGAAAAAGACGACCAAAAAGCCAAAGATGAAATCCAATCTTTAAGAACCCGAGTAAAACAACTAGAATCAAGTGACCTCACAAGGCAGCAGGACACTATAAAACAAAACAAAAAGAATGAAAAAATTGAGGAAAATGTGAAGCATCTCATTCACAAAACAGACGATTTAGAAAATCGTTCAAGAAGAGACAATTTAAGAATAATTGGACTACCAGAAGAACACGACAAAAGAAAAAGCCTGGACATAATACTAGAGGAAATTATCCAGGAAAACTGTCCCGAAATCCTAGAACAAGAGGGGAAAGTGGAGATTGAAAGAATCCACAGATCACCCCCTGTTTTTAATCCCCAACTGACAACACCAAGAAATGTTATAGCCAAATTCAAAAACAATCAGATAAAAGAACAGGTATTACAAGCTGCCAAAAAGAAACCATTCAGATACCATGGAAACATGGTGAGGATAACACAGGATCTGTCTGCATCCACACTGAAGGACCGAAAGGCATGGAATATGATATTCCGGAAAGCAAGGGAACTAGGCCTACAGCCAAGAATAAAATACCCATCAAAACTGACTATATTCTTACAGGGGAAAGTATGGTCATTTAACACAACAGAGGAATTCCAAGCATTCATAAATAAAAGACCAGACCTGAAGAGAAAATTCGAAGTCCAACCACAGAATTCAAGAGAATCATCAAAAGGTAATTAAAAAAGAGGGGAAAAACAACAACAACAACAAAGGTTGTTTTTTAAGAGACTCAATAAGTTAAAATGATATGTATCCCTATAAGAAAAGAGGTCATTGGCAACTCTTAAAAACTGTTGCTATCACCTAAGCAGCTAGAAGAACTACACTCAGAGGGAACAGTGACAAACTGTATAGGATGAAAGGACAAGACATAAATAGGTATATAGAGATATGCATGCATAAATACATATACATGTGTATGTATATATATATATATACATGACTAAAGCTAAAAAAGAAAAGAGGTTATGACTAAAAGAAATGGGAAAAGAAACAAATGGGGGTAAATTTATATGTCACAAAGAAGCTCATGGCGGGAGGGGGGAGAACATCGATACACTGGAAGGGTAAAGAGGTTAGAGACAGGAAATATTCAAATCTTATGTACTTTGAAACTGACCCAAAGAGGGAAGAACAATCCAATCCATTGGGGAAGAGAATAGATTTGCGCCCTATAGGGGAGTAGAAGGATAAAAAACAGACTGGTGGGGAGGGAAGCAGTACAAGGGAGGGAGAGGGTGGGGATGGGGTTTAAAAAGACTACAGGGGAAAATAAGGGAGGGAATAAGAAGGGAGGGGGGTAGAAAGGGAAATACAAGGGGGACTGATTTAAAGTAAATCACTGGACTAAAAGGTAGAGCTGAAGAAGAAAGGTCAGAATTAGGGAAGAATATCAAAATGCCAGGGAGTCCACAAGTGACAGTCATAACATTGAACGTGAATGGGATGAACTCACCCATAAAACGTAGACGAATAGCAGAATGGATTAGAATCCAAAACCCTACCATATGTTGTCTCCAAGAAACACACATGAGGCGGGTAGACACCCACAAGGTCAGAATTAAAGGATGGAGTAAGACCTTCTGGGCCTCAAGTGACAGAAAGAAGGCAGGAGTGGCAATCATGATATCTGATAAAGCCAAAGCAAAAATAGACCTGATCAAAAGGGATAGGGAAGGTTATTATATTTTGTTAAAAGGGACTTTAGATAATGAGGAAATATCACTAATTAACATATATGCACCAAATAATATAGCACCCAAATTTCTAATGGAGAAACTAGGAGAATTGAAGGAAGAAATAGACAGTAAAACCATATTAGTGGGAGACTTGAACCAACCATTATCAAATTTAGATAAATCAAATCAAAAAATAAATAAGAAAGAGGTAAAAGAAGTGAACGAAACCTTAGAAAAATTAGAATTAATAGACATATGGAGAAAAATAAATAGGGATAAAAAGGAATACACCTTCTTCTCAGCACCACATGGCACATTCACAAAGATTGACCATACATCAGGTCACAGAAACATGGCACACAAATGCAGAAAAGCAGAAATAATAAATGCAGTCTTTTCAGACCACAAGGCAATAAAAATAACGATCAGTAATGGTACATGGAAAACCAAATCAAAAACTAATTGGAAACTAAACAATATGATACTCCAAAATCGTTTAGTTAGAGAAGAAATCATAGAAACAATTAATAATTTCATCGAGGAAAATGACAATGGCGAGACATCCTTTCAAACCTTTTGGGATGCAGCCAAAGCAGTAATCAGAGGTAAATTCATATCCCTGAGTGCATATATTAACAAACTAGGGAGAGCAGAGATCAATCAATTGGAAATGCAAATAAAAAAACTCGAAAGTGACCAAATTAAAAACCCCCAGCAGAAAACCAAACTAGAAATCCTAAAAATTAAGGGAGAAATTAATAAAATTGAAAGTGATAGAACTATTGATTTAATAAATAAGACAAGAAGCTGGTACTTTGAAAAAACAAACAAAATAGACAAAGTACTGGTCAATCTAATTAAAAAAAGGAAGGAAGAAAAGCAAATTAACAGCATCAAAGATGAAAAGGGGGACATCACCTCTGAGGAAGAGGAAATTAAGGCAATCATTAGAAATTACTTTGCCCAATTATATGGCAATAAATATACCAATTTAAGTGATATGGATGAATATATACAAAAATACAAACTGCCTAGACTAACAGAAGAGGAAATAGAATTCTTAAATAATCCCATATCAGAAAATGAAATCCACCAAGCCATCAAAGAACTTCCTAAGAAAAAATCCCCAGGGCCTGATGGATTCACCAGTGAATTCTATCAAACATTCAGAGAACAGTTAATCCCAATACTATACAAACTATTTGACATAATAAGCAAAGAGGGAGTTCTACCAAACTCCTTTTATGACACAAACATGGTACTGATTCCAAAACCAGGCAGGTCAAAAACAGAGAAAGAAAACTATAGACCAATCTCCCTAATGAATATAGATGCAAAAATCTTAAATAGGATACTAGCAAAAAGACTTCAGCAAGTGATCAGAAGGGTCATCCACCATGATCAAGTAGGATTTATACCAGGGATGCAGGGCTGGTTCAATATTAGGAAAACCATCCACATAATTGACCACATTAACAAGCAAACCAACAAGAACCACATGATTATCTCAATAGATGCAGAAAAAGCCTTTGATAAAATACAACACCCATTCCTATTAAAAACACTAGAAAGCATAGGAATAGAAGGGTCATTCCTAAAAATAATAAGCAGTATATATCTAAAACCATCAGCTAATATCATTTGCAATGGGGATAAACTAGATGCATTCCCAATAAGATCAGGAGTGAAACAAGGATGTCCATTATCACCTCTATTATTTGACATCATACTAGAAACACTAGCAGTAGCAATTAGAGAAGAAAAAGAAATTGAAGGCATCAAAATAGGCAAGGAGGAGACCAAGTTATCACTTTTTGCAGATGACATGATGGTCTACTTAAAGAATCCTAGAGATTCAACCAAAAAGCTAATTGAAATAATCAACAACTTTAGCAAAGTTGCAGGATACAAAATAAACCCACATAAATCATCAGCTTTTCTATATATCTCCAACACAGCTCAGCAGCAAAAACTAGAAAGAGAAATCCCATTCAAAATCACCTTAGACAAAATAAAATACCTAGGAATCTACCTCCCAAGACAAACACAGGAACTATATGAACACAACTACAAAACACTCGCCACACAACTAAAACTAGACTTGAGCAATTGGAAAAACATTAACTGCTCATGGGTAGGACGAGCCAACATAATAAAAATGACTATCCTGCCCAAACTTATTTATCTATTTAGTGCCATACCCATGGAACTCCCAAAAAATTTCTTTACTGATTTGGAAAAAACCATAACAAAGTTCATTTGGAATAACAAAAGATCAAGGATATCCAGGGAAATAATGAAAAAAAACACTAATGAGGGGGGCCTAGCAGTCCCAGACCTCAAACTATATTACAAAGCAGCAGTCATCAAAACAATTTGGTACTGGCTAAGAGACAGAAAGGAGGATCAGTGGAATAGACTGGGGGAAAGCGACCTCAGCCAGATAGTATACGATAAACCCAAAGTTCCCAGGTCTTGGGACAAAAATTCACTATTTGATAAAAACTGCTGGGAAAATTGGAAGACAGTGTGGGAGAGATTAGGAATAGATCAACACCTCACACCCTACACCAAGATAAATTCAAAATGGGTGAAAGACTTAAACATAAAGAAGGAAACCATAAGTAAATTGGGTAAACACAGAATAGTATACATGTCAGACCTTTGGGAAGGGAAAGACTTTAAAGCCAAGCAAGACATAGAAAGAGTCACAAAATGTAAAATAAATAATTTCAACTACATCAAATTAAAAGGCTTTTGTACAAACAAAAGCAATGTAACTAAAATCAGAAGGAAAATAACAAATTGGGAAAAAATCTTCATAAAAACCTCTGACAAAGGTTTAATTACTCAAATTTATAAAGAGCTAAATCAATTGTACAAAAAATCAAGCCATTCCCCAATTGATAAATGGGCAAGGGACATGGATAGACAGTTTTCAGATAAAGAAATCAAAACTATTAATAAGCACATGAAGAAGTGTTCTAAATCTCTTATAATCAGAGAGATGCAAATCAAAACAACTCTGAGGTATCACCTCACACCTAGCAGATTGGCTAACATGACAGTTATGGAAAGTAATGAATGCTGGAGGGGATGTGGCAAAGTGGGGACACTAATTCATTGCTGGTGGAGCTGTGAACTGATCCAGCCATTCTGGAGGGCAATTTGGAACTATGAACAAAGGGCGATCAAAGAATGTCTATCCTTTGATCCAGCCATAGCACTGCTGGGTTTGTACCCCAAAGAGATAATGGACAAAAAGACTTGTACAAAAATATTCATAGCTGCGCTCTTTGTGGTGGCCAAAAATTGGAAAATAAGGGGATGCCCATCAATTGGGGAATGGCTGAACAAATTGTGGTATATGTTGGTGATGGAATACTATTGTGCTCAAAGGAATAATAAAGTGGAGGAATTCCATGTGAACTGGAACAACCTCCAGGAAGTGATGCAGAGCGAGAGGAGCAGAACCAGGAGAACATTGTACACAGAGACAAACACACTGTGGTATAATCGAATATAATGGACTTCTCCATTAGTGGCGGTGTAATGTCCCTGCACAATCTGCAGGGATCAAGGAGAAAAAAAACACTATCCAAAAGCAGAGGACAAACTGAGGGAGTAGAAACACCGAGGAAAAGCAACTGCCTGACTACAATGGCTGAGGGGACATGACAGAGGAAAGACTCTGAGCGAACACTCTGATGCAAATACTAACAACATGTCAATGGGTTCAAGTCAAGAACACATATGATACCAGTGGAATCACGCGTCGGCCACGGGGGGTGGGAGGGAGGAAAAGAAAATGATCTTTGTCTTTAATGAAAAATGCATGGAAATGATCAAATAAAATACTATAAAATTTAAAAAAAAAAGATAATTTCTTTACAGGCTGCCTAAAATGGATTTTGAATGGAAATTTAAAAATTATCTCTTTCCCAGAAAAAAAAGAAAAATGAATGTAATATTTTTTCAAAGGTTTCTTCATATCTTGACATAATTTTTTATTGTTGTTTCATTGTTTCCCCTAATGCTCTGCACTGTATTTGATAGCAAACACTTACTAAATGCCTAATTTTATGATTAGTAATGAAGGTTAACCATCCTTGCTATCTTAGGATAAATGTAAATTCTTTTATATGTAGATTCATTATACATTTCTATATTTAAAAACACATTTTTGTGGTCTTTGTTAAATTTTATTTTAAAATTTTATACTGATATTCATTGCATGAAATTTTTCTATAGGTCACTTTTTCTTTATATAACCTTTACCCATTCTAGATTATCAGGGGTGAATTTGTTTGCTTTTTTCCCCCCAAATATTGGGAATGATTTTGGTAGCCTACACATTCATTTCCCTTAAGATATTTACTGGAATTCACTTGTCACTCTATTTGTTCCATAGTTTGTAGTTATTTTATGGCTTTCTCACATTTTCCTAATACTGTGTAGCTTTAGGATAATTCTTTCTTGTTTTGCAATATGAATGATTTTTAAAACAAAATAGTCATCATTTCCTTTCCCTTTCATTTTTCTAAGGAACACAATTGTATAATTCTGAATAATTCCTTTTATTTCCTCTTAGTTGGCTACGAATTTGCCTTGTGCACTTTTAAGCTGGTGATTTGATTTTTTCTTCCTCTTATTTTTAAATCAAGTTAATGGATTATCAATTTTGATGATAAAGCATTTCCTACTTTAAGCTATCACTTCATTTAAATTTTATTTTTTATAAGTTAAACTTTATCTTATTCTAAAAAATATTTTCCATGTTTACATAATTAATTTTCTTTCCCTCCCCTCTTCCTTTTCCTCTCCCAGATCCAAAATCAATGCACTTCTAATGGGTAATACAAATGTTATCACTTATACCTATTTCTATACTATTCATTTTTGCAATAGAGCAATCTTTAACAAAAAAACCAAATAGTATATCCATATAAACAAATGGCTGTGTTTCTACTCCTACAGCTCTTTCTCTCAATGTATTTGAATAGCATTCTTTCTCATAAATCCCTTGGGATTTTCTTGTAGTAGCATAGTCCATTATATTGGATTGTTCCACAACTCTTCACTTTCTGTGTACAATGTTCTCTTGGTTCTGCTCATTTCACTCTGCGTCAGTTCCTGGAGATTCTTCCAGTTCATATGGAAACCCTCCAGTTCATCATTCCATATAGCACAGTAATATTCTATTACCATCAGATACCACAATTTGGTCAGCCAATCCCCAATCAAGGGACACCTCCTCATTTTCCAATTTTATTTTTTTTTGCCACCACAAGGACAAGTTATCACTTCTACAGCTTTTTATTTTTACTTTTATCTGTCACCTAAAATTTTCATGATTTCTTGGTACATACCTACGGTGACAAAGATGATTTTGACTCAACATTGTAATAATAATTGAAGGTATGAAGAATTAGAATAGTACTTATTAGAAAGTAATTCCCTTTAATAAAGGGTATTATAGAGGGTGTTCACGTATTATTCAGGGGCTGTACTAGAGCTTTTCCTCTAAAATATATTCAAACTTTATGATTCTTTAAGTTTAGCTACTATTTAAACTTTGACTTAAAGAGAAAATTGTTATTCTTAAGCAAACCAGGGTTTCTCGATGACCTATGGGCTTCAATTTCAATCATTCATTTATGGAATATTCTCATTTTATCCAGTTACTATAATAATCTATAACAAATGGTTGTTTTTAGAGCTTATACCAGGTAAGAGGCTACCACCTAGACATCTACTTAACCTCCATAGAATCATGTACCAGTTTCAGAAGTTAGGATGAAAATCTACCCAAGCATCATTTCAGTAAAAATCTGAGAGAAAATGCTAGTCTTAACTGAGTTCTATTCTTGTATTGGAGGTTCTCTTGAAGTCAGTTTAGATTTTCTCTCAATGCTACCTAATCCCACTCATATTATATGTAATAAATAATTTACAATCATTATTTTGGCACAAGGAAAAACCATCATTTTTATGAATATTAAATTTTTATTGAAAAAATGAGTTCCAAATGGATACTTTTAAAATTATGAGAACCACACATCCTAAGCAACGAAGACATGTTGAAAGTGTCTTGGGAAACATAAACTGAGGTTCAACATACCAGGATCAATCTTCCCTTAAACACTGTTAGGCTGAAGCCATAATTAAAAGCCAATTTTAGCTCTCTCCAAAACTATTCCACACATAAGGTTGTGGGTCACTATAATTCCTACCCATGATGACAGAAATGAAGGCCTAGTTAAGTACAAAGGGACACTTTCTGCCAAATACAATGAGAGAAGGGAAGTGGTCAGGGTGGGGACAGGATGGCTGAAATACCACAGTCTTAACCATGAACACCAGGATTGTTGTAACTTTTGCTAAAAATACCAAATTGAGAATTGTCAAATTATGAAATTTAAAAACTGAAGATAACGTGAGTTGGAGATGATTTTGAAGACCAAAGCAAAACAATCTTATTTTCCTTTATATCAAGATATCCTGCATCCAGATGAGAATTGTTTTTTATCCATAATATTCTTCTTCCCTCCAAAATCACAGAATACCTCTTTTAAAGCACTTAGAATCCTTAAGTATCAGGCATGTTGGTTAGGGACATTATGATATGGTAGAGTGCTAGACCTGGAGTTTGAAAGACCTAGGTTCAAATTATACTTCAGACACATACCTGTCTATATGGCCCTCGACAAATCACTTGACCTTTCTTGGTCTCAGCTCCTTAACTATTAAAGAAGGAAATTGGGCTTGATGGCTTTTAAAGTCCATTCTAATTTAAATCTATGGTCTATCAGATGCATAGATTGTTATATTGATTTTTTGTAGGTGTCAAGAAGGAATCTTTAAAGATCATCCAATCCAACATCCCCATTTACAAATGTGGAAATTAAGGAACAGAGAAGAGGGATGATTTTCTCCAGGTCACATAGCATTTGAAAGAATGAGGATATGGTTTCAGGTTTGGATTTGGCTTCACATCTAACATTTTCCCACTATATTATGCTGCATTTTACATCAACAAGTTGCAAATTTTTTAGTTCTTTTCTTGGCGGAAGGCCAAAGAATGAATGTAAGTGACTAGGTCTTTGGTTTGCTAAGTCAGATTAAAGTAGGACCCTAATTTGGGGTTAATTGCTTTAGAGAAGAAGCCTATCTTTTTGTTATCAACACACTGACAGCTATTCACTGACAACCCATATAGGCTGGTAAGCTCATGGGCTCTGGAAGTGGCAATATTTGCCAAACCACCAGTCCTGCTTTCATCTGTGTTCCCAAAGCCATCATTCCAAGAAGCAACTCTTGAAGAGAAGGAGCCAGCCCTATTAACCAACAGCTGACCAACTGCCACCAACATGGTAGACAAGCCAGCTTAGCTTAGAGGCAAGAATACCTGATCCCTGAGAAAGAGATAAAAGGCAACAAATATCAGTTTTAGCTCTCTCCAAAACTATTCCACATCTAAGGTTATGGGTCCCTATAATTTCTACCCATGATAACTGAAGTGAAGGCCTAGTTAAGTACAAAGATACACTTTATCAAATCAAATCAAATTACCAAAACCACCAATAATTACTTCCATTCAAGACCCTGATTGAGATTATCTAGACTCCTGACCCCAAATGTCTTGAGAATAGCAATGCTTCCAGGTGAGCCCATTGCCGTCATCTAGGGAAGAAACTAGTAGAAAATATTACCTGCTCCTGTGGGCATTATATTGCAGTCATAGGTAGTGAAGACCTGGAAAAAAGTTTCTCACTACCAAAGTCCTAGGCACTGCCAAATAATTCAATATCTGTAGCTAATAATATTTTATCAGTTGAAATGATACTAAAGAAGGCGCATTTGTTTTGCTGTTGTACCCTAGGGACCATGGCTAAGACGTTCTATCTTATGTGTAATCGAAACCTTCTAAATGTGTTGTCTCACCTACTAAAACTGAAGGCACTTGAGCAGTGTATATTACTTTTTCCATTTGTATCCCTGGCACTTGGTAGAGTTTTGAACAAAGCAGATGCTTAATATATGCCTATCACTCACCCATTTAATCATTTAGTCAGTAAACTAGCATTTGTTAAGCACTTACTATGTGCCAGGAACTGTGCTAAGGACAGAACTCACGATGATAAGTCATAATCTCTGCTCTCAAGAAGCTCATGGTCTAATTCAAAAGACAATCGGCAAACAACTATGTACAAACGAGAGATAGACAGGATAAATTGTAGATAATCAGCAGAAGGTTAAAAAAACCCATCCCTGAGCTAGATCAGGAAAAGGCCATTGAGCTAGGTGGGGTTTTAGTTGGAATTTAAAGGAAGCATAAGACAGAGATGACAAAGGGCAGGCAAGGAAAATGGCCAGTGAAAAGGTCCTAGTCTGGCGATGGAGTGAAGGATAGTAAAAGAATCAGTGTTATTAGATCATAGGTGGGGATCAGAAAGGTAGAATTGGGCTGGGTTGTGAAGGGCTTCAAAAGTCAGAGGATTTGGAGGCAGCTAAGTGGCTTAGTGGATAGAGAGCCAGGCCTGGAGACGGGAGGTCCTGGGTTCAAATTTGGCCTCAGACACTTCCTAGCTGTATGAACTGATGTTATCCTGCATTGCCTAGCCCTTTACTGTTCTTCCGCCTTGAAACCAATATTTGGATTGATTCTAAGACAGAGGTAAGTCAGAGGATTTTGTATTTGTTACCTGGAGGTGAGAGGAAGCCAGTGAAGGTGAATGAAGAAGAAGGTGACATGGCAGACCCGGGCTTGAGGGAAGTCATTTTGATAGCTGATTTGAGGACAGACTGGAATAATCAGGAGAGACTAAGGTGTGGAGACCATAAGCACACTCTTGCATTAGTTCAGTTTGAGGCTTGATCAGAAGAATTTGACCACAGATCGGATATGGAGGGTGCGAGACAGGAGGAAGTTGAGGATGATCATGGGAAAGTTAAAGAAGGGAGTGGGATTGAGGAGAAAGGTGGTATGTTTGGGATTGGACATACTTATTGAATTTGGGATGCCTACAGGAAGGACATCAAGTTAGAATTGTCCAATGAGCAGATGAGAGTTAGTAGAGAGGGTTGGGGAGAGAAAAGTGAGAGAATATGAGAATAGTTAGCCCAGAGATGATAATGGAATCCATAGGAGCTAATGAGGTCACTTAGCAAAAGAGTGGAGAGGAAGAAGAGAAGCGGGCCCAGGAGCATGCCTTGGTGGAGAGCAGGGATGATGTAGAGAAATATCCATCACTGAGAAGAGGTGGTGGGACATGGAGGACGAAGAGAGAGAGTCATGGAAACCCCCAGAGAAGAGAGTATCAAAGGCTGCAAATCAAAGAGCAGGAGGGTTGAGAATTGGAAATTAAGAGATTAGTAACTTTTTTTTTAGTTCAGTGATGAGGTTGGAAGCCAGCAAAGAGTAAGATGAAAGGAGCTGAAGACATTGGTTGTCAGTGGCCATCTTAAGCAGTTTAGTTAGGAAAGAAAAGAGAGATGTCATCAGTGTGCTTGGAGCAGCTAGGTGGCACAGAGAATAATAGAATACCAGGTCAGAAGTCAGGAATACTCATCTTCCTATGTTCCAATCTGTTCTCAAACACTGACTAGCTGTGTGACCCTGGACAAGTCACTTAATCCTATTTGCCTCAGTTTCTCAACAGTACAATGAGTTGGATAAGGAAATGACAAAGCATTCCAGTATTTTTGCCAAGAAAATCCCAAATGGAGTCACCAAGAATCAGATGCAAATGAAATTATTAAACAACAAATGAGTATGCTTGTGGCCAGGAGGGAAACAGTCAGTAGACAGGAAGGTTGGGATTAAAGATTAATTAAAGAATAGGGATGATAAAGGAGACAATATGTTAGAGAAGACAGGATGCAGTGGGATCACTTGTGCTCATAGAGAGATTTGATTTGGACAAAAGGTCCATGGCTGACATTTGCATGAACTTATCCAATAGTATTTCTTCTTGCCTTCTTCATGTGATACAGGGTGAAGGAGGACATAGTAGCAGAAGTTCTCTGAGTAATGTGAGATGAAGAAGAGGGGATTAAAAACGAGCCCTTAGCGACTGGCCCTTAACATTTCCAACAAAATATGAGGTAAAGTTTTCTCTGGGAGGTGGGAGAAGGGATAAGAGTCATGAAAAGATTAAGAAAAGATGCTGGAAAGATTTCTTGGCTTTAGTAAGGGCCCAATGGAGATTATATAACATATATTTGTAGTGGACTCAGTTAGCCTGCTTTTATGATTTTGTCCAGATTCATCTCAGCAGCATGTGAGCATGAACCATAGCTGCAGAAATTGGGACTAACTCAAGGCTGGGACTTGGTATGGCAGAACTGTGGGGAGGATAAGGGGTCAAGGGACTTGAGAGAAGAGGACAATGTAGAGATGAACTGGTTCACCAAGGGGTCAAGATGGAGAAGGGACAAGAGTTGTAGCCAGTGTAACACGATAGTGCCTTTTACTTTGAAAAAGACAAAGATGAAAAAAGAATTAAGGAAAAAGCCCCTGTTGTCAAAGAGTGAGGTCCATTTTTTTAATCATTTTTATATCACTGGAGACTTAAGCAATTTTCTTGCAATCTTATGCTAAAGAAACTCTGCTTGCTGGTAAAATTTCAAATATTTTAGATTAAGTCGGAAAAACATTTACTTCATAGGAAGTACTCTTCAGTCTGATAAATAAGTTGTTAGTTGATTGATACATGGCTTGGTTTTCTGTACGTCATTCTGTGTTCTATATAGGCTACTGATAATTAATAATCTTAAAAATTAAATTAACAATTTTTTAATTAGTATATGGCTTTCACTTAAGATAGGCTTTAGTAAGGAATGAGAATTTTTGAAGCCTTAAGACATTAGATTTATGAACTAAAGTGACAGTATTATTGACACTAAAAGTATAAAAGGGAATCTTAAATTGCTCTGATGTTATAATGTTTTAGTATAAGGTACATTTTGTGGATGAATACTAAAGTTGTTTTGGCATTATTTCAATGGGATTTAGGTCTAAAGGAATCTAGGAAAAGATGCTATCATTATTCTTTTATATTTAATGTTCTTTGGACAATATTGCATAGATTTGTGAAATAATTACTTTTATAGCTGAATAAAATTAGTAGCATGCCAGCTCTTCTTGGGACGGATTCCTGAAAGCATGTTCAAGACAACTCTAATAGGTGACAATGCTGGGATCATGGAGACTTTATCCACTTTCCACAAAATAGATCATTATATATTGAAACTGTTCATTTTATGCTTTGGAGGATTGAAGTATTTGGGGTTAGCAATATTTATTAAGTGCAACGTTCTTGACTTGTTATGGCTCAAGGTGATGTTTAAGAGACAATAGAACACAGTTTGGTCTGTGATAGTGTTCCAATTAGTTCAAAGGTAACTTGTTGGCTGAGATCTCCAGGATACCTGGAGGTAGGTCTATTTTTGTGCCATGGGAATTTACCATCTATACGTCCATGAAACAGCATACGTCTGACATGTAATTCTAGCCCCTACAGCATGTCTGGCTAGGAGTGAAGTAGGTACTACATTTTTAGAGGTGGCAGTGATGTCTTACATAGTTTCCATCAATTCCTTTCAGTGTGCATTGATAACTAAGTTGAGTTTTCTATAAGAAGAGTTCTTTCACAAATCCTACTGAAATGACAAAATGAGTACTTTGTTGAAATACTGTTGACTAAGTTTGTACAAATATCACCTGTGGAGGCCCTTCTGATTACATTCTTGCAACTCTGATGATTCCTAGGCTCCATCTAGAGGTAATGCACTTTCTTTTTTAAAAAACCCTTACCATCTGCCTTAGAATCAAAACTGCTTTGGTTCCAAGGCAGAAGAATGGTATGGGCTAGGCAATGGGGTTTAGTGACTTGTCAGGTGTAGCTCTCCATCTACTAAGCCACCTAGCTGACCCTGGGTAACAAAATTTCAAATTCAATGGCATGTCAGGTCATTAAGCCTTTAGTGTTCCATTCAGCATTCTCCAGTACATTCCTTCCTCTACAATCTCTACTTCTCCACTAATCTTCAATAGCTTCAACTGCCTTGTGGCTGCTTCCCTCCTGCCTAATGGGGAGGCTGGTAGAGGCACAGGAATAAGAAGCAAGGCAACAAGATTAGAATATTTCTACTTGGTGACTAGGATATATGTAATTGGCTTTTAAGTGATTTCCATTCATAATCCTAGACATTTTGCTGCTGCGCTAGTAAAAGCAATGACAAAATGACAACTAAAAATGATGGTCCTAAATGATATATTTAAAATTTCATCCTGGAGTAACAAGACTGAAAAAAGGAGAGTTGGGTCCTGAACTTTTTCCAAGTCCATTTGAGCATTCAAGGATAAATCTCACACAAATGTCTAAAGTCATGGGCTTTGAATATGTTTTGGAATTTGTCTATAAATTTTCAAGATGGATTGAGATCTTCAAATACAGAAATGCCTTAACACTTATAGAAAAATTTTAAAATCATGTTTTCCAGTTTGAGGTCTCTTGAATAACATCAAGTGACAAAAGGATAAATGTTATATGTCAGGCCATTAAGTAATAAAAAGTATTATTTTAATCTTCCCAAATGCATTATCCATATTACCCTACAGAGCAAGGTGAAAAGAACAAATAGTATGTGAAAATTGAAATTCTCAAAACTTTCAGATGAGTTAAAGGTATTGATTTGTTTTGCATTTCACAATATTTCCCTTTTCTCCCTTGATCGAGCCCCCTTTTTCTCTATTTCTCCTCTGGTGAAATGCTTAACTTTCCTATTCTAAATTGCTACAAAATGATGCTGATGGACTATGTATTCTGAGTGGATCAGAAAGGTTATAAAAATCAAATCTGTACTGTGGGAATTTGAATTTGCTATAATAGGAACAAATGCCTTGACATGTTAATAAAGAAATCTCTTTGAGTTTGGTTTCCTTTTCTTCATACATGTTATGAACACACACAGAGCCCTATCTTCTCCCTACATATTATTTTCCCTAACAATTTCATCAGCTCCCTTTGGCTTATCTATCATCTCTATGAACACTATTTACTAAATATCCAGCCTCAGTCTCTCACCTAAGTTGTAGTCATGTATCACCATATCTAAAACAGAACTTTAATCTTTTACCTAAAACTTTCATACTTTACTAATTTTCCATCAACCCTCCAGGCTTTCAACTTCAAATGCAATTCTTGACATAATACTCTTACTGAACATATCCAATCCCAATATTGTCATTTCTTTTCTCAAAACATGCCTTGGATATATCTCCTGTCAAGGTTGATCATTGGATAGATAAACATTTTGAAGATTTTCAAAGTTCTTTGTTTTTACAATATAGTTATAGGAATAATTCTGATTCTGCTAATGTCATTCTACATTGGTTAATACAAGTCTTCTGATCTTCCTGTAAAACTATTCCCTTCATCAGACTAGAGGAAAATTATTATTTTATTAGTTTAATTTAATTAGCTTATTAATTAAATTAGTTTAATAAGGTAAGAGCTAGGTATACATACATATCATACTGATGATTGGGTATCTTTTATTTTTTTTTTAAAACCTTACCTTCCATCTTGGAATCAATACTGTGTATTGGTCCCAAGGCAGAAGAGTGGTAAGGGCTAGGCAATGGGGGTTAAGTGACTTGCCCAGGGTCACATAGCTGAGAAGTGTCTGAAGCAAGATTTGAACCTAGGACCTCCCCTCTCTAGGCCTGACTCTCAATCCACTGAGCCACCCAGCTGCCCCCTCTGGGTATCTTTTTGTCATTATGATTGGACTGTTATTAGCTGAAACAACTTTTGTAGAGAAATATTAGAATATTATTTGAGGAATAGCATAATTAACTATACATATATTTTATTTATATTGTAAAGCATTCATGTTCAATCCAGGTAGCAATACTTTTTATTTTTTTCTAATATAATAGCATTCTCAATAATATTTTGTTTTCTCAACAAAACATTTCAAAACTAGAATGAGGAAATCTAAAAATGTGGTCATTCGGGTAATAATCATCCACATTATGTTAAGTATTGTTTTAAATTTGTGAATTAGTTTGAACCAATGGAATTGCAAAATGAATTAGAAAGAGGAGACAAATAATGCTAATTCATTTTTTGGCTATTGTAATGTTAATTACAGGATGGTTTCTTAATCCTTGCCAAGATGTGATTTCTCATTATCTGAAATGGATAATACAATATTTTTTTATACATGCTTATGGGTATATATACATACATATATAAACTTGATTATTATTATTATTAATCTAGATGGGAAGTTACTTTGATAAGGGTAAAGAAGAGAAAAGGAGAGACGACAGTAGAAAGGGTAGTGTGGTGTAATAAAACATTGGCCATGGAGCTGGGAGTGGGATGTTTGAATCCCACTCCCAATATTTACTAACTGTGTAATCAGAGTAACTCACTTAATCTCCCTAGGCCTCAGGCAGTAAACTAACATTCATTAAATTTTTACTAATGCTCCACACCTGTAGTATAAAAATAAAGGAAGAAGAAAACCAGCCCTCAAGGAGTATAGAGACAATCTGGAAATAACTAGTATGTAAAAGATCTATTCAGAGTAGATGAAAGGTAATCTGAAAAGGGAGGTATTAGCAGCTGGGAATGGGGGAAGGATAAGGAGAAGCTTCCTGTAGAAGGCAGACTTGAGCTGAATGTTGAAGGAAGGCAGGAATAGAAGCGAAGAACTTTTGAGACATGCAGAGAAAGCCAGATATTAGGGAGAATAGGAGATAAGGGAGTAAGGGGTTGGAGTATGAAGGAGGAAGGAATCAGCCTGACCTCCAAAGGGGCTCAGCTAAGATGCCCAAACCTGAAATCAGCTCCAAGGAAAAACTCACCACCCAACACTCTTGTTGGAAAGCTTAGCACGCTGCCAGCCAGTCATCTCTCCAGGGAAAGAGCAGGGGCCAGGAAGTGCCGTGTCTTATATGGACGTTTTTACATCATTTTTCTGCGTCTCATCTGTACCAATGAGGACTTAGCTTGACTTAGGACAGTCCAGAGGTCTGTCCTTTTTTTTTGCACATGTCTGTTGAAGGCCATTTCCTCAGATAATTAAATCTTGAGTTTGATGCAAACCTTCAAAATCTTGTTAAACTGAGTAGGGTGGAGAATGTAGAGTTTCCAAGACCTGATCCTGTTATTCCAAGTGTCTCCATTGTTACTGATCAGGAAATAGCTAAATCACATCTTCTAAAGAATGGTCTGATTAGGGTGGAATAGTTTTGAAATTCACAGTGTTAGGAAGATATCTACCCCCAGTATGTGAAGACTTTCTTCTGTGGAATGGGCAAATGAGAACAATTTGTTGCAACAGCCAAGAAGGTGGCTGAAGCAGGAGTGTTTAAGAGTTATGGATAGATATTGAAGATGCCCAAACCATCCACTGCAGAAGTGACATGATCAGACCAATACTACAGAATAATCACCTTTGAGAAACCAGATGGTTTGGTGGAGTAGCAGAAATGAGTACAGAGGCATTCTCCACCATAACTCTTCTCCATAAATCTAGAACATAAATCTAGAATCTTAGTTAGTACTAGTTGGAAAGTTTTCTCTCCCAACAAAAAAAATTCAAGTGAATCATTTTTCTGGCCTAGGTTAGCATGGGGAGATAGAGAGGTCTGCAGACATTAGAGATGAGATGTAGCTAGTAGTCATGGATCCCAGAGCAGGAAGTGAAAGAGACCAAAGGTCTCACAACAGGGGCAAGAGGTCCTAGACTTATACACAGGGCCTAACCTTGTGGAAGAATGCAGGAATAGGTGCCACCTCCTACTCCCCAGTTCTGGATAACAGATCTAGAGTGTGCCTGAGGTTGGCCCCTCAAGGTGAGGAGCATTCAGGTCCACACTCTCAGCTATTATCTTATTTCTTTTCTACCTTTTGTAAGTAAGTTCCCTGAAAAAAACTATCTATAATAGATGCTTCCACCTTCTTCTTAGCCCCTTACACTCAAATTTCCAAACTTACCATTTTACTGAAATTGCTCTCTCCAGATTTACCAGTGATCCTAGTCACCAGATCCAATGCCCTTTTCCTCAGCTTCTCTGACACTGTTAATCACTCCTCTTTTTACATTTTCAGGACACCATTCTCCTGCTTCTTCTGCATATCTGACTTATTCTCAGTATCATTTTCTGGCTCTTCATTCAGATCATATCTTCCCTTCTGTTTCTATACTGCTTCATTTGGTGATCTCCTTAACTCCCATGGATTTGGTGATGATTTCTATGCTGGCAGTTCCCAATCTATCTTATCCTGTCCCAAACTCTCTGCTGACCTCCAACTTCACATCTCCAATTGCCTTTCAGACATCTAGAACTGGATATCTTAAACTCACTATAGGTCCAAAATAGAATTCATTATCTTTCCTCCCACCTTCATCATCACCACCCTCTTAAGTTATCCTGAATTCCTAACTATCTTTCACTTACCCTATCTAATCTGTGGCTAAAGCCTGTCAATGTCACTCTTGAATATGCCCCCTTCTCTCCTCTGACACACCACTATAGGCCCTCATCATCTCACTCCTGGATTATTGCAATCAATAGACTTTTCATGGGCCTGTCTGCCTCAAGTCTTTCCCTATCAAGTCTATACTCCATTTAGTCATTAAAAGGATAGTCATAGCTCTTCTCTCCTAATAAATACTCTCTAATAGTTTCCTATTACCTCTAGCATTAAATACAAAATATTTTGTGTGGCATTTAAATCTCTTCATAACCTGGCCCTGCCTAGTTTCCAGGCTCCTTACACCTTACTCACCAATATATCCCATTTGATGCAGAGACACCAGCCTCCTGGCTGTTCCACAAAGAAGATCCTCCATTTATCTTTTGGCACTAAAAGTTCTTTCTAGCTGTGCCCCAGGCCTGGAATGCTCCCCTTCCTCTGCTCTGACCTCCCTGGTTTCCTATAAATTCCAACTAAAATCCCAGCTGCTTCAGGAAGCCTTCTTTAACTCCACCTAATTCTAGTAGTTTTCCTCTGTTTATCTATTTATCCTGTATATAACTTACTTTGTATATATTTGTTTACATGTTGTTTCCCCTCCTAGATGATAAACTCCTTGAGGGTAGAAACTGTCTGTCTCTTTTCTTAGCACAGTACCTACAATAATGTAGGTATTTAATAGTTATTTAGTGATTGATTAGTAGAAAAGCCCCAAGCCTAAAATATGCTGCAGAATAAGAAGAATCAGACCAAAGGGGATCCTGAAGTTCTGCCACTCTGAACCCATAGAATTTTTCACCTGGCTGATAGGAGCTGAGTCTAGAAGCAGTCCAATGGAACTTAAATCTGGGGCAAAACCATGGTTGTGTTACTGAGACCCAAATCCTGGTCAATAACTTAGAGAACTCAGATGAGGGGGACAGCAATCAGACTTTGCCCTAGATCAGACTACTTTAGAAGCACTGAAAGCTGAGCTTTACCTGAGATCCTAGAATCACACAACACTCGTGCCCCAAGAAAACAGTATCAGAATCCTACAGGACATCCTTAAGAGAAGGTTTCCATACCTTAAAATCTCCAATTTTAAAAGAGCTTACTAGATTTATAAAAGTCCAACAGGACAGTATAAAGCCCTTTGATTTATTCAATATAGAGACCTTGTTCACACCTCTGATTGAGTCAATATGTGTTCTCAACTGATAAAGGTTTCAGTGCTAAGGGTAAGGAGGTGTGGTGACTGAATGGCTGAATTGACCTTCCACCCATATAAATTCATAACACAGAACTTGTTCATGCTAGGGGAATAATGGCCAGAATTCCTATTCCCAAGGAATTAGGCTCCATTTTAATGGAAAACAGTCAAATTCTCTTTTATATTCTCTTATGTTTTACTGATGAAGAGAATAAGCTTCTGTTTCAGACATCTCAGATATCCCTGTCTTCTACCCAAATTATTCTCATAACCTCACCCCTAGACTATTACAGTAGCCTGCTGATAGGTTTATCTGCCAAAAGTCTTCTCCCACTCCAGGCCATTTTTTCCACAGAGCTGCCAAGGAATCATATTAAAATCGTATCTTGTTCTGGCCCCCAACAACCCCCTTAGTAGTTAGTATAGTAACAGGAGTAGGAAGCAGTATTGCAAAGGGGATTTAGAAGTCACTTATAGACTGTCCCATAGATTAAGGAACACGATGATTACTTTGTAAACTGTCTGACAAATTAACTAAAAACCACATCCTGAGGTGATGTGCTAAATCAGGGAAGCAAGCCTTACTGTGAGGGCCCCAGATTCTTGCCAACTGCCAGAGCTCTGTAAGTCTCAACTATGCTCTAGGTAGCTGCAGTAAGACCCACAGAACACCAGGTGCTGCAAACAACTTTGAGATGATGGGATATACTAATAAGCTAACCCCACACAGGTACAGATCCGATACAGTCTATCTTCCCCCAAAACCCATTAAAATGAAATCCCCAACTCCGGTCCCAACTCCAGTTCATTGCTATGTAAGTGACTCTCTAGGTCCTTTCCATTTCCCAATCCCATCCCTCTTTACTATCTGCCCCTGGACCTCTCTACAGTTTTTCTATGTGCCTTGTTAAAAGTGTGATTGAATCATGCCATAGCGGTCTATGCTGGTGAGTATCCAAATAAATGGGTGTGTCCATCCCCTCCCCAATCCCTTGGTGGCTCCAAATCACTTAATCATAATGAATGAATCACAATAAATTAATTAGTAATCTTTCTATGATGCAGGCCTAACTATGTTATCTTCTCCCAACACCTCAATAAACTCTAAATTTCCTTTTGCCTCCAGGATCAAATTAAAATTTTCTGTTTGGCATTCAAAGTCCTTTATAACCTGTCCCACTTTCATCTTATACTTTATATATATGTTTGTATTTTTGTATGTTATTATTTATAGAATTTTTATAGTATACTTTGTAATTCTCCCCCTTCCCTTTCCCTTGGCCCCTCCTAGCACTTCAATCCAGGGGCATTGGCCTTCCTATCTTTTGTAAAAAGGCTTTCCTGATTCCCTTCTAATTCTAGTGTCTTCCCTCTGTTGGTTATTTCCAATTTATTCTGTACATAGTTTTTGTGGAGTTGTTTGTATGAGGGATTCTCCTTTAGACCATGAACTTCTTGAGAACAGAGACTGTTACTTTCCTTTGTGACCCCCTTAGTAGGCACTTAATGTTTACTGCTTGCCTGAGTGACCATTTATAGCCATAAAATAAAGTGCTCATTTCTTCTTATTGTGTTTTGAAGTTCTTTTGCTCTCTTCTACTTGTTTTATGTGCCAATGATTAAATCCAGGTTGTACATTTACTAGCAGTTGTTTTTTTCAGACAAAGTAAGATGTTTGTTGTACAGAATTTAAAAAAAAAGATTCAGATAATATAAAGCAGCCACACCCTAAGAGACTGGTCTACTTATAGAAAAAGCAGGAACCAGGCATTAGGGAACTCCTTCCATTCTAGGTTAGAAGCAATAAAATTATAGTGACCTGAGTTTGAGGTCAGTAGACAGCAGAGGCTCTCTCATTACCTGTGCAGTCAGTGCAAAACATACTAAAAACTAATTTCTTTTGTTAAAGAGTAATCCTGGCCTGGGAGGACTCTGCAGAGGGAAGAGGAAACATGCATGAAGGCCAACTCCTTCTGTGCCCAGAGGCTAGCAATAGAACAGTTACATATTAAAAATGCTATCAAAGTTAAAGATTTAGCTGTATCATAGTTACATATTAAATCTGAGAAATAAACATGTGTTTCCTTATTAATGACAAACACTTATGGATACAGTATTTATAACGAAGCCTAAAAAATAATGCATAGAAAGAATAAGTATTTTTTCTATTTAAAATGATCAGAGATCCCTAGAGATGGGAGGTCCTAGGTTCAAATGTGGCCCCAGGCACTTCCTAGCTGTATGACTCTGGACAAGTCAACCCCATTATCTAGGTTTAAGTAAAATGATCAGAATGGAAATCTCTTCTCTTTTCTAACAGATGTTATAATCTGACTGGTTAGGGGTGGGTGGTATCATAAAAAATCACATATAACTTACCTCAAATCAGTGGGCCTTGGAAGCAGTTTTCTTTTTCCAGTAAAGTAGACTTCGAAATCTTCCATCTTAAGTCTGTGTGCATAGTCAATATAGCCAGACAACTCCTGACCATGAGCGTTTCGGTCACGAATGAAGATTATAGACTGAAAAAACAATATATGAAAGTAGAGAAAATAAATCAATTAAAAATGTCATTCCATTTGAACAGCCAAATGTTATATGTTTCTATTTCTAAAAATGTTATCCTTTTCATTCTCAATCAGAAAATTGTGATGAAGCAATAAGGCTATTCCCAGTTTAGGTGCAGACTGCATTTGACTTCATTCTTATATATATATATATAACATATATAACAAATAAAATATAAGAAAATTGTATTTACACCTAGAAAGGGCCAGAAATTATTTCATAAAGAGAATAAGTTTGAACTGAACCTTGAGGCTGGGGATTCTAAGTGGCTGAATTGAGATACATTATAAGCATGGAAAGTTAGCCTATGCTCAGATGCAGAAAAGAAAGGAAATGTCAAGTATTCAAGTCAATTCAAATTAACAAGCCAGGCACTACAGTAAACCAGAATAAGAGTCTCTGCCCTCAAGGGGCATAGATTCAGTTGAGAGAAGACTTCACATAAAAGGGAGCTGAAAAGGACAGGGTGAGGTGATGAAGGCACTCTGATGGAGAAAACACAGAGTCAGAAGCATAGTCTGGAAAGGTAAGAGGATATGGGTGGCTTGAGCCTCCTGTGATAAATGGAGGTTCTAGGAGGAAGCAGTCAATCAGAGGAGAAGGGGACCTCCAATGGAAGAAGTTGTCTGTGAGTAGAGAGAGCTTTTAGGGAAAGAAATTTCTTTTTTTTGTAAATGCAAATGTATTTTTCATATACTTCTAAAATAATAAAAAATTGCCATGTGAATAATACATTTATGAGGAGAGAATATAAAAAATAAATGTTTTTTGGACTGGATCTATAACTTCATCAATGTAGGGCAACTCTCTTTGAGGGATTCCCTCTACCAATTCAGAGAGGCATCTATTTTGGAATGTATAGGATTAGAGAGTTTCCTAGGAAACTAAGAAGTGAGTTAGGTGAATAGGTTTCTATGGCATGGTAGACAAAATTCTGTGGAGATGAGTCAGGTTCCCCAACTTTCACCCTCTATCTCCAATCTATTGCTAAGGCTTGTTGATTTTATTTCCATGATATTTCTCAAATATGCCCCTACCGTGGTGCAAGTACTCATCATGTCATGTCTATTCTTCTTTAATAGTCTGCCTGTCCCAAGCCTCTCCCCACACCTATCCATCCTCCAATCAACTGACACAGTGATCTCCCTAAAGAGCATGGGTCCAACCAAGTCACTTCCTACTTAATAAACTCCAGCAGTTCCTTAATCACTTCTAGGACCAAATAGAAAAATCCTCTGTTCGGCATTCAAAGCCCTTCCTAATATGTCCCCCTGCTTTCTAAGCTTCTTACTCTTGTCATTCCTTCTGCTCCCCACTTCAATCCAGCTGCACTGGCCTTCTTGCTGTTCCTCAAATAACATACTCCATTTTTTAAGGCTTGTCCCCCATGCAAGAATTTTCTTCTTCCTCATCTCTGCTACCTTGTTTCCTTCAGCCCTAGCTGAACTCTTAACTTCTTCACTTTTCTTAATTCTAAAGCTTTCTCTCTATTGATTATTTCCGATTCATCCTGTAAATGCATTGTTTGTTCATAGGTATTTGCCTGTCTCCCCCATTACATGGGGAGCTTCTTGAGGGGAAGCATTGTCTTTATCTTCCTTTTTACTCCCAGACTTTAAGCTCAGGGTCTGGAGCTTAGTAGGCACTTAACAGATTCTTTATTGAGTAACTATGTCTTAGAAGGATGAATCAACCTGCCTGTGGATTGAGGGGAGCAGGTCCTGTGCTGGCTTCTTACCACCATTAAAAAAAGAATTAAGTTATTTTATTAAATGTTTATGAACACGTAACTTCAAAAAATCTGCAATTTCACTTTTGCTACCGATAAATTCAACTACTTTAATTTTCTTTCCTCATTTAACATCTGAGAATATTAATGCAATAGATTCCCACCCCACCCCCCTACTTTTTTTACTTTGCATCTTAGAATCAATACTTTGTATTGGTTCTAAGGCAGAAGAGAATAATGGATAGGCAATGGGGGTTAAGGAACTTGCTCAGGGTCACAGAGGTAGGCAGTGTCTGAGTCTAGATTTGAACCCAGGACCTCTCATCTCCAAGCCTGACTCTATCCATTTAGCCTCTTAGCTGCCCCCCCTTAATCTAAACAAGTACCCTATGTATAAAAAGGAAACATTTATAGAGGTTTCCAAACAAAATCTATAACTTAATTCTGTATAACTCAGCAGGATAATTCAGGGATAGGATCAAATCTCAGGAGTAAGTCAGAAGTTTAACATTTCATCCTCTATGCACTTTCCATATATTCTCCCAACACTACATATTCCCTCGGAGATAAGACTACCATTTGAGAGATAGGTCATGAATAAGCAGGTTTTACAGAGATAGTAACATCAAACTAACAAACATGTAAAGCTCCCTCCATCTAGTTCCACACAGAGCTCAAAGTGGTGCCAACAGAATCTCCCTCCCTCCTCACTTCCAACCTACTTTGTAAATTCTCTATGGTTTCAGCAATGTCCCTATGTTTACTTTAATACCATTTATGTATTTGTCAAGAGACACAGTTATGTTTCTTATAAAAACATTTTATGATGATGATTGTTTCTTAAAACACAAACTAAACTCCAAGAGTCAGACTGGTCAAGGAAGTTGAAATTCCACACAGAAAGAACAAATCCTCTCATGTTGTGTTAGGAACATTGGCCTCTTATTTTGGCTTCTGCTGGCCTTACTCAGCTGGCAGGCTGCAGTGCCACTGGACAGTGGCTGCTGGCTTGGGCCTCTGCCAGGGGAGCCTGGCTGCACTGGGCTCTTCTCAGAGCTCTGCTCTTCTGAAGGCAGCTGCAGTCTTCTCCACCCTCAGTCACCCGCTTGGCTGAGGTACTCTGCTGGAATGTTACCTGACTCATTTCAGCTGGAGTAAAAAAGCGAGGTCTTGAAGCTGGAATCAGAGCTTTCCTTGGATTCTCCCCAAGTCACCTCCAGGCAGGTGAATCTGACATCTACTCTTTAACAAATCTTTTTTGGCCCTTTCAGTCAGGAAGCCACTTCTGTCTTGTCTTATGGGGATGCATTTCAGTTCTGTCCCAACTCATATTTCTTGGAGAATTTTATGTAGATGAGTGGCCAAAGGTAGAATGATGAATACGATTTGTGCCCTGGAAGTGAATTCGTGACTGACTTCATCCCATCCATTTGAGTTAGTGTTTTACTTTTCTGGAGAAAGGGAATATTTAGTTTGCATCTGAAGGTTTTCGCTTGACATTTTAATATCTCTTTTTTTAATTCCTCTGTAGACATTACTTTCTCATACAGGACCAAGTCTTTTGTACTTAGGAAGTTAAAAAAGGTTAAGACAAGTGGTAGATATATATACACTGATGGCAAAGAGAGGGAAAGAATTAGGAGATTAATGAAGATACAGAAGAATGTCAATGCTGAGTTGTGTTTGGCACCTTGTGGGCACGATTACTGCAATATGGCAGGTGTTTTCCATTGTTTTGCCTAGAAAGAATAAGTATACTTTCCAGTGTCATTGAACATTTCTCCTAGTCAGAAGTTGGATGGTTGGTTGGCTTATTTTTTCCAGGTTAGCAATAACTTAGTTCACCTAGTGAACTTTAGAGGAATGTCAAGATTTTTAGAAGCACACAAAATAAGGCAGACCCAGCATCTTGATTCTATCTCTAGGATCATCAATAACATTGGAGAGAGCAGTTTCAGCAGAAATAAGGGTTTAGGAGCAGCTTTTAAAGGACTGGAAAGGTGAGTAGCAAGGAAATGTAGACAACATACAAAAACACTTCTATGAATTTTGTTGCAAAAGGGAGAAGGGATATAGTAGAAGAGTCTGAGGTGATGGAAGGGTAATTAAGGATGTGGGATTCCTAGGCATATTGATAGGTAGCCAAGAAAGAACTAATGGATCTGGAGAGAGATCAAAGAGAAGATGGAATAAAAATGAGAGTATGGATGCTATCTCCAAAGAGATGAAATGGTACAGGATCAAGAAGCTAATCTAGGGAAGGAGAACAGCAACTTCTTATGCAGACTGGCACAGTGGAGGAGAGAATAGAGGATGATTTTGAGGTATATAAGTAGGGAGAAAAAGGACCACAAAATGTATTTTCTCTTCAGCAAAATGGCAGGGGAGGCTGTGTACTAACAGAGGAAGTATAAGATTGTTGCTGTAGAGAGTGTGAATCAGAGAAATAGTAAAATAATGGACTATGGACTAGTCTGAGACTTCGGGGCTTTCTCTAACAGAATTTGGAGTAGAAAAAAAATTATAGTAGCACCAAGTTAGAGACTGGCAAAGAAACCAGGGGGCAAGGACTTCCCTGATCTACCAATGGGTCATGAATGTGATTGGAATTCAGTGAGGTTAGAGGACTAGGAGAATGGGGAGAGAAAGGGAGGTACCAAGAGGAATGAAGAACAGTTTTAGGGGAGAGAAGAAAGATTAGCAGTTTCAATAATCAATAAGCATTTGCTAAGTAATGAACTGTCCTATAAAAGCTGGGACTTGAAGTGAAGTGGGTGAAGAAATGTTACATACAAAAAAAACTGAAGGTGGAGGTGAGGGGAAATTTCAAGGGGCTAAGAAAAAAAAACAAAATAAAACAAAACCTGCAAAGGGGCCTGATGGTATCTGATCTCAAACTATTCTGCACAATACTACAAAGCAGTAATCATCAACTTAAATTGTGTGTACTGGTTAAAAACAGAGCAGTCAATAAACAAAAGAGTAAATGTACAAAATATGTAAACAAATGAACAATAGGATTCGATGAGCCCAGAGACCTTAGTTATTTGTAAGAGTACATTCATTATTAAGTAAAAACTGGGGGCAGGGGGAATGGAGGGGAGGGAAGAATCAGAAATTATTCTAGAAGAGATCAAGTATAGATAAGCTTTTCTCACTGTATACCAAAATAACAATCAATGGATAGATAGAATAGAGGAACAAGAGAGAAATTACTTTCAGCTCTATGGATAAGGAGAAGAGTTAATGATTCAGGCATGAAAAAATGCAGTATTTTAAAATATAATAAAATTTTAAAAGATTTTAAATTAGAAAATGCACATTTTTAAATCCTCCCCAAATAAAATGAACAATTTTGATTCTGTAAAATTTTTAAAGTTCTTGCATAAACATAACCAATACAGCTAAAATGAGAAGATAAATTGAAAAGCAATCTTGGCAGCAAGTGGTCACTGATCTGATCCCTAAATTAATAAATGAAATTAACTAGTTGATACCTTACTACCTCTCCAGATCTAAATCTATGTCATTTTGTTATTATTCAGTCATTTTTCATTCATGTCTAAGTTTTCATGACGCCATTTGGGATTTTCTTGGTAAAGCTATTGGAACAGGTTGTCATTTCCTTCTCCAGTTCATTTTATAGAAAAGAAATTGGAGAAAAACAAGGTTAAATGACTTGCTCAGGGTGATTCAGCTAGAATCTTTCCAATTCAAAGCCTGATACACTATCACCATGCCACTTATTTGTTCATGCCCTATGTCCTATGAACTCCAATAAATTTTTAAATGATTCCATGATTTTAATATTTACTCATCCTAACTAAATAAATAACTGATAAAGAACCTGTGATCTGATAAAAATAAAATTTAGGGCCCAAAGGAATTTTACCTATTTCTATAGCAAAATATTATTTTCTTTTATTATTATATTATTTTCTTTTACAAACTCAATGTCAATAAAAATTATTGACTGCTAGGTAATAGACATATAATAACAAATTACAATATTGTTTTATAAGGGACTAGAGGTCATTAGCAACATTGGTCTGGTATTTCTGAGCAATTTCACTCTATCTTTTTGTTTTCAACAGATCAAATGAAAGCTATACTTGGTACTTTCATTCAGGAATGAAAGAAGGCACACGTAATGATAGAAGAAAAGCTTCAAAAATGCATGTTCCCATTTTTATTTAGATATTAATTAAGTAGAATTATTTAACTATTATAATAATTTATTAGAGAGCATTTCTGGAAAACCTCTAATACAAAGACAAACATCGTCTTTATGTTAGAGTGGAATCTTCTGACATGGCAGAGAGGGTAAAACATACACTTTCACTTAAGTACTCTGTGACCTCACTCTTGAACCATTTTTTAGTTGAAAATTATGATACAAGGTCTTGTAAGCCTCTTTTTGCATCTACTGTTTTTTGGGGGAAAAAAACTGATGGGAAATTTAGTTTTTACTATTTCATATAGATCTCTGGTTGATTGTCTTTCCCCAGATGTGGAATAAAATAGATTCATAAGCTTGTGAGGAGAAATTACATCCCATGTTGCCTGACATTTCTTGCCAAACATTAATGAGGCGATATAGACAAGATCCTTACTGAAAAGGAAATGTATGAAGAGACAGGCCAAACTAGTTTCTTTAAACACACTAAGCAAAATAATTGAAAATTAAATATTTATTTCAGAAGTGTGACTGAAATCAAAATATGCTGAATTTTTAAAATGGCTATCTGAGACTGAAAGTATGATAACAGAAAAAAGATAATTCTTATCTACAAAAATGTTCACTTCTAGTAGAGATTGTTTTGTTTGCTTTGGAGATTCCCATTTTCTGAAGAGAAGTGATTTCGTAAATCAATTCTAGTTTTGCTTTTCTTTTTTCCAAAAGATATATTGGTTAAATATATATTTTAGAAATCTTATAGTTTCTTGAAAAAAATTTTTTAGGAAACTTCCCAAGCTAGGCATTCTTTAAAATAATATGTATACATACATTTCCCAATTTATCTAATATTTTCTGAGAAAGCAATCTCTCAAAACAATGGATTAAAGAGGAGAAAAAAATAATTCTGCAAAAATAACTGATATCTTGAAAAAGTCTGTATATATACAGTGCTCTATTCACATTAATCCCTAATCACATTAATTAATATGTAAATAAGTAAAGAGAGGTAAGGCCTTCTTATATTTCTTCTTTGAGGTATGGATATAATTGATGATTTATCTTGACTGTTTTAGGGATTTCTGGAACTTGGTTTCACAGAAAGATCACGGAATTCTTTCCTTTATAATAAGGATTGGGTTGTGAGGATCTTCTGACTTTATAAGCATCACAGTATTTTATTACTGTTTTTACTTTGTACAGCATTATTATTTGAAACATGCCATATTAATTTTGGAATTTAGATGTATAAAATTTGTGAAGGCAGACTTTTTTGTTAGCTTGACTATTTTATAGTTCTTTTTTCTAGGTATGGTGATAATGAGCAATAAGAACATAAAGTTGGATTGGGACATAATGAACATTTTCTGAGCTGGGAAAAAAAGCAGGATCAAAGTAGGGTTTTTTGATGGATTGATTTGACAACTACTGAAATGAGTGGGAGGAAGACACAAAAGGAAGGAAAACCACTTGGGAAGTTATAACAATAGAGTGAGCAGGGTGAGATGAAGTTAGAGTAGAATAGTAGTGGTGAAAATGGAAAAGAAGCTGCAGATGCCAGGGAGACTTCAAAGGAAGAATGAAGAAAATTGGTGAATAATTGGATAAAGAGAATTAGGACTGTCTACAGGCTTTTTAAGCCTCACTGATTGGCAGAATGGTGCTACCAAAAACAGAGACAGGGAAATGAGAAAGGGCACCTCATTTTGGTAAGGGGCTGGGAGGAAGAGAGGCTAATGATCATAATCTGGTACATGTTGAATTTCAGTATTTCTAATCACTAAGAAAATCTCAAATGAATTGTGCATATTGTGACACATCTGGGAAAGGCACTTGCAGACACTGTTAGGCTCAGAATTAAAAAAAAAAGAAGAAGAGAGCAAGTCAGATTGCATTTGGGAAGTTACAAAATTCTTAATAATTCAAAGTTTCTACCAGTGTGGCCAACATTTAAAATTTCTAGAGCATGGAAGTTCTCTCATATGTAATAATGGGATAATAATATCATTTACCACATAGGGTTTTTGTGAGGATAAAATGAAATAATATATATAAAGCATTTTAGAAATGTCAAAGCACTACATAAGTGTTAGCTTTTATTATTATTGTTATTGTTATTGCAAGAGAGAATAAAGGAAATTGCAAGAAATTATTCTGCCTAATGAGGTGCGAACAAAATTGAAAACTGATGAAATAAATGTATAGTTATTTTAAAAATAATATCAGAAAAAGAAATTGAACAAATCAGAAAGAAACTTTTTGTGGGGTAGGGATGAGGGAAATGATGGTGGAGGAATCAGGACCACAGGAATTTAAAGGTAACTTTTAACAAACATCCAAACAATTAACTTCAATATTATATAAACTAACTGAAACAAATAGGAAAAGAAGCATCTAACCAAACTCTTTCTATGATATAGATGTTTTCCAGATTCTAGGGAGAGAGAAATCGGAGAAATAAAACATTAGGCCAATATTGAATAAAATAGCAAACTGCAGTCAATATTAAAGAAATAAAGATTAAATACCATGGCCAAGTTGGAAAACTATATACACAAGACAATATAAATAAAAATAAATAAAATGATACTATTGGCAAATGTAGGGAAAATGATACTTCTAAAAAATAATCTAGAAGAATACACCTCTAGAAAGGTGAAACATGAAAGATTAATTTATATATGCATGTTGGTCTCCCTGATGATATCTGGGGAGGGTGGGAAGAGGCTGAGAAAATTGTGGATCAGATTTATTATATCTGAGGGATGAACTTTGTACATTATTCCCCAATATATATTTATTAATATTAATAATTACAGATTGGCAACTTCCTATAGAAAAATAGTGAAGTCAGGTGCCCTCCACTAGGAGATATCATTCTCTCATTTTGAAGAATAGAAGAAACTCCTTCCCCAAGTAGCTTAAACACATATATTAACATAGGCTTTAATATACTCTTTTTTCAAAAAGTTGCTGAGACTGCCCCCCCCTTTTTTCTTCTATTCCCCTGAGAAGAAGTTTAGGGGTGACCTAATTCCTATGAGAGAAATATCAAAACTTACAAGTTATAATCTTTACTACATGTCCCAAGAAATGTTGCAATGCTATGGCCTGAGCAATGTTTCAAAAAGAGTTTCCTAAATCTGATAAATCCTTGTATAGGCCTAAAACCATGACTCAACTAAAAAAAAATGCAAACCTAAGGCCTGACTTATTGCAGTCTGGTGAATCCTTGGACAGGAAGGAAGATAGGAGGAGGAATATATAGAGGATGGAAAGGTAGAGATAGCATTGTGTTGGATCCCTATAAAATCTCAGAAAAACTAGGCATTGGGGCCCACTGTTTCTGGGACCTCAGACTGTGGAGCCATTGTCTCTTTCTCCCCCCACCTTGTGAGAATACTGGCCCTCGCCCCTCCCTACACCCCCAACTCTTCTGAGCTTGCTACCTATGCCCAGGTAGTCCCCTGTCTAAGGCCCAGAAAGTATCCTTCACTCTATGCCCCCCCACACCTCTGAATAAAGCCACATGAATCTTGTCTGCTCATTAGCGTGATTTTGGGGGTACAAGCCCCCCCCGAATTTCACTCCACACATATGGATATGAAGAAAAGTAAGCTAAACTAAGAGATTTGTGATTTCATTAGTAAAGTCTTCTTTTTCTTTGTATAAAAATGCTTGCTTTGTAAAATTTGTAATTAAAAAAGGAAAACATAATGTCCTTTGTTATAAACACTGAAAGGCAAAGTAATAAATTAACTTTTTCAGAATTTGGTAAACAGTATCTAGCTAAAAAAAAAAAGAACTAAAATGATCTGTAATGGAGAAATTCTAGAAGCCTTCACAATGAGATCAAGGGTAACATAGTATAGTAGTAGTAGTAGCCTCTCGGTAACTGAGGATGACGATTGTCTTTGTGCGTTTTCATCTATGATAGATGAGTGTGCACAAAGACACTTGTGCGTGAAGGAGATTTAAGTGGAAAAGTCGATGCACAGAGACAGTCCCACTCTCTCGGCGTTGGAAGCCTGGGTCCAGTGGCACGAAAAATCGTTACACCTGGAGACTTCCTCAGCTGCATTGGATGGCCGTGTTGTCTTTTGTGCTCCAACACGCCCTAAGCACTCCACAGTGCTTTGCTGTGTCGCCCTCTCAGCCGTTGAACCTTCTTATTGATTTCTTCCGTCTGTTCAGCCGAAGCAGTCTTCACATGCTGGGTGAGCAAAGCCCTGGTTCACCAGGGGTCGACGACCCCTCACAAGGTTTAGCTGACCTGTCGAAGCCGTTGCCCGGGGTGTGGCCGCTGCCGCATGCTAGCAGCTACTGGGAGCCACAAGTGAGAGCTGGGTGTCAGGTGGGGTCAGAGGCTGGAGAGCTGCCCTAGGAGGTCATGACAAGCCCTCCATACCAGAGATACTACCCCTCCCTGAACACCCCATACACTGCCTATCATAAAAATGAGGCTAAAATACAATTGTCCAATAGAGAAACTGTACTGATTATTAATGGAATTGGGTAATATTGGAATTTGTAAAGAAATTGTGGTCTTTTTAGAAGAATTATATATACAAGAAGAAGTGGAAACAGCAGAACTATGAGAAACCCAGAAAGGTTTAATCAAGATCTCAGATTCAAATTAGGGATGATAAACAGTAAGGGTATCATAGAAATATCTATTTTTACCAACATTATTTGGTAGAGTTCAGTTCTAGAAATGCTAAATTATTACAATAAGATGAGAAAAAGAAATTGAGGGAATGAATACAGGCAAAGAAGAAACAAAATGACTATTTTTGACAATAATACTTAGAGTACTCCAGAGATTCAATTAAAATTCATTGAAATAATAACTCAGTGAGTATCATAATAAAAGATAAACCTAAAAAAAAAACCCAAAAGGCTTTCTGTATATTGAGAACAAAACCCATCAAAAAAGAGATTTCATTCAAAATAACTATATCCCAGCTACCAAGAATCATTTAGGAATTGTATGAATAGAGTAACAAGGCATTCTTTATAGAGTTAAAAACAAATAATTAGAGAGATTATTTATGGCTGGACAATGTTAATATGACATAGGAACTGGACTACTTAAAATAATTTTCAAATTCACTTTCAACCAAGCCACCAAAGGGTTTCTTTTTTGCACAAAATACAAAAACGAAATGAATTTCCCAGAACAAAATATTAAGAATCTTTAGAGGAAAAAATGAAAAACAAACAAACAAAGAACTCTCCACATATCAAAAGTATTTGCTATTGTTTAAAAAACAGAAAAGTTTATTGATGGAAGAGAGTAGGAAAAAATAGTAATAACAATACCTAGCGTTTTGCTGAGCACTTTAACTGTTATCTCGTATGTAAAAACCCAGAACAATAAAATCTATTAAATTAAAATAAAATAAATTAGCACTAACGTCAACAAATTCTAGGGCACCAACTACTAGGATAAGAATGATCAATTTTACAAAAAACAAAATATTATGAAAGGAGTCTGGCAAAAATTATGCTTAGGACATCATCTCATCATCATAACGCTCCAAATAGAAAAATAATGACTTGAAAAATCATCTTTGTGGGTTCAAATTTGGCTTCAAACACTTAATAGCTAGGTGGCCTCACTCAGTTCCTCATCTGTAAAATGAGCTGAGAAAGAAAATGGCAAAATACTGTAGTATGTTTGCCAAGAAAACCCCAAATGGGGTAACGAAGAGTCAGTCACAGCTGAAGCTACTAAACAAGAAAAGATATGGAAATATGTTTTGCATGTATAATCTTTACCAAACTGCTTGCCTTCTCAAGGAGAGTGTGTAGGAGTGAGGGAGAGAAGAAATTTGGGGCTCAAAATTTGAGAAAAAATAAAAATCATTTAAAAACAAGGTTACATGCTCTAAACCTAAAAAAAAAAATGCGTAAGTCAAAGTTTTAAGTATAATCCTACAAGGAAAAAAATGAATCTTGAATGAGCTAAAGGATTTTCATTCTTGATGAAAAAAGATAGAGACAATGACACATGTAAAACCCAGTGGAATTGCATGTTGGCTATGGGAGAGGGGGTGGGAGGTGGGGAGGTAAAGAACATGGAATCATATAATGATGGGAAAATCTTCTTAATTAATCAATAAAATTAAATTTTAAAATAAAGAAAAAGGAAAAAAGAGATTAGAAAGAACTTTTGATGAAAAAACCAGAGGCAAAAAGGAACTTTGATATACAAGTATGGAGTCAAGGGAAAATACATACACATACACACACATAGACACACACGCGACAAGAAAACTAATATGTAAACAAGAAACAAAACTGTCACATTAGAGGACATGATCGTGACTGTAGCCCTTTAAGAGTGAACTAAAATAAATTAAAACAATAACCTCAGTAACTTTGCTGATATAAAATAAATCTGAGTAAATTATCATGATTTCTCTAAAATATCAATAAAACCCTGCAGGAAGTTATAGAATGAGAAGTTCGATTTAAAGCAACTTAAGAATACACAAAATACCTACCAAATTTCTTATAATAGAAAATCATCATATATAGAATATAGACCTAATGAGGAGGAAAATGTTCATGGGTAGGATTAAACCAATATAATAAAAGGACAATGCCATATATATTAATTAATTTATTCCAAACTAGAAAAAATTAAAATTAAATTCCTGTGGTAGTAGAAAAGGTCAAGACTCTCATGGGAAACAAAAAGAAATGCAAATGATAGTAATCTAGAAGTGCCAGATCTTACAATATAGCAGAATTGTAATTCACAAAACAATTTGGTTCTTGTTAAAAAATGCAGAGGTCAATCAATGAAACTGATTAATTTATACAATATGCGGAAGGAAATATATCTAGCACCAGGATAATTGGTAAACACAAACAACCTATATTTTGTCAGTATTTGACAAAAACTGCAGGGGAAACTGGCTAGTAATACTGAAGCAATTAAACTAAACTGGTATTTCATACCAAGTGGATTTGTGATCACATAATTAAAAAAAAAAGAGTAAATATGAGGCAAACAATATAAATTAAATCTACAGATAGAAGAAAAGTTTATGACCAAACAAGGGGTAGAGAAAGATCACAGAAAATAAAATGGATGATTTTGATTTCATGAAATATGAAAGGTTGTTTTTTCTTTTGCACAAACAAATCCAATAAAGCTAAGATTAAAAGTGAAACCCAATTACTGGGGGAAAAATCTTTGTAGCAAATTATTCAGGTAAAGGTCTCACTTTCAAGATATATGAGGAATTCACTCAAATTGATAAGAATAAGAAGTCTTCCCCAAAATGATAAATAGTTTAAGGATATGGACAGGCAATTCTTAAGAGAAGAAACTCAAGCTATAGATAGCCATTTGGGAAAAAATGGTCCAAATCACAACTAATTAGAGTAATACCAATTAAAGCAATTCTGAGGTTTTACCTCGTATCCATCAGAGTGGCAAAGATGGGAAAAATTATAAATGTGGAAGGGCTGGGGAAAACAGGCATACTGATCCATTATGGTGAAACTGTGAATGGATGTAATAATGCTAGAAATCAATTTGGAATTATATATACAATTTGGAATAATATATCAGTTATTAAATAGTGCCTGCTCTTTGTAGCTAGGCCTATACCCAAAAGAGATCAAAGAAATAAGGTGCAATATTTATGGCAGCTCTTTTTTAGTAGAAAAAACAAATTATAAAAATTACTTTGTAAACTTCTATAAGATTGAAGAATGAAATGTGATGAAGCAAGAAAACAATTTATATAGCAACAACCCTGTGAAGACAAACAACTTTGAAAATTGTAATTCATGATTCAAGAGAAATAATGATGAAATGATATCAATTACAGAGAAGTGACAGATTTTAGATGCAGAATGAAACATATTTTTTAATTTCTGCATGTAGCCATCAAGAGAATTTATTTTGCACATCTATGCATTATTTGTTATAAGGAATTTGTTTTTTCCCCTAGTGCATTGGGAAGTGGGAGGGAGAAAAAAATCTGTTAATTTAAAAAGAAATAATTTTTTAAATAATAGTGCTTTAGATGTGGAAAGTTGAATAAACTTTTAGATGAGATTAGCATATTGCTAGCTTTATTCAACTTTTATTTTATTACTAGAGACCTCTAATTAAAGGGTGCAATATGCAAATACTTATCACGTAAATACAAAACACATCAATAAAAGTTAAAAGAAAAAATATTTTATTTTGAAAACAAAGGAAAATTTAATATTACTTCATTTCCACCAGCAGTTGTAGATGGGGTTTACTTAACAAGCCTATATTTAGTAAGCAACAAAGATTATAAAAGAAAACCCCAAGGCTGAAAAGATTTAGCATTTATTGAATATCTGACATGACAAGAACTGGTGACAAGAATTGTAATCAGAAGCCCTGCATTTTGTGGATGTTTTTTCATAAAATATTGGGGATGATTTTGAATTTATGAAAGCATAAGACTTTTGCTTCCTATCCCAAGAAATCCAAGTTCTAAGAACCTTTAAATATTGCTGAAGGCTTTTTATATTATTCTTATGCACCTGCCTGATCAGAACATCAGCAAATTATTTTCACTGACAAGTAACTAATTTATGAATAAATAAGAAGTTGGAGGAGGGCGTCCTATTAGAAATACTAATCGCAAAATATCCAGGAAAACTCAAACAATGATGGATAAAGTAACTGAATCAATGTCATAAACTGAACTATTGCTTACAATCCCCTGCTTGTAATATTGATACATAAAAACTGAAAAACAAATGTTTTTAATGAAGTCACTACACAAAATATTTATAAACTCTAAGGTACACAGAAGAAAAAACTTTCAAAATACAGAGATATACCAAAGAAGATCAAATTCATATCGGGACAGGATAAACATGAAGACAGAGTAAGGATCTTTCTTTAAGCCTGCAGAGGGGAGGAATTCATCCTAATACTTAAATTCAAATATAAAAATGAGTTATTGTATTCACCTGTGCAACAGTTTATAGGACATTAAATATAAAAGAATAATAGTAGGATAGATTCTTGTTTCAAAATTTCTATCTAAGCTACGTGGGAAAAGATAAAAACAAGTTGAAAATAATTAGAATAACAGCTAAAATAAATCTCAAACTTTTTTTGGGTAAGGCAATTTATATGCATCTTATCATTTGACCATTACAATAGTCTTGCTGGAGAGGCAATACAAAGAGAACCTGTTATATATTTTTGTCCTAATATTTCAGATATGGAAACCTGTCCAAAGACTGAATTAACCAGGGTAATATAGCTAGTTAGTGGTAGAGGTGAAAGTTGAATACTGGTCATCTGAATTAAAAGATTCTCATATGCCAAAATGAGCCCTGGATCTCTAATCCATAAAATTAAGAGGCCAGAGTGGATCATGGATTTAAATATGGAATGGGCATTAGAGGTTCCATTAGTATATCCCTTTATTTTTTGATTGAGGAAAGGACTAAAGAGGTTGTGAGTTGCTTAAGAACAAGGAATCAAGATTTAAACTAAGCACCTTTGACTCCTAATACAGGGCTATTCATTGCATCCCATTTTATATTGTCTTTTACCCCTAAAATCCTATGGTTACTGCAAAGAATCACTATCTGAAGGCACAAAAAAATATCTGAAAGCACAAAAAGTCCAAGTCAAAATTAGCCAACCAATTTAAACACAAACACTGACATCTTCAACTCAACATGTCCCAAACTGAACTCATCTTTCCCCCCAAACCCTCCCTTCTTCCAAATTCCTTTATTATTGTGTAAGGTACCACCATCATTTCAGTTACTCAGGCTCACAACCCAGGTCTTATTCTTAATTCTTCACTGCCTCATCTCCCATATCCAACTTGTTGCCTAGTTCTATCATCTCTCCCTTAGAAATACCTTTTTTTAAAATATTTTTTTCCAATTACATGTAAAATAATTTAAATATATTTTTTTAAAAACTTGTATTCTTAGAATCGATACTAAGTATCAGTGTCAAAGCAGAAGTGTGGTACAGGCTAGGCAACTGGGGTTATTGCCCAGGGTCACCCTGCTAGGAAGTATCTGAAGCCACATTTGAACCCAAGACCTCCTCCTCTTGGCCTGACTCTTTATCCAAATTTTGAGTTCCAAGTTCTTTCCATCTTTCCCTCTCTTCTCCACTCATTGATATAGATTATACATGTGCAGGCCTACAAAACATATTTCCATATTGGCCATGCTGTGAAAGAAAACATAGACAAAAAATTATGAAAAATAAAGTTTAAAAAAGTATGTTTCAATCAGCATTCAGATTTCATTAGTTCTTTCTCTGGAGGTGGAGAGCATTTTCCATCAAGATTGTCTTATATCATTGTATTGCTGAGAATAGCTAAGTCATTCTGTTATCATTGAACAATATGACTGTTACTGTATGCAATGTTTTCCCAGTTCTACTCACTTCACTTTGCATGAATATTCATGTAATTCTTTCCAGGTCTTTCTGAAAGCATTTTTTCTCATCATTTCTTATAACACGATAGTATTCCATCACAATCATATACCATAACTTGTTCAACTATTTCCCTTTTAACTTCCAATTCTTTGCCTCTACAAAAAGAGGTACTAAAATACTTTTGTGCAAGTACTTAGGTCCTTCTCCCTTCTAAAAAATCTCTTTGGGACACAGAGTTAATAGAGGTATTGCTGACTCAAAGGGTATTTGCAGTTTTACAGCCCTTAGGCCCTTTAGTTCCAAATTGCTTTCCAGAAGGGTTGGATCAGTTCCCAACAATGCATTAATGTCCTATTTTTCCCACATCCCATCTAAACATTTGTCATTTTTCTTTTCTGTCATATTAGCCAATCTGAGAGGGGTGAGGTGGTACCATTTTAATTTGTATTTCTCTAATCAGTATGATTTAGGGCATTTTTATATGACTATTTTTATAATCTTTTTTAAAAAACATTATTTTATTTGGTCATTTCCAAACATTATTCATTGGAAACAAAGATCATTTTCTTTTCCTCCTCCCCCTCCCACCACCTCTCCCATAGCCGATGCTTGATTCCACTGGGTATCACATGTGTCCTTGATTCGAACCCATTTCCATGTGGTTGGTATTTGCATTAGAGTGTTCAATTAGAGTCTCTCCTCAGTCATATCCCCTCAACCCCTGTAGTCAAGCAGTTGCTTTTCCTCGGTGTTTTTACTCCCACAGTTTATCCTCTGCTTGTGGATAGTGTTTTTTAGATCCCTGCAGATTGTTCAGGGACATTGCATTGACACTAATGGAGAAGTCCATTACGTTCGATTATACCACAGTGTATCAGTCTCTGTGTACAATGTTTTCCTGGTTCTGCTCCTTTCGCTCTGCATCACTTCCTGGAGGTTGTTCCAGTCTCCACGGAATTCCTCCACTTTATTATTCCTTTTAGCACAATAGTATTCCATCACCAACATATACCACAATTTGTTCAGCCATTCCCCAATTGAAGGGCATCCCCTCATTTTCCAATTTTGGGACAACACAGAGAGTGCAGCTATGAATATTCTTGTACAAGTCTTTTTCCTTATTATCTCTTTGGGGTATACTATTTTTATAATCTTAGCTGTATTGGTTTTAATTTGTGCAAATCCTTTTAAATTTAAATTGAATGTAGATAAAATTATCCATCTTACATCCTCTAATCTTTTCTGTATCTTGTTTGATCATAAGTTCTTCTGTTATCCATAAATATTCTCTCCTAATTTGATTACGATATTTTTTGTGTCCAAATCATGTATGAAATTACCTTGGTATAAATTTTGGTCTATAACTATTTTCTGCCAAATTGCTTTCCAATTTTCCCAGTAGTTCTTACCACATAGTGAGTTCTTGTCCCAAAAGTCTGAATCTTTGCATTCATACAACTACTCTGTGTTGCAGAAAAATCCTAACGAAGACCATTATCACCTCATGTCTGCAATATTAGTAGTCTTCTACTTAGTCTCTGTTCCTAAAATCTCTTCACTCCAGTGTATCTTCCATTTAACTATCAAAGAAATCTTCCTAAAATTCTGGTTCTGACCATGTCAACCCTGTCCCAATTCAATAAACTTCATTATCTCTTTATGACCTCCAAGATCAAATAGAAAATTTTATTTCACTTTTAAAGCATTTTGTATCTTGTCGCTTTCCTAACATTCCAATTTTCTTTCACATTAATCCTCCCTCCACATACTCTTTGTTCCAGTGATGCTAGCCTCCAGGCTGTTCCTCTTAAAAGTTACTCCATCACCCAATTTTCACTGGCTATCCTATATGCCTGGAATTCTCTCCCTCCTTGTTTCTACCCTGACTTCCTATTTAAGTCTAAGGTAGAATCCAGGTTTCTTTAAATTCCTTTCCCAACCCCATCTACCTTTTTAATGCTGGTCCTTTCCCTCTGAGATTATCTTCAATTTATTATGTATTTGTCTTAATTGAACATAGTCATTTACATGTTTTTCCTCCATTTTAAATTGGGCTTTTGGGGAGCAGGAACTGTTTCTTGCCCTTCATTCTATACCCAGCACTTAATACGTGTCTATGGCACTTTGTAGGTGCTTAGTAAATACTTGTTTACTTGACATCTTGAATAAATGGACTTCTAAAAGAAGGATAAAACTCTTTTGATGAAAAGCTTTTACTTAAAATGAGTTGCTTTCATAATATATGGATATATATGAAACCACTGTCAGTTTAAGATATTTTTTCATAAAATATTGGGGATGATTTTGAATTTATGAAAGCATAAGACTTTTCCTTCCTATCCCAAGAAATCCAAGTTCTAAGAGCCTTTAAATATTGCTGAAGGCTTTTTATATTATTCTTATGCACCTGCCTGATCAGAACGTCAGCAAATTATTTTCACTGGCAAGTAACTAATTTATGAATAAATAAGAAGTTGGAGCCTAAGAAACTGGAATAATAAAGTCAATTCCTTAAAGTATTTGTTTAAACATTGACTTAAAATTACTACCAAACATTTTTATTTTGTACTTTAGAATTCTGTCAAGGAGAGTACCTTTGGAGATAAGAAGAGGATATAAAAAGGTCTTTTTCACACATTACATCCTGTAGGAATTATTTTCTATTAATAACCTGGTAGATTCCCAGGATGGTCTTTAGGAAGCTTCAATCAGAGTGAGTGTGTATGTGTAAATATCAAACCAGTGGAAGCCTACCCATCAAGTTTGAGTTTAAAAGTTTCATGCAGGATGAACAATCACTCACTGTACAGCCTTGTGCAGGTGTCCTGGGGTGTCAGCCGGCCTCTGTTTATTATTGGTATGCTGTGTACAGGGTGGCTGGCTGGGCCATCACTAACAACTCTGTGCAAATGGGTCAGAGAAATGAAAATAAACCCTGTACAAGCAGGAACTTTTCGGGTCTGGGGTTTTGTTGGCAAACCTTGTCCTGGTTTCTCTTTAGGTGCTACTTAAAATTGCTCCCTATTTAACTTGGAAGACACTTCACACAGAGAAGTCTTTGTGAGATATGCAGAGTAGCGAAACCAGGTGGAAGCAGGTGTGCAGCTGTTTTATTTTAAGTTTCACTGGAGAAACACTTCCTCTGTGAGTTCTGAGGGTTTTCTCTTCTTCAGAAGTCTGTTTGTGGAATCTGTTTTCCAGGGAGAAGGGTATGTGTGTGTGTGTATACAGCGGTGAGGTGTGGTGTTGTGTATGTGTTTGTATATGTATGTATGTATGTATGTATGTGTGTTGAGGGTGGGGCAGAATTACTATAAAAATAATAAAGAATTCATTTGCATGATTTTAATTAAAAAATAAAACCCAATTAGATTTTTTAAAGAGAAGCAGACATCTATTAAAATTTTTTTAAAAATTTCCTACTTGGCTTTTATGTTGTTTCTGGCCTCCCTGGTTTTTTATGCACATCAGTTCTCCAATCATTCTGAATCTTTTGTTTATTAGGTTTTTTCTCCTCTAGTTCATAGGATCACAAACCTCTGAGGTCACCTGGTCTATTACCTATCCCTTAAAATTACCTTGTATTTATTCTATGGATGTGATATATTTGTGTGCATATACATCTATATGGAGACATTTGTATATATGCTGACATATACATATGTGTATATATATTCTTAGGAACAGAATCTGACTTATTTTTGTCTTTGTATCACTAGCACCTAAAATAGTGTCTTGCACAATGAAGTTTTCATAAATAGCTCTTCATTTATTTCCTGATTTTACAGGTAAGGAAATTGAGGCCTGCAGAGGTCAAGTTACTTGTCTAAGGTCACACAAATAAATTAAATCTAGCTCTTTTGAACCCAAATCAAGGGATTCTTTTTCACTATGCTTTGTAAATAATCTTTGCTCAATGTGCTTATTTCTTTAGTTGTCAAACTTTCCCTTCAATAAACTGTCATCCATCATACTTCTTCTACCTTATATTTCTAATCCTAGCTAATGTCCTATTTGTGCATATTATTTTCTCTGATCTAGATTAGTATTTTATTTTCTTGGTGCAGCTTCTCATCTTTTAATTCTCTCATTAACATATTTAGAAATAAATTTACACAATGACTTTTTTAGTCTATTTTAATTTTTTAGTATATATCCTCCCTTTCTGATAATGACTTCAGATAATGACTTCAGTATCTCCTTTTCTAAACCTAGTATTTGAGCATTTTTCTACAGCTTCCTTTTGCTTTTTTGCATTAACATGCTTCAAGTTTTGCTTTAAAAGTTTTACATACCTAAGTTTTTAAAAATAATACACAATTCCTGTCTTATTCTCTTATTTTATGCACACTGTTTCTCCCAAAGTTAACCCATAAGCAATCACCTCTTCTGGTTCTCAACAGTGACCCAATTCCCTCCTACCCGCAATATCCTCCTTAAATGCCACCTGTCTAAAACAGAACTTTCCCTTAAACCCACCCCTTCTCATCTAATTTCTTTTTAAGGCATCATAAACCTTTTAAAATAAACCCATTCACATCCTTGGAGTTCACTTTGCTTCTCCCCTCTCCACAATTTCCACCCTTTATATAGGGACATACAAATCAAGCAAATGAGTATGTTTATATATTATAGGGAATTCATCTCCCATGGACAATACTTGATAGAGGTACATATAGTTATCCTCTCCAATTATCTTTTTCTCAGTCTCTGTACTGATCCCAATAACCTGTTCTATTTGATGTAGTCTTCAATTTGACGCAATTAGTGATACCTCTGAGATCAGTTGCCACACATTTACAGATTATCTCAGGATGGATTACTCTAGAGAAAGACTGACATGGACTTTAGTGGAACATTTTATTCAAATGAGAGAAAGGTTGCCTTTGGTCCCCAAACTCTTGATGAGGTAGTTTGTTCAACATTCTTTTAAATAAAAAAGACTATAAAATAATTATTGTAGGAAACTCAAAAATGAGGAAATTTCTTGGAGGATTGCTTAGAGCATTGTGACAGGGTACATGGTGGGCATGTGTCAGTTTCACTTGAATTTAGGCTTTCCTGGAGGTCAGCTCTGTATCAATGACATGTACACACACACAAACACACTGAGGCATGCTTATATTCCTGATTTGTAAACCTATGACATTATGAGAAAATATAGTATAAAGAGGAGGTTTTGTGGCAGTGAGAAACTTCACATCTTTAATGGCATTATACAATAATTATGGGGGGGGGGTCCCACAAGTATCTAAACTGGATCCTTTCTTCATCTTCTACTATTTCACTTGGTGATTTCAGTTCAACTATTAGCTCTATGAAACTGATTCTCAAATCTATGCATCTGGCCCTAGTCTCTTGAATTCCATTCCTGAATCACCAAATGCCTCTTGGACATCTTGACCTGAATGAATATCCTATACACTTCTTAAGACTCAATATGGCCAAAACAATTCTTTATCTTTCCCCCAAATTCCCTCCTCCTTCCAATTTATCTTTTCTTCTACAGGGTACCATATTCCTTCTAAAATCACTGAGACTCACATCTTGGGGTCATACTCAACTTCTCACTCACTCAACCCTACGTTTTCAATCTGTTGCCAAGTTTTGTTCATAATGTATCTTAGAGAATCCCTTTATTTGATTCACCCAACTGACACCTCAGTACAGACCCTCAAGAACTCTTATTATTATAATATTAATGTTATTATAATTATTATAATATTATTATTATAATATTATTATTGCAATAGTTTTCTGGTTAGATTTTCTGAGTTCAGTCTCTGCTCACTCCAATCCTTCTTCCCCTCATTTGCCATAATTTATCCAAAGGAGAAATCAAAAAGTGTCATCCTCCCAAACCACTAGGTGGTTGTGGTAAAAATTTATTAGCAGAGATGCCAAAAAGTAAAAAACAGTCTCCAACCCAAAAAGAAATAGGTTTATTGGGAGAGGGCAGGTCTCACAAAAGCCAGACTCTGGTTAAGCCTAAAGGCTTTGAGCCTTGTGAGTTGGCCTCCTTTCATACCCAAAATGATACCTAAAGATTGACAGGTTCTTAGATGAAAAGAGTTACACAAAATATCAAACCAGAATGTAAAAATTGAAGCATCTCCCAAACTAATAATAATCTTACGACTGCTGGATCCAAATAGTAACCAAATGACTAAGCAAGATATAATTCTGCACTGGGGTGCAAATTTAAAGAAGGTCACCAAAAATCAAGGGTGGTAACTAATATCTATCATAGGGACTATTCTAGAGATAGGGATGCTTAGAAAAATCCCTACTCTCAACTTTTACTATGATGGCTTAACTATGTTAGAATTACATCCTCACTGCATCAAGAACACCTAGAAAAGGAAGTTTAAAGTTCAAGGCCATTCTGTTAAAAATCTCATGCTTATACATTGGTGATTATATCAAAACCTATACTAATATACTATTAAAATAATCATCAAGAAAGGGAGTAGGGGATTTCTCACTTGCATAGGTACAGTGGATAGAGTGCTGGTCCTGGAGTCAGGAAGACCTGAGTTCAAATCTAGCCTAAGACACTTGTGACCCTAAGCAAGTCACTTATTCTCTTTCAGTCTCAGTGTCCTAGGGATAATAATAATAGCACTTCCTTTACAGGACTATAATGAGAACCTAATGAGCTATTTATAAAGTAAATAGTACAACGCCTGACACAGTTGGCACTAAATAAATGTTTATTTCCTTCCTTCCTCCCTCCCACCACTCAATAAATTCCACTAGCTTCCTTTTGCCTCTAAAATAATATATAATCATTAGTCTGACATCTAAAACTCCAGAAAATCTGGTGCCTTTTTAGACCTAACTCCCTCTTATGTACTCTAAGATCCAGCTACACTGACCATCTATACACACTGTTCCAAATACAAAATGCTATAGCTCCTAAATCCATGCAACTGAAATGCTGTCCCTCCTCAGCTCAGTCTCCCTCAAGAGAGCTCAAATCCTATTAAAAGAACCTCCCCAATGCTGGAGCCTTTCCTCTGAGATTAACTCTTGTTTACACTGTCCATATTTTGTATTTACATCATTGTTAATATGCGGTTTCCTACATAAGATTGTGAATTCTTTGTGGGTAGGGACACAGGTTTTGCTTTTCCACAAGTCCCTATTGCTTAATATCGTCCCTGGTACATAATAAGGACTTAACAAATACCTGCTAAAATATTGACTTCTAGGTGCAGCCCATTATACATGACTCTATGGGTTTGCCTGTACTGCTGCATATCAAAATGTGGCCAGTTTGTGTTCTATATTGACTTTATTCGTCCCATGTGAAATGCTAAAGTGATTCCTCTTGATACATCTCACTATAATGGCCCTGGGTATTCTAAGGTATAATGCAAATCAATATAACATCATCCAAAATAAGGGCATCTGTAGAACTATGATCTCAATAGGGGGAATCCAATTTTCTTCTTTTTGGACTTTGTACAAGCTGTCTTCCATGATGATGATGAACAATATTTATCAAGTATGCTTGCATGTAAATATATATGTATATATGGTCCCTGAATACACATATAAATGTAAAAGTAGGGGTGATTGACTTACTCAGACAACTTAACTTACAACTTAATAAGGTGAGATGAAATCTCATCACTCATAGTCTTTAATTTAGACTAAGCCAGAAAAGTACTTGGAAAAAGAGTATTTGATGAAAAAAACTTAATATGTAAATAGATTAATAAATTTTTTGGGAAAATAAGTGCTTAGGTAGATATAGTACAAAAAATATACTCTATAAATTTAAAATAGGCATGCAATTTTTAAGATGAAAATTTTTGTCCTAAATTTTGAATGAGCTGATTTTAAAAATAGAGAGAAAAGTGAATCTTTAATTCTTTGGTCAGAGATGGTCTGCTGCTTTTTAGAGATGGTTGTGACGTATGTCTATAGATTATATGGTGAGTTGGAATTTAAGTGCAAAATATCTAAAAGTTGGAGCCACTCCTATAGAGGAGACCACTGAAATTAGGTACATGCTATACACATGCCCATTCATCCTCCAAAACCTTCATTGACCATCCTCCTCACTAGCTGTTATCTGCCCTCCCCTCCTTTCGTATGGTTAAACTCCTTGAAAAAGCTATTTACAATAGGTGACCACTTTTTCCCCCCTCTTACTCTCTTAAGTACAAGCTGGCTTCCAACTTCATCTTTCAACTGAAAGTCCTTTTTTCAAAGTTGCCAATGATCTCTATGGCCAAATCTAATGGATTTCTTCCACCAAACAATAAGACATTTTGGTTGAGGAGGCAATGAAGCAAAGGTAGTGGAGAAGCAGAAAAACACAGTCTACCTCCTCCCAACTCCACATATTTAGAAAATGTTCCAGACTGAGTCCTAATTGAGGAATCCAAGAAAAGATCACAGTAATTTCCCCTGCTAACCCTGGTGGGCAAGATAAATAGATAAAAGTTGTCTGTGGACATTGGAATAGGGAATTGTCAGGATCAGCACTGCAAAGCATCTAGTATAGAAGGGATCAGTCTAGACAAGGATGCAGGAATAGGTGGAAAATAAGCAGGTCTGTCACTGACAACCCAATTCTGGGTCAGTGATCCAGAGCTGGCTTAGGAAGAGGCCTGCACTTAAAGTATGGTGTTTCAGGGTAAGAAAAGAGCAAGTTCAGAATCAAGCAGTAGCTGTATAGCTCTTATAGTAGGAATTGTGAAATCTCAATTCTAGCTTCTACTCCAGTTGGAAGCCTATGAAGAGCAGGACAAGGCAGAAACACTAAAGCAAAAGAAAGCCTCAAGTTCTGTTACTCTTAAAACTGCAAAACCTTCCACCTGCCTGAGAGCAGCTATATTTGGTGCTAGTCTATTAGAAATTCAACCAAAAACAAACCAAGGTCTGGAAATTGTAAAGCTCAGCACAGGAAGGCAGTGATCAGATTGGGACACTTTGTGAGGACTGAAAACTTGTAGTAAATGCAAGGACTGGATTTGCAAGGTTATCTCATGAAAAAAAAGGAGATAGAACTCTGGCTGCCAACTGGGGATGGGAATGGAACTTCCAGCTAAGAAAAGGAGAGGAGCAGTTGGGGAAAGAGTTCTTTCCTTTTTGAATTGAAGAGGGAAGGAGCAAAATCCTCACTGTGCCTACTTATCTTCAAATCCCTTGTTGAGTAGAAAAAGATCCAGACTAATCATCTGTATTACAGTGATTGGAGAGAGACTTTTTTTCCCTTCAGGGAAGGCAATAGCCTATCCTTCAGAAGACTCCTTAAAAGCTATATCTCTGTGTCAAGAAATACCATCATCTTGAACCTACAAAGATACTATGATCATCTGAGAATTAGTCCCTAGACTTGAACCTCAAACACCTGAAGAAAACTATAGGAGGAAGATAGTTCAGGGATTTCCTGTTTCCTCTTTCCTAATTTATTATACCTGACCTCTTATCTAATAAATAGATATTTTCAACTTACTGAGAACTCAGACATCTTAAATGTACTAAGGGAAGATCATAGGTATAATCAACTAAAGAAGAAAGAGATCTAACTCCATTTTCCAGACAGCTGTGCCTGAGGTGGGGAGAATTGGTGTTCCTCTTTATCTGTTCCCTCTCTTTCAGTTATCTGTCAAAACTCTGGTTCCTGATTCCTCACTAGCACAGTCCTCAGCTCAAGTTATTCCTGAAATATAGACAAATCTGGCCTTAACATAAAATCTAAAGCCAGGTAGTAGGATGAAAGAATGAGAAAAGAAAACAAAAAAAAAAGAATCCTATCTTAAAAAGATACTATGGTGACAGGGCCACTCAAAATAAAAACCCAGAGAGATTAGTGCTAAGCAAAACACTTTCTAACTAAAGCTCTTTTTGTGGTGGCAAAGAATTGGAAACCAAGAAGGTTCTCATGGATGTGGCTGAACAAATTATGATATCTGCATTTAATAGAATATTATTATAATGTAAGAAATGATGAAGGGGATAGTTTTAGGAAAAATATGGGAGAATCTGTAGTATGAATTGATAGCAAGTGAAATGAGCATAAGAAGGAGAACAGCTTATTTAACAACAGCAGTCCATTTTTAAAAAGATAAACTTATTTTTAAAGACTTAGGGACTCTGATCATTAAAAGACCCATGACGAAACTTCTACCCATAATTCGATAGAGATACAATGGGGTCAGTATGCTGCTGCCTGAGACATTTATGGGAGTGGGGGGATCATGGCCAAAGTGAGTGTTTGTTTTGATTTGCTGAATCATCATATACATAATGATAACAGGGGTTCTATTTTTCTTTCTTGAGCAGGGAGAAAAGGAGGTGAGAGCAAGAGAAGGTAGATATTTTCTTTGTCTTGAAAAATAAAATCTAATTGTAAAAAGAGAGATCTATCTGGAAGTTCCTAGCATTTTGTGTAGACCATGAAAGATTTGTCAGAAAACATAGACAACAGTCACACAAGCAAAGAACATGTAGATGACTTGTTAATTGCACTATTGGAGGCAGTATTCACATCAACTAGGCCACCCTGAAGTAATGCAAGTAGGTATTTGTTTTTGTTTTATAAACGTTGTTCACATTTACTATTTTCTTTCTGTCCTAGCTACTAGATTCTTCATTCAAATCCTGCTTTCTGTGATCTAAAATACAATATATTCTTCTAAGTCTACCAAAAAGGTTCTTAAAAACTAAGGAGTTTGTTTTTTAAAATGGTGAATGTCCTAAGATAGGACTATACTTTGAGGTCCTAAAAAAAGTTTCCCTTCATTAGGACCAATTCCATTTTACCCCTTTAAAAATTCAGTGTAAAAAACTTCCTTTTAACATGATATGTAGCATAATTACATCAACAAGGGTCATATTGCCTATAGTCCCCAAAGACCAATTTTCTTCCCTCACCCTCTGTGTATATATTGCTTACAACATGAAATGCTCTGTTCTGTTTGTGTTTAATCCAGATTGTCAGCACATTGTAGACAAGAATTATCTTCATAAGTTTTTATCTTTTCCCTCTGTCTACAACCTCCAAAGTTATATACAATATACTCTGAGAGCATATAGTAAATATGAATTGAGAGTAGCAAAATTTATTGTGACTCAATAACATAGTTGTGCTATTTAAAAATTAACATTGTTCTGGAACGTGGCCATAGGAATATAATAGGCAGAAACCATGCCACAATCATTTTACTCTGCAATGTTACTCTTTAGAGCATTCTCTTCAATTTGGGCCTCCAAATTTTAAGAGGTATGTAATTATATAACATCCAAAATAAAGTAATGAAAATGAATGAAAAGTTGGGACATTGCACCTGTGAGGAAAAACTAAATGAATTAGGATTATCTCAACTGGAGAAGAAAAAGCTCTGGGGAGACTTAATGACTGTCAGCAAGCATGTGAATGAGTTTTAGAAAGAAGATGAGAAACAGCTGTTCTATCTCCATAGAGGTAAATGTTATAAGGCAATAAATGGACTTGAAATGCAGAAATAAGTGTTAGGTTATACATAAAGTAAAACATGCTGAGAGGAAGAGCTATTAAAAAAAGATATTGTAACATATCAAAAGAATGAAATTAGCTAAAAATGTTTCCCTTTTCTATTTGTTTTGGGGAAAGAGCTAAGCTCTTTTATGGACCTAGCTTAACTGTGAAAGGCTTATATTTTCAATACTAACATTTTATTGGTATTGCAGTATGTTAATAAGATGTGGAATAACATTGCCTCTGAAGAAATAAAAATGACTATCAAAAAGAGGGCAATGGAGAGAGGTAGGTAGTGTGAAGAGGTCACAACACATGACCAGCAATAAACTGAAGAAATACGGGAATAAAGGAAATGCATGACAATGAAACAAGATGAAATAGTCACATGATAAGAGTGAGAATTAACAGGTAGACAGAAAAACTCCCTATTTCCCTTGAGGTATTATAAGAAAGCAAGGAAGAAAGCAACATGTTAAGTGGATAATCAGTGGCAAATTTTTGGTTAAAATATGGATAAGAGCTGCATAAAATGAGCAGGTTAGGATTGGATAAAATCTGAACCATTCAAGAGAATTCCCAAAGAAGGGAGATCACAGATCCATTTAAGTACTTATAGAATCCGGTATTATTATAATTCTAATTAGAATATTAAACCTAGGAACTTCTGGGTCATATAAACAGTGGAGGACTAGACATTTTCTTCATTCCTCATGGATTCTAAACCATGGATTCTATGTACAGGAGGAAAAGTGGTTGCAGCTGTCTCTGCTAAGACACTAAGAAATCTGGTGAAATAACAACCTGATGAATTAAGAGCAGAGGTAAACCCCCACCCCTGAGTCCTCACTCAACACCCCTCCCCAGCCAGGTGTCCTGAGGTTGTGACTGAGGATCCCTTTAATGATTTTTCTGCATTGGCAATGATCTCTGCCAGAATGCTGGCCCTGCCCTCATTTTCTGCCCCCCAGTTCCAACATAGGTGGTGGAAGTAAAAAAGCAGAAGCACATTTTATCTGGGGCAGCAATGTACTATGCTACAATAATTCCAAGTCAGAGACAAAGGAAAAAGAAAGAATTGTGGTACACAGTGCCAGCATGTGTTGGGAGACTGTACCAGACCGGAAGGAAAAAGGGCTGTCATCTAGGTAAGCCAGTTAGATTCCCACAGAAGTCTCTTAGGGGAAAGATAGGGGCTCATGGAAAGTGAATTCTCCACTGCAAGAAGAGGCTGAGACAGCTTGGAGGCTGAAACCTTGGAGTATCCATCCCATCAAAAGGGAAAAAGTAAAAAAGCGAGATATAGAAATAAACAAGGAAAACAGACTGAAGTCAAAAAAAGATCTCAGAAGGAAGAAAACTCAATTAAAAACCTGGAGCAAAAGTAGATAAAACAACAGAAAAACATTAGTACAAGGGAAAGATTGACTTTGGGACATCGAAATGAGCCCAAATGTCTAAATAGATATAGTAAGATAAAGAAAATTAAACCAATACCGCATAGAAGATCCTTTGGATTCTTAAGTGAGAATGGAACTATTGGAGGATGTTTCCAAATGATTCAAGATGGAAATAATGCAGAATTTATGATTCGTAGAGCAGAAATAATTGACAGAATGGAAAATCTGAAGTGAGTCTTTCCAAAGAAGGGGAAAAAATCTGATTTGGAATACAAATAATTATACAGTGAAAGACAATCTGAAATAAGAAAAATAAAATGCAATGATATTAAAAGAACGCATATTCATATAAGACATATTGATCTTGAAGTGAGGAAACATAGATAACCTAAAGATTATAGACCACTAAGATAATAGGACAAGTAAAAAAATCTGAATAACAAAGTTCAATAAATAATACTGGAAAACTGACTAGAACTTCTGAATAAAAAATTGTTAATAGAAAGAATCCACAAATTGTCTCCAAGAAAAAGAAAATCCACATTGCAAACTCCAAGTCAAATAATAAAATTTAACAGTTCCAAAGACAAATATATGCTACAACCATACTTAATCATATTAAGAATAAAACATTCCCAAACTACAGGATTATCTAGAAAGATGCAAAAAAATCTCTGACAAAGGATAATACTTAGCCCAGATGTCCAGTTTCCCCACTATTATTTGAAACAGTTCAAAAAACATTAGTCATAGAAATAAGATAAGAGGGGGAAAAATAAAGACATAAAGACAAAGAAAAGAAAAACTATCCCTAGTTATTAGAAAGAATTTAATAGCTTCAACAAAGTTGCAGGTTACTAAACAAACATGTAAAAAAACATTTCCAATCTTTCTGCTGACCTCCAATTTCACATTTCTAAATGCCTTTCATACATATTGAAGTGAATTTCCAGTAGACACCTTAAAACTCATGTCCAAAACATTATCTTTTCCCCTAAATTCTCACCTCCTTCTTCCTTCCTCAAGTACATAAACCAACCTAGAAAGATAGAAAGGAAAGACAAACATGACAGATAAAATAAATATAATGATATAAATACAGATATAAATATATAAAACCAAGTCATTCCCAAAAGAGAAGTGTGCAAAGGAGAGGAACAAATGGGTATCAAAAGAATTGCAGTGTTCACAACCATATGAAAAAATTCTCTAAATCATTAATAATTTAAGAGAAATGTAAATCTAAACAACCTTAAAGTTTCATATCACATGAACCAAGCATTTTGGCAAACATAATAAAAGATTAAGAAAGTTGATATAGGGGGAGCTATGGAAAGCTAGGTGCATTAGTGCATTATGGCAGAGTTATGAATGAATTTACTGTTTTAGAAATCATTTTGGAATTAAGCTAATAAAGTGAATAAAATGTCCACATCCTTTTACTCAAAGATTCTACTCTTTGGCATGTAACCCAAAGAGATAATTGATCAAAGAAAATCTTCACAAACACTAAAATATTTATAGTAGCACCTGTTGTGATAGCAAAGAACTAGATCCAAAGAATGTCAACTAGCATTTAGTCAATTATCATTTAAGTGTCTGCTATGTATTATACTATACTAATTGTTGGAATATAATGAAATTGTGCTGTCAGAAACAGTGAATATGATGAATACTGAGAAGCACTGAACAACTTCAGAGTGAAGTGCAGGTAAACAAAGGGGGCCACTTGACTGCAATCTTTTGGGCTTCTCCATTATGTCCCAAGGAACTTCATCCTTAGGAAACCTCATTATTGCATCATCTTGAGCTCATCACTACCCTCACAACTCTCTGCCCCTCTGATCAGAGATAAAAACAAAGAGTTATTCCCAAAGTTCCCTTTTAATAAAGATGTTTAGGCCACCAATCTCTTCATTTCATACTTTTCTTATAAATTATAAAATATATGATTATGGTAAATTACTTTGGTCAGGATTGAAGCAAAAATGCATCTTTAAATAATTTTAAATGCCATAATATTCTATATTATAATTTTATTACTAGAATACTCATATTGGCAATTAATATTAATCCAATTTCTACATTATTAATGTTAATTTCAACATATAGTTCATTGAAATGTATCTTTTTAAAATTCAGTTTCTTTAGAAAACATGAACTGAGCATATAGTCTAGAAATCTAATTGTATTATAATTTTTAATACATCAATATAGCCCTTAAACATGACATTTTCTACTAGTTGGATAAGGTATTATTTTACACTTGAACAAAAATGAAAAAAAAACTGTTTCTAAAATCTGTAATGTTTTCCTCTGCTTTAGTATAGGCTGATACTATATTTCTGGCCTCGCATGGCTAAGAGAACTGTTAGAATTGATCCTGTATTTCTAATCCAAAACTCACTTCAAGAAAAGGCCAGCTAAAAAGAAAGAAGGAATACTTCTCTGATTCATATTGCCCTAGATTCACAAAATTTTAAAGGAATTACATCTTCAAAAAACTCAAACTCACTTCTTGAAATGGAGAAAGAATAGTCTCTTCTCTCCAGGAAGACAGAGAGATAGTTAGCTGCTGTAAGAAGGGGATTGTTTCCATATTTAAAACACTGATGGAAGTCAGAAAAGTGATAAAGAAACCCAGCTATCAAATTCTGCATGAACTTAATGTAAAAAAACAAAAATATATAGAAGTAAAGATAAAACATACAGTTTAAGAATTTTGTATGTGATCTTGGAGGTAGTAGTAGTCTCTCGGTAACCAAGGATGACGATTGTCTTTGTGTGTTTTTATCTATGGTGTATAGATGAGTGTGCACAAAGACACTTGTGCATGAAGGAGGTAAGTATATCAAAATGTGATCTAGTGGTAAGTATATCAAAAACTATGATAGGATTGAGCCATTTTAAAAAAGATCTCCAGGGCTGAAGAGGTCCTTTATGAGACCATATGAAAAACTACAATTTTTCAGTGCCCTCAAAACTGTCTATGGGCCATTAAAACCCACCACCACTCCCTTGCTATCCTCTGACGGTGACACTCTCATAAAAGATAAAAAAGGCATCAGCAACTGGTGGAAAGAACACTTCAGTCAGCTTCTCAACCAACCCTCTTCAGTTGACCAAAGGGCCCTTGACCAGATCCCTCAAAACTGCTGCATTGAACAACTTGACGTCCCTCCTTCAATAAAGGAAGTCCAAAAAGCCATTAAACAAATGAGTGCAGGCAAGGCACCCAGTAAAGATGGGATCCCAACCAAGGTGTACAAGGCCTTAAATGGAAAGGCGCTCCAGGCATTCCACATAGTGCTGACCAGCATATGGGAAGAGGAAGACATGCCCCCAGAACTCAGAGATGCCTCCATCGTAGCCCTATACAAGAACAAAGGCTCACAAGCAGCCTGTGACAACTACAGAGGCATCTCACTACTCTCCACTGCTGGAAAGATCCTCGCCCATGTTATACTCAACAGACTCCTGTCATCTGTTTCAGAGCAGAACCTGCCTGAATCACAATGTGGCTTCTGACCAGATCGCAGCACCATCGACATGGTCTTCACAGTGAGGCAAAAGCAGGAAAAATGCCTTGAGCAGAACCTGAGTCTCTACATTGTCTTCATAGACCTGACAAAGGTGTTCGACACAGTGAACAGGGACGCATTGTGGGTGATCCTCAGCAAGCTCGGTTCCCAGCAAAATTCATCAAACTGATCCAGCTCTTTCATGTCGACATGACAGGGGAAGTCCTATCTGGTGGAGAGACTTCCGATTGCTTCAACATCTCCAATGGCATGAAACAAGGCTGTGTCCTCACTCCGGTACTATTCAACCTATTTTTCACCCAAGTATTACAACATGCTGTGATGGATCTAGACCTGGGCGTCTACATCAAATACCGACTGGATGGCTCACTATTTGACCTTCGCCGCCTGACTGCAAAAACAAAGACAACAGGGAGACTCATCCTGGAAGCTCTCTTCGCAGATGACTGCTCTCATGGCCCACCAAGAAAATCATCTTCAAACCATTGTGGACAGGTTCTCCACTGCAACAAAACTGTTTGGCCTGACTATCAGCCTCAGCAAAACAGAGGTGCTGTACCAACCTGCACCAGGGAGGCCAACTAACCAGCCATGCATTACAATAGATGGCACGCAACTTTCTAACGTCAACACTTTCAAGTACCTGAGCAGCACCATCGCCAACAACAGGTCCCTAGACCACGAGATTAATGCCAGGATCCAAAAGGCCAGCCAGGCACTTGGGCAGCTGCGCTGCAAAGTCCTCCAACACAGAGGTGTAAGCACTGCGACGAAGCTCAAAGTGTACAACGCAGTGGTCCTCAGCTCGCTCCTGTACGGTTGTGAGACATGGACACTGTACCGGAAGCACATGAAACAGCTGGAGCAATTCCACCAACGCTCCCTCCGGTCAATCATGAGGATGGCAGGACCGAATCACCAACCAGGAAGTCCTCGACAGAGCCAACTCCACCAGCATCGAAGTCCTGGTCCTCAAAACCCAGTTATGATGGTCTGGACACGTCACCCGCATGGACCCACAGCGAATACCAAGACAGGTATTCTATGGTGAACTGTCAGCTGGACTCAGGAAACAAGGCTGACCAAGGAAAAGATTCAAAGATCAGCTAAAGTCAAATTTGAAGTGGGCTGGCATTACACCAAAGCAACTAGAACTCGCTGCCTCTGACAGAAGCAGCTGGCGAACCCACATTAACCATGCCGCCACCACCTTTGAAGATGAGCAACGTCGACGTCTTGCTGCTGCGCGTGAACACCGACACCAGGCCACAGCCGCACCTCCCGTAACAACTGGCGTCCCATGCCCCGTGTGCCACAAACTCTGCGCCTCAGTCTTTGGACTCCAAAGCCACATGAGGGTACCCCGTAGATGAAACTGCACAAAGACAATAGTCGTTCTCGATCACCGAGAGACTACTACTAAACTAAACAAGAAATGAAGTGTTAAATTTTTCAATTTGATTTTGAAAATAGAAAATGACATGGGCACTGTACCCCCAGAAACCCAGGCCAACTATTATCAGGGAAAACTCCTTTGCCCTTGCATCCTTGTGACTCTTAACCTAGAAACACCCAATGACTCAACCCAGGGTCCTGAGATGTTTACCCTCTTTTGTCCTCTAGATTTAAGGTGGACAAAGAAATGAATCTTTATGCCTCCAGGCAGACCCCAGTCAGATGACCACCCCACTCCACCAAATGCCTGAGGGATTAACATTCTGGTTGCGTCCACACCAAGACATAGTATCTAAAGAGTATATAAACCCCAGAACTGATGTCCTCTGGGGGACAGCCTCTCCATCCAGGCTGTCCCCATGGAGGAACAGCCTTTCCTTTCATGCTGTCCTCCCAGTGAACTGCTCTCCACCTTGCTGTTCTACCTTGCTATCCTCCTGGCCACTCTCAACATTACTTTCTAAATTAATAAATCTCTTTTTGTTTTTAAAGCTAAGTTTGGAGTCATTGCATGCTTGCAAAAGGTATCTTCCTGAACCCAAAAGGGTATCCTTCCATGCCCATAACAGAAAACAAAACTGTTTCTTATTTCTTCACTGGACTGGAAGTAACAACAGGTTCTCAAAGATTATGCTAATAGGCCATATCTTCTGAACAATTTTAGCATGCTTGACAGGCTTTCTGAGGACTAACTGCTATTTATTGAGAGGCACATCACCAGTCAATAAACCACATACCTATCATGTACCAGGCACTGTACTAAGGTTATAAAAAGAAGGGGAAAGGATTGAAAATTAAGAGAGGGAAGGCATTAGAATTAAGAGGAGTTGGAAAAAACTTTATGTAGAAGATAGGATTTTGGTTGAGAGTTAAAAGGAAGTCTGGAAAGACAATAGGCAGAAATGAGGAAGGAGAGCATTCCAGGAATGAGGGAGAGGCAATGAAATTTCTAGGAAGGTCCTTTGTTTGTGTAATAGCCAGGAGGCCAGTGTCATTGTGCCAAAAAGTATGTGGTGGGGAGTAAGGTATGAAAAGATTGAGAAGTAGGAGGGGGGTAGGTTATAAAGACATTTGAATGTCAGAGGATTTTGTCATTGATCCTGGAGGTAATAAGGAGCCTCTGGAGATTATTAAATAGTAGGGTAAAATGGTTGGACTTGTGCTTTATGAAAATCACTTTGGTGTTTGAAGAGAGGGTTATACTGGAATGGGGAGACACTTAAGAGAGGACCATCAGAGGGCTATTGAACCTGTCAACATGGAAATCTAGAAATCTCCAATTTATTTAGTTTGAGGGTAGAAACCCCAGGTTTTGACCTTGTCACTGGAGAGGTTTCCCCCTGAGGGAAGGTCCCACTTCACCAGACAAAGGACATCCACTTCAGGTGGGAGGCAGATCTCATCAGAAGTCAAGTAGCTCTTTTGTCTCCAGAAGCCTTTCCCAGTATATCACACCCTCCTTACAGAGGATCCTGACCTGCAAGTCTGACATGCTACCTACTACGCCAAAGCTGAAGTGGATGTCCATTGTCTGGTGAAGAGAGACCTTCCCTCAGGGGGAAACCTCTCCAGTGACAAGGTCAAAACCTGGGGTTTCTACCCTCAAACTCAATAAACTGGGGATTTCTAGATTTCCATGTTGACAAACCATTATTACCAGCGAGTGGGACACTTGGTCATGTTTTGGTTTATTTGTTTGTTTGTTTTTGAGATGGAAACTCATGAAATGATGAAAATATAAAAATAGCTCTTAGTACTGTATGTCTTTCCTGCTTCTACTTCTACCACAATGGCAATGGAATGGCAAGAGGAGGGCCAGAGGGTACTAAGAAGCATACAGTTTAATGACTATCTACACACTTCAGTTTGACAGTTTGACAGTCTGAATATGAAAAGCTTTGTTTGATGGCCAATGAATCTTTATGTTTGCTGGAGGAGTGGGAAGTTATTATAAATCTTGGAATTCTTGCTACTATTAAAACCATAAGAAAGGAAGTTGTAGCAAAATTAAAGATGGTTCAGAAAGGCAAGGATGATATTGGTAGAATAAGTTAATCATATTTTAAGTCACCAAAATACACTGTCCCCTGATGTATTTTATCTTGACAAGTCACAATATTAGTCACAAGTATCTACAAAGCAAAGTAAAATAAAAAAGACCATGAAAATAATCACGTCTTATGCACATAGATCAGTTACTGAAGACAAAGTGATCAGGAACCACTACTGAGAATTGGATAAGACTGAGCAAATGAAACTTGCTCTGATACTTGGTGACTTCAATATGGGGAAAAAACATGAAGGTGAAGAGAGATATATCAAAAACATGAGAAAGAAGGAGACCAAAGAACTGATTACACAGAAGTCTCTAACTTCAATATCAGAGAGAAGTTCCAAAAAAATTGTTAACCAGTAGACATGAGAAGCACCAAATAAGAACAGAAAGAATGAGACTGATTTCATGAGACACTTGTTAATAAAGAGTGAGTTGAGGCAGCTAGGTGGCGCAGTAAAGAGAGATTTGGACAAGGAATCTTCAAGGCCTTTGTTCAAAACTCATCTCTGATATTTACTAGTTGTGTGACCTTCAACAAGTCACTTACTATGTGCACCTCCGTTTCTTCATTTACAAAATGAAAATTAAAAAATACTAATTTCTACCTCTCAGAGTTGTTGAGAGGGTCAAATGAGTTATTTCAAAAATACCTTGCAAGTCTTTAAAGTGCAACTTAAGTGTCAACTATTGTATATACTAGCAATAACCTCTTCAGAGCTAAGATTAGAGTGAATTTTTTAAAAAAATGAGTAAAAGATACAGCATAAAAGTGAAACAACCTAACACTTAGCTATTTAAACAAGTAGTTGAAACCCCTGAATGTAAAGTAAACTAAAAATAACACTGATACCAACAAAAATAATTTTATGCATGTCTAATCAATGTAAATTAACTGTCATTATATGGAATTTCCCAGAAAGTTCATATAGTGTATTAATCAGTAAACATTTGACTTATTTGTCAAGTAGAGAAATGGCTGCCAAAGGTAATACTGGGTTAAAATTAAAATAAAATCTTACAAAGAAGGATGATCTGAGTAATCATGTGATTAAGTAGTGAAGCAACAAAGAATAAAACCAATTTAAAGAAAGTTTGAAAAGATGTCAAGTAAAACATAAAGCAAAATCCTCCCCAAAGCCTTCAATAACAGAGAAGGGAAGAATTACAATAGAAGAAAACTGAGAAAAAAACCCAAAACTTAGAAAACTCATTTTAATAAAATGATCTCCCCTCATCAAGGATGGTAGAATGACCATAGTGAGATCAGAATATCACAGGTTCCTAGCATGGTGCTTTTATAAATGGCACTATGTGCTTATAAAAATAAATTCTTAAAGAAATTATCCTAAGAAGGAAAGTGATAAATGTTGGAGGGGATGTGGCAAAATTGGGACCCTAATACACTGCTGGTGGAGCTGTGAATTGATCCAACCATTTTGGAAGGAAATTTGTAACTATGCCCAAAAGGGCTTTAAAAGAATGCCTTTGATCCAGACATATCACTGCTGGGTTTGTACCCCAAAAATATACTAAGGAAAAATACTTGCACAAAAATATCCACTATAGAAGATGAGATGCTGGTATACAAGGAATTTGAAAAGGAAGAAGATGCCAAATGTTTGGAAAAATTCTACTTTATTATAATATAAAAAAGTTGCTGAGAAAACTTATAGTTACTATCTCTCCCATCCATACAAAACCTTTATGAGACATCTACATGAATCAAGAGAATCCTCAGTGAGGAACAAGCAGACCTCTGCAAGCAATATTTAATAATGGATCATATCACATTTCACAATTAACTGAATATAACAAATAAAAGTTCTCATTGTATCTATTGTTTGTTGATTATGAAACAAGCATTTTATTAAACAGAAAAAAACTGTTGCTTTGAAAACTTTGAAATCAAAGTATTTCCATATCCTTGGACAATATTAATGATCATACTTCATGATCATTCAAGATTATTTAGAAGCTATGAAAACCGAAATAATGATATTCAATGACTGTCTGGCAACAATCATCAAGAAAAGAATAAAACAGATATTCTTCATTGTAATGAATAATATGCATAGTAAATTTCAAGTCATGGAGATTTTGCCTTTGGCTAGCAAGATCAGCCAGATACTCTGCTTGCAGATAATTTAAGTAATAATAAAATAAATAACATAAATAAAATAAATAATAAGATTAGACATTTCATCAAGTCCCAGAACAATGTGGTACCACCTGAATATAAACTGTAATCAATCAAAGGGTCTGTATTCTTCACCAATACAAGATCAATTTGATGAAGACTGTATATTGTCCAGAATTTAATGTGCATTTTCATGGACATCCTACAGTATGTGTATCGGGGAAAAGCAATACAGATGGACAAAATAAACAGGATAACAAACATAGAGGGGAAGAGAATAAATGTTTATATAGTGCCTACAATGTCCCAGGGCTTAGCACATTAGCACTTACCTCACTTGATCCTCAAAAAAAACCTGGGAAGCAAGAGCTATTATTGTTCCCATTTTGCCGTTGAGGAAATTGAGGCAAAGATTTAAAATAGCTTTCCTAGATTTATTACATGCTTAATGTCTAAGGCTGAATATGAAGTGAGATCTTTCTAATACCAGACCCAACATTCTAATCTCTGGACCACCTAGTTTCTTTCTCTAGGAAGAAGGCAGTTTGAATTTATTTCTCAGGAAAATACAAAGGTCTTTTATTGTCTTCAAGTTCACCATTTTTTCAGTACTTGCTATATGGCAGCAGATGTGGAAGACTCTTGCCTTCAAAGAACTAAAAATGAGTATCACACAGAGAGAAATGGTGGCTGTGAGGCTATAGCATATAACCAATAACGAAAGATAAAGAACAAAAATAATTTTATGTTAAGCCAAAGGATTTTATGTTAGGAAGGGAAGATGGGATGGTACAAAGAGTGAGGGATGACAGCTGGACTGTCAGCAAGCTCCTCTGGTACCTCTGAGATGTCAGAAGGAAGCAAAGATTTCCAGGAAGTCAGTTAGAAACCCCTCCCCTCACTCCCTGAGCATGCTGACTATCCAGCTGTCATCTCTTACTATTTACATCATCTCATCTCCTGAACATGGAGTGCAAAATATGGAAAGAAATGGATGGTTTGCAATCTGCATCACAGAAGGGGTCTCACAAATCAGATCCAATGAAATGTTTTGAATATTTGAAATCTGCAATATTTATAATATTGTATATTTTGTATATCATGTCTAATAGCAGACTCCTCCAAACATTTTCTAGTGATTAGTTGGAAAGAATTCCATCTGAAGAAAAGTTTGGATATATTTAATTAATCATAAAGTAATAAAGTTGAAACCATGTTAATGAAAAAGAGTAGCAATATTCACTGGGAATGCTGGTAGACTCAAACTTGTTCTTCAACATTATAATTTCCTAATATCTTTTTTAAAAGCCTGATTTAAAAATGAATTTAAACTTTAATTCCAAAATGAGAATCTATTAAAGCACGAGAATTAGTCATTTTTATCTTTAATTTCAATGTGTTTCATTGGCTGCTATAATAACTTTCATAGTGTATATGGTTTATTTTATTTTATTTTTTTGCATTTGCTCCATTCAAATAGCCATTTCCAAAAATATTAACCTGTTAGGTCTATGTGTTGCACATGTTAGACATTAACAAATGTGATTTTCAAACTGTTTATGTGTGACACATATAGGATAAAATACTTGTAAAAGATTTGATTCAAAGAACCACAATTGCAGGTTAGCTCTCATTCTCCATTTTTTTTTTCATTTGTTTGTGGCTAGTTTTAATGTGGTCATGGTATACAGTCACATGATTTACAATCAGATGGATTAACCACTAACTTAAACTTCACTCAAGCATTAGAAGTCCATGGCCTACCTTCCAGATGCTGGGCAAAAGCAAAAACATCATTATAATGATTTGGACCACATTTTAAAAAAACAACACAGAAGAAACAGCTTTAACATAAAACTTCTATAGTGTAACATCATTTTTGCAGAAACTACTCAGATGAAACCAGGATGTCTCTGACAAAGGCATATAATTATTTATAACTAAAACTGTCTAATTTAGAGCAAACATATTGCTTCTAACCACATTTGGTGCAGAATTTTTTTGGCTAAGTGTAGGCTACTTAGGCACTGCATGAAGGCATGTGCACTGCGGCACACCCTGTAATTATATAGGAAGAGTTCTTTCTTTCATTATTTTGTGCTGGCTCATTCTCCCTAGGAACGAGGTTGGAAAAGTGTGTTGTTGCTTTCAGGAGAGAGGACAAAAATGACATCTCTGAAAACTCAAATTGTCTACAAAATAAACTTAATACATGTCTCAGATATACAAAAAAAAATTAGAAAGATACTGCTAAGTGTGAGGCCAATGCCTTGCAATGTTAAGTACTAGGGATACACAAAGCAAATAGAAAAAAGAAGAATTAGAATTATGAAACAACTGAAATTGAATGCTGAAAAGTCATAATGAAAAAAAATATACAAAAATTTTGATCCCAAAGAATATGAGAAGATACTTCCCCACCTGCCAACTTGTTTTCAGAGCTGGGAGGAGATCTGTTAGGATGGGACCCTGTGTGTATAAACAAACTTTTCTCATGTGGTGATTGGTTTTGCTGGATTTTTTTCCTCTTTCTTTTTAAATGATTTATATTTCAATTATAAATTACAAAGTATGGTTCTCTATGGGAGGGGGGAATTGGAGAGATAAAGGAGACATGATGATATTAAAAAAGGAAAATAATTTGTAACTTTGAAGTAAGCAGATTCAGTTGAGGGAGTGGAGACAATAAGAATAAATAACTTTTTCTAGGAGTTTGGCTAAGAAAAATATGTTAGTGTGAGCTTGATGGTAGGATCTAGTGAGGGTTTTTATGAATGGAGGAAGTTTAAGTGTGTACTAATAAACAATAAGGATGAACCAATAGAAGGAAACTAAAGATTAAAGAGAGAAATGTTGTGTTTAGTTAATTCTGATTATCAAGTTATTCCATATATTTCAATAGACCCAGGATCCTACTGACATGAATCAGAGCTAGCAATACATCAGTGCCTTCTCATCTTGTGCCACTCAAATGTTCTCCCATAACTTCTCCATAGGGAATCTACCCAATGTACCAAGGACATACTTTTGACTACCCTGGCAACACATGGATATAAATGAAGTACAAAGGCCATCTATTTATATCGCAACTCTTGCTACATGATTGGCCTACTGTGACAGAGGCTGGCACTAGAGAAAAGTGCCAGGCTGAAGAGTATGTGAAATTGATCACCTCAATGGGGGAGGGGTCCCAGGGGTGGAATCCAGAGGAGGAGAAGACTCTGGTTGGAGGAGAGAACAGTGAGGGTCTCTCAATCTTGAAAAGCTGAAGAGAGAAATTGGGAAAAAAGACTTTCTCCTGAGGGTTATTCACTTTTCCTGCTGGTGACTGGAAATCTTTCCCCCCAATATGTCCCAATTGAAGGGACTTCTGAAGAGAAACCTGAGCAGACTTTAACTCAGCTCCTGTTGCCCAGCGATTAGTCAACCTGACTTTCTCTCAGGGGACTCAGGCTGCCAAGGCCTGGGTTCCCCCCAAACTCGAGGAGGGAAGGAAAAGGGTTGAGACAGACAGGGACCCCCTTTTCCCACTCTTCTCTGCCCGTTATTTCCTTTTGTATTACCTGAGTGAGTTAACATTAAAAGTTATCTGTTCCCCAAGCTGAGTGTGAGTGAACAGATCAAGGGGAGAACCTTTGGTCTCAAGTAGTGGAGGGGGGACAAGAGGGACAAGAGGGAATCTGGGAGAGTGGAATTAGCTAAGGAGGGAAGGTAGAAGGGGGAAAATCTTCAAATCCCCTCTCCTCTCTCTGAGCCAACTCCTTACATCTGCTATCTCCCCTGAACCCTGCTTTGAGAAGGGGGTTTTCCTCTCTAATCCCCAAGCCATACCCAAAGTCCAAACTCCTCTAGGGTACAAACTTCCCTGCTTTTATCTTTTTTTTTTAATACACCACCCACTTTTCTGGTGAAAGATGTCTCTGAAGATATACCTTATGCAGCTTCTCCTGGATAACTGTTCATTGTAAATATGTTGAAACCTACTTCTGCCTACCAAATTCCTCCTCCTGCCCAATGGCTGACCCACCCCTTTAATTCTTTAGAGACTGTATTGCTTTAGGACTTGAAGTACGACATCACTAGAATACTGACATATGAAAGAGAGATATCTTTATTTTTGGGAAAAGCTTGGGGATAATTAAAAACATTGCACTATTCCCCAAAAGAAATCTGGTCTAAGTCTCCTCCTATTCAATTCAAGTCCTAGGATAGCAGTGCCTATTCAAGATATATTAATTAATGGATCGGACTTTATGGGTTTTCCATTCAACGACATGTCCTTTCCTGCCCATCAGTGTGTAATCATTGTTTTTCTGTGGGGATAAGTGGGCTGGGCTGCTTTGAGTTATTATGAATCTCTACAATATATTTTGGGAATGTCAGAACACTGTATCAGTTCTCTTTTCAGCTCCTGGCAAAAAAGGAAGACTGGGCATCTACAATGACCCTTCCTGCAAATGAGGTCCTAATAATACGTTTGTACCTTAAGACTTTGGTACTGGACTGTGTTCTTGAAGACCTGGTTCTGGAGGCTCTGACCCTAGACATGAAGCATCTTGTACCTTGAAATCTGTTCCTAGCAAGAGCTTAAGTCTTGCATCTTGGGTTGGATACTAAAGATAACAGTCCAAAGTCTGAGGTTCAGGTCCTGGGAAGAGTCCTGGGGTGAAGAGTATTAGAATAGGCAATGAACAGACCAAGCTATCACTTTTTGCAGATGATGTGATGGTCTACTTAAAGAATCCTAGAGAATCAACTAAAAAGCTGGTGGAAATAATCAACAACTTTAGCAAAGTTGCAGGATACAAAATAAACCCACAGAAGTCATCAGCATTTCTACATATTTCCAACACATCTCAGCAGCAAAAATTAGAAAGAGAAATTCCATTCAAAATCACCCTAGACAATATAAAATACTTAGGAATCTATCTGCCAAGACAAACACAGGAACTATGTGAACACAACTACAAAACACTCTCCTCACAATTAAAACTAGATTTAAACAATTGGAAAAACATTGATTGCCATGGGTAGAACAAACTAACATAATAAAAATGACAATCCTACCCAAATTAATTCACTTATTTAGTGCCATACCCATTGAACTACCAAAAAAACTTTTTTACTGAATTAGAAAAAAACATAACAAAGTTCAATTGGAAGAACAAAAGATCAAGGATATCCAGGGAAATCATGAAAAAAAAATTCGAAGGAAGGTGGCTTTGCAGTCCCAGATCTCAAACTATACTATAAAGCAGTGGTCATCAAAACAATATGGTACTGGCGAAGAGACAGAAAGGAGGACCAGTGGAATATACTTGGTGTAAGTGACCTCAGCAAGACAGTCTATGATAAGTAAAGCTTCCTCAGAGGGGAGAGAGAAGCTTTAAGGTAGGAAGATAGAGAAAGGATAGAAGTTTTTGATACCACTAGGGGGATGACGGAGTCGAAGTAGAGATATGAGGTGGCAGGAATGAGTCTTTATTAATTATCAATGAGCCACAGCCAAGCTCTGATCAAAGGACCCTGTCGAAGGCTTTTCCCAGTCCAGAGATCCAGATTCAATACCACACAGGTCGGAGAGATGATAGAGAAAGATTAAAGATGGAGCCTGGCCAAAGGCCAGGCCCCAGCGAAGACAGGCATCAGTGCGAGCTGGAAGGGAGGAAGAGCAGAAGAGAGAGAGGTGGAGCTGGCTAAGGCCTATTTAATCTCTTTGATATGCAAATATACACAGTACATAGGGATGATCATCATTGGTTAATGACAAGGTATAGGTGTGGTTTCTCTTAACCAGGTGAGCACAAAGAAATCTGTGCTCCTGCCTAACCTGGGGGAAGCTGGGGTCAAGGGTCAGAGGCTTTCCTAGCCAAGCACAAGAGTGAGCATGCTCAAGACTGAGCACGCTCTCTTCTAAGACAATCTGTACATACCAACTGTTTCCCTTGCCCATAGCTAGGGGTGGACTGCTACATCAGGTCCAAAGATTCCAGCTTTTGGGATCAAAATTCACTATCTGATAAAAAAAAAATACTGCTAGGAAAATTGAAAGACAGTATGGGAGAGATTAGGTTTGGATCAACATCTCACATCCTACAGGAAGATAAACTCAGAATGTGTGAATGACTTGAATATAAAGAAGGAAACTATAAGTTTCCTATAATTTTTCCTATAAATCAATTACTATAAGTAAATTAGATGAACACAAAATAGTATACATGTTAGATCCTTGGGAAAGGAAAGCTTTTAAGACCAAGAAAGAGTTAGAAAAAAATCACAAAATGTAAAATAAATAATTTTGATTACATTCAATTAAAAAGTTTTTGTACAAACAAAACCAATGCAACCAAAATTAGAAAGGAAGCAAGAAATTGGGAAAAAAATCTTCATAATAAAAACCTCTGACAAAGGTCTAATTACTCAAATTTATAAAGAGCTAAATCAATTGTACCAAATAAACCAAGTCATTTTCCAACTGATAAATGGGCAAGGGGTATGAATAGGCAATTATCAGATAAAGGAAAAAAAAAAGGAGCTTAAGTACTGCTTTTAACTTCTCATTTCTTCCTTCTGAATTGCTTTTCAATAGTTTTTTACTAGCCTCTCCAAAGTCCACTTTTGTTTGTCCTGGATGTTAAAAGTATAAAATAAATTAAATTCAGGTTTCATTACACTTTTCATAGAATTTCTCTAACTGCCTACTGCAACAGATAGGGTCTCCGGAGATTATATATGGGAGACCCTTTCCCTTAGTTTTTGTCTTCATTTCATAAATAATGAAAGTACCAAGCCTGATAAATTTGATTCCTCCTTTCCAAATGTAGGTCACTATCCAAAGAGGCAATATTTAGCAAAGCAACTGTTCTTGTCAACAGACAACTGACAAACTATGTCTAATTCTAGTGATTCACTGTCTAGGTCTTCTTGTTTTCAGACCAATGCTCTTACCAAATTTTGCATCCCTCAAAAGACACTGTAACTTCCATTCAGACACTCAATAAAGATCCCCAACAACAAAAAAAAAAAAAACTAGTCCATACTTGGATGCTCAAGAAGTCTTTTTCTCTTCCTAGTTTGAATTTCCTGTTACTTTTGGGTTCTTTTTTTCCCATCTTACTGAGAAGTTTTCTATTCTTGGTCAAGATAGAGCTCTTGGCTCAGCTTCTTAGCTTCTTGAGTTGTCTTTTCTATTAAACTAACAACAGGCTTTCTTTCCTCATGTTTTGTCTATGCCTCATTTATTCTCAGTGAAATGTGGGCGAACAGGCAACAGTTCTTCAAACATGCACAGATATTCCCTGCCTGGTTCCAGTCCAATGACCATGTGGAAACTGCGGACAGTGGAGTGGAAAGGTAGAGGACTTTTAGCCAGGCATGACTATGATGATGAAACTAAGGGATGGAAGAATGTAGGGAGAATGGAATGGTGGGAGGGAATGAAACACACATATAAAGAGGAAGGGAAAGAATGAGTAAAAAAGGTGAGAAAAGAGGGGAGGGAGTTAAGAAATTAGGTAGAGAGGGAAGAGGATATGGAAGGAGGTAGGGAACTAAGACTATGGAGATGTTGAGCTAAGAGTTAGTAGGCACACACCCTTCTCTCGACCTCTTTGCTTGGAAGCAGGAGGGCTATTTTAAATTATCTCTTCAAAACCAGGGTAAGGAAAAAAAAACAGTTACCCTGAATCCCACCAGAGGTGCCAGTGGAACCCATGAGCACACACAACTGTCCTTGCTTCCTAGGCAGTTGAACTTGTGAGTTCAAGAAATCATGAGGCTCCATCAGAAATGTCATTAGTAGTCATAGATGAATCACAACAGAGACAGGAGGCAACAGAATGACAATGGGTAGTGGCAATGGAAAAGCTTTCAGCAGGTATAAAAGTATAGTTACTTGAGAATGGTGGTAGTTTCAGGGAGCATGATTCCTTCTGCCAGAAAAAATAGCAACTCTAGATTCTAGAATGGCATTAATCCTGGGACAGTGGATGAGTGGTCTGTTCTGTTAGATATATTCCATGAAGAGGGAAAAGGGCTTTGGAGGTCCCCTTTGCCACAGGGGCTGTAACTACTATAATTTTAAATCCTCTCTCTGGAAGGACACTAACAAATACATTTTCTAAAAGTTAATTAAATATGGCTTGTTGATTGTTAATGGACAATATACTGGTGAGCAATCAATATCGGAAAACTAATTCCTCAAAATAACCCCTAGAATGGTGAGAGAAGTAGCAACGGTCCTGAGGACCTGACCTAAAACTAGGGATGGGAAATCAGGGAGCAGATAAATCCCAATTCCCTTCTTTTCCTTTGCAAAGCATTCGAGAAACAAGCAGGTAAGGCTTACAAGGATAAGGAAGGCCCTAAAGGTGATTCACCTTCAAAACTGATCAAAGTTGTATCTCAGAAGAGCTTGTTTAAGTTTGTGCTCTGCTAGATTTAAAATTATAGCACCAATTCTCTGCTCTCTACTTGACTGAGGTAGAGGAAAAAGGTACATGCCAAAATAGCTGCCTCTCTCCTGATCTCACCCCCATTCAAATCAGGCAAGCAGGAATAGAGGTGGGGCACAGAGCCCAAGTTAGCCTCTCCCATGAGGGAGACCATAGGCCATAATGCCTCGATGGAAGAATTAAACCTTTTTTTGGATGTCTCCTAGAAACGGTGGCCCAAGTGACAGTAGTGCCAAGATTCCTATATGCAAAGGGTAAAAGAAGGCTCTTCAGCAGATCTGGCCTAGCCCCACCTCTGGGACATCTAAATTATGCCACAAATTCTAATGGGACCAATTTGTACAATTCAATGGACTGTAGTGGCAAACCCCCACTAAAGTATATGACACACAATGGAAAATCAAGTCCGACCCAGGATATGGATGGGGGCAATTCACACCCTGGGGGTTCATATAACTGAAAAAACCCAACAGCTATACTGTACATTATTCATGTATCTACCCTTCAAAGGGGACCCTTCTCTAAGAAATCCAAATGGAATGGCATGATAGTTCAAGCCCGAATCTGACAAATCTCCTAAGTAGCACAATCGATCCAAGACCAAATCAGCCATGGAAATAAACACAATACATGGAACTGGGCCTACCGAAGAGGTCTCTACCTCTCCCCACAAGTCATTGGCACTTCCTGCTGATTCCACTGCCATGCTGTCCATAATATGGAGATTCCCTAACCTAACCTTAAATTCCTGCCCCAAGGTAGAAGGCTAGCCAGAACTGGAAGATGTTTTATATGTATGCCCTCTTCCACAGGATCAAGATTCTAGGTCCAAAGGCAGGTGGCCAACAGAGCAGGGCCAGGAGGTCAGGACTGTCAGGACATTAAGGGTCCTATCCTCCTGACAGTCCACCTGTACGGTAGTGGGAAATTAAGTCACCAGACACAGAAGGGCGATGTGGGCTAGGATAGAGGGAAACCCTAGACCCTAGCCTACATCCTTCTTTGCTTTATTTTCACAGGTAATACCAAATACCAGATGGGAACTGGGGGAGGTGCTCTAGTTCCATTCTCACTTTTTATAGGAAGTAATTATTTTTAAAATACTACTATAAAAATATTATAAAATGCTCTATAAATATACAAGATATTCTTACTTATATTGAATCCCACACATGTTATTTATCTTTGAAGACTCAAACAGATGCATGCCTGTTGGCCTATTTGATGTGCTACTTGATCTCTGCTCCTGGTCACCATCTATATAGTGGAAACCACCAGACCAAGCTGGCACCATAAAAGCTCTCCTCCTGCTTTTTGCAGAGAATGTCTTACTTTTGTGTTGTCACCCCTTTTACTGCTACAGAGTCAACAATATTGTAGGACTGTAGTCCTTCCTTCACCTTCTAAACAAGAGCAATGGCACAACTTTTAGAAGCAAAAGGAGCTATCACCTGGGTCTAGCAACATGTGATGGGTGGCCTTTGCATACATGCCACATACAGTGCCACTTCCATCAGCCCCCTCACCCAAACTTTTCTCTATTGGAATCTAGTCTCTTTCTACCCTAGTGAAGAAAAATTAAGTTTTGTGACTATTATTCCTGGATGTCTTTGTTGCCTTTTAGTGAAATCTAGGAATTATTCATGGGAATGAGGTAGACATCAAGATAGTGAAAGATGCTGAAGAAAAAACAAACAACCAGAAGTTAATAAAGAGAAATGAAAATAGCAGTTAAGTTGAGCCACAGGCTTTTAAGTATCAGGTTTCCATGAACCATATTGGGACTCAAACCACATCACACAGCTGTTTAGTCTATGAGTATGGATAAAGCAAACCATGTTAAGGGTGAAACATATTTATAAATATACAGACTCATACAAGCATCTGTTTGAGTCTTTAATAATAAATAGCATGTGTGGGATTCAATATAAGTAAGAATATCTTGTATATTTAGAGAGTATTTCATAATAGTATTTTAAAATTAGTTACTTCCTATAAACATTCTTTTACTATTCTATTAGCAGGCAAAGAAAATAAGGTAGAGAAAATACATTATCCAAACTGGTACTGGAAGGGATATTATGTTTAATTGAATAGCTTAACTGAGAACTGTAATGTATAAATGGATTATATATTCAAATTATTAGAATTCAAAAATTACAAGCAACACCAAAAATTTTAAGTTATGCAATGCAATTTTTTTTCAAATTAAAAAAATTTTGAGGATCTTTCAAAAAAGCTCAGGATCATTATTATTAACACTAAGTAGTGACGAAGAATACTGTAGATGAAGAAAGTGGAGAACTGAGTTGGTTCCATATAAAACATCTTTTATTCAATTAAATTTAACAAATATCTACTATGCACCTGGCACTAGAATTGCAAAGAAAAGAAATTGGGATAAAATGAGAGAATAGAATGTGGATATAAAAAAGGCTTATCACTACATGGGCAAAAGAGAAATCCAGGCAAAGGTCGCTAAGAATCTTCAAGAGTTGGGCAGATTACTCACCAAATAGCTACACTATTTTAATTGTGGCAAACTTCACAAAATTACCCAGAGCAAATTGCATAAAACCTGTGCCTCCCTGAAGCCTGCAGCATGAGACTGTGCCTTCAGATGAACTGTTTAGGACAATCAACTTGGGGGATACATATAGAATCTAATAGGGCAGCCCCCGGAGACACTGTAACGAGCTCACCTGGGTTGTACAGATGAAGGGGAGAAGGGATTTGTGTTTCTCTATTGCTGAGGGTATTTGTGCTGTCAGCACCCTCTACTTTTTGGTGCCTTGGGGCAAAACCCTACTTGTTCCAAACACTCTGGCCCTGGGGATCAGAAAGTTCTCATTGTAGAGGTGACAGAGAATTTCCATGTTGAAGGAAGAGAATTATTTTCATAGGCAAAGATGTGGTGGGAGTACATTTCAGGTAAGGGGGCAGTGTAGGTAAATGCATAAAGGGAGAAAAATATGGAGTAATATCAGAGAACAAAATTCCACGGAGACTGGAACAACCTCCAGGAAGTGATGCAGAGCGAAAGGAGCAGAACCAGGAAAACATTGTACACAGAGATTGATACACTGTGGTACAATCGAAGGTAATGGACTCCTCCACTAGGGACAATGCAATGTCTCTGAACAATCTGCAGGGATCTAAAAAACACTATCCACAAGCAGAGGATAAACTGTGGGAGTAAAAACACCAATGAAAAGCAACTGCTTGACTACAGGGGTGGAGGGGATATGACTGAGGAGAGACTCTAAATGAACACTCTAGTGCAAATACCAACAACATGGAAATGGGTTCAAACCAAGAACACATGTGAAACCCAGTGGAATTGTGTGCCGGCTATAGGAGAAGTGGTGGGATGGGGGCGGGGGGCGGGGGGGGGGGGGGGGGGAGGAAAAGATAATGATCATTGTTTCCAATGAATAATGTTTGTAAATAACCAAATAAAATAATGTTTAAAAAGTAAAAAAAAATTAAAATTTTAAAAATTTTAAAAAAATCTCAGAGAACAAAAAACTAGGACTCCAGTTGGAGTAAAATGTTTAATCATAAAAGGAGAGCAATATGGGGAAAAAGAAAAATAACAATAGCCCCTAGGAAAGGAAGTCTGAAACCAGATTCTTTTTTTAATCATGAACTTAAGAAATACCAAATAAAATAAACATTTACAAACACAAAGAACAGAAAAAAAGAGAATTAGAAATTCTAAATTTCTATTACATGTGCTTTACTTCACTTTTTAAATCAATGTAACATTGACTTGAATCTACAAGAGAGATTTATAAAATATGGCCCACAGTAATAGTAATTCTTAATTTAGAAGGGTGGTTATGAAATTGCTTATGCCCCCAGTTAGAGAGCAAAACTCTTAACAATGGGCTTGGGGTTGATTCCTAACATTATTCTAAGAAAAGTTCCCTTATTTCATGTGGTCCCCACTATATCCTCCTGTTACAAGCAAAGGTACCTCAGACAACAGAAGGATATGGAAAACCATGGGTGTTTGTAAGGAATAATACAGAACAGAATAATTTTTAAAATTAAAAGGAAGTAAGGTAGGGATAGCTAGATGGTTCAGTGGATAGAGTGCCAGGCCTGGAGTCAGGGAAACACATCTTCCTCAGTTTATATCTGGCCTCAGAGCAATTTGGACCTATGCCCAAGGGGCTAAAAAACAATGAATAGCCTTTGATCCAGTGATACCACTACTAGGTCTGTATCCCAAAGGGATAAAAAAAGGGGGTGGGATATTTATAGCTGCTCTTTTTATGGTGACAAAGAATTGGAAATTGAAGGGATGTCCATCAATTGTGGAATAACTGAAAAAATTGTGTTATATCATGGAATACTATTTCAGAGAAAGAGCTAGAAAGACCTACATGAACTCATGCAGAGTGAAATAAGCAGAACCAGAAAAACACTATAATAGCAATATTGTGGAATGATCAACTGTGATAGACTCCTCGTGGTTCCCCAAAATTCCCACACTTAATCTAGATGTGAAAACCCATGTCTGGAGGTTAATTACCCAAGCTGGGAAGAATTACGGATTCCAAGGGATTTGTGGCCAGTTGCCTTGCCAGAGGTTGTAAGATTCCTCCCAACAGTCTGAAATGTTGTAGTCCCTTGAAAAATCAGCTGTAACAGGTCTAGCAACTGTACTTATACAAAGTAGCATCCCAGAAAGCCATCTCAGAATACTATTTACCTCAATAAAAATGATACACATAGCAGACAGAGCATAAAACAGAGCAATATTTGACAGACTACTCCAGGAACTAAATTAAACATTAAATAATATGTTGGTTATCATACATGAAGGTTTCAGTGTCATATGCAAGATCACAAGATAAAAGCAAGTGGGTATAACAATGATAATGGTAGAACTCAGCAAATTAGAGGCCAAAGAGCAAACTAAGCAAGTAAACAAATAAATGGGGCAAGACAAGCATAATGTCAATATGAACAAGCAGAAACAAATGTAAAAATCACACGGACCTCCAAACAGGCAAAATTACATTTAAGGCCCAAAGTACAAGAATGAACACTGGCATCTCATTACCTATGTAACCATTTCTCCAATTTTACCTGGGACAAGAAAAGTTACTGGGTAGGTAGTTCTGCTAATTGATCTGCCCCTTTATCCGTGGTAGCTGATAATCTGAACAGATCACAATCCTCCTCAGAACTATAGTCTTGTCCACTTACATCTGAGTCTAGAGAGGGCCCAGACTGGGTAGTAGTTACTGTGTTCTGAAGGGTCTGTCTCCCAGGAATCTCTGGAGCTAAAGTGTTAGGCAGAAAATTGAATCCAATCTCTCCTAGCCTGGTCCGAACTGATTATTAGGGCACAGTGCACAGGGTCTTCTGCACTTTAAACATCTGTTTCTGATTGCTTGCCTAAATCAGACAGCCTTTGCATATCTGGAAGGTAAATTTTTCTTACAGTCTCCTAAAGTAAATGTTTCCCAGACTCAACCTGGCTATTTGAGAAGCCAAATAACTCTCCAACTAGCAATAAGTGATTGTGATGAATTATCTTTACTTGGCCTTCACCAGTCTCAGGGGTTACTTTATAAACATGAAAGCTTCCTAGATTCTCCACAACTAGATGGAGTAGTGTTCCATCTGCCTACTTGGTGTCCCATGAGTTCCAAGATTATTCTTAGCAAGATTCTGACACCTTGATCAAGGATGTGACAATGAACAAGCGCATCATATTACCATTTATTTCTTTCAACATTCTTCCTAGCTGATGATATAGCTAAGTAGTAAACTTCTTTCAACTTCTTTCTCAGTTCATAGACATTTTGGTCATGAATACCTGCAGTCTCTCTTCGGAGACCTCAAAACACAGGTCAGTAAATAGGGGTGGCTCATTCCCAAACATTAGCAGATAGGGTCTTAAAAAGCTAGTACCATCATTTCTGGTGGAATTGTATCTATTTACCAGAAAAGCTACCTAGTAACTCCACTGAGTTTTTTTTTCTCATCTCAGTCCCTAATATGGTCAGGTCATTAGAATATGGTTAAAATGTTCAAGTTGTGGGTCTCCTTGAAGATGATAAGGTGTTATTCTAGAGTTCTTGATGCCTGCCAGAGCCAATATCTTTTTGAGCACTGTACTTTGTACTATTATTATCTCTGCTTTGGTCAGAATAAATTCTGGCAGGAAGTCCACACACAGAGAAATATTTTTCCCATAATATTTTGGCAGCTGTGGAGGCTTTCTGGCTCTGTGTAAATTATGCTTGAATATACAAAATAAAGTGGTACATTATTACCAATATATGACTTATAATCTTACTATCACCTTCCAGAGATAGAAAGTCAATGAAGACAAGTTCCAAATGTTTGCTAGGACTTATATTTGCCAAGTAAGCAATATGAATTTATAGCACTTTTCTTTGCACACAACAGGTGCAAAGCTCATACTTCTTGGCAATATCTATGGCCATCTTGAGTCAGGAAAATCTATTTCTTACTAGTTCTATCCAATACTATGAGTGAAATCAATAACAGTCTAATATCCTACTCTACTGCACATTTCCAACTTTTACTCTTCTTTAGAGAGTAAAGAGCCTTCAGAAGATTAGCACTGAGTCTATTGCCAACACTGCCTCACTTCTTGGCTTCCACTACTTCACATAACCCTTTGTCAGCAATCTGCTCTCTTCATCAATTTACCACAGACAACTGAGGTAAAGATGGTTAATTCAATGAAGCTGCTGACGTATAGTCTGGTGGAAGTCGTAGCTTTTCAACCTTACTGACAATTGTATTATGTCTATTCTTCTGGATACTGAATAGTGCTTTTAATTTTTCTTTAGGAGATACCACAGCTTTGGCATCCTGCCAATATTCTAAATCAGGAGTCCCTGCAGGCCATATGCGGTCCCCTAAGGCTATTTATCCAGCCCCCACTGCACTTCTGGAAGGGGCACCTCTTTCACTGGTGGTCAGTGAGAGGAGCACAGTATGTGGCAGTGCCGCAAAGTGCAGCATCGCCCATGTACAGTATTACTTCCAATGACATAATCCTTTGTGTGATGCCTTGTTCCGAGAGTAACTGAATGAGAACGAGGAGCCTCACATTGTGGCTGCACAATGGAAGACGTCAGCATGGTGAATGACAATCTGGGGGAAGGGATTCCGCACTGTGTATACTGCTGCCCAATATGGTGGTGGCGGTGATGGGCCTGTGTGACAGGCTGCAGCCTCCGCTATCCCAGACAGTGGTATACAGATTTGTTCATAGTTTTTTTTTTTTTTATAGTCCGGCCCTCCAGCAGTCTGAGGGACAGTGAACTGGCCCCCTGTGTGAAAAGTTTGGGGACCCTTGCTTTAGACTGTACATTTCCAAAATCTGAGTAAATGTGGCTAATTGGTATCAACTGATGATCGTGGAAGGGAAGCACACCCATCAGGGCTTATGAGATATAACATTAGAAAAACAAACTCCCATCTCCTCTAGATCCCAAAAGTGATAAAGAGAATCACAGTATAAAATGGAGCAGTTTTGTACAAGCCAATATTCATGCAATTAGAAATAGAAAAGGAAACAATGAACTTGAAGAAAAATCTTTTTAAGGAAGTATCTGATAAAAGCATGGGTTTCTGTTTATAAAAAGAGGAAAGAAGGAAAAATGTCAGTTATATTAAAAACAAGTGATAGCAATAAAAATTTATTAAAAAAAAAACATCCTTTTCCATTTGTGTCACAAACCAAGAGTTGATTTGACCAGAAGATTTCCTTCTCAGTGTGGAAGTTCATGTCAAAGAAATGATAACAAGGCTGGTAAGGCCATATGATGCTCCCAAAGAGGAAGGGCCTAGATAGGAGAAGGGCCTGCTCTCCAAGATATGAGATAAGAAATTATCTACATAGGGTCACACAAAGTGAATTAGATGGTAGTAATTGGTGAAATCAGGATGAAGTTTACAAAGGCAGCTTGTGACATCAAAAGTAGATGTCAAATAGACAACAATAGTCAAGAAATTTACTGTCTTCTCATGGCATATATCTAAGACCCAACAGAAAACTTTACTAGGCTTGTTGAAGCAGATGACCACTGCTTTTAGTGGTCCATATAGAGACAAATGATATTCCCAAAAGGATTCTATAAAGCATTCTTTGGAAATGTAATCTTTAGAATGTTAAAGAAGGGGGCATTATCATCATTTCTGAAAATTAAAGGCAAGGGTTTATAAAGAGAATTTTTTTTTCTTTCTGGAAGTGAGCAGCTAGTTAACAAGATAACTGAGACCAAGATTTGTATTCTTGTCTAGGGACAGTATGTAATTATAAGGAACTAATAAAAATGTATGTTCATGTCTTACAAATCTAATTAAAGGAACTTTAAAATAAAACAGAAAACCACATACACACACACACACACACACACACACACACACACACACACACACATATATATGTTAATATGTATATCTTTACAGGCCTTTACTGTGAGCTCAATGCAGCTGAGGAAGTCTCCAGGTGTAATGACTTTTCATGCCACTGGACCCAGGCTTCCAACGCCGAGAGAGTGGGACTGTCTCTGTGCACCAACTTTTCCACTTAAATCTCTTTCACGCACAAGTGTCTTGGTGCACACATGCACCAAGACAATTGTCATTCTCGGCTTCCGAGAGACTACTACCACCTAGATCTCCAGAGAGGGGCTACCCTGGGAAAAATAGCAATAGAGCCCTAAAAATTGATATAACACTAAAATCCAAGGAAGTAGCCTGTACCCAAGACTCAGTTTTCTTCACAGAATGAAGGTCTAAGTAGCAAGGAAAGTGAACTAGTTAGTGATCCTAATGAGAGGAAGAAAATTTGATTTTAAAGTTAAGAGAACGTATGAGAAAGCAATAGCTAGAATATTATTTTGGACCTTACATAAAAGACCATAGGAGGTAAAAAGAGAGTGGAGGTAGTAGCGGTGAGACAGATTCATAAGGAAACCTATCAACCAAATTAGGTTTTTTAAAATGGAAAGAATGGGCAAAATATAGAAAGAGACAATTTTTGGATGAAGAAATCAAAGCTATATGTAGGTATATGAAAAAAATGCTCTAAATCACTACTCATTAGAGAAATGCAAAACCAAAACAATTCTGTGGTAAACCCTTAAGACTGGCTAAAACAACAAAAGGACAAATGACAAATGCTGAAGGGGATTTGAAAAAATGGGGCCACTAATACATTGTTGGTGGAGCTGTGAACTAATCCAACCATTTTGGAGAGCAATTTGGAATTACACCCAGAGATTTATAAAACAGCAATACCATTGTTGGATCTATTTGCCAAGGAGATCAGGGGAAAAGAAAAGAACCTTTATGTTCTGAAATATTTACAGCAGCTCTCTTTGAAGATGGCTAAACAAATTGTGGTATATGCTTGTGATGGAATGCTACTATGCGATAAGAAATGATGGATGGGCTAATTTTAAAAAAACCTGAAAGGAATACATGGGATAATGAACAGAAAAATGATTAGAACCAAAAGAACATTATTCACAGCTACAGATTTAATACTTGAAGAATAACTTGGGAATGTTACCTCCAGAGAAAAACTGAAAAATGGAGAAACATGAAAGCCATAATTTTTATATATAAAATATATGTCTCCCAGATGATGCCTTCTATGATGTGGGGAGGGGAAGGAGGGGACTGAGATACTTGTAAATAAATTCTATTAATAGAAGAAAAAGGATAGAAGCTAAAAGCAAGGGCAGGAAATTAAAGATGAATATAAATCAGGGTTAAAAGACCATCAGGGGTACTAATACTAAGAAACAGACATGAAATAAACAATTTCTTTTATCCTAATGCAGCACATGCTATGGTAGTACTAACCCAACTCCCACTTCGATTGGGAAGTTAGTTTTCTAAAACTCTAATAGAGAAAAGAGGAAGATAAAAAATGGGACTAGATTGCTACCTAGTATGGTTGGAACAATGGTAAATATGAAGAGAAGGAAGGGCTACTAAGTGCTTATTGGGATTCTTTTTTCTTTCACAGAAAGAATTATCACTAGACAGGACTGGCCAGAAGGAAAAATTTAAGCATTTAACAGAGAATTGATAGCCAAGATTTGATTTGATGAACTAGAGAATTGAAATAATTGGTGGATGTAATAACAATGATTTTGGAGGGAAAAGATATATATATATATATATATATATATATATATATATATAGTATGATTTGAGAGAAGCTTTTAAAAAGCCGTGGCTTTCAAAATGAAAGCAACAAGCAGTGAAATGTGCAGTAACTGCCCCATGCACTGGTATGCTTAGTGGCAAAGCCAGATCTAGTAAAGCCGTCTGCTAAGTGTAATCTCTAGAATTCTGGTCACTAGATTCTGTTGATAGTGTCTATACCCCAAATTTAAGGGCCAAGATGAGCAGGAATGGGCAATAATTATAATAATCTCTATATAATATTGTATAGTTTCAAAAGCTCCTTTACATGTATTATCTCATTTATATCTACCCTGTAAATTTGGCAGTAGCAATCATGATTAAATAACATGTGACAGTGCTTTGAGAACTTTAAAGTCCTATATAAATGCTAGCCCTTCTTCTGCCCATTTTATGAATGAGGAAACAGATGCTTAGTAATATGAGATTTAACGATGGGGGGAAGGGGGCAGCTGGGTGGCAGCTGGGTGGCTCAGTGGATGGAGAGCCAGGTCTAGAGACAGGAGGCTCTGGGTTCAAATATGACCTCAGATACTTCTGAGCTGTGTGACTCTGGGTAAGTCACTTAACCCCCATTACCTAGCCCTTTCCACTGTTCTGCTTTAGAAACAATACCCAGTATTGATTCCAAGATGGAAGATTAGGGTTTTTAAAAAATAATAATTAAAAAAAGAGATTTAACAATGATGGCAAGCTTGCTAAGGGATAGAACCACACCTAGAATCCAAGTCACACAGTATTTCATTATCATGTTAATCCATTGTCCTCAAACAATACTCACCACACCCATGACATGACCACAATCAGCTTTCCTGGCCTAGTGACCTACCTCCTTTGTATGTGTGGGAGGAGCTATCTTGCTTTTTATATCTCCAAAGGTTAGCACAGTGCTTGGTAAAAAGAAAGTCCCTTAAGAAATGATTTTTCATTAATTTATTCATTAATTATTAGAATCAAGGATGAAAAACTATTTTGCCACAGATCACTTGCTTATCATAGCCCTCTGACAATTTTATTTTGATATCTACGCTGAGAGCATTATTCTCCAACTATTTATAAACTCAATCATCAGAACATGTCATGTGTTCATTGATAAAATGATTTTATTGATAAATACAACATAAAAGATTCAATTTTTTTACAAATCAGGTAAAGCTATTTTGAATGCCCTAGAATAAAAATGGAAAGCAAACAATTACTATTAACCACTGAGATATCTTGAATATCATGCATCAGAAAGCCTACCCAAGGTATAAGTCACAAGGGGGAAGGGTACAGAACAACTAACCTTTAGGCAATGAGGGCCTCCATTTGCTAAAATAGACACAGAAATTTAGCACCCTCTCATTTGAAACATTTCATCAAAGTATTTCAATGATTGTCTTGACAGGATTCCAGTAAAAAACAGCTGTCAAAATGTATCATATATTTGAAAAAATCTTACCCAGCATGGTTACCATAATAAGTTGTGCTTTGCATATATGTGTGTGTGTGTGTGTGTGTGTGTGTGTGTAAAACTTGTGGAAAATGGGATTCAGGATGAGTAAAACTTTTATTAATGTTCAAAACAGATTATACTTCTCAATTACACTTCAGTCTTTTTAGAATATTTTCTATTTTAAAAGTAAGCAAACTGGTAAGTGACAATTCATCTTTATAGTCTCATTAACATACAATAAAATCCTGTTTGATTATGGACTTTAATATATATATGGTATAAATCAACAACTTTATTTGACATAAAAAATAAAATGGACTAAATAATTTGGCCAGCATTTATTTATTGAGTGATTTTTTTTTTACCACTTTTGATATTTTGCCGCAGAATATCTTAACTGAATGGAGTTTGTCCATTCAAAACTATGAGCTTAAAATAGTCTATTTGGAGTTTCCACCTTGGAAGTTACTCATCTTGATTGAATTAAAGGTTAGGTCCAAATAAAAGGAGGTACAATTTCTCCTCCTTCCCCAGTGAATACTGATGATGGCAGCCTTGAAAGGGCTCTCTCCAAGTGGCCACAAGCCTGTCACTAGTGCCTGAGGATTTAATGGAGTACACGTACAGGCTAAATGAAAGCCAAATACAATAGTTTTTTTGTGGTTACAGAATTTTTGCAAAATATGTGGAGGGCATATTCACCATAAAAATAAACAAAAAAAAAGGCACTAAGAGATTGATGGGGGTATTTCTTTCATTTTTCTCTGTTCTACTTGGCCCAAGACATTAGGTTTTACAGCCAGATTCAAGAAAGGTCACTCAACAAATATTATTTTACTGAACAAAACTGCTTAAATGATTTTTTTAGCAAATCATTTTCCTAACTTTCCTACGTAGATGAAACCAAGCATTAACAAGTTTAATATTTCATTTTAAGTTTTATACCAGGTAGAAAAAAAATCAACTCCAATAATTCCTGGGGATGCATCTATTCATATGACTTCAAGAAACCTGTATATATATATATATATATATATATATATATATATATACAGTGTGATATGAATAGGAATATATAAATTTACTTTGTGTCCCAGATTCTATCTTTTGCGTTGCCCGCCTATTCTCTGTGCATACTCCTCATTGCCTATATACACCTGCTACTATTATCTTAAAGAAGGCTATCAATAGCAACCATATAGCTTTCTTTTAAAATTGTCTCCCATCACCATAATAACATTATGTTGCTCATATTTTCTCAGTATCGCAGGCTTTGAGAAATCTTCCACATTATTATTTCTCCCCAAACTTTATTAATATAAGCTACTATGTAGAGATCAGCTCATCAAGGTATTTGTGGGTCATGGGACATGATAAGAAGAATGAAGTTGGGATCAGGAGGGTCACAGACAGACTTACAGACAGACTCAAGGCTTCTTGCTGGTCAGTGACAAAGTTTATTGATCACAGCAAGTATTTTATAAAGATTATTTTTTATATTACTGAGGTTTTTCCCACTATCCCTCCTTCTCTATCTTCCAGATTGCCATTCCATTTAACAGAGTATTTTTTAAAGCAGAAAAAGAAAAAGTCAAAAAGTACAATGTGTAATACCTGTGGAGTTCTAACTTCTGTGAAAGGATGCATTGGGGATGTCCTCTTCTATCTTTTCACTGTTTTGGAAATATTAATTTTAGATTTCTAAGAGACATTCAAGTAGAAATGTCAAAAGGGTAATTGGTAATAAGAGTATCTCTTAGTAGAGAGTTTAGGATTAGATAAATAGATATAGGGATAATGTAAAAGAATAATTAAATTCATGGAAGCTAATGAGTTAATCAACTGAAAGCGTATGAGGGAAAGAAAGGGGAGACCCAGCACAGAACCTTAAGAGTCATCCACATTTGGGGTGAGGTGATATGTATCCTGATATAGCAAAAGGGGTTGAGAGGGGGCAATAAGATAGGTAGGGGTCACAAGAGAGTACAGTGTTACGAACACTTAGAGGAGACAACAGTAGAGGCACAGGTAAAAAGTCAATTGATTATGGTCAGCTAAAAGGATTTCAGAATTCTTGGAGAGGGAAGTGGTCTGTTTGTGGCTGAGATGAGTTAGAGGAACAGATTATGGGAAATACATAAATTGAAATGAGTAAGGGTGTTTGAGGAGAGTCATTATCTATGCCGAGGTCCTCTCATATGAAGATGGGAGTTGAGAAAGAGCGAAAAATGTGAATCAAACTTAGTGAAGAAGGAAAGATAGTGACCTGGAGGGCTATAGACAAATAGCTACCAGTATTTTTATTGGGCGGTAGATATGAATAGCATGAACCTCAAAGGCAGAGGTTACTGAATAATGGGGGAGGACTTGGAAGCATTCCAACTTCTCTGCTTCAACCAGAAAGCCAAGGAATGAGTGAAAGTGTAGAAGTGAAGTGAAGTGAAGGTGGTCAGTGAGGCTATGCCCATTGAGGGAAATCAGGTTTCATTAGCAGCTAGTAGACTAACTAGGAGTAATAGCTAGGAGTAAGAGAGAAAAAGATTCAGGATGAAGGGGACTTTGCTGCCTATGAAAGGCGTTCCAGGTTCTAGAAGGTTCAGTGGAACTGTGTTCACTGGAATGTGTGGGGGTATAACTAGGTATAAGAATGTATGAGTGGAGAGCACCATTATTTATCCCACAGGAAACTGGAGATGCTGTTAGAAACAAGACCAATATGAGATGGAAGGCACTGTCATCAGATGGTCAGAACCTAATTCAAGACTCTTCTTCCTTCCAAAGGATGGGGATTAGGCAGGAAAGGGTACAACAGAAGATGGGAATTTCCTTGTGCTGGGGAGGCTGGAGATTGGGCAGCAGAACTAGCAAAGGATTTCCCATACAGGGAAAAGTCACATTGGGGCAAATGGAAGCTGCCACCTGTCTGATTCCTTGATACCTTGAGAATATGCTGTACTGCAGAAGATGGAAAGCTCAAGGTGGAGTCAGAGGAAGGTTGGAGTTCATTTTTAGCATCTAAAGAACTCAAAACAAAGACCCCAGAAAGCCATTCCAGGTTTTTACTCTATAGGTCAACAAACCTTTCAAAGTCATCATTTCCTGGGCTCCCCTGACATGCTAACTAACTAATCAGAAAGAACAAGCTATCTAGAAAAATAAGCAACCAGGAAAGGCCCTTCCCATATTTTCCTACAAGCTTCTCTAGTGAATGTCTTGTGGACACATGAATGGGGAGCACACATGTCCAGGGCAAATTCAAGGCCAAAAGAAAACTCACTCCTCACATTCTAGAGCCATCCAAGTTCTCCAGTGATGTCTGGTGCTGCTCTCTGCCAGCAGATACTTCTCAGGCAAGGCATATGTTCTGGTCTGGAGCTGAAAAGTTCACTGAACTGCCCTTTGCTACCATCTGAAGGTGCGGATCTACTCAGACTCTTTGGTTTTACTCTTTTTTTTTTCCCCTGCTAACTTCTGCAAACAGCAGCTTCTTTGGAAGAAGGGACATTCTTTTAGGAATGGTAAATTGGCCAATCTGGCTAGACCATAGAATATGTGAAAGGAGAGGAAGGTCTAATTAGGTAAGAGGTATTTAAGGTTCCTTAAAATCCTGTAAAGTTCCTCTTTTATTTTGTAAAGCCCCTGGTACAACAGATGTCTATAGAAAGCCTCAAGTAACCCAGCAACCAGCACAAGCCCTCAGGCTAAAATGATCTAGTCTATTGAATGACTTTACTCCAGATCCAGCTTGACTTGAAGTCCCCCACCTCTGCTAATTTTCTGATTTGAGGTTGGAAAATTCCCTTGAACTTCACTGGAATCTTTGATTGTCTGTCTGTATCCTCTCAAACCATATTAGAGTCACCATCAAGAAAAACTAAAAAGGAACCATATGGGATCAGAGTAATATGCTCCCAGATTGTCATTCAAGTCAATTTAAAAATATCGAGTGTTCTCCGGAAATGTCTTTTGAAAGGAACTATTGGACTCAACCTAAATTCTTTATTCTAAATCCTTACCTTGAGTATGAATAACTGCAACAAAGCACCTTTTAAAATGCATTTTTGCCAATGACAAATTTTACTGAACTTTCTATAGGCCAAAATAAAATTCTGAATGTTGTGTCTGCTTTTTGAAGGCTGGGAAACCCCAAAAGCATAAAGAAATATCTGAGTCAGTGTGGCCTTTGAGAGGTTGATTTGTGCAGAGCCAGTCTGAGTGACCCCCATGCTTGAACCTTGCTTTGGGTTCTCACACAGTCACAGCGTCTGAGAAGTGGTCCCAAATTCCCTTTCACATGCCCTCTTAAACATGGGAGAAACATTGAGGGGGCACAAAACCCTTCTCCTCATGATATATGTACCAATGAGCATACTTTTGCCCTTATATGGAAATTGTTCAATGCTGTCTGTAAAAACAGCTGGCAGTTTGAAAATTTCTGTGAGGGGCTGCACTCCCAAATGCTTGCTGCCTTGATATGCTAATAAAAAGCTTCTGCATTTCTTTTCCTGAGTTGGTGTCATTGACCAGAGCAAAGCCAGGGCCAGGATTTCATTTAACCCACTAATCTCTCAAAGAGCATTTTTAAGCAGTTACGATGTGCCCAGCATTTTGCTAAATTCGGAGTAAAAAACAAACTACTGCAGGCCAGTCTCTGCCTTCAAGGAGGATACAATCCAATGTATTAAACAATAGATAACTATCTAGGTAGAGTACAGAATAGATGAGAGATCACCTCCAAGGGGAAATCACTAGAATCAGGGAGGACTAGGAAGGGCCTCCAGAAAAAAGGGAGGATTTGGGCTGAGACTTGAGTGGTTTGGGCAAATGCTAAACTATTGAATGACTTTACTATACTAATGCTAAACAGGCAATGCAGAAGCAGGAGAATTCTTTCACTGTATATGTACCCTCCTCCTCTCTCATTCAGGCAGTCTCCTCCTCTTCCACAAATAACAATAACAATAATTCTAGTTCCTTAATTCTATTATAAATTAAAGCTAAGAAATGTTTTAAAAGAGTGCTTAACATTTCAAAATGTCTTTTTGTTTTCAGTGAAATAGGGACAGCCAGGGGAAATGGATAGATAAGTCTCATAGTTTATGTAGCATTCCACACCTATGGTTTCCAACCTCTCCAAACCAACAGATGGATAGAGTTAGTCAAGAAGACTTGAGTTCAAATCTAGCCACTAATTAAGAGCAACTGTGATCCAGGGCAAGTTCCTTATCTTTTCTGATCTCAGTTTCCTTATCTATAAGACTGGAATTATGATTATTATTAGATTATCCTCACTGGATTCCTGTGAGGCTCAAATGTACAACACTTTGTAAACTAATGCTAAAAAATGTCAGTTATTATTGCTATGTTAAGAAAATGAAAACCCTGAAGAGGAGGCTGGAAGATCCAGATGGCCTGAGAGTATGTATGGCTGGGGTGGGGAGATGGAAAGGGATTTCAACTGGCTATGGAATGGGGCCAGTGTATCCTTTAATTTACACAGCCAAATTTTGGGACCTGCGTATGCCTGAGAAATATGGAGGCAGGGGGGTTACTTTGAAAGAAAACATATAAAGTGAGAGTGAGGTAATGAGGCGGAGTGGCAAACAGACTGTAAATAGCAGCTGTAATCATAGACCAAAGGTCTTCTTAGTCACACTCTTAGCCCAGGGATAATGATCACTCTCAAAATACAAACCTTTAGGAAACAAAGGGCAAGGATGACTATCTATGAATTATATTTTTAAAATGCATTAGAGTAGAAGCATGTCATCTACCATTTAGTAGTCATGAATACTTGGGATGAACTGCTGGGATTGATCAGAAGTACAGAAAGCAAAAAAAAAAAAAAAGAACCATTCCGGTGATAAACTCTGGGATTTAGCTGAGGGTAAAAGTCCCAATTGGAATTTAAAAAAAAAATCCTTACCTTCCGTCTTGGAATCAATACTGTGTATTGGTTCCAAGGATTGAAGAGTGGTAAGGGCTAGGCAATGGGGGTCAAGTGACTTCCTAGAGTCCACATTTGAACCCAGGACCTCCTGTCTCTGGGTCTGGCTCCCAGTGGGAACATTTTGGCACATGATACGAAGCAAAACTTGTTCAGGAAAAAAAAAAAGTTTGCATTAAGTATTGATGAAAAAATATTCAAATATATGGGAAATTAATATAAGACTAAGAGCCATTCCCCAAAAGCTAAGTAGTCAAAGCACAAGAACACAGTTTTCAAAAGACTTCAAGTAAGCAATGAAGAGAAAAAAGATAAAACAACTTTGAGGTTTCACTCCATTTTTAACAAACTTGGGAAAGGTGACAAAAGCTGAAAATAGTAAATATTGAAAGAGTTGTGAGCACTAGATTTAGCATTATCCTGATGTTAATATATTTGTAAATTGGTCCTTTTATTTTGGAAATGAATTGGAAGCATGCAAAAATATGGTGGTTAAAATTTTCTTAAGTCTTTAATCTTAAGATCCCAAAGGGAGGCATAGAATTGAACTATATTGTTTAAATTTTCACAAGGTGGAAAGGAAGAGATGCATTTGGAGAGGAATGTGATAGAAAAGTAATAGGCATCAATAATAAATATTCATTATCCTTAAAAAATAAAGAGCCCTATGGCACAATGGTGGAAAGCAGATTGGTAGAAAGAAAGATCTATCATATCTATGTAGAGCAATATGTCCTATTGATGAATATCTATCTATCCACCTGCCCCCTTGGATATCAGTTGGTCCATAAACTTTCTCATCCAGCCTTCTCCACTGCAAAAGTTGCCAAAGTGAAAGTGAAAATGAAGGTACTGATTAAATCACACCAATTTGAATTTATGGAAATTAAAACATGAATGTTCAAGACTATAGAGATAGGTATATTTCTTTCTATCTATCTATCTATCTATCTATCTATCTATCTATCTATCTATCTATCTATCATCTATCTATTTTCTATCTACAATTAATCCTTACCATTTGTGCTTTGAACTTTCACAAATTCAAGCATTACTGTGATTTAATTAGTAATCTCATTTTCACTTTCTCTTAGGCAACCTAGCCCTTTGCAGTCCAGTGGAGAAAGCCCAATCAGCAGCTGGTATCCTACTAGGCTCTAAAGAACTGCTTGTGCATTTGTTGCATATTTTCATTGTTTGCCTTAAATGGTTTGTGTTGCAATCCTGCCCCTCTCCCCTCCCACCCCAAAAAGCATAGGCCAAGACATTTGGGCTTTAAGCACGATTATGTAGTCAGTGATGAAGTTTATGGAGATAAGGACATTAGAGAAACTCCCCCTAAGAGTCTGTAGTCTATGTCCCCCATGAAGAGAATGTTATATCAGGGAAATGAATATATACAAATACGTTTGTATTTGTAAAAATGTTCACGAATCGGCTTTAGAAAAATACTAACGTAACCTCTCAACTGCTTGATAAGGGAATCGAAAAAATAGGAAAGCGGCTAAGTTTGCTGGTAAATGAGATGGTTGGTCACCTCCAAACCTCTTATTGCTCATACTAGGGCTCCCAAACCTCCTGGTAGAGTCAGCTTAAGTGGCTGCAGCCCTGGGCTGGAGATGCATATGCTTTTCATCAAGGAACAGTTGAACCACAAAGTCAAAAAGGGAGATCAGAGATGGCAGGTTGCCCCTTTCCCTTTTTTACCTCAGGGTTCTTCTGACATTGTGGGTGTGGTCTCTCCTCTCCCCTGCATTTTATAGATTCTTTCAGGGTTACTATGTTGGGGAAACAGCATATTATCATAATTAATGTTTTGTAACAAAGAATTGTATGCAGAAAAGTGTGTTTTCAGCAATCTCTTACATTTGGTGGGGATGGGAATCTAACCCCTATTTCCTGTAGATTCAGTGTATCAAGATTCCTGTTTTTTACTTTCATGGTATATAAAATACATTATGATATAAATAATATATAAAACACACATATATAATATCTACGAAGGGGTGGGGAGAGTGAAGGCACATATGCATAAGTACCCATAATCTTTGTAGTTGGAATGCTAGTGGATTGAAGATCATATTGATATGTACTCAGACTGTCACAATCTCTATTCAATGCCTTGTTACTCTGGGTAATTCTTGTTCATGCTTTTATTTAAAATCTTCTCTGGTTGTTTGCTTCAACCAAAACATTGGAGAATTTCTATGGATTCTTTTGATATGAGTACTCATATGGCATTCAAGATCTTTAGCTGTAGAATACTCACTGCATTTAATTAAAAGCAACAAACATTTATTAAGCACCTATTATGTCCAGGGATCTGGGGCCAAAAGGCAAAACCAAAGCAGTTCCTGACCACAAAGTTTGGTTTTTGTTTTTGTTTCTCTAGCCAGGTCAGGAAGAGGACCAGTATTATCCCCCAAATGGCCCACTAACCTTAATAGAAGAATAACTGGTTAAAGAGAACCTACCATCTCCCAAAGCTGCCCAATCCATTTCTGCATAGCTCTTATTAGATGGGTTTTGCTCTTTAAAAGCCTAATAGCACAACTTTCCTGCAGTACTTGTAGTCCAGCCCCGGGGCAGCTCTACACAGACTTGAAGACTAGTGCTTGCTAAACTTCATCCCCCAAGATAAACAATCTCTGTTCCTTTGTATCTAAGGCACTTTACTATCCTTATAAGCCTGTTCTGGATTTTCTCCACATCATCAATGCTCCTACTAAAATGTCATGCCCCAAACGGAACCCAGCAACCCCAAGCAATAGTATTCTAGACGTTACGCAACTAGGGCAGAATAGCTTGATATAGCCACACCTATGTACACGTGTGTCTATCTATCTATTTTATATACATCTGACTGTAGTCATACACCTGGTACAGAATAATTAACACCTTCATGAGCTCCTGAAAAGCAGACATCCTTGGGCTACTAAACTATGAGTAAGGGAGTGGAATCATGGTTCAAGGAAGAAAAAAGATGTGGTCTGGGAAGAGCAAACACTATTGGGGCAAACCCCCCAATTTCCAAAGAATGGGGGTTGGTTCTTCACTGAAGCCTCCAGGCTTGCTTCACAGTGCCACCTGCTGGTTACATATCTGTTCATTTTCATCTTATTCTTGGCCAATGGTCAAGCCTGTTGGTATCTTTTTGAATCTTGAGTCTATCAGAAATGTCTGAATTATCTATTCTAGCTTTTTATCATCTAAAATGGGGGCGGGGGGGGGCAGGAGGAAGGCTTACATTTGGCAATTAAGGTGGCATAAAGATAAAATACATAAAAATAAATTCTATTTTAAAAAGACTAACTATTGAAGACAAGACTGGTAAATGAACAAGATAATCTTATAAACAGAGGATGTAAGTAGAGTATGTTGTTGCTACTTGATATGATTTTGAGGACGGTCTCCTTGATCAATATAATCCTGAAGTCATGAAGTGGGCTACTTGAACATCCATTGGGTAAAGCATCATCCTTTCCAAGTGATCCTTCTCTCAAAATCATAGAATGTTTAGAGTTCAAAGGAGTCAAGAGATTATAGAGAGTGCTTAATAAATACCTATTTATTTGTCTCCACAGTCACAACTGAGGAAAGTGAAAGATTAAGTTTCCTCAAATCAAGGTCATAAGCTCTTTACAAAGATTTCATTTTGATCTTTTATCCCAGGTCTTAGAACAGTCACCACTTAATTAATTCTAGTTGGTGGACTGATTGAACCAGAAATTCATATCTAAACACAGTTTTATACTATTTCTTGTCTTCTATATTGCTTTTCAAAATATACCATCTCCCAGAATTCTTCTAAAATGTAAATCTCCTGAAGTGCACAGATTTAGTTACAAAAACCTTAGCTGTTTTCAGTTCTAATCCAATCTTAGTTTCTCATATCACTTTCTTTTATAATAGTAGGGATCCAGGGCTGCATTAAGTCACCAGGCAATTGAGGAGAATATTAAAAGATGCTGTAGAAAAAGAGGAAGTAGGAGAGTATAGAAAACAAACTTTAACCATTCCACAATTTTTTTGGATCAACTCATTAAATTATACTTCGTAATATAATATAATAAAGCCCCACTTATCCTGAGCTTAGTGATTTTAAATATAGTTGTAAAACAGAAATGAAAATGGTTTTTGGCTACATAAAAAAGTTATCACAACGTCCATGCACTTTACTTGTAAAGGAAGTAAACACCTGCCAGTCAACTGCCTAAATGATTCATTGTATAAAATTAAGGTCAGCAATTAAACAAACTGTTATTTAGATTCTCCTGGGAAACACATTCTTCCTAGGTTAAAAAATAACTAGATAATATAAATGCCAAGCTGATGAGAATTCTTATGGTAGTAAAAAGTCATAGCTGATAGTAAAGGAGGAGACCAAAGAAATGTCAACCAGGAACATATAACAATCTATGGTCATTAATTAATGTAGGACGCAATAGATACGGCAAATGTAGAGACGTTCCCGTAATAATATATCCTGTGTCTCTCTTAAGGTCTCAGAACTTTAAAATGTGTCTGGTACAGGAATGGAATTATCTGTTGTTGATTGGCAGCGACTTGCTTTATCAGAGAGATTAACTTTAAAAGTCAAGACCTAAACCTGAATCTATATTCTGAAACCTACCATCTCTCTGCAGCATGTCACTATACCTCTAGAGGCTTTAGTTTCTTTGCATATAAAGTATGTGTGTGCATGCAATGTGTATGTGTGTGCATACGCAGTCCTGTCCAGCTCTACAAAGACCTGTAAAAGTGATTCCACAAAATACTCTCATCTCAAGACACAACATATATGGGTAGAGGTGATGAGGAAACAGTGGAAATGACTAATTCTGGGTAATATATAATGTGCATCATTTACTACAAAAAAAGTAATCAATAATAAAAGCAACATTGGTGAGAAAAAATAGGGAGCAAGGCTAGAGTCTTCCATTCAGGAGTCCTAAGAACCAAAGTTAAGGATGAATGAATAATGGGCTGATTAGCATGTTATCTGAAGAGCTTTTGCCTCACATTTAGAGCCATTTAATTGATTCTTATACATTTGTATATCCTATCCTGGTGGATAGTGTGCTAGACCTGGTCAGGGAACCCCTGATTCTGAATTCTGCATTGGACCCTCTCAATCTCAAGTTTCCTCATTTGTAAGACTGGATTTGGATTTGTAATGATGGATCCAAGGACTTCTGAGATCCTGTTCCCCTCTCAGTCTTTCTTTCTTTTTTTTTTTAAACCCTTACCTTCTGTCTTAGAATCAATACTGTGTATTGGCTCCAAGGCAGAAGAGTGGTAAGGGCTAGGCAATGGGGGTCAAGTGACTTGCCCAGGGTCACACAGCTGGGAAGTGTCTGAGGCCACATTTGAACCTAGGACCTCCCATCTGTAGGCCTGGCTCTCAATCCCGTGAGCTACCCAGCTGCCCCCTCAGTCTTTCATTCTATAATTCTGCGCCTGCAGATTTTCATTTCTGAAGTGGCAGGGATTCACAGAGACCACTAGGTGGCGCCATAGTTCCCAAAGTGTTAGCCTTAAGACAGGAGTTCAAATTTGGCTTAAAACATTTACTAGCTGTGTGATCCTGGGCTAATCACTTAACCTCCGTCAGCCTCAAGCTTCCTTAACTATAAACTCGAGATAATGACAGCATCTACTTCCCAGGGCTGCCAAGAAAATCAAAAGAGATGATATTTGCAAAAAAGCACCGAGTATAGGGCCTGGCATACAGTAGGTGCTCTATAAATATTTATTCCCTTTCTTGTCCACTTAAGAGAAAACAGAGCAATGGAAAAAATCATTATCTACATCAGTGAGGAAATGTGCAGTGGCAGATAGAGAGCTGTCCTTAAAGCCAGGAAAGGAGGCCCAGGGCTCAAGTCCACCTCTACTACATAGTAGTGCCATAACCTGAGTAAGTCACAGAACCTTTCAGTGTTCAGACTCAAACAAGTGGGGGATGGGGCACCCATCCATACATAAGGAGGTGGGCTCCATAACGATTTAGCTTTATTATAGTATTCCTATTTTCTTAAATTTTTCCCAATTACATTTTAATTTGGTTCAATTTGTCCAGCTTGGGTGTTTGACGCCTCAGACTAAGTTGCTGACTTGCAGGGAATAAGATGTTTCTCTCCCAGAAGCCTCCTCAGCCTCTGAAATCACAAGGGCCAGGCCTATCTCTATATTTTTATGTGTGAGTATGAATCCATAAGATTTACTGATATTGGGCACGAGAAGACAGAAGTGAAAACAGCTCCTGCCTCAAAGGACTTCTAGTCTGTCTGACGGATACAGATACATCCTAAATACATAGAGATAGAGAAACTAAATGTCCGGGAGAGGAGAAGGCCAGGAGCTGGAGCATCAGGAAAGGCTTCCTGTGGAAGGTGTGCATCTTTTCTTAGATTCATATAGTGGCTGCCCTTCAAAACTCCTTGCCTAAAAACCTGGAAAGACTTGTATGAACTGCTGAAAAGTGAAGTGAGCAGAACCAGGAGAACTTTGTACATGGTAACAGCAATAATTTAAGATAATCAACTGTCATATTATCAGCAATGCAAGAATCTAAGACAACTCCAAGAGACTCATGATTTAAAAATGCTAACTAGAAAGAACTGATGGAATTTGAATACAGACTGAAGCATATCATTCATCACTTTATCTCCTTCATGAGTTTTTTCTTGAATAAGGGACATATTTATTCTTTTACATGATGAACATGGAAATATGTATTACATGTTAGCACACATGTAATCTATATTATCTTTGTTATCTGACTTCTTGGAGAGGATAGAAGAGGAAGGAAAGAACATGGATTACAAAAGTCAGAAAATTATTTTTATAATTTCTATATTCTGGAAAAGAAAAATATAATTCTTTTTAAACTATGTGGCTGATAAGGAGGAAAAGGAAGAGGAGGAAAATCCAGGGAAACACTTAAATATGAAAAACAAGGTAATGAGAAAGAGGAGGAATAGAAAGAAGAAAGGGAGAGGAAAAGGCTGCTTTCAACTCAAAATGCTCAAGTTCATTCAAGTCTTAGCTATGTAAGCTTAGCTACTCTGGAGAGTTTATTTTCCAGTCATGTTATTCTCTTCTTGTTTCAGAGGTCTTCAAGCCTCACAAAAGGATCAAGGAGTAGATACATCCTTTACAAAATAAACACTTAATACTATGTAATTACATTCTGGGCCTTTTCTAACTATATTAGCTAAAGTACAGAGAGGAACCTAACAATGCAACCCCAACAATAATGACAATCTTAGATGACAAATAAAGATTAAAATATGTTCAATAGTGTGCTTATTAAAGCCAAAAAGTAGGTAATATGGTATACAAAGATTTCCATCTGAACAAACTAAATTTCCTTAAAATCATATAAGGAGACCGGTGACATTTAGAGATTGCTAAAATACAAGTGCAATACAGTTAAGGGCTTTGTATCCAGTAGAAGTTCATGTCAAAGGCAAGAATGTAGACCCTGCCAGATTCACCTGGCACCATTTATTTGCAAGGCAGTCAAAGAGAAAGAGGAACATCCTACAGAAACAGTTCAATGATCAGCAGAAAATAGACCTAGAAGCAGAGATTTGGCACTTTGCAGAGATGAGTAGCCATGAGGAGCAGTATGAGGCCCTCATCCGCATTCATTGGAAGCTCTGTCGTATCAGAAACATCAGTATTCTCTGACATGAATGGGTCCAGACCACCTATATTTTTACATCTGTGTTAGGGGTGTGTTCTACTTCGTGTGTGCTTTCTGGCCACACGTTCCTTACACACTGATCTTCCATTTCTGTTCCCTGTTCATCCATGCTGTGTTGACTCTGTGCTTTTCCTACTGATGGTGTGGCAGGTAACCTGTGAAGAGTGAACCCCATTTGTGCAAAGAGGGCATCTGTCACTTTATCTGATAAACTATTTGGTGAAATATATTTTGCTTTGAACTAATGTGTTCTCTGACTTGCTCTTAATAAGCAAAACAATAAGGGTTCAAGAACTGTTGGGTCACATGGGCCTAGTGGGTAATGACCCGCAGAAGTAGCTATTTTCTGGCTCACTAAGTAAAGAAAACCATCAATGAGTACATGACTACGCAGTTTTTCTGGGTGTTTTTTACAAAAGGGTCTAGTACAGATATTATGATGTAAACAGGCTAAAATTTCAGCATTGTTTTGTTGGTAGAGAGTTATCAATGGAGTCAGTAAGAACGTGATTCAGATCCCAACTCTGACACGTACAGGCTTTTTATAAGACCCTGAACAAGATATTACCTCAGGTAATGAAACCTCTGAGAAGGTACTGATCTGTATGGACAGAGGAATGTTCCTCAGAGGAAATTAGCTAGTATGCTGATAAAATCACAGATCCAGTTAAAAAAAAAAATTTGTTATCTGGAAAATTCTTTCCTCAAGAATGCCTTATTTCCTGAAGAAACTGGATAAATGAAGGGCAGGTATATAACAAAATATTACTGTTTCTCTAAGTAAAGCTCATTCCACGCTGCAGTATAAGATCTTTCTCAGCCTAGAAAAGGAAATCATGTTCAGTGAATAAAGGTCAGTCCCATATGTGAACTGGTAAAGGCATACAGCTATAGTTATTGCCTACCAATTTAAAATTCTACCTTTTCCCTGCATTAAAAAAACCAAACACAACAAAAACAACCCTATCTTCCACCTCATAATTAATACTATGTATTAGTTCTAAAGCAGGAAATCCATAAGGACTAGAAGGGAGTTAAGGGACTTGCCCAGAGACACAGAGCTAGGAAATGTCTGAGGTCATATTTGAACCCAGGATCTCCCATCTGTAGGTACGGCTCTACTCTCTTCATTGCATTTCTAGAAAGAGTAAATCTCAATGACTTACTACCAATAGTTTCAAAACAGAGATGTATAGTTTTCCTTTAAAATTTCAATTAAACCAAATGTTTAGTGGCCTGCATAAGCTGTGCTTTTAAGATACACTACAGTGCTAAAAGGTGATGCCTTTGTTACAACATACCTTATTATGGACCGAAGGCACTGTACTACATTGTAGGAGCACTATTTATCCTTTTTATCATTATCTAAATATTTGCTCCTAAGGTATCATCTGAACTAGATGTACACAGATTACAGCTAAAACAGCATTTTTACCACTTCTAATACTGCAAAATCAATATTGGCTGGATGAAAGCTTAGCTTCATTTTGTTTAATGTATCAACAAATCCTGCAGATAAATACCAATGCTTGTACTATTTGTTATAATACAAAGTATGATCACCACTAATCAGAAGTACTTGGTCTATTCATTAAAGCTTGCAATACTGGTCTTAAGAAAAATCTCATTTTGACTTGAGCAAATTTGATTAAATCAATAAAGGTGCCTAAACATATGATACTTCCACAAAAGTCCTCCATTATTTTTTGGCATTAGCATCACTATATTATTTAACTATGATTAGGAAAGTCAATAGAATATGTATCTTTGAATGTGTCTAAAGATTTTGACAAGTATATCAGGAAACTATTTGCTTTAAACTGGTCACATTGACAAAAGTTGTGGTGCATTTTCCAAACTATGTCTTTATATGCACATAATTTCTGTGGCAAATATTCTTTTAAGCTTGTTTCCTTAGAAAACCTTGAAATCTATCATCCTCAGAACACTCAACACAAATTGGTTCCAATAATTGATTTCATTAAAAATTTTCCCTTCTCTGTGCTAGTGAATGAAAGGAAGGTCATATCTCAATTTCAGAACATGAAGGAGTCTTTTATCTTCTTCACTTGAGGAATAGTTAAACTATTAAAACTTTTCTAAAGCAAAAGAAAAGCCAAAATGTAGAGAATAAGTCTGTTAGCTATATGCTAATATATTTGCTTATAAAGAAATTTAACATATAGACCTATTACATATACTCTTGCCATTATTGTGTTTACAACTAAAAAATGCCTCAATTTGCCTTTTGTTGTACTTCTTCAATGTTAAAATTTATTACATTTTTTGCTATTACTTCTTCAATGCAAAAATTATAATTAATCATTAATTAGTGATTAATAAGATATATAATTAAATTATAATTATAATAATGATTTTTCTGGACCTAACTGTGACCTCAGAGGTACAGGGAAATTTCAAGAAGAAAACTGCCTCTACCAAAGTAGATTAACACTGCCTTTGCAACTTTCAGCCTTTGGGAGTTGCCCAAAGCACTGGGCTGTTGAGTGAATTGCCCAGGGTTACATAGCCAGGATGTGGCAAAGGCTGTATGTACGGCTTCAAGGCCAGCTCACTATCTACTCTGCTGCCTCTCTAAGGATTATGTCATCTGATTTTTTTCTTTTTTCTGGACTTGTCATTTCACTGATAACATGAAGCAAAACAAGGCTAATCTCTCATCTGCCAGTACTGGTTTTGCAGTGGAAAAAAATGTTTTGCCAAAGCGAAGAACCTTCTCTGCCAATATAATTCAGTACCTTTTCTGAAACCCAAAAGTCTTGTAGAATTTTCTGGAACCCTGAAAAGTTAGATAACATGGTTAGGTTGTACAATCAGTAAATGGCAGAGGCAGGACTTGAACTCGGAATTCCACACTCACAGTCCAAGTACTCTATCCAACATACATCCTCTCTATCTTATTCAAATTTCATAATTACAAATACTATATTTATACTTTTGCTAAGAACATGTAGATATTCACAGAAATATATCTAGCTCCCTTTTTGAACTCCATCTGCCTCCTTTAAAACTCTACTTGGATGTCATAGGCATGTCAAACTCTTCCAAATTTTTCTCCCAAACCTTTATCACTTCTGACTTCTCTGTTACTGTCAGAGTTATACTAGCCTCCAAGTCATCTAGACGTGTAACCTCAATGTCATCCGCAGTTCCTTGCTTGTACATATCACACAAATTCAGTCTGTTGTCACATCTCAATTCACTTCTTTTTATCTGTCTTTTCTTCCTTCAACTCCCTCAACTACCTCCCTGAAAAAGGCCCTCATCATTTCAAATCCGGCCTATTGCAGTAACTTTCTAGTCAGCCTTCTTTTCTCAATTCCCCAACACCAATTCCAATCCATTCTCTAGCCAACTGCTAAAGTAACTTTCCTAAAGTGTAGTTCTGACCACATCACCCCCATTCCCACTCAGAGAAGCTCCAAGTGGCCCCTATTCCCTCAAAGATCAAACTGATTTCTATTTGGCATTTAAAGATCTTCACAATTGCAGCTCTTCCTTCTTTTCCAGTTTTCTCCTACTTAGTTCTGCTTTGTGTCCTCTACAATCTGGCTGTTCCTCACACAAGAATTTTGGAACCTTTCACTAACTGTTCCTCATGTCTAGAATGATCTTCCTCCTCGCTGCTTTCTGCTTTCCCTGGCTTCAAGATTCAGTTCCAATCCCATCTTATTCAAAAGACCTTTTCCAGCATCTCACATGGCTAGTGCCTTCCTCTTGAGAGCACTTTCCATTTCTATTGAATTGATCTTGGATGTACAATTATTTACATATTTCCTGCCCATTACAATGGGAGATGCTTGAGGTTAGCAACCTTGCTTTTGCATTCTTGGTGCTTAGCACAATATTTGACACATGGTAAGTACTTAATAAATGCCTTTTGACTGAATGACATACTTACTGATCTATCTTCACTGGATATTAGTCTCCTTCACAAATTCCAGTCACTTTGGACATCTCAGATTTTTCCATTTCTTTTTCCTAACTCTATGTTTTGCTCCAGACTATTCTCCAAGATTATAACAATCTTGTTTAAATTCATTCCTAAAGGCATGTCAGTGATTCCTAATCACCTACAGAATTAAATACACATCCCTCTCTTTTAGTTTGAAAAAGTATTCTTATATAATGTATTTCCTTTTATTGTTTGCTTGTTTGAAGACATTCTTATTGTAACTAAAATGTTTAATTTAGATCTCCTTAGGTAAAGGAGATACAAATTCATCTCTGTGGATTTGTGAGATAACACAAACTTGCAAATATTCCCTACATTTTCGTTTCCACACATACCTTTGTTGTATCTCAAACTATGTCAAACTATCCTCTTTTATTTCTGCATATAGTAGGAAAAATGAGTTCGTTATCTATTTTGCATTCACCACATATTTTCCAAGTAGTTTGGAGGCAGATATTTGGTTCATACTAGAAATAAAATGAGTAATGATGAACATAAAGTTCTATCTAGATGTTATCCTTTTTCTAATAAAACTGTTACCAAAAAAAAAAGTCTAAAATTACAATAATCACAGGCCATTAGTTCACAACAGATGTAGTATCCAACACTTGGATATGGATACAGATAATATCTACTCTTCCCTGACCAGACTTCTAGAATAGTATGTTCCTTTTTAGGCACTGTGATAAGCTAGAGTAGGGTGCCCAAAAGCCTCAAGATTATGTCACATGAAGAGTAATTGAAGGTAATATTTAGACTGAAGAAAACTGGGAAGGGGGTTTTGGGAAAAGTAGATGGATATGTTGAAAGGGAAAGGGCTAACCCATGGAAGAATTTGCTCTGTTTGACTGTGAAGCACAAAACTAGAGTCAGAGGATGGAGGCTTCAAGGAAATGCATTTAGGCTTGGTAAAAGAAAAAATAACTGAAAATTTAGAACGATTCAAAAGTAGAATGGGCTCTACACCTTGCTAGTAGTCGTCCCAGAAAAACTGGAGGCCCATTGAGTTGTTGAGTTATTGTAGAGGGTATTCACATCAACTATGAGTTGAACCAGATGTCCCCTAAGGTCCCTTTCGACTCTGAAATTCTTGATTCTAATAAATTCATCTACTGAGTCAATAACGAAAATTAAATATACCTGTGTTTTTCTCAACAAATTGTATTATGTATTTCCCAGTATGATGTTAGGTACCTAGAAACATGTCCCTACCTTTTACTGCTTTATGAGTTTATATTAAGTGAAAAGTTAAGAATATAATCGTAATGAGCTTAGAACCCCAAAGTTACAAAAATTCCTACCAGAAAGGCATAAGTTAGGCTCTCTACCCCAATTTAAATTTGTTTACTTCTACATATCCACAAAAGTTCAGTTTACTGGAAACATTGAGGCAAAGAAGGAGTAGAGTATGTTACACTATCTATTAATGGGCAGGCACCAGGACGAAAAACTGAGGGAAAAGCAGACCTTTTTCTGGAACTTCCCTGGGGTATTGAGTAGTTGGCTATAATCTATAGTTTCAGCCTGAGTCTTCTGTTCCAAGATGCCTGTCTAGAGTTGGGGCCCTCCGCGATTTCTCCCTTTTCTGATGTAGCTCAGTCCTATGTTTTCTTTTTCCTTTTGCCTCCTGGCCTAGTGCCTTAATTCTTTCCAACTCAATGCTCCAGGGCCTCCTTTTCTTAGTTTCTCTTGCAGGCTGGGTGTGTCTCATTAAAGACTCTGGGGAATGACTCCATTCTGCCTTCTGGCTCAAAGAATATGATAGTCCCAAATCATTCCCAGGGATGAAGCAGAATGTTTATCCCTCTGAACTACAAATTCCAGAATGCCAGTCAGTCTTCAAACCCCTATTACACTTCTATATGATTAAATTAAAATCCTTAACAATAAACATATGAGACCCAATTATTTCCAGGAAGAGATGAGTGAAGAGGGAGGGGAGAGAGAAAGCTTGAGTTCTCAGTGGGAACTAGGCTATACAGATAGAGAACCAGAGCTTATATAGATGCCTGCTCATTCGAGAAAGAGAAAATGGGATGCCTTCCTGCCACACTGCCCTGCGGAAGGAGAGAGCAGGAGGAACAGAAAGGCTACCCAAAAACCTCTGTTCTCCTGCAAACCAGGAGAGAAAGAGGGTTACGCAAAGAGGGGTGACTTCAGAATAAATTGTCCAGATCTTGGAGCCACTCAAAAGCAAGCGGGCCTGCCACACTACGAAACACAGTACAACACACATTGCCCAGCACGGAGGATCAGTTCCAAAAGTGGAAAGATGTTCAATTTCTAGGGGCAACGTCAAATTTCTGTATTAGCAAAGAGAAATGACAGGAAGCCCTATGATTGGCACAGGTCTTACTTTTCCAGACTCTCAGCCTTATGCTTAGTTTGGGAAGACAGGGCTTTTCTGATCCTCCCATTTCAAACACCTGAACCTCCCTAACTCCTGCCATTAAGCTAGGGGGCTTTGAAATCCACATATAAGCTTTTTCAAACCAATACCAAATTATTTTGATCACTGCTGACAAACCTGTGCCTAATCATTGTAGAAAAAAAACCATGAAATACTTTCAGAAAGAAATCTCTTAAACGTCCCTTTTGTTATGTTTTTGTTAAAGACAAAGCTATCTTTTTTGAGTATTTTTCTGTTCCCCATGCCCCCATGATTGCCAAGAAAACCCCAAAAGGAGTCACAAAGAGTTGGATATGACTGAAAACTAATTTCTTGTAGTTCTAATGTCTAGATGGTTTGTAAAGAAAACAACAAATTCACATCTCTTCTTGTTGTAGAAATATTTTAAATGTTAACTCATTTACTGCTCCCCTTTTTAAAATTTATTTTTATTTTTAAAACCCTTACCTTCTGTCTTGGAGTCAATACTGTGTATTGGCTCCAAGGAAGAAGAGCTAGGGCTAGGCAATGGGGGTCAAGTGACTTGCCCAGGGTCACACAGCTGGGAAGTGTCTGAGGTCACATTTGAACCTAGGACCTCCCATCTCTAGGCCTGACTCTCAATCCACCGAGCCACCCAGCTGCCCCCTGCTCCCCCCCTTTTTAAAACAATGATTAGGGTTGGATTTGTCAAATATCAACTTGGGTTGAATCTTGACCTCCTTTATTCTTTGGTACATATTATTCCATACCCCTTTAAAATTTTCTATCCTTTATATCTAAAGGCCTTTCTCATGGTCCCTTTCAGAATGTGTTGTCTGTCAAAAAGAATTGGTAAATTTAACCACTGTATCTTGAAAGTTTCAGTACAGGTTTTTTTTTTTACTGACCCCCTCCCCCTTTATACTGTGGATTCTTAAAATCGACACTTTTTTTTTTCCCTGAACATTCTGGGCAGTTTTCTTGTATTATTTCTTGCCTTATAATGTTCAGTGTTTTTGACATGTCTTGCTGTTTTGGGAGACTTATGATCTTAAAAGTTGTCTTCATATCACATTTTCTTAATCTACATGCTATGCTTGCATTGATTATATCATATGTTCTTTTAATATTGTTTTTTGCTTCTTGCCTTCTAGATTGTCATTCTATATATTTGTGCTATCAACTAATTATTCTCTCTTCTGCTTCCTTTAGACTCCCCATTATAGATTCAACTTTTTTGCTTCCCCTTCCCACATTCTGCTAATTAACTGTGCCAGGCCATACATTTCACTTTTGCAATGTCTACTTCTTTCTTTCTTGTGAATCCAGATTCTTCTATCTCACCAGGTATTGATTCATTTTCCTTTCTCTTGAAATATTTTTTCAAAGATGTTTAGTTTCATTTTTTCATTTAGATGTCCTGGAGGCCATCTTGCCTTTTATTATTATTAGCTTATCAATTTATTTATTTGCTTGTGCTTGAGGTATCTAACTTAATTTATTCCTCCCTAGATCTTTTCTAATTTTTTATATTTTTCCCTTAATGTGCCCCTATTACTTACTTACTAACTCCCTCCCAGCTATTTCTGCCTTCACTTTTCACCAACTTCAGTTCCTGCCCCATCTGACTTTCTAGAGGAAAATAAGTCCCAGCTAATACCCTGCCCCATTCCCTCTATTACTTTTCTGGCTGACCACTGTTGCTGCATAGTATGGTACCACCCTGTGAAAGCACACTTCCACTTTCCTTTATATCTACCTATTCCACAAAGAGAGTTAAGTTCTGTTTGTTGTCATAGGATGGTGTGTGGCAGCAGGACCAGGATGTGCTAGTAGAGAATGCAGCACCAGCAAGGAAATTACTGAAGGGATCCCAGAGTACAACCTGGCAATCTCTTTGTGATGCCTTACCAGAGTAGCTACTAGTGTGGGAGGAGATGCTAAGTGAGAATGGTGGGGATTAGAAATTAGCCTTCTTTGTCATTAATTCATTAAGCCTTAGTTTAAGGAAACAGCTATGATAATTTTTTAACTGTGCATAATTCTCACATGGAGGTATTCTGAGAGGCAGTGGGAATGTAGTACAAATGTCTAAACCTCCATCTTGTTGATCATATGACCTGGAACAATTGAATGATTTGTTAATTAATGCTCCAGGCATCCTTTTACTGAGTGGCAATGTGACACTCCTTTTTTCTCTGTAATCAAATTAGGGAAAGGCAATCCTAATAGGCACCATTTGAATGCATCAACAACTATGTTATTCACAGCCAATTAGTCATAATCTGGACTCTATGGTTTCTGATATTACTTCAACTAAAATATTTTACATACTTGGAGGTAGTTGGTGTCTTTTTTCTCTATGTTCACGACTTTCTCCAGTTTGCTTGCTTTGTATTCATTACACTTAGCCAACTTGGATAACACTTTTTTTTTAAACTGTACCTCCTATGTTACAGTCAATAGTAAGTGAGAAAATAAAATATGGGAATTTGGAGTATTATTATTTATTCATAAGCAAGGCATTTAAGGAACTCCTTGAAGTCAATACTAAGTTTGAATTTTCCCTTATTTCAGGACTGAGGCTATTTTTGCCCTGCTACTTGATCAGGAGGTAACCTCATTAAGGCATCTTTTATGTAATAATGTACTCATCATTTATATTTGCTCCCTTCTTTCACTTTCCTTTCTCTCCTTGTTCATGCTCTAGGATGTTGCCCTTCAAGACAGAAAATTCCCTTTGCCCCTAATTCTCTATTATCCTCTCCATTGACTATTGCATGCTTGATTTGACACACCACCAATGTGAGATGCTGAGTGCATCTGAAAACAAAATAATACCAGGAAACCTGTGTTAAATGCTTCATCTATGCTGAATGGTATCTAACCATTTAAAATCCATGGAGACTTTACTGATTTCCCTCCAAAAATATTATTATTTACTTCACTATAACCAAATCTGTCAGTTCTCTCTCTCTCCAAATGACATGAAAGCAGCCTTGTCTATACTACAAGAAGGACCTTGATTCAAGTTCACATTGCAAATCTATTTTCATCCCTTCAGATTCAATTTAGGACTGTGGCCCACAATGCTGCTTCACCCTGAGCTCACATGGTTTCATATTATTGTTATCAACAGTATCTGCTTAAATGGTAGGCACTCTATGTAAAACAACTTAGTTTCTTAAAAAAAAAAAACAGTCTTGAATGAAAAACTTTATTAACTAGTTCTGTGATGAGGAGAGATATAGAAAGATACTTGAATAATTAGGACCCTAGCTCATGGAGTCAAATGAAAGGATGGCATTTCAATGGAAATTTAAGAGACCGACTTCTGTAGTTTCCTTATATAATATTAAATGATGTATCATGTTGAATTTATAGCTAAGTGGTTGTTTGGAAATTAACTGGACAGACTGAGTGGTATACATTGGAGTTTCCTGTTGCTTCACTTCTTATAGAATTCTGAAAAATGAGGCAAAGTAATAAAACTAGTGTCACACATTTGAGTATGAGTTGATTAATAACTATTTTGTGCCTAGGTTTCTATTCCTGGTCTAGAGTCACCAAGGAAAAAGACAGTTATGAAGTCTTCTGAGGAAAGGTCCTCATGTGAGACCCCAAATCATACTCACTGCAATCCAACTTAGGATCCACAAACCCCAGCTTCTGCCTTAAAGAATGAAAAGTCTTGTAAATTAACTAACTAGTTTTGAGTGAACTATTATGCATATCCTTTCTGCATAAAATCCTAAAATGGTGCTATTTTATTATTTCTAACAAATAGTTCTTTTGTCAGCATGAATTAAATTAGGAATGAAGAGAGTACTAAAAGCTTTTAAAGAGATGATGTATTTGCGCTTAAGGAGTACAAATGATTGCTGTTTTCAATAAATGCTATTATTTATTGTGAATTTGATTTGAATTTGAGCATAGGTAAAGATGCTTAAATTGCTAAGTCAGGACAATCTACCAGTTAAGGGTAAATAGCAAGAGCGGCCCATAGGGATTGCACTGCCTTTGCATCTTCAAATGATAGCAAATCAAGAGGATTTAGATGGCTGAGAAATGAGATGATGTCATGGTAGAATACTCCTGACTCAATTTCGCTACAGTACCATTTCTCTTTCAAATAGTAAAAGTTTCTCACCTGTTAGAATATGAGTTTGAAGATATTCCTTTTGTCATGTGGAGTTCTGGTGTATTAAACTTGCTTTGCAACAAGTAAATTAAGATCTGTCCTAGAATCAAACAGGATGGAGGGAGTTTTGTCCAATTATAAAAAGGTCAATCTGTGACTTTTAAGCCCATGCCTCATGCATGGGACAGTATTAATATTATATTTCAATCACATCCTTTTTGTTCTAACACCAAAATCCTGACTTTAAAAGCCCAGTCTTACTCTAACAATAGACATCCCTGAACCCACTGTAGAAGCAGAATTCCTTATTATTAGTATTTTCATTATAATATTATTCAAATTATATTTTAATATGCTTGTATTTCTACTATTTTGAATGTCTAGACATTGCTTTTCTCAACTTTCTGGCCTCCAAATACAGGTAATTAGAATAGAACAATTCTAAGAACTGCCATCTCCTTGTTCATTAGTTTGGTAGTTCTATATACATGTTTCAGATTATGGTTTTTTTATTACCTCATACTTTATCTGACACTTCATCCCTTAAAATATGTGACTAGAATTATGATACATGATGAAGAAAGGCCCATGAGGAAAAAACTGAATTTGGATATCTTTGTCTAATTAGGATGTGAGGCTGTATCCTCAAAAGGAGGTAAATTATATTTGTTGTGCAGTCATTTCAGTCATGTCTGATTCTTCATGACCCCATCTGGGGTTTTCTTGGCAAAGACAATGGAGTGGTTTGCCATTTCCTTTTCCAGATTATTTTACAGATGAGGAACCAAAGCAAACAGGGTTACATTACATAGCTAATAAGTAAATCCAGGAAGATGAGACTTTCTGATTTCAGGCCTGGTATTCAAGCCACTGTACCACCTAGAAAAAAAAAAAGCTCAATTTCTTAATTAAGCAATACATTTTTCCTTGAGGAAAAAAGTAGGGGGCCTCAAGAATACAAACAGTTAAACTTGGTCTTCATCAAACCTTTCTAATAACAAGGCAAAAACTTTAGGAAGTCAGAACAACTATACCATCCTTGATTTTCCTTTCCATTGATAATACTCTGTCTAATTTTTTTCTATACACTGTGCCTTAATTGATAAGTCTAACTCTAAACCTTAGGGTCACTTCCCTGAAACTGTAAAAGAATTTGTTCTTGGGTCATAATTTACCTTGCTAAAAGATTCTCCCCCACTTAAAAGTCATAACCTAAAGAGAGTGTTAAGAATCTCTATCAAATTCTCTAGTTTGACATGAATTTCTATCATTGCATATGATAAAAATGACAATTCTGGAGGCTCAGTTCTGCACTGCTTGTCCCCTCATGCATAACATCCACTCCTTGCTCTCCTCAGACTATTAGCTTCCCAAGTTACTTTAAGGACTCAATTTAAATACCACCCCTTCTGTAGGAGGACCTTCCAAGTTCCTTAGCTGTTGAGCTTAACTTGCATCTACTCAGTACATATGTTATATATACATATTGTTTCCTTCTTGGAGTGTTAACTTCTTCAGGGAGTAGCACTGTTTATTCCTTACTTTTTAGCCTGGGTGCTTATTCATGAAGGGTACTAAGAACTTAATAAAGGTGTGTTGGCTGATTGGACACTCCCATAATGTAAAATATAAAGTTTATATCAATCAACAAACTGAACTAAAGATGACAAAGTCTCCAATAGAGACTAAAATGATAGCATGCTGCATAGCACAAAACAGTGAGGGCTTGCAATGAAGTTGTACCTTTTTTTTAAATATCAAAGGCTTAAGGTAAGGCACTTATACAACTATAAGAAGACAATCTTTTGCCAACAATGAATTATAATTATACCCACTATTTGAAATAACAATTGACTATGTCAAAGAACTGACTATAAAATTGAGTACGTGGATCACTATTTTCCCTAGAAACTAAGATATTGTTTGATTTGGTCCAGAATATAAGATCCTTCAAATATCATTTGATTTCTATCTACAATATAAAGAAGAGAGGAACAAAGGACTGTGGAAGTCCAGGTAAGATAGATAGATAGATAGATAGATAGATAGATAGATAGATAGATAGATAGATAGATAGATAGATGGACAGACAGCCAGGCAGGAGGAAGGCATCCTGGGCCAGATTCTCATTGGATAGACAGATAGACAGACAAACAGACAGATAGATGTAGAAAGAATATTTATTAAGTGCTTATTTTATGGGCACCATAAACATTCTAATGAAGGAAGCTATCACATAAAGGAAAGCTGGAAAGGGAAGAAAGTGGGAATGATTTTTGGTTGTGCATGGTGAGGAGACAAAGAAGGGGCATCATCACCATCACCATCACTATCATCATTGCTAACATTAATATAGCTTCTACTGTGTGCCAGGAACTGATATGCATTTTACAAATATCTTCTCAAGTGATCCTCACAATAACTTCAGTAGATAATAGTACTATCCTCAATTTAAAGATGATGAAACTAAGACAAACAGTGGTTAAACGACTTGCCCAGGATCACACAGCTTGAGGCCATATTTGAATTCAGGTCTTCCTGACTCCAGATAGGCCCAGCACTCTATCCACAGTGCCTCCTAGATGCTTAGAATCCTTAATCTTCAAGCAATAAGGTAAAAAGCTCACTTATGAGATCTGGGGAGCCAAAAGTGGTTTAGAGGCTTAGGAGAGGGTGTTGGAGAGAGGAAGATCTATCTTGAAGTCCTATCTCTGACAAATCCTAGTTATGGTATAGGCAAGTCATTTCACTTTTCAGAGCTCCAATTTAACTTTCTTAAACAAGACTCTGAGCCTGACAATTGTGATCTTGTCTTTTAAAAAAAATTCTTATTACCATTTCATTATACTCAGTTTCTTTTGGAATTCTATGTGTCTTATCTTATGCATTTAAAATATTTAACATTTCCCAGTGACAATGTCTAAAGACATTGGTTTCTCCAAATGTCTTTAGATAGTCTCAGATGTGTGTGTGGAGTGTGAAGAACAGGAAAAATGTCATTATAACAGTTTGTCACAATTTTTATTGTCAAAAAAAAAACAAAACAATTGATTTTTGTAGTTAAAATTAACCACTGCTTAGATACATTAATAAAAATATCCTCCTTTCAGGAAAGTTATACATAAACTACCATTCCACTATAGATGAACATATTACTACATTGATCTACATATGATCTAAATTAACACCTAAATATTTCAGTTATTAAATGAAAAAAACAGATTTTTTTGACCATAGAGTTCTTGTATAAAAGAACCTATCAAAAAGCATTATGTTTTTCCTTATCAAATGTGTGTGGAATGACATAATGATGTAACATAATACTTCAGTTCAATTGGCATAACTTCAATTCCCAAGAACTGAGTCACATTACCCTTTTCCTTGTTTTTAAAGTGGGCAACATATATTGAGTACCTAATGGTGAGACCTTGGATTTTTACCTTGGGGACCTTCAAATTAAATTTGAGAATTGGTAACCTAAATTAAATAACAGTCTGAAAACATATGAGTTGAATAATAATTTACTAGGACAAATCATAGAACTCTACAAGAAATTTAATGGCAAAAGTTCAAGTCCTTTTAAAATCTAAAACGTATAAAAACCAACATAGAAATATAAATACTTCCCTCTGAATGATTATCTCTGAATGATTCAGAAGGGATGAGGCTCAAAATTGGCCACAATCTGGAGGCTTCATATAGCCAAGCAATGGAGAAGATTCAGCAGCAGTTGGAGAGTTGGAGACGGCCGAAGATGAGCAGTCAGGGAATTTTCTCTCCTCTTCTTTCCCATACCCACCCCCATTATGGCCAGTCATTGTGTTGAGTAGCAGAGCTATTCACCTAGGAGATGAAGGAATCAGTTCTATAGACATTAAAGCACAATTGAGGGACAAGGGGCACACACTTGATATAGACAAGGACACAGAGAGGTAGTCACTGAATACCGAGTTTTCAAAGAGAATTAATTCAAGTAGCAAAAAGGAAAAAAAAAAGACTGGGCCATAGACTCAAGTGAGATAACCCTAGCAATCAAGAGTTGTGCTTCTGAATAGCAGAACTAGGGAAGACAGCAGAGTAGCCAGTTCAATGAAGATATGAAGAGAGAAAGGGCATTGGGCCCCTACAGTTCTGACATGTTAACAGGTGCTCAGCTTACAAATATTACTCATATGTTGTCTACTACCTCTGGATAGTCTGTGTAAATCTGGAACAGGAAACTGGGCAGGGTTTATAGGGGAAATGTTTAGAGCTACTCTTTTTACTATATCACCATTAACTAGCTTTGCAAATAGGTGCATGTTTCTATTAGCTGCATTGTCAATGTTAGAGCCTTAGAAGTAAGGGTCCACAGGATTATCCTTAGAATGTGCTGCCTAATGCAAATCCACAAGTGTGAGTGCAAATTGAAGGAGTCCTAATGTTTTATGTAATTATTAAATCTTGCTTGCTTTTGAATAAGGAAAACAGAAAAAGGAGACTATATGACAAAGAGAACATATAATATGAGAAATGTAGGTCAAGAAAAGCAGGCCAAGTACTTAACAATAGTTCCATAAAGCCATCTTATATAATGGTGAACAGTAATTGTCCTTAACTACTGTATACAAAAGAGAAAAAGAGTTTAAATAGGACAGATTTACTTCTTGATGTTACAGGTTTAGCCAATGTGCTGATGTAATTATAATGCTGGGCACATCACAGGGAAAGGGAATGAAAGCAGAAAAAATTCAACTAAACAAAATTAGGATACATTGAAACTTGTAGCAGGGAGGGAGTGGTGATGAGGCACTTCCTGTAGAAAAGGTCACGTGAATTTTGGCTCCATAGGGAGGGATAAATGCAAGTAGAGACTCTTGGCTGTCTGGGAGCAGGAGCCCTGGAAATAAACCAACAAGTAAAAGTTAGGAGTGCCTGGGGGCTGAATGACAGCTTCCTGTGCCTTTAGGGCTTCCTGAAACTTTGCCACTTCTCAGAGGTAGGAATGACCACCAACAGAATCATTCTGGAACCTGAATTTTAAAGTATGAATAAGTAGTAATAAAGTAAGAATAAAGTAAAGTAGGGAATATTAATGTTAACTTTTTCATACTCAGACAAATTTTAACAAAAGAAAGAAAAGAAATGTTAGGGATATCATAAATAAGATTCTGGAAAAATCAGAAATGATGTACCTCTAAAATTATTGAAAGGCAATAAAAGGGAATTTAGATACTTGGAATCTGAATATGGTATTTAAAAAAATGACAATTAGGTCATAAAGACCATACCAAAAATACAGAAGAGCAGAAATACTGCACATACCATTTATTGAGAAAAATACAATAAAATTATATGCATAAGGGATCCAATGGAGACAAGAAATATAATTCTAAAAAACTGGTGGGATAATTATAGTAACGAGAGAAAATTATAATGCTGCAACATGCCAGAACTTAAAGGATGAAGCTAAAGTAATTCTGAAGAGAACATTTATAGTTCTATAATGGCTTTCAACAATAAAAAAAAGAGATAAAGAGCAAATCAATGAATTGAACATGCAAAATTTTTAAAAAGCTTGAATAAGATTGTTTTTAAAATTTCCAACTAAATAACAAAGTAGAAATTATGAAATTAAAGAAATCAATAAATTGCAAGGCTGTAAAGAGCATGATTATCAAGAACATTAGAGACAACCTGGAGGAAAGGTCTGCATGGGAGCATGGGTATGGAAATAAAGGGAGATGATTCACATCTGGGGGGCTTCATATTACAATCTATACTTGGTGAGTGGTGCAAAATGATATTTTTTCTGGAATTTTTCAAATTTCACAATTTTTTCATTCCCTCTCCATGGTTAGCTCTAGGTAACTGAGTCAGTGACAGATATGAGGGCTGCTTTGGCTGTATCCCATAAATTTTGATATGTGGTCTCCTCATTCTTTTTAATGAAGTCAGTGATTATTTCTATGATTTGTTTCTTGACCTACCCATTTTGAAGAATTAGATTAGCTTCCAATTAATTTTTAAATTTCCCTTTCCATGAACTATTATTGATTATAATTTTTATTGCATTGTAATCTAAAAAAGTTGCATTTGCTATTTGTTTTTTTGCAATTGGTTGTGAAGATTCTATACCTAGTAGATGGTCAGTTTATGTGTATGTGTCCTGTGCTGCTGAAAAGGTCTTTTTATCCCCATTAAATTTTCTTCATATATTTATTAAATCTAACTTTTCTAAAATTTCACTTCCTGTACTTGTTTCTTGTTCAGTTTTTGGTTAGATTTATCTAGTTCATATAGGGGAAGGCTGAAGTCTTCCACACTAGTATAGTTTTAGTATCTATTTCTTCCTTAAATTCCTTTAGTTTCTCCTTTTAAAAATCCAGAAGCATACATATTTTAAGTATTAATTTTACTTCACTGTCTATACTACCTTTTATTAAGATGTGATTAACTTATCTCTCAATCAGTTCTATTTTTGCTTTAGCTTTGTCTAAGATGAAGCCCAGTAGATTCTTAGCAAAGCGTTTTTAAAAAAAAAGTTCACATAACTAATTTTTAAAGGGAGGGAGAGGACAGAAAAGATGTGGACGAGATAGCAATACGAGGTGGAATTGGAACTGGCTAAAACTTAAAACATTTGTTAATGGCTCAATGTCAGCTCAGAAAAGCATGCTCAAAAGTGGCACTCTGGGAATTTCTGCTTGGAATTATTTTCCCTGTTTTTTTTTTCCTAAATGACTTAGATAAAAGTATATTAAGTGACCAATTAGGACTAGAACCAAGCTCTCTGGAAAATGCATCCAGTGTTCTTGAAAATTCACTATGATTTTGGTCTATTTAAGATGATAAAGAGTCACAATAATTTTTTTCTTGACATGGGGAAATCTTGGAGACACATCTTGAAGTCATCTTTGTGATACTGTACCTTTTGCCTGGTGAAGGGGAGGGAATAAGGGATAAATGGTGAAGGATCAGCAATGATCTTGTAAGACGATCTTGTAATGATTTGTAATGAATCACTCTCCAAGTGGAACAATCAAATTGACTAGGACACCTTTGCTGGGCTGATCAAGTGCAAAGAACAGCATGATACCCCCAAAAAGCAGTTTAAATGAGATGAAGTTGGCAGAATGACAGGCAGAGAGGTCAGAAGAAACATGAAGCTTTCACTTAAGCTTAATCTCAGCTAAAGCTTGAACAGACATAGTCTGAAAGGCAGAAAATTACCAAGAATGGCAATGCCTTCAAATTCTAACTCAAAATGATAATAGAGAAATCCTAAATTCTGAGTTGGTCTTTTTAGTCACATATGTCTTAAATGAATAAAAATCACCATTAATGGCATAATATTTGAAAAATTAAAATAAAAAATAACATTAAAACTCCCACCAAGATTTGATGGGCGAAACTAGAATAGTTCTTAGGGGAAATGTGATACCTCTGGAAAACATGTGCTAGGAAAAGAAAAAAATGACTGATAAATTGAGTATGCAATTTTAAAAAACTAAATAATTAACAAATTAAACCCAAAATAAAAATGAAAGAAGAAATCTTTAACACTAGAAAGAAATATATAATAGAATGGAAAACAAAAAACACCACAGGAATGATCAACAATGTCAAAAACTAGTTTTTAAAGAACAACAAAATTGATTAAGCTTTTAGCTAATATAATTTTTTAAAAGAGAGGTAAATCAAAGTACTGAAATTTTTTTATATTACAATGAATGGGAAAAAAGAAAAAGAATTCTAAGAAATTACTATGCACTATTAATAATATGTCAGGAAAAGCTAAAGAAAGGGATAATGGCCCACAATAAATCAAAGGATACATAGAAATTAGAGATCTTAAGCATGGAACAGATATTGAACAATGTATAAGTAAATTGTTGGGAGTAGTGGTGAAAATCATCCAGATGGCTTTACTGGTTGATTTTTTTAAATAAAAAAATTCGAAGTCATATTCCCCTCCTCATGTAGTCATCGTTCCTGGGGGTGGTTGGAGGTACCCACTACTAACACAGATACTTCATTATAAAAGTTTGTGTGGCCCATATACCGGGTGTGTTAGGGTGAAGGCCAAGCCTAACAACTTTGCTGGTACCAGGAGGAGTCATTTAATACTATTAATATTGCATTCACAAATATATAAAGTTAATCCTTTCCTCCAATCATATTCTAGCATAATTTTTCCCTGGCAGGCCCTGCCTCACTCACAAGATTACCTCACCACTCTAGGGCCTACTCCTCCTAAAATTACCTTGTGTCAGTGTCTAATAATGGTTAGAGACTTTAGTATATAAAAAGATTTCATAATTCTCTTTTCCCCACAAAGGTGTACAAAAACCTTGTGTCAGGGTCTAATAATGGTCAGAGACTTTAGTATTTAAAAAGATTTCATAATTCTCTTTTCCCCACAAAGGTGTACAGTGGAAGAAGAAAATTTAGTTCTTTCATACTTAAGGAATAACAAAACCCATTGCATTGCATGAAGTTTACAAAAATGTCTGATTTATATGCCTATGGACAAGGCATCAAGCCAGTATATTTGAGGGGGGGGGGGATAATATAGATCATTTGGGGGCAGTTGGGATAGAATGCTTGGCCTGGAATCTGTAAGATCTGAATTTAAATCCAGCCTCAGATACTTACTTAACTAGCTCTATGACCTTGAACAAGTTACCTAACCCTGTTTTACCTCAGTTTCCTCATCTATAAAAATGATCTGGAAAAGGAAATGTTGAACCACTCTAGTATTTTTGCCAAGAAAATCCCAAATAGGGTCACAATGAGTTGGACATGATTGAAAAATGACTGAATAGAAAGATTCAGGAGGCATTTGGGATGCTAATACATTTCCACCTCAGACCAAGATAATCAAGGGCATTGGGAGGTCTGCTGGGATATAGACAGGGCAATGGTTGCTCATCTCCAAGGAAAAATTCTCAATATTACCTGCAGAATTTTTGCTAGTGAAGGGGCACATAAGAAAGAGGACAAGGTACTTTGATGATGCAGTTGGGAGAATGGATGATGTTGGAGTTATCATAGTTTGTGATAAGGTTGTTTGTGTCACCACAGTGTGAGTTTTTATGGAACAAGAAATGAGCATAGCAACAAGCAATGAGCATAGCTTTAAGACCAAATTCTGCCTAATATAGGCCTTACCATAGGGGGGTGGGGGGGGGAGAGATTCAGTTGAACTTGCCTCCAGTTCCTATCCCTTAAGGATAGTGGCAAAGGTTGCCAATAAGGATCCTACTTTATTAGGATATGAAAGGTAATAGGGTACAAAGTATACAGAATATGAAGTTACTTGAATTTAAGACACTATAGTAATTGATTTTTAAAAATTAATTAATTTGGGGGAAGAAAGTAAAATGAATCATAAAATCATTTTGTTGAGCTTTTCAAAATAATTGGAACTTTATGAGATAGGGACTGTTTCATACACATACCCAGGAAAAAGATATAATGCTAATGACTAAGCAGATTTTGTATGACAGAGAAAAGGCACAATTATGATTCCAAAGTAAAAATATTTAGTAAATATTCCTCTTCTAGTCAGGAGGTTTTAAGGGTAATTTTCTATATCCTAATTTCAAAATAGAATGAAAGAAACTTAAACTCTTCTCTGTTTTGAGCTGTTATTAGCAATAATTTTTTTTAGATGGAGTGATAGTTGGAATAGGGGTTGAGAGACAGGTCCTGTAGTCTCACTGATACAATAAAATTCCTAAGCAAGAAAAATTCCTTTAGCAGTATAGGTCAGTAACTGTGTAACAACTTCTAGTCTTAGAGGCTAGCCACAATAATGAAGTTCAAATTATCTGCTATATTTCACTAAAGTTTATGAAGCAAAAAAGGAATAAACTATAGCTATTCCCAGATGTTGTTAAACCTTAGAGCAGGAGTTCTTAATCTGGAGTTTATAAACCTTTTCAAAACATTTCAATAATTAGAAAAGGGGGGAAACAGGGCAGATTTGTAGGAGAGTGAATAAAACACCAGGTCTACCTAGAATCAGGAAGACATAGGTTCAAATCTGTCCTTAAACACTTCACTTAACCCCAACTGTTGAGCCCTTACCACTCTTCTGCCTTTGAATCAATACTGAGTTGTCAGTTCTAAGTCAGAAGTAAAGGTTTTATTAAAACAAAAATTCAATAACTTAATAGCTGGTTTCCTCTGTACCTACATGTATTCTATTTTACTTTGTATACGTATAAACATTATGAGAAGTTCATAGGCTTCAGCCTGCCAAAGAAATTTATGACACAAAAAAGTTAAGAACTCCTACCTTAGAGACTCTAGGGAAAAAACCACCCAGCACATATTAAGGACATATTATACAGTAATTTTTAAAAACAGAACTGATTACATTATAAATCTTATTTACTACTTAAACTTCACTTTTTTTACCTCCTTGTGGAGCTGGTGGAGCTTCCAGAAAGTTCTATGGCTTTTCTGAATCTATAGAGAACAAATAAGACAACTCTGGTTGAGAGATCTGGGGATTTGAGTAATTACATTTGCAGAATAGGCCAAGCAGTTTTAATCTTAATACTAGTTAATAACATTAAATGTAAATAAAAACAATGAACTACAATAGTTTTTAATTTAACCTTCTTTTTTTGTTGTTGTTGTAATGGGGAAATGAGCATTGATTCTGAACTGTAATTTCAAAGGAGAATCAGGCCAACAAATTATATTCAATTGAATTATATTAAAAAAAAAGTGATGAGAGCTCTCTGAATTCCTCCAAAAGACTAGAGCAAATTCAAAGCTAAATATGATAAAAATGAGGAATATTTTTAAAAATCCCACAAACTAACATTTCACTAACATGGTCATTTTGGGTTGAATAAGAAATAAAAAATTATTGTGATTCCAAACCACTATCAAAATCATATTATGTTGATCAGAGAAGAAAAAATTCAAAGGGTAGAATAAATTTCACAAACACTGAAAGACTTCTCTTAGTTTTGGTTAAAATACGCTGTCTTCTAAAAGTGTGTTTGAACAACTTGAAATATGTTTTAACAATTATATAACAATAGATCATGTAGTTAAGTATCAAATAACAAAATAATCTGTTCTGCCTTTACTCAACATATACATTTTTTTAAAGGCGAAGTGCAAACAACTAAGACAGCCAAGAAAATTAGATTAACTTTTGTTTTCCCCCATTTCAGCTAACATGCTGGATTGTGCATACTTAGAATAGTATTGGAGAATTTAGTGCAGCTGTTCATTATGGTAAGAATGAGAGGAAATCATTAAAGAAACTTCCAGGCACTTGACTTCCCATACCAAAATAGAAGCAAGTGGTACAGATCAGTGAGCTAATTCATATGCCAGCAAGGGCTTTTTGCCAAAATGTAACTTTCCTGGTAATGTGTTTCTCTAAAATGCAATTGACAGCCGTCCAGTTTTGCTCTCCTGGGTCTCCATGTTTATAATTCCAGTAGCTAGAATTTACATAATTGCAATTTCACTTTGAGAACATTATTAGACTTTTTTTGTGCCTAATCTCCTGAATAGTTGCTTCTTCAACTTGAAGATTCTGATCATTATTTCAAATACTAAAAGTTATAGAACATATCTGATACCATTGCTAATTAAAAAAATAGTATCTCACAGTTTTGGAAGATGAGGGGACTACTTCTTTTATTTTCTCTTCAAGAACTACACATGCAAAACATTTGGGAAGCCAACACAGCTGCAGGGTCTACTTACCATACCAGTACTGTCTACTCTGTATCCTTTTTAGTTTTTTATAGTCATTTTAAAACACATGAAATTTATTTCCTGAGATAATTTCAAAATATTTGCTTTAAAAATCAGGATTTCAGCAATATTGTTCCCAGAATCTATGGATTAGCTATTTTCTTCAATTATGGATTTCAATATTTCCTTTTCCCATATTCATCCCCATTTCTATTCCTCTGTTAAACATAGCAAAGAAGCTGCCCACAATAAATTTACATGAATGGAAGTGAGAAGTACTAAACTGAACTCTTAAACTGAAATATTTGTTAAACTTAATTATTACTTTAATAGATATTTAAAGACCTGTAATTTCACCAATAGGGATATGTCTTCCCCTAGCAGTGCAGATAACGACCCATTCATGCCCATGTGTCCTGTGTATAGCTTGTTTCTGACATCCTAATAAATCTCCAACGATAAACTGAGGCCTCACATGCTGGATGCTTTCCTTCTTTTGACATTTTGTTGAATATCAATGCTATCCCACCTCTTGTCTATTGCGCTTACTATGTGAGTGGACCATTTCCTTTGGGATAGCTTACATTTGCTTTGTGTTTCATATCATCAATGGTAATATGCTATATAAACTATGCTTGCTATGCCCAATTCCAGTCATTTTAGTTACTCAAAGATGAAGGTATTTTATGATAGAAAGTTATACATTATTACCACCATAAGGCTGCTGATTAATAAATGAACATTTATTAAGCAGTTATGTTGTGCCAAATACTGAGATCAGCACTAACAATCCCTGATTTCAAGTTTAAATTTTATTGCAAGGGAAATACACACACACACACACACACACATATTTAAAAATACAAACCATATTTAAAAAGTAATTTCCAAGGATGGGTATTAGTGGCAGGTTGGGGGCAGGGGAATGGGGACTGAAGAGGCCTCTAGGAGGTGATATCTGAGCAGAGCTTTGAAAGCTAAGGTTTGCAGCCAAGATGACAGAGTAGCGGGAAGAAGTTTATATAATCTAGCTCCTTCAACAAAATTCCTCCACAAAGATTTAGGAAACACGTCAGATCAAGATTTAATCAGGAGAAAGCCTAAGAATGTGGACCCTGGGAACAAGATGTAGCCAGAAGCATTCTGCCAAGAGCATTCAGGGGTCCATAGAAGGGCCAAGGCTGGCCCCAGAAACAAGAACTAGACTCCTACTGGGATATATGATCTGCAGGGAGAAGAATCAGGCACCAGCTGGAGAAGATTTGTGTGTCCCTACCAAATTCTCGATCACAGATACAAGGTGGCCTAAGGAAGGCACCTGCACAAGGGGTCTTCAAGAGCAAAGGGCTGGGCCACGTTCCTTGCCTGTATACTAAACCAGAAGCAAGTTTAGAAGCAAACAGCAGCTAGGTGTGGCTCTAATGTCAGAAGCAGAGCAGTCTTAGCTTTAGCTTTCCAGGTTGAAGCCTAAAGTGTAATGGGAAAGAAGGAGGTGATACCTGAAGGAATTTTGGACCAAAGAGGAGCCTGCAATCCTGCCACTCTAGAACAGCAGATTCTCAGCTGTTTGAGAGGGGATGAGTTCAGAAATAGTGTATTACAACTTCCAAAAAGAGGCAAATCCACTGAAGTGTTGTTAAGACCTTATCTCAGATCAGGAACAAAATCAAAAGGCTGAAAAAAGAAAAGGTAAAAGACTTCACAGCAAAAATTAGGCTGGGAAAACAGATCGAGGGGAGATATTTTAAGAATCACTGGACTATCTGAATGCCATGAACATAGTTCAAAAGAAATATTAAAAGAAAACTGAAGCAGTGAGCAAATTAGAAGTAGAAAAAAGCCTACCAATGCACCCCTCAAAGAAAAGATGTACCCAAATAAAACTCCCCTGGAATATTGTGGCCTGAATTCAGTTCAAAGAAAAATAAACAATTGCAAGCAGTCAAGAATACTTTGTACCAAGGAGTTACAGTCAGGATCATGTAAGATTCAACTACCAGTACCACACCACCATAAAGGAATGGAGACAATGAATATGATTCCAGAAGGCAAAAAACACAGACTTATAGCAAAAAAAAATCAGCAAAACAGTATAATCATATTTAGGAAAATATATAACTTTAAAGATTTCCACGAAGTCTTGATAAAAAAAAAAAACAGGAGCTGAGTAGAAACTTTGAAATAAAAAACACAGGGGTCAAAAGAAGCATTGGGAAAAAATTAATGAACAATCATAAGGGACTAAATAATGATAAATGGTTTCATTCTGATATGGAGAAATGGTGCAGGTAAACTCCTCAGAATTCTACAATCACAAGATAATAGAAGTAGTCTAATTAGACTGAGGGCCAGAGAGTAGCTCAGTTCTGCTTTGATGATCCTAAAAGAGGAAAGAAAAAAGGTGGGGTAAAAAAAAATTCATGTAAAAGGAATGTGCAAAGCATAAGTACCCAAAAAGAGAGAGAGGGAGAGGGAGACAGAGACAGAGACAGAGACAGAGACAGAGAGAGAGAGAGAGAGAGAGAGAGAGAGAGAGAGAGAGAGAGAGAGAGAGAGAGAGAGAGAGAGAGAGACAAAGAGAGAGAGTTAGTTTAGAGGAAAAACTTGGGAGAGAGGAGTAGACACTATTCATTTCATTTCACTTCATTGGGTCAAAGGAAGGAAAAATACACATTTTGTTGGATATAGAAATATATTTCATTTCACCAGGAAATAAGAGAGAGAAATTGGAGAGGTGAGAAAGAGAAAATAAAAGGGAGGACTGATTAAGAGAAAAATTAGTCCTAAAACAATCTCTTAAAGATGGAAAGGGAAACAGAAACAAGGAAAAGTTTAAGCAAATAGGATGGCAGGAAATACACAACTAACAGCTATAATTATGAATATAAATGAGATGAATTCACTCATAAAATGGAATAGGATGAGGAAAAATAAAAAGGCAGAGTTAGCAATTGTGATTTCAGACAACGCAACAATATGATAAGACAGTTAAAAGTTTGTCAAACATATGACATTTTAGTTTAATCAAATGACAGCACCTAAATACTTAAAAAAGTTAAATGAATTTCTGGGAGAAATAGTAAAATCAGAATGGGGAATCATCACTTTACCACCTACTCAGATCCAGATATCAAAATAAAAATAAATAAATAAATGAAGGATAACAGAATTTTAGAAAAGTTTGATATCAAAATAAAAATAAATAAATGAAGGATAACAGAATTTTAGAAAAGTTTGTTTTGATTGGCTTCTGGACATTCCTAAATTGTAATAAAGGAGTAGACAAATTATTCAGAAGTGTGTAATAATTTCACAAAAAATGATTGTATAATGGCATAAAATATTGTAAAGAAATAATTTAAATTGCTCTTTTATGGACCATAACACTATAAAAATACATTCAATAAAGAGCCTTTGAAGAAAAAAAATTTAACTGGAGACTAAATAACTTAATCCTAAAGAATGGATGGGTCAAAGAAGAAATCATAGAAGCATAATCAATAATTTCTTTAAATATAATAGCAACAATAAGACATTATATAAAATTTGTGAGATGCACTCAAAGTTTTTTTTAGGGAATTTTTTTATCATTTTTATTAATAAAAGAGGATGAACAGATTAAAAATTGGAAATTCAACTTAAAAAATAATTAGAAAACCAACTAGTTTAAAACTCCCATTGAAATAGCAAAAGAGAAATTCTGCAATTCAAAGAAAAACTGACAAAAATGAAAGTAAAAAAATATCCAAAACATTGAGTTAATAAAATTACAACAATAAAATTTACAAACCATTAGCTTGACTTTTTAAAAAGAAGAAAAACAAATTGCTAGTATCAGAAATGAAAAAGGTGACTTTACCACCAATGAAGAGATAAAAGAAATTATAAGAAATTATTTTGTTGAATCATATGCCAATAAGACTAACATTCTAAGTGCCAAAGATTAATAATGCCAGATGATTAATTTTAAATATATAACATGCCCAGGTTAATTAAACAAAAAGCAGAGGATTTAAATAATTCAAACTTGGGAAAAAAATAAGCCCTGAAAAAACTCCCATAAAAAAATATTTTAGGACCAGATGAATTTACAAGTGACTTCTTCCAAATATCTAAGAAAAAAGTAATCCCAATACTACATAAACCATTTGGAAAAAAAATAAGGGATGATCCTACCAGATTCTTTCTATGACATAAATATAATGTTGTGTTTTTTTAACCCTGTCTCTTAGAACTGTATTGATTCCAAGGCAGAAGAGTGTTAAGGGGCTATGCAATTGAGGTTAAGTGATTTGCTGAGAGTCACATAGACAGGCAGTAATGTCTGAGGCTAGGTTTGAACCCAAGACCTCTCATCTCTAGAGCAGGCTCTCTATCCACTGGGCCAGATATGATCTTAATATGTAAACCAGGGAGAATGAAACAGAAAAAGAAAATCATAGAGCAATATCTCCAATGAGTAATGATTCAAACCTTACAATTAGAGGAATATTAACAAAAAAGAAAACTGCAAAAAGATAGAAAGATATAGAAAGACAGATATGAGGAAGGATCACAGGTTTCAAACCTGGGAATGGTCTTAGAAATCATCTAAATCCCTCCTTTTTATATGTGTGTAAAATTCTGGATCTAAGCAATTAAGTGACTGTTGAAAGATCATCTCATCAATATTTGACCCTTTTCTGTTTTGATAGGAAAAATGGGAAAAAAAATCTCTGACAGCACTTCAAGTTGGAAAAGGATTAATGTAAGAGGGTTTGTTTTTTCAAACTTTACTTTCCATCTTAGAATAAGCAGAAGAGCGGTAAGGGCTAGGCAATGGGGGTTAAGTAACTTGTCCATGGTCACACAACTAGAAAGTGGATGAGGCCTTATTTTAACCCAGAACCTCCCATCATCTCTAGGCCTGGCTTTCAATAAATTAAGCCACTCAGCTACCCCCTAGAAGTTGATGTACCAAGTTATCTCATATCTTCTAAACCAAAACTAAGTCTATAACCCTTCCTTCCAAAAAGAGTAGCTGGAACATGATAGCACTCTAATATTTCATTTAATTCACTAAAAAGTTATTTTGAAAAAGAACTTGGAACTTTTGCACCAAACTTTCCAAAGGACTTGGAAGACCAAAAGCAGTCTTAGAAGTCAAGTATTTATTACTTCAACCCAACACAAAATACAAAATTAGGGCTTTCATTGGAATTAAATCTTCTACACCACAGAACCATAGTAATTACCTTATAAGAGATTAAGATAATAACATACAAGTCATCAATTTAAATTGGATACAGGTGGCCAGCCAGCAATGGTTATTCAACACTAAAACCATGGTGAAAGAATTTCTAAGCTCACTAAATATCACATCTGGTTGAAGAATGTCTGTTCCTTTCTTTTTCTTTCATTTAATAAATATTGCACGGGATGAAGGAATGTTAAGGCCAAATGCTCTAGTACAGATGTAGAACATATGCATTTTTCTGCTAGCTGGAATTAAGATTACAGATGTTCAGATGTTCTAGACATACATGGCTGGGGATGGCAGTTGAAATCTCCCATTTTAATTAATATGGGATCCAAAGATATTCTCTCTCACTAGTATATTAACAGCTTAGGCATGTCTACTTAATTTAACAATGTGAAAGGGTCTAGAGGAGCCTAAATATCCCACAAATATACCAGCAAAGATCTAAATAGGATGACACTACAGAAAATAAACAGAAACAAAGAGAGCCATTAAGTTTCTCCCTTCAATGAAAGACTGAACAAGAAAATAGAAAGCCTGAGGCCCCTTGGTGAGAGGACGTGTTAAGGGAGACAAAAATCAGAGAAAGGTTACCAAATTACCAATCAGCATTTAATTCCAAATCACATGGCTTTTTCTCAATACTCCCAGCCTTTCCCTTAAGCTCCAAACTAGCATCAACAATTGCTTCTTGCACAACAAAAATTGGATGTTCAATATGTATCTCAAACTTAATATATGTGAAGCAGAATTCATTATCTTTTCCAAACTGACACTCTCCTCTTCCCAATGTTCCCAACACTGTTGAAGGCACTACTACCACACTCTCAGTCAAAATCAGCTTTGTGTCATCCTCAACTCTTCACTCATGTTCACCCTACATTTGCAATCTCTTGTGTTTATCTCCAAACCATTGTGGACAGGTTCTCTACAGCAACAAAACTGTTTGGCCTGACTATCAGCCTCAGCAAAACAGAGGTGCTGTTCCAACCCGCACCAGGGAGGCCAACGGACCAGCCGTGCATTACAATCGACGGCACGCAGCTTTCTAACGTCAACACTTTCAAGTACCTGGGCAGCACCATCGCCAATGACGGGTCCCTAGACCACGAGATGAATGCCAGGATCCAAAAGGCCAGCCAGGCACTCGGGCGGCTGCACTCCAAAGTCCTCCAACACAGCAGTGTAAGCACTGTGGCGAAGCTCAAAGTGTATAACGCAGTGGTCCTCAGCTCGCTCCTGTACGGTTGCGAGACATGGACACTGTACCGGAAGCACATGAAACAGCTGGAGCAATTCCACCAACGCTCCCTCCAGTCAATCATGAGGATGGCAGGACCGAATCACCAATCAGGAAGTCCTCGACAGAGCCAACTCCACCAGCATCGAAGTCATGGTCCTCAAAACCCAGCTAGGATGGTCTGGACACGTCATCCACATGGACCCACAGCGAACACCAAGACAGGTATTCTATGGTGAACTGTCAGATGGACTCAGGAAACAAGGCCGACCAAAGAGAAGATTCAAGGATCAGCTAAAGTCCAACTTGAAGTGGGCTGGCATGACACCAAAGCAACTAGAACTCGCTGCCTCTGACAGAAGCAGCTGGCGAACCCACATTAACCATGCCTCCACCACCTTTGAAGATGAGCGACGTCAACGTCTTGCCGCTGCGCGTGAACGCCAACACCAGGCCACAACCTCACCTCCCGTAACAACTGGTGTCCCAGGCCCCATGTGCCACAAACTGTGCGCCTCAGCCTTTGGACTGCAAAGCCACATGAGGGTACACCATAGGTGAAACTGCACAAAGACAATAGTCATTCTCGGTCACCGAGAGACTACTACTAGTCAAACATGTCCCCTTCTCTCCACTCACATGGAACAACTACCTCATTTAGGACCCATTCACTTTTTGCCTCCACTAATGTCATAACATTCTAGTTGGTTTCTAGGCCATAAGAATCTCTCTACTCCTTTATAATCCTCTACTATTCTGTTAAAGTGAATCTTCTTGAAGTGCTGCTCTTACCATGTCACCCCCTATTCCAATAAGCTCCAGTGGCCCTCTATTACCTAAGATCAAATATAACATTTTGTTAGTCATTTAAAGACTTTCATGACTTGGCCTGATCCCTTCCTCCTTCATAGTTTTTATTCCTACACTCTCTATATAAAATACTCTAAAAAAAATGAAGCTAAACTATTTAATGAACACAGAATGAGGATTTTGAGATCAATAAACTATAAGCTAAATTTGATTTTAAAAATAAGATAAAGAAAAATGAGGATTTGTAATAAAGAATAAACAATATCACAAGAAACTAGTCTCTAGTTATGTACCCTGCCAAATAATAAATGAATGAGATGTATTTTACAGTTAAAAACTATAAAATAATTGAATTAACCAAACAAGGAAAAAATCAAAACAACTTGATCTAATAAAAAGTAATTAAGCAAGTGATAAATATTATCCCAAAGCAAAAACATTCTGGACTAGATGAATTTAAAGTAAATTAAATCAAATATTAAAAGAACAAATAACTCCTTTGTACACAAACTGTGCCTAACCCCCACAAAAAATAGGACGACTTTAAGAAACTCCTTAGAAAACAGTTAAAAAAACTCAAAATATTATACCAACAGACACAAAGAACCTTCAACAAAATTTTGTGCACACATATATTAAAAATTCTAAAAAGTTCTGGAATTTAAAAATTTTATTATATACAAAATATCTTTTCAAAAGCACTGGTTAGAATTATATATAACAGTGGAATCTTTCCAATTCCATTATTTCCACAATAACTTGACACAGTCTATAAATATGCTAACTAGAGAAATAAGATGAGAAAAAGAAATTGAGGGGAAAAAATTGGAAATCTGATCTACTAATAGAACCCTAGAAAATTTTTAAAAGACATTTGAGAGTTTTAATAAATTAGTAATATACCAAAGTAAAATTTTCCAAAATCAGTTTTTTGTATACATTATAAAACTCAAAATGAAGCAACAGAAAGAAAAAATTTATAAAGATAATTTTTTAAAGATAACAAAATACACAAAAAAATCTTGGAATTAATTTTTTAAGAAGCATACAGAAATTATACAAGTAAAACCATGAAAAGATTTTTGTAAAAATTAAAAGATTAGGGGGTGAAGTCAAGATGGTAAAGTTAGGAAATCCCATAAACTCTCCCAAATTCCTTTCTAAACAATAGTAAAATAATGCCTCAAAACAAATCCTGGAGAGACAAAACCAATAAAAGGATGAGGTAAAATAATCGACTAGCCCCAAACAAGTTAAAAGGTCAGCATGAAAGATCAGTCTCACTGGGGTGAGAGTGGAATGAAGTCTACCACAAGCTTCCTCAGCACAAGTCCCAACCTTTGCAGGCCATGTGCCAGCAAATCACCAGTAGGCCGTGGAAGTGACTGAATCAGTGGCAGTAACAGTAGCAACGGCTTCCAGAGTTCGTAGCTCATTGATGACAAATGGTCAGAAAATGGTTCAGGAGATTACCATAGACCCTCCCAGTGGCACTGAATCTAGAACTTGGTGTCTTGTTCATACCTAGTTCCAGGGTAAAGAGGAAGCCTAGTAGGAACAGGGAGCCTAGTCACAGTTCTAGGATAGAAAAGAATTCTTGTGGTCACTCACAGACCAGAGTACAAGACAAGAACATTGATCACACCACCTCAGAAGATCAGAAACACACAGACTGAAATAACTAGATCTAAACATAGAAGCATGAAAAATCTGAAGCTTTGAACACTGTCCCCCTCCACCCTGAGAGAAAAGCGGAAGTTTGGAGTCAAAAGTCAAGAAAAAGGCTGGAAACATTAGCAAACATCAAAAAAAGAATCTGAACAAAAAAAATTTACTATGGTGACAGGCAAGATCCAAACACATACTCAGAAGAAGACAACAGGATCAAAGTAACAACATGCAAAAAAAATATAAGAAAAGTGTGAATTGATCTTAGGCCCTGAAAAGGCTCAAAATCATTTTAAAAATTAAAGAAGAGTGGCATAGAAAAATTAGAGAAAAGAAATGAAAGTAATACAAGAAGAATCAATGACTCAACAAGAGGCACAAATATATATTGAAGGAACAGCCTATAAAACAGAATGGGCAAAATTTTTTTTTAAAAAGCCACAAAAATACAATAAAGAGAAGAATCAGAACTTAAAATCAGAACCGATCACATGGGAAAAGAGGTACAAAATTCATTGACAAAAGGAACTCCTCAAAAAAACAGAACTGGCCGAATGGAAAAGGAAATACAAAAGCTCACTGAAGAAAATAATTCCTTAAATATCAGAATTGGGCAAGCAGAAGCTAATGATTCCATGAGACATCAAAAACCAACAAATAAATAAATAAATAATTGAAATAAATGAATGAAAGAAAGAATAAAGAAAAAGAAGAAAATGTGATATATTTGATTGGAAAAAAAATCAAAGAAAGATAATTTAAGAATTATTGGGTTATCTAAAAGTCATGACCAAAGAAAAAAAGCCTTGACCTCATATTACAAGTAATTACAAGGAAAACTGCCCTGATATCCTAGAACCAGAGAGTAAAAAAGAAACTGAAGGAATTCACTAATCACCTCCTGAAAGAACTCCCAAAAAGAAAACTCTCAGGAATATTTTATCCAAATTCCAGAGCTCCCAGGTAAAGTGTAAGAAGCCAGAAAGAAACAATTTTATAATTTTAGAATCACAGACACACACCCAAGATAGCAGAAAATTTAGCAACTTCTATATTAGACCAGTGGGTTTGGAAAATGATATTCTGAAAGCAAAATAGATGGGATTACAACCAAGAACCAATTACCTATCGAAACTGAGTATAATCCTTCAGAGAACAAAATGGGTATTTAATGACACTGAGGACTTACAAGTAGTCTTGATGAAAAGATTAGAGCCAAACAGAGAATCTGACATTCATAAACAAGCCTCAAGAAAAGCATAACAAAATCTGGTCTCAGACACTTCCCAGCTGTGTGACCCTGGGCACGTCACTTAACCCCCATTGCCTAGCCCTTACCACTCTTCTGCCTTGGAGCCAATACACAGTATTGACTCCAAGACGGAAGGTAAGGGTTTAAAAAAATTTTTTTTAAAGCATAAAAAGGCATACAGGAAAAAGAAATCAGAAGGGATCCAATAAGGTTAAACTGTTTTTTATATGCTAAATGGAAGATAATACTTTTTAATACCTAAAAACTTTTTTTATTAGGTAAGTTAGAAGTAGTATACATAGAGAACAAAGGTATGAGTTAACTATGATGGGATGATATCCAAAAAACAAAATTAAGGAAAGAGAAAAAAAGAGAGACATACTAGAAGAATGGGGAAGGAGAGGTAGGAAATGTGGTAAATAATCTCACTTAAGAGCAGCACAAAAGATCTTTGACAGTGGAGGGGGAAATAGGGAGGGGGTAGTAACAGGAAACATTTGAACCTTACTTTCATTGGAATTGGCTCAAAGTGAGAATAACATGCACATTTACTTAAGATATTAGAAATCTATCTTACCCTACCATGGAAGTAGGAAGAGAAGGGGTAAAGGGAAGGATTGGATAGAATTGAAGGCAGATTGGATAGAGAGAAAAGGATAAAAAAGCAGGATTAAAGGAAATCAACAGTAAATCTGGATGGGACTATCTCACTCATAAAATGGAAGCAGATAGCAAAGTAGAATAAAAACCAGAACCCTCCAATATGTTGTTTACAAGAAATACCCTAGAAGCAGAGATACACATACAGAGTAAAAGGGGTGGAAATCATGATTCTCAGACAATGCCAAAGTATAATTAGATCTGATTAGATTAAGCAAGGAAATGACATTTTGCTTAAAGGTAGTGCTATTGACAACAAAGTAATAGCAATACTAAATACATATGCATCAATCAAATGGTACCACATCCAAATTTTTAAAAGAAAAGTTAAATGAGTTACCAGAGAAATAGACAGTAAAGCCATACAAGTGGGAGATTTTGACTTACCCATTTCAGAACTAGATAAATCAAACCAAAAAATACAAAAAACAAAGTTAATTTCAGAATTAAAGAACTTTGGAAAAATTAGATGAGGTAATTAAAAGGAATATACCTTTTCCTCAGTGGTACATGGCATATACACAAAAATTGACTAGGTTTTATAAGCATATAAAAATTTCACAATCAAATTCAGAAAGGCAAAGATATTAAATGCATATTTTATATATTTTCATCATAATGCAATAAAAATATCTTCAATAAAGGGTCATAAAAAAAATGAAAAATCAACTGGAAATGAAATAATTCCTAAATTCCTAAAGAAAGAAAAAACAAATCACTTACATCAATGAAATAGAAAAAGAATAGATCAATAAATTGGGCATTCAACTAAGAAAACTAGACAAAGAACAAATTTAAAGTAACAGTTAATATCAATTTGAAAATCCTGAAGATCGAAAGAGAGCTTAATAAAAAAACTGAAAGTTAAAAAATCATTGAACTAATATTAAATAATATTAGGAGCTAATTTTATAAAAAATACAAGAGATTTTTAAAAAGTCAAGAATCAAATTATCATTATCAAAAATGAAAAGAATTAATTCATCACCAATTAAATCAATCATTATAAGCTATTTTGTCCAATTACATGCCAATTAATCAAGTGATCTAAGTGAAATGGTTAAATCTTTACAAAAATATAAATTGCCCAGATTAACAGGAAAGGAAATAAGAATATCTAAATAAACTATCTTAGAAAATGAAATTGAATAAGCCATAAAATGGCTCCCCTAAGGAAAAAAAATTCTCAGGACCACATGGATTCACAAGCTAATTCTATCAAATATTTAAAAAACAATCAATCCCAATATCCTATAAATTATATGGAAATAATAGGCAAAAGAGTCCTTAGTCATTACAAATTCCTTTTATGACACAAATATGATGCTGATACCTAAGCTGGAAGAGCAAACACAGAGAAATAAAACTATAGCTCAATTTCCCGAATGAAAATCGACGCAAAAAATTTAAATATAATACTATCAAGGAGATCACAGCAATGTATCATAAAGATTATATTTTAACCTATGACCAGGTGGGATTCATACAATTTATACAATATATTCAATATTAGGAAAATAATCAGCATAATTAACCATATATAGGTTTGGAAAAGTTTTTAAAAACACCAAGACCAGAGGAATAAAATCCTCAAAATAAAAGTATTTCTCTAAAACCATCAGTAAGCATTCTCTGTAATGGATTAAACTAAAAGACTTCCCAATAAGATCAAGAGTAATGCAAGGATGCCCATTATCATCACTATTATTCAATATTGTGCTATCAATGATAGCCAGAGCAATGAGAAGAAAAAGAAGTTGAAGGAATTAGAATAAGCAATGAGGAAACAAAGCCATCCTCTTTATAGATAATATGATGGTATATTTAGAAAATCCTAGAGAATCAACTAAAAAAATTGCTGAAATAATCAATTACTTTTGTAAAGTTGCAGTATATCTACACAATAAATCTATACAAATCATCAGTATTTTTATATTATTACCAAAAAATCCAGTAGGGAGAGATAGAAAAGGAAATTCCATTTAAAATAACTATAGGCAATATAAAATCCTTGGAGTCTACTGAAAAGACAAACCTCAGAATTATATGACTATAATTACAAAATACTTTCCACAAAAATAAATTCAGACCTAAACATTGGAAAAAATATTAATTACTCATTGATAGTCACACATCAATATAATAAAAATGACAATTATACCTAAATTAATTATTACTTATTCAGTGCCATACCATTGAAATTACCAAAAAATGTTTTATAGAGCTAGAAAAAATAATGAAATTCATCTAGAAGAACAAAAGATCAAGAATATTAAGGGACTTAAAGTGAAGGAACAAATGTGAAGGAAAATGGCCTAGCTGTACCAGACCTCGCTGTACCAGACCTCAAAAGGTATTACTATTACAAAGCAGTGATCATCAAAAATATCTGGCACTAGCTAAGAAATAATAGATGCGTGGGTACCCAACACACAATAATAAATGACCATAGTTTGATAAAATGAAAGATCCAATCTTTTGGGGCAAAAACTCACTATTCGCCAAAAAAGTTGAAAAAAACTTGGTAACAGTCTTGGAAAAAGACTAGGTATAGCCCAAAATCTCAAATAGGTACATAATCTAGACACAAAGGCAAGCAAATTTGAGGAGCATGGAGTAGTTTACCTGTCAGATCTATGAAGACAGTAAGAATTTAGGACTAGAGAGAGAGCTCATTAGGGAGTTTAAAAGATAATTTTGATTATATTAAATTAAAATATTTTTGCACAAACAAAACCAATTGAGCCAAGATTAGAAGGAAAGCAGAAAGCATGGGAAAATTACATTACAGCAAGTTTCTCTGATAAAGGACTCATTTTTCAAGTATATAGTCAAATTTAAAATATTTAGATTTATAAGAATACAAACCATTCCTTAATTGATAAATGGTCAAAGGACATTAACAGGAAGTTTTCAGAAGAAGAAATAAAAGTTATTTATAGTTACATAAAAATGCCCTAAATTACTATTAGAGAAATGCAAATTAAAAATAACTTTGAGGTACTACCTTACAACTAATTAGATTGGCTAGGATGGGAGAAAAAGAAAATGAATAAATGTTGGAGGAGATACACTGCACTGCTGGTGTTGTGAAGTTTTCAAACCATTCCAGAGAGCAAGTAGATTATAAAACTGTACATATTCTTTGACTCCAGCAATATCACTCTTATACCTGTATCCCAAAAAAGGAAAAAAGAAAGGACTTATGGGTACAAAAATATTTGTAGCAGCTCTTTTTGTGGTGGCATTGAATTGAAAAATGAGGGGATGTCCATCAATCGGGGAATGGCTCAAAAAGTTGTTGTTTATGTTTGTAATGGAATACTATTGTGCTATAAGAAATGACAAGCAGGATGCTTTCAGAAAAATCTAGAAATATTTACATGACCTCACACAAGATAAAGGCAAACCAGGAGAATATTGTATATGGTAGCAGCAATACTGTATGATAAATAACTATGATGTAGCTATTCTCAGCACTACAATAATCCAAGACAATTCTGAAGAATTTATGATGAAAAATGTCATACACTTCCAGAAAAAAACCGATTGAGTCTGACTATAGATTGAAGCATACTATTTTTCACTTTTATTGGTAGATATTTTTTATTGTCTCTGTTTTCTTTCATAACATGACTAATATGGAAACATGTTTTCCATGATTACACATATATAACCTGTATCAAACTGCCAGCTGTCTCAGGAAGGGGGAAGAAAGGAAAGGAGGGAGAGAAAGAATCTTAAAAAATTTTTTTAAAAAATGTAAAATTAGATTTTACATGTAATTGTTAAAAATAGGTTTTATTTAAAAAGAGAATTAAAAGAGTAATATAATAATCAGTATTCTTGGCTGAGTGTCTTGGTGCTATAATAATCAAATTACCAAAAGGATATACTTTTATAGAATTAGGAAAAAATATTAAAATTCATTTGGAAGAATAAAAGTCCAAGAATATCATGAAAAAATATAATTTTATTTTTTGCTTTTATATCATTTGTTGTAAAATCATGTAATCTCGTATAAACTTATGTCATATCTGTAACTAGGAAGTTAGAAGGATAGTCCCAGTTGTTAATTTACTGTGTTTAAGGAAAAGAGTTAGCTTAAGAGTTTCAGTTATCAACCTTAGAATGTTAAGTGCACAATTTAATTAAATTCAGATTCTGGATAAAGATAACAAAAGTGATCAGAGAGTCGGTTGTAGAAACAGGAGTAGTATTTAATTTTCTAGATATTTGTCAATAAACAGGGTCTTCAGCTTTTATGATTAAGAGAGACGGCTTTGTTTGCCTTTATTTCTCTACTTAAGAGTTACAGTCTGAGGGTATTATAGGATCAACAAATTGCTTGTTTTTTACTAGAATTTATCAACTATTATCTAATATATTTTGAGTATGTGGGTCTTCTTAATCAATGATTTGTATCAATTGTTGAAAACTTATAAAAACTGTGAACATTTATATAAGATGGCTTTCATCACAGAGTGGGTATAAGACTATACTTACCCACAAATAAAGTCAGTTTTCAGTTCAAAATTATGGCCCAGAGATTTTTTTTTAATTTCATATAATGAAACTGTAATAAAAAATAGATAAGATGGTCGGAGTAGAGGCACGGAAAGCTCAAACCTCTCTGAGAATACTCTCCAACCAACTTTAAAATAATGTTTCAAAATTAATACTGGAATGACAGAACCAACAAGGGAATGGAGTGAAGCAATTTTCCTGCAGAAAACAACTTGGAAGGTAGGCAGAGAAGGTCTGGTTCACTCAGGTGAGAGGGAAACAACCTTTCCTCACAGAAAACCATACAGCCTTGACAAGGCTATACTGAGGAGTAGTGGCATAAAACAATGGCAAATCCCTTATCCCACACCTACTGCTACAGATTCTGAACCTGCGTCCAAACCAACTTTGAGACCTAGAGACCCCACTTAAGTCAATGGCAAAGCCCTCCATGTCCACCCCTTGAAGTTTCAAGCTCTAGCAGAAGCCTGTGGTGAGGGCCTCAAGACTTAGTGCTAGCCAGTTTGTGGTGTGTCTTACTGGTCTAGACCTAGAGGGAGGCTCTAAGCTCCTGCTCAAGATGACATCCTAAGCTCTAACATAAAGTAATCTGCCATGTACTTGGCTGGTACAAGTCCAATGGGAGGTTCAGAACCTTGCCCAAGTCGGAGGTTAGGCCCTGAGCTCCAGCATAAGGAAGCTCACAGTGGTGGTGGTGGTGGTGGTAGTAGTCTCTCGGAAGCCGAGAATGACGATTGTCTTTGTGCATGTGTGCACAAAGACAATTGTGAGTGAAAAGAGATTTAAGTGGAAAAGTCGGTGCACAGAGAGAGTCCCACTCTCTCGGCGTTGGAAGCCTGGGTCTAGTGGCACAAAAAATCGTTACACCTGGAGACTTCCTCAGTTGCATTGAGCTCACAGTAAAGCCCTGTAAAGCCATTAGCAGTCCCTAGAGAAGACTGAATCAGCAGTGGAAGGTGGCTTTCAGAGCTCCCAGCCCACAGGCCGTCCTACTACCTTGGAAGCACTGAAATATGTAGAAATCCAGAACTAGAGCTAAAGGTAGCAGACAAGAAAAAAGCTGAAGTTTAAGAGTGTGCCCCTATTACCTGTGAAAAAGAGAATATTACTACCATAAATATCCTAATAGGAACATCTATTACATACCCTGAGAACAAAGTTCACCTTTAAGATAAAAATAAAAGCTGAAAAAGGCTAGGAAAATGAGCAAACATCAAAACACATCTAAATCATAGAGCATTATGTACAGAAAGAAGAACAAGGCACAAATTCAGAAGGGGATAGCAAGTTCAAAGCAAAACTTCAAAGAAAAGTAGGAATTGGTCTCAGGCTCTCAAAGAGCTCAAAAAGGAATTTAAAAATCAATTAAGAGAAAAGAGGGAAAGTGGAAGAGAGAAATGATAGGAATATAAGAAAAAAATAAAACCTTAAAAAACAAAACTGGATAAATCAAAAAGAGGCACAAAAATCTAATGTAGAAAAAAGAAAGAAAAGGTTCAAAAATCTCATAGAAGAAAATAATTCCTTGAAAATCAGAATTGGGCAAGTAGAAGCTAATGACTATGAGATATCAAGAAACAAGAAAAGAAAATCAAAAGAATAAAAAATTAGAAGAAAACATTAACTATCTTGTTGAAAAATCACTGAACTGGAAAATAGATCCAGGAGAGACAATTTAAGTATTACTGGAGTACCTGAAAGCCACGATTAAAAAAAAAAAAAGCCTAGACAACATATTATGAGAAATTATCAAAGTGCTCTGATATTCTTAAGCAAGAGGGTAAAATAGTAATGATAGTAAAATAGTAAAAATGTAAAGAGTCTACCAATCACTTTCTGAAATAAATTCCCAAATGACAACTTCCAGGAATATTATAGCCAAAATCAAGAACTCCCAGGTCAAGGAGAAAATACTACATGTAGTCAGAAAGAACAAATTTAAATACCACGAAGCCCCAGCAGAATTACACAGGCTTTAGCAGCTTCCACGTTAAAGGATCAGGGAGACTTGGAATATGATATTCCAGAAGGCAAAGGAACTAGGTTTACTAGCAAGAATCACCTACCCAACAAAACTGAGTATATTCTTTTAGGGGCAAAATGGTCATTTAATAAAATAGAAGATTTCCAAGCATTCCTGATGAAAAGACTAGACCTAAACAGAAAATCTGAGTTCTAATACAAGGCCCAAAAGCAGCAAAGGGAAACATGAAAGGGAAAATTTAAGGAATTCAATAAGGCCAAACTATTTATATATTCCTATATGGAAAGACATTATTTGTAAACTCTTAAAATTTTTATCAGTATTAGAGCAGTTAAAAGGACTATACATAGTCAGAGTAAGTTGATTAGTATGACATGATATGCAAAAAAAACAAACAAGGTATGAAAAAAAGAATTGCACTGAGAAAAGGGAAGGGAGAGTAGAATAAAGTGAATTATCTCTAAATAGGCACAAAAAATATGGAGAGAGAAGGGTGGCAACAGGTAATGCTTAAACCTTATTCTCATCAGAATTGACTCAGAGAGGGAGTACCAGCCATACTCATTTGAGTACAAAATCCTATCTTACCCTCTAGAAAAAGCAGGAGGAGGAGAATAAGACAGAACAGAAGGGTGATAGAAGGAGGGGAGGGGACAATTTCACAGAGTGAAAGGCCAGAAAAAGAGCAGGGTCAAAAGGAGAAAAGAAGATGAAATGGAATACACAGTTGATAATCATAATTGTGAATGTAAATTGAATGAACTTGCCCATAAAGATGGAAGTGGATTGTAAAGTGAATTAAAAGCCAGAATCCTACAATATGTTGTTTATAAGAAACACGATATACACATAGTAAAGGTAAGGTATGAGGGGTGAGGGGGCTGGTGCAAAATTTATTGTGTTTTATCTGAAGTAAAAGAGTAGGCATAGTGATCTCAGACAAAGTTATAGCAAAAATTGATCTAATTAAGAGATAATGAAGGAAATTACCTCCTAAGATACCATAGACAATGAACTAATATCAATATTAAACATATATGTACCAAGTTATAACCCCCACATTTTAAAAGAAGAAATTAAATGAGCTTCAAGATCTAGATAAATCAAACCAAAAGTAAATAAGTGAAAGAAGTGAATGAAATTTTAACAGTAAGATTTAATAGACCTCTGGAGAAAAGAGAATGGGAATAGAAAAGAATTTACCTTCTTTTCAGCAGCACATGGCACCTACACAAAAACTGACCATATATTAAGGTATCACAACCAAAAGGCATCATAACCAAAGATAGAAAGCAGAAATAATAAATGCAACCTTTTCAGCTCATAATGCAATAAAAATGATAATCAGTAAGAGTCCATAGAAAGACACATTAAAATGTGAATAATATTATTCTAACAAAGGGGTGGATCAAAGAACAGATTACGGAAACAATTAGCTTCATGAAAGAGAATGACAATGAGAATTCAACATATCAAAATTAATGGGATACAGCCAGAGCAATATTTAGGAGAAATTGTCTATCTCTAAAGGTTTACATCAATAAAATAGAATTGATTTTATTAAAAAATAGAATAAAACTGGTTAATTTGATTTTTAAAAAGAACATCAAATTATCAGTATCAAAAATGAAAAGCGTTCACCACCAATGAAGATGAAATGAAAACAAACTATGAGATATTTTGTCCAATTATATGCCAATAAATCTGACAATTTAAGTGAAAAAGATAAATATTTACAAAAATATAAAATGCTTAGATTAACAAAAGAGGATATAGAATTGCTTAAATAATCCCATTCCAGAAAGAAATTAAAGAAGACATCAGTCTACATGAACTGATACAGAGTGAAATAAGCAGAACCAAAGGAACACTGTATGTAGTAATAAGCAATACTGTAAAATAATCAAGTGTGAAAGACTTAGCAACTCTCAGTAATACAATGATCCAGGACAATTCTGGAAGGACAAAGACTGCTATACACCTCCAGAGAAAGAACTGCTGGAATAGGAATGTTTTTATATGGGGGGGGGGGTTGTTTATAAAAGCATTCTTTTATAACAATGACCAATATGGAACTAAGTTTTGCTAAATTATACTACATGAATAACCCAGATTAAATTGCTTACCATCTCTGGGAGAGGGGGAGAAAAGGGAGGGAAAGAAACAATTTGAATCTTATAATTTTGAAAAATAGATGTTGAAAATTGTTATCATATGTAATTGAGAAAATAAAGTTATCATAAAAAATTTTTAATAGGTCTAATCTGTTGCTACAAGATCTCCAACAATATTAACTATCAAAGTCATTTGGTACAGAGTGTATATATGTATGTATGTATGTATATATGTATGTATGTATGTATGTATGTCAGGTAGTCAACAAGCATTTATTAAATGAATACTTCTCTTATGTTCCAGAAACTAGAGAAAAGAAAATATTTTATCTTGTTTGGCACTGGAAGCCTTTCTTAAACTAGCCTTTCTAGTCTTCGTATGCTTTCTATTCTACTAGGTACTCTACAATCCAGTGATGATATTTTTTTTGGCTCTTCCTGGAAGAAGACACTCCATTTCCATACTGCATATTCCTGATTTATGAAATGCTCTCTGAAATGTTCTCCCTCCTCCCCATCTTCTCCTGGTTTTCCTTGAAGTCCCAACTAAAATCTCATCTTCTAAGAGAAGCCACCTTCTCTAATCCCTCTCAATTCTAGTTCTTTTTTGTTATTTCCTCTTTTCTTGGTATATAGTCTGAACACTGTTATTTCTATGTTGTCCTTCGCATTTCATTTTGAGCTCCTTGAAGGCAAGGACTGCCTTTTGTCCTTTATATCCCCAGCTTTTAGCTTATGGCATATAGTAGGCACTTAATAAATCATTATCAACTAATTGTAGTAATATTAAGGTAATGGAAGATTACAGTGCTTTAAGAAATGGGAACAATTATCATCATTTCACATTCATATAGCATTTACTTCCCCAAAGATTGACAGAATTTGAGAATTAGAAGGGATCTTTATCAGCCATTTGGCCTGTAATTCATTTTCAAAAAGAATACAAAATAACCATTAACTAGATGTCCAGTTTCTACTTCTTCCAAGGAGGGGAAACCCACAATGTCTTAAGGCAGCTTATTCTATTTTTGGACAGCTCTAATTGTAAGGAAGTTTCTCCAGATATTAAACTCAAATTGGCCTCTAGGGTCAAACAAAATACTTGAAGATAGCCATAAGTGATTCAGTCAAAGCTAGGCCTGGCTGCTTTGCAAGCGCAACTAAACTACTCAAAAGCCTGGGAGTTGTATTTCTTCCCAGATTAGTAAGTGATGAAACTTCATGGACCCCTAGGACAGACTTTTCCCCCTACTGGGGCAGTTTTAAAATCTCTCTGGAATGACACAGAGTTGGAACTAGAGAGAGTACAGAAGATGAATCTACATCATAATCATGGACAGAAGGACATAACATACTTTATTAAAGGCCCTGTAAGTGAATAACCAAACTCAAGGTGCACTAGAAATCTGGTTTTTAGCTCTAATTGTACTACTAACTTTGAACACTCTCTAAGAAAAAGCCTCTCTTACTACCTTTTTAGTTAAAAAACGTTCTATAGCTCACTCCAACCCCACTTCCTGATTATCATAAATTGAGAGAGAGAAGAGAGAGAGAGAGAGAGAGAGAGAGAGAGAGAGAGAGAGAGAGAGAGAGAGAGAGAGAGAGAGAGAGAGAGAGAGAGAGAGAGGCAGAGCCAGTCACTGAGATAATATTGTTTTTCCAGCAACTGATGGCCAAAGGGTAGCTACAAAAGACAGGGAGATAGCATGTATACTTCTTAGAAGCTCTGGCTTCTCTTTTTAAAATTCCTCATTAGAAATGAGATTTTAAAATTCTCCCACACTGGCTAGTGTTTATCCTTTTTTTCAGCAAATAAAAGTAAACACTGTATCTGCCTTTTAAAAAAATTTTACCAATAGAACTTGGAAAATTGTGAGTAATGACCTCTACATGAACTATAACCTCACCTCATTATTTTTTAAAAGAAATCATACACTTTTCTTAATTGTTCTATGCTAATGTTCTTCTAAGCTGTCTAATGTTCTCTGAAAATTAAAAAAATCAAAAGGTTATCTTACCAATTTGCATTTTTATGTTATCTAATTCTCATTTTTAGAATTTATGAGAAAAAGAGGATTTAGAAATATCAAGCTTTACCCAAGATGAAAGATAATTGGTCTGGGAATTCCTCTTTGGTTTTAACTTTAGACTCTACCTTTCTGCTGCATAACTGATCATGTATGTTATTAATTTTACTAACCTTTATGTCCCTCAAAACAGAAGGTTGAAAAACCCACATACCAAAAACAAATGATGACATTGTCCCTATCATGATGTAATCAGTCAAGGACATGTACTGTGATGAACTAGTATTTCCCTGCCTCAAATAATGCAATTTTCACTAGAAAAAAATTAATAATATACACTACACTACTTTTGCTTTTTAACATATATTATAATAAAGCTTCTTAACAGTGCCATTTCTCTCTACTTTTTATTATATTAAAATAAATTTCAGAAGACATTTTCAAATTTTAATATTAACAAGAATAGTTACTAAAAGAATTAATGATAAAATAAACAAAATAAAAAAAAATAAAAAAAACATTTTTTAGGTGGATGACTAAGGTCATGTTTAAAATCCTCTGTAATTTCCATCAAATTTCCTTTAAAATGGACTCTCATAGAGCTGTGAATTTGTCTAAACATTCTGACAGGTAATTTACGGTTATGGTTTATTATTTAAGGAGTTTTTCCCCCATACAGTGTATATTTAATTACTTGGTATTGCATATGAGAAGAGCTTTAGTATCAAATGCAAATGAATGTCAATATCATAGGACTCATTAATGGTGAAGTTGTCCTACACCAAATTCTCCAATCTTCAAAGCTAAACAAAAAAAAAGAAAAGAAAAGAAAGAAAAATGAGCCAATGAGAATAAAATTAAAAGTTCAAAAAGAAAAAAAGAGAGAAGAGCCAAGCATAATCCCCAGCTCCTAAGAAAAAACAAAAGGAAAAATGGATAAAAATTCAAAGAGGACATTACACCCTGAACACTATTATAAGGTGCTGGAAAATAAAACAGAACTCTTTCCCCTCTGAAAATAATTCTGCAGACATGGAACAACAGCAAAAGACTCCAAAATAGTTTCAAAGAAACAAAGGTCATAGAAGACATATCAAAATTGAGATTAAGTTAGAAATAAAAGGTCTCTAAGCAGAATTAAAGATAAACCACAGGATGCATAGAAATAACAAAAGAATATATTTGTTTATGGGTATATTTAAAAAATAAAGAATTTTTTAAAAGTAAAGGCTCTGAAATAATGGCAGATTTGAAAATTGAAATATAAAAGTTGAAGAAAATTGAGTAGAAAAAAAACAGAAGGAAGTTAACTTTAAAAGAACACTAAAAGTCAAAGTTCTTAAAGAATGTAAAGAAACTTTTAGTATCCAAGGTTCCTCAAATGAAAAGGTTCCAAATTTTTAAAAAATAACATTCTATTGGAAATAACATTAGAAAACTGCCTAGAATTTTTGAATACAAGAAAATAAAATATTGATTGATTGATTGAAACCATAAATTACTGCTAGAAAGAAACCCACCAAAAGAAAACAGGAGGGGGCAGCTGGGTAGTTCAGTGGATTGAGAGCCAGGAGAGACTCCTAGGTTCAACTCTGGCCTCAGACACTTCCCAGCTGTGTAACCCTGGACAAGTCACTTGACCCCCATTGCTTGCATTGACTCCAAGATGGAAGGTAAGGGTTTTATTAAAAAAAAAAAAAGAACAGTAGTGGTCAATTACTGCACTTCCTTGGTAGAAACAATTTATCTCTGGTATATACACTTTTCAACATTCTGTACCGAGGGACAAACTCTAAGATATGGTATCCTGCAAAGTTCAAACTTCATCATGAAGGAAAAAACAATAGTCCTTCCAAAAAAGCAGTGGCATTCAGAAATTTTCCAACACATATACAGCAACTGTAAGGCATCTGACTGGAAGACATTCCAAGATAAGAAGAAATACAAGGAAGCCCCCCAAGACCATGCTCTCCACGTAGTGCTGGGCTTGCTCTGCCCCCCTCCCCACTCAGCGAGTGTACAGAGGCGGAGGGAATGGCCGGAGCACTCTGCTCCCCTCCAGAGTTGCCACCTGTGAGCCACCCACTTTACCCCCTCTGCGCTCCCATTGGGCTTCTGGGCAGAGGGGCAGGGGATGTGAAAAAATGTCATCAGGTCCAATGGAGAGAGGAAGGAGAGCAGCTCTGTTTGGGGGTGGGGCAGAAGCACACATGCCCACCTTTATGCCATCTTTGGCACATATGCATTAGGTTCTCCATCACTGTTCTATGAAATATAGTTTCCTTGACAAACTGGTAATTCTAAAAGTAAGGCAAACCAGACGCCAGACGGCATACCTCCACAGATGGAGCTTAATGCATGCTCTAAAAAGTATATGGGCCCAGAGTCCATGAAAGAGAGAAGAGACTTCAGAAGAGTCCAGACAGTGATATAAACAAGGAAGGGGCAAAGTAAATTAAATCGAAGAATTATCACTTAGGCTGGTGGGGAGGAAGGGGAATGATTTTAAACCATGCATCTACCTATGAAAAGGGAAAGACAATCAAATAAAAAAATAACAAACCAAATTCAAGAAATGTGGGGTAGGGCATGATGGGGAAATAAACGAGCTTCAAATAAATTAAAATTAAATTAACAAGAAGAAATGTTGACTTGAGAAAGGATTATAAATCATTACAAATGAAAAAGTAGTGCACAAATCTAACTTTAATAACCTTAAATGTAACTAGATTAAATACTTTCTACAAACTGAAAAAACCTCAACATTTACTACATGCAAGAAAAAAAATTTTTAAATATGAAGATAAGTACAAACTGAAAATGAAAGACTATGAAAAAAGATAAAAGGAAGACTGTATCACAATACTTAAAGGTGACACAATGAACAGTATCAGTACTGGTGCGCATAAGCACCAAATGGCATAGCATCTGAGTTCCCAAAAGGAAAGTTCAACTGAATTCAGTCAATCTTTTAGAATTATTAAGTCTTTACAATGTTTCAAATATTATGTCCATCATTAAATGGACACAAAGCAAAAAATAGAGTTTCTTCCCTCAAGGAGCTTAAATTCTGAAGGGGAGAAAACATATCACACATTTATATAATCAACATATTAAAAAAAATTTTGACACAAGGTAACACTGAAAGGAAAGGCATGTGGCAAAAATGCATTCCTGCAGAAGGCATCACTTGCATTTAATTATAAGGACCATTTTAGGTATGGGGGTCAATCCATGCAAAGGCATAAGACAGGAGATGATAGGAACCATCCAGAATTTAGTCTATTGAGATTTAATCAGTACCACTTCATTGTAATAACTCATTTTTTTAGCAGAAGGGCAATATAATGGTCTCTCAGTTTAACATCATCTGCTGTTATACAGACACATTAAAATAGGGATACAATCATGCTTGCTCATAGGTTCCCAAGTTAGGAAATTTCCTAATTTAGGTGGAAGTTTGGCTCTTTGCCCTAATTTCAGTAATGTTTATCTTTAGCTAACTCTTAACCAAGAGGTCAAGTCACAATTGAAGTAAAATTCAGGCTAAATATCAGGGTAGGGAAGTGATGGTGAACTTTTAAGAGATGAAATAAGGGGGCAGCTGGGTATCTTAGTGGATTGAGAGCCAGGCCTAGAGATAGGAAGTCCTAGGTTCAAATTTGGCCTCAGATACTTCCTAGCTATGTGACCCTGGGCAAGTCACTTAACCCCCACTGCCTAGCCCTTACCACTCTTCTGCCTTGGAGCCAATACACAGTATTGACTCCAAGACAGAAGGTAAGGGTTTAAAAAAAAAAAAGATGAAATAGTTGGCCCCTCCTGCCACCCATGGAGTACAGGGGTGCCCTGCCCTCCTTACCCCATACAGGGGAGGAAGTACTTCCACTGGGCTGCTGACAGAGGGGTATAGGTGAAGTGAGGAATGTCTTCAGCAAGTATAGAGAGGGGGAGGTCTGAGTGCTCTGCTCCCCTCCAGCTCTGCCACCTGTAAGTTGCCCACCTTACCACTTGTGCACTCCCTTTGGGCTGCTAGGCAGAGGGGTGGGGAATGTGAAAAAATATCATCAGCCACAGTGAAGAGGAGAAGCGGAGCAGTTCCCCCCCTGCCCCCAGCCCCTCTGCATTTCTATTAATGAACTCGGGATAGGGGGGATGGCTAAGGGCCCACAGGAAGTGCTCTGCATGTCATCTTTGGCACCCATGCCATAGGTTCACCATCACTGGGGTAGGGTAATGAATGAGTAAAGCACTTGATAGTGTCTACTACTAATGGGTGGGTATATGGAAAACAGAAGAGAAGAGCTCCTGCAGCTTCCTTCAGTCCTTAAATAGATGTTCTGTCCAAATCTTCTACTCTAAGATAACCATTGGCACCAATGGCCCCTTTTGCTCAGTAGTTCCCTTTTTTGTCGCAGCAAGCTTTCCTTTTGATTTCTTTTTTAGCCAGCAGTACCACCTTCCCCACTCCAAACTCTCAGCTTATTAAATCCTAGGAGGGGCTGAGAAGGTTAACCCCATTCTTGTTGCTGCTTAGCTATGGAGGTTCCTCCACACTTCCTTTCAGGGTGTCACTCCAACACTTTATTCAACTCACTATTCCCAAAGAGATTTAAAACTCTCTACCCTGGAAAAACTCCATCCTCTGGTTTGGATCCTGAAATAGTTATTTCTGCCTTTCCATACTGTGAATAAATATAACCCCTATTATTTAGTGATTTAGGCTCCCATGTTAATGTAGCCAATCCAATCCTGGCCAGAATGACTACTATACTACTCCCCTATAAGAATACTATAAAGATAGGAGAAAGGGTCAGGTTATAAAGAGTTCTAAATGACAAACAAAGGATCCTGGAGACAATAAGGAACTACTGAGCAAGGGGGTGACATAGGTCAAGGTTACCTTTCAGAAAAATCACAAGCTTAGGAGAGGAAAGATTGGAGTAGGAAGAGATCTGAGGCTTGGAGACCAGTGAGAAGGGTATTGTAATAATTCTAGGCAAGAGATACCAAGGACCTGAACTAGATGTTGGCTACATGAATGGTGAGAAGGGGACATAACTTCCTTAACTTCTTTTTATTGTTTGCTTAAATCAATCAGCTTCTTCATTATTCAAGAATTCTTTCTTTGTGTACCTAACCATGGTAGGAGTGAGCTAAGCTGGCAAAGAGTGTTGCCTTCCCCTTTGGAGTGACCAGGCCTAAGAGGTTTTATTTGAACCCCTAAAGAAAAGCAATGTATTTGAGATATGGTAGATATAAATCTAGCCTTACACCCCTTCTGGATACAGGAAAATTAATGTGTGAGTGGTTAGGCTCTCATCTTTCTCCCTGAAAAGGCAGAAGTTGTAGTCTTCTTAGAGACAGAGAGGGCCAGGTCCAAAATAAAATATTTATCCAGGCCACAAATGGCCCATCAGTATGTTTATTAGATGACTATCTCACTCCTCTTCTCATGAAGAACTGAAAAGTTAGGGAGAGAACATTAAATAGCTATGTTGAAGTCTCTAGGATGGGGTCAGCAATTGGGACAGAAAGAATTCACTGAGAAATGAAAGAATGTCTTGGGGGCGACTAGGATCTGGATTAGTAATAAAATTTGCCAAGTGTGAATCCTCAAGGAGAGATTGCCGAGTTGATAGAGGGTGAGTCTGAATGTGGCAAAGGTGAACAAGAAGTAGTTCTACAATGGTTTGGGATTGGGGAAAGGGATGAAAGAAACAGTGGTAAGAGAAATGAACAGTGCCAGATCTTGACCACATAGGAAAGGAAAAGATTTATGACAAGGAGAAGTTTGCCAATTATAGATCAGGGAGTCCAGAGAACAAAATGGAAGTCCTAAAGGAATTTGGAGGAGGGCACTGATGGAACAGGACTAAGGTGAATAAGAGTAAACAAGTGATCAGTTTTGCATGGGGATATCTACATCAGTAGCCAGGAGTACAGAATTTCTAGGATGAGATGAGTATAAGAATTTGTTAAACCACATGAGAGTTGAGTCAAGAAAGAGAATTATGTTTGGAGAGAGACAGACAATTATTTTTTGTGGTTCCCCTTTTGGCAAGTGGGGTCTTTTGCTCTGAGGATCCACCTCACAACAGGCAAGAGCAGATGGGGATATTAGAGCCTCAGTGAAGGAGGCCTTTGGTGGCAGGAAGTGAGAGATCTTATCCACAGAGGAGTGACTTGTACTAACAATACACCACCACGGTGCATGAGTCCAGGAAGGAATAAGCCCTAATGAACCCCAGGCATCTAGCTCTGCAGTGGAATTAACCCTGGGACAGGGTCCTCCAAAAGCCAAGAAATAGCAGGTTTCAATAATTCTTCTCTGAGAACTGAGATTTCCAATTTAACTTCGTTCATCATATCTTCCTTTAAGAGATCATGGAACCTCAGTAAGAAACTTCAACATTAGCTTGTGATTTAATATAAGGAAATATAGGAGGAAAGCTAACAAACAAGCCTAATTATATTTTCCTATATTTGAAATATGAAAAATAAAATATAAAAGCCCCTTCAAAACACCATGACCATCAATGAAAAAAAAATAGTGACAATCCATTAAAATATTACTAGGGGGAAAAAGTCTAAAATGACAAAGTCGCAACTTTCCTATCTGAAAGGAAAACAGCTCTTCATTATACGATTAGCATGCTCTTTATGTTAAGGAAGAAATGGCATAAAGACAAACCATGTTTATCTCCCTCCTCCTAACAGCAGTTACAGGAAAAGCAGAAATAGAAGGGGGGAAATAAACATGCTTCTCAGGCACTTAATAAATGTTCATTTAGTGAATGTTCCTTTCTACTGGCTTTTAAATATTGTCTAACTTTTAACACAATGAAAATGTGAACCATTTGAAGGTCATCAGAAAAATATTCATTATAATGCTTTGTCTTAAGTGGTGAGCCATGGAATAATGCAGTCCTCTGACACCAAAAATCAGTGCAACACCGTGATGCATCCCTTCAGTTTCTTTGAGGAAGCTTGGGGGAAGGAAAATTTATTCTCTTTGGAATCATAGAGCCTGAGTTCGAATTCAGGTTCGGCCATTTTTCCTGCCTATATATGTGGGCAGGTTGTTTTTCCTCTCATTCATTTCTTTCTCCAATAAAATAGGGCTTTCCTTCCTCTCTAGGGTTTTAGCGCTTGGATTTATGGAAAGGACAGGGAGGAGGTGGGGTCAGTGTAAGGAGTTGTCCCAAAGAAGCTGGCATGAATGGGCTGTGATCTGCACTCTACACCTCCCCCCTACCCTCAAGGTCAAAGGCAAAGGCTAGGAATGTTCGCGCTTACTTCTTCTTCTTGGAGTCCGAAGTCCTCGACACGCTGAGTAGGGGCCTCATGCAGGGAGTAGGCGAGCGCCTCCTGCGGCCAGTGGCTAGCGAGGCTCCTCGACGGCGCGGCGCCCGAGCTCTCGGAGAGGGTGAGCGCCGTTTGCGGCGCTGCGTCGGGGAGCCCCTCTTGGCCCTGGGAGGAGCGGACGGCGCCCGCAGACGGGTTGGCACCACCCCGGTGCAGCAGCAACCGCGGCGGCGCGGCGAGACCTTCCGCCGGGGGTCCGTACAGTACGGCGACCCTGAAGTTCGGCGCCTGCAAGCTACCCCGGCAACACCAGTGGACGTGGCGGGCAGCCTCTTGCCCGTCGGTGAGGGCGAGCGCCGCCTCCGCGGACCCTGCGGGGAGCGCCGCCTCCGGGCTGAGGGCGAGTGAGGCCGCGTCCGCGAAGATGGCTGCAGCGACGGCGGCAACGACTGCTGCAGCGAAGACTGCTGGCGGCGGCGCCTCGACAGCGTCCGGGGACTGTGAGGGCTGTGGGGGCTGCGGCGCCGCCGCCGCCGGCGGGTCGTGGTCGGGCTCGGGGGTGGGGACAGGTGGAGCTCTCCCCAGCCTACGTGGAGGGGGCACTTCTTGGAGGTCCCGTGATGCTCCGTGGTGCTCCCGGGTGGTGGGGCTGCGCTGCTCTGCGCTCCGCTCCGTGGGGCCGGCCCGCCGTCGGTGTCTGGGTGGCGGTGGTGGGGCGGCGGGGGCGGCGGCGGAGTCGGTGGTGAGGCGGTGTTGGTGGTGTCGTTGACGACGCTGCCGTCGATGGGCCGTTGCGCGCCTTGGAGCTCTCTGGCTGTGGGCCTTCGGAAGGGGAGGGGTTAGGGGGTAGGGATGCGGATGCAGGTAACTGGCACGAGCCCCACTGCCTTTCCCGGCGCGCTGCCCCTGCCCACGACACCAGGCTCCTTGGAAAGACTCCCTCCTTCAGCACCCTAGCTTCTGCAGAGAGAAACAGAGGCAGGACCTAGTATGGGGTGGGGAGCCGTCTGGGTTCGGACCCAAGAGGGCTTTCCAGAAGGGATCCGATAAATTTAGGATAAGAGGAAGGGATCTCACGAGGTAATGGCGGTTTGGCCTAATTTCCTTAGGGACTCAGTGACCCAGGAGTTATGTAAGCTACCTCTAGATAGCTATTATGACATGACAATAATGTAAATACGGGCGGTCCCGAGGACATCTAGTCCTAGCCACTCGTTTTTAGCCCAGGATAAGGACATAGGATAATAAGTAGCTCAGAGAGATTAGGTGACTTGTTGGAGGCCACAGCAGTTTTAAGAATGTGAACAGACTTTGCCATCGACTCTCCTTAAATTCCTCCATTATTTCTCATTGTAGCCAACACAGATATTAAATTAAGGAAGCCCACTTCATGCCTCTCAGACTAGCTAATATGACAAAAATGGGAAATGATACATTTTGGAGGGGATGTAGAAAAATTGGGACACATACAATGTTGGTGGAACTGTGAACTGGGATCCAACCGTTCTGGGGAGAAATTTGGAACCATGCCCAAAGGATTGTCAAAAATTGCTCAACAATACCACCACTACTAGGTCTGTATCCCAAAGAGATCAAAGTTAGAAGAAAAGGACCCCTGTGTACAAAAATATAGCAGCTCTTTTTGTGGTAGTAAAGATCTGGAAACTGAAGAAATGTCCATCAATTCAGGAATGGCCAGTTCATTTTTTGTGCTCAGCCCTTGAAATGGACAAAAGACAAGTAATGTCATTTTTAGCAGCCACTGCCTACCAGTATTGATGATGGGGTGAGGAAGAAAAGTAAGGATTCCTCTTAAACAGAGATCTGAGCACACTTAATCAACTCCAATCGGTTCCTTTTGTCACTAGATCACATTCAGACAATTCTGTTTAGCCTTTAAAACTTTACCCAGCCTGGGCCACCTATCTTTCCAACATTATTAGACATTATTCACTTCCTGCACTGGCCATCCTCCATGCCTTGAATCCATTCCTTACCTCTAACTTCAAAGAGTACCTCTCTTCTTCTGAGATACAACTCCAGCACCATCTTCGTTGCTAATGCCCTCCATCCTAAACTACCCTTTATTTCATCTTATATGTGTATGTATTTGTATTTTTAAAACTATATGCTATATATATTTTCTATGTGTTATTGTCCATTTCCCTCTCTCCAGTAAAATATAAACTCCAACCGAGAATGGATTATTTAATTCTTTGTGTTTGTATCCCATTGTGCCTGGCACATAGTAGAACCTAGGAGCTTAATATTTGCTCATGAATTCATTTACTTTAAACATTAATTTAATTGTTGATAATACACCCTCTTTGTACAATTCTGACATCTTAGAAAAATTGAACCACATCCAAAATGAGAAAAATACCAAAAAGATTGTGTTTTTCATGGGCTCCCAAGAATTTAAAAACAAAAGTCTGATTTATACCAAAATATTCATAATAGTATTCTTTATGGTAGCAAAAAATCAAACTCCGAAACAAAGTAATTGCCCATTATGAGGAATGGATGAAAATTAATTTTCATATTAGGTGGTGAGAAATGGTGGCTATGAGGAATTCAGAGGATTTTAGGAAGATTTTTATGAACTAATGCAGAATAACCAATACTGAGAAAACAATATGCACAATGACTACAACAATGTAACTGAAAAGACTATTAAAAGGAACTTCAACTCTGAGAATTCCAAATACAAGTGAAGGTCTTAGAGAACAGATAATGAAATATGCCTCTTCTTTTGTAGGACCAAATAATGTATATGTTGGCAGACACAATCATTGTATCAGATGTTTTTGTGTTATTGTTTTGTGATAAGATAGGACCCAATCTGGGAGGGAGAAGTGGTAAATGATTTGTGAAGACAAAAAGACAAAACTTTTTTTTTTTTAAAATCATGTTTTAGATGGAAATAACTGGTTATAGACACTGGTCACCAAAGATTCAACTTTTCTATGTGTAGCTAGATCAAAAGAAATATCCAAGTAGAAGAAAGAATAAATATCAGATTTATGGATTTTTTTGATAAGGTAATTAAGGCCCAGATGATGATAGTTTAATTATAGAAACTCCAGAGTTAACTATTTAAAGACTGTAGATTACTAAAAATCAGAAAGAAACAAAAGTACCTGTTGATCTGCTATAATTGGTAGAATAGGCCTGCCAGAGTACAAATACCCTTGATTCAGTCCTAAATGAGTCTGAATTCCTTTAATTCATAAGTTTATAAAGTAAACACCAATGAGTTTATTTTAGCCAGAAGACACAATCTAAATGTGAGGCATTTGAGGAAATAGCATAGTCAGCAACAAAACACTCCATACTAAACCTGAGGGGCATCCATGAGAAAACTGGATGTGTATGCATAGGAAACACACAAGGAGAGATCCATATGCAAAGTAACATGTGCGGTCAGGGTGTAAACATGGAGGGATGCACATTTATGGCCCAGGCTTATGCACGGAGAGTTAACTCCTGCCTCTGATGTGGTAAGGCCATTGATGTCTTTCTTGGGATGCTGATGTGCTACTCTCACCAGGCCTTCTTTTCCGATGGGTTTATTGTCTCCACCCACAGCTACTCAGCTTTAGACAGCTGCCAGATGCTGCTTATGGACTTGGCTTGGCACTGCTTGAGTGACTGAATAATCTTTGCTGTATATTGTTCTACTGTACACATGACTGTGGAGCTTCTCTCTGCTCCAGGCTCTGCCTCATTTGAAATCCTGTCTGATTAGAGCTTGTCTTGGATCCACAAAAAGCCTTCCCTTAGCTTGCTTCTCTCTTACTCTCTTCAGTCTAAGTCCACACCAATCTCTTTACAGCAAAAATCAGGGACCTCATAGATGGCTAATGCCCTCAGGCTTTATCTTTTCTCCGTCTGGAATATGAGCTTTATCCATCTGTCAAAGACCTCATTCTAACTAATTGTAGACATTCCATATACCTTTTTAATCTCTGAAGACTAGACTTTAAAACAAGTTCAAATCTAGCCTCAGACAATTTGCTATGTAACCCTGAAGTCACTTAACCTTTGTCTGCCTCAGTTTCCTTATTTGTAAAATGGGCATTAATAATATCTACTCTTCCCCAGGGTGGTTTTGTGAGAAACAAATGAGATATTTGTAAAGTTCTTTTGCAAATCTTAAAGTGTGATATAAGCCTTTGCTATTATTACTAATGACCAAACAGCTCTAGGATTTGGGTTCCCCAACTTTTGAGCCCTATGCTTTTTTAGTTTTCCCATGGAATGAATAGGAAAGATAAAAGGCCCAAAGATGAAGTTAAATTAAAAGTCATTGTCTCTTCTACCAATTTAGTTGTATTTCTGAATATTTTATCTGTACATACAGCTAAATAGTCTAAGGGAAATTTTGAGATACATGTTAACATCAGAAAATTATCAATTTACAACTGGAACTCTGAAAAAACTAAACACAGAAATCACCTGAACCAACAAATAATCAATCTCTGTACTAAATGGAGTCAAAAGCCACTTTGGTTTAGGGTTCAAGCTCATTTGTGAAATATTACAACATAGGATTACTGAAGATTATAAGCCTAATTATGTCATAGATGACAGATGAGTAAAATACATTTAAGAGCCAAGGGAAGCTATTCACACAAGTTCACAGCTAAATATGTCACAAGCAGGATTGAACCTGGATCTTCCTGATATTAAGGCTACCATATCAGTGGCTCTTACTGTAGACCCTAAGAGCCCCAGACTTATTCAGGGAGTCTGAGAACTCAAAATTTTTCATAATAATATTAAGACATTATTTGCCCACTAAAATGTTCTTCCCAATAGGCTATATTCATATATTTCAACCAAAACAACCTGTTTTAACCCAAACATTGAAGAAATTTGCAAACGTGTTAAAAACAATTCCACTCCTCTCACTGATATTTTTGTTTTAGAAAATATAGTTGTTTTCATAAAAGTCTGTTATTTATATTAATTTTTATCAACTTAAATTTAATGTTATTTTTAATCAATAAATTAAAAAATATTTTGTTTTCATTTTGAATATGGTAAAAACATTGAGAGATAGAACACACATGAACAAAAACTTTTTTGAGGTCCTTAGTAATTTAAAGAGTATTAAGAGATGCAAAGATAAAAAATTTTAAGAACCTCTGAACTAAAATAGGATGTTGTTTGATATAACCATTAAATTTGCTTTAGCATATACTGTGATACTTGACTCTGGAAACTTATTGGTGAAAGAAATTATCAGCCTAACAGAATTTTAGGACTGATGATTCAAATTTGGTATAGAAGAAAAATACTTTTGCATCAATTATAGTTAGGATAATGGGGTTTAACATTTAATTTTTCTGTATTAATATATTAATTTTCCCTCAACTAAATTATAAGCTCATTGAGGTCAGGATCCATATCTAATACTTATTTACACTCACAGGCATTGTCATGAGGCAAAGGAAGTACCTACCAAAAAAAGTGTCCACTCGTTTGACAGATACTTATTGAGCTTCTGCTATATACAAGGCAGGGTATTAGTGTAGTAGATGTATGAGAATGATTAAAAAAAAACAAAGCGTGGTTACATTTTCTACCATTTAACACAACCAGAAAATCACATTTGTCTTAGGATAGAAGTGGCATTAAAGAATTGCTTACTGATAATGTCAAATCAGAAGTGAAGGGTGCTTGGTAATTTCACTGGACCCTGAGCAGGTGACTGCCATCTTGTGGTAAAGTGATTTAAGGGAGTTTAGCTTTGCATGCCTTCCTAATAGACCCCAAAGTCTGTGGACTCAGGCTGGGAATATTTCCCAGATATTTACCGTGGTAGTAAAATATTTGTAGGTAGGTTTCCAATTACAAGAGAAGTCATTCCTTACATATTTTATTTTCCGATCTTGCATGTCCTGACAAGGAGAACATTACCATATGATTTTAAAAGCCACTTCAGTACATTACTTTTATTTTTTTTTAAATTCCCACAAATACTACATGAAGTAAAAACCAAAGAAGTAATGGAAACCAAAGCATTCATTTAGGGAAAGCACCTTACTCATTTTTTTGAAATTCATAATTTCCCTAAATTAAAAAAAAAATACTTTTGCTTAAAGCAATGTCAGAAAGGAAAAAGGCTGCCCCAAGGACAAATGGAGTTTCCATTACTGACAGTCTTCAAATGAAGAAGAAAGAATACCACTTATTGACAGTGCTAGAGAAGATATTCCTATTTTTTAAAGTGGATAAGTCCCTTGCAATTGTGATTTTGGATACATTTGTCAATGTTTAAATGCCCAGGACATTAGATTATTTTCTCTTCTCCCCTACCCTTTATAATTAGTAAATGTCTCAGCCTTATCTTAAATTAGATGATAGCATCCTCTCCTTTGAATGACACCATCCTCAATATCAGTATCTCAACATCAATCACAATTTTTCCAAGTTCACAATTTTATTTGACAGACTGAACATTATACAGTTTTAAAAGTGCACCCTTCATATTTCTTAAGAGATTTTTTAAAATTACATTGGATACCAAATTAACCGAATAAATACAGGAAAAACGCTCATTTAAGGAAAGTATTCCAGACACACTAAAGTCTTTTTTTGTTTGTTTTCAGTACTTCCTTTTGGCCTTTTTTCAAGCTACTTTACTGGCAAACAGAAAGACTTCAATAACTTCCACTTATAAATCCATTGAAGTGGGTATGAGTTGGGGACTGGTACACTCCAGGAAGAAGATGAACTCCTGATGCCAGTTCTGTTTGAAGCCACCACATCTGGAAAATCCCCAGGAATCACCATTAGATCTCATCACCAGAAACCAGGAAGAGGAATGCACACTGGAGGATTTATGTTGCCTACTGATTGGGGGTAAGACAGGAGGAAGGCAAATTGACACTTCCTATGAGGGTTGGAGTGAGATGGATTTAATCATGTTTGTTTTTTGTTTTGTTTTCCTGTCTTTAGTGGGATTCCAGGGCCACACAATAGAAAAACCAACCATAGAAAGGACATAGACATCAGCAGCCAATATTGAGACAGAGTGGCAAGGATGCTAGGGATATTCTGAAGAGTTGAGAGCTGTCCTTCCTTTAGAGCAACCAACTTGAACCCCCTACCAGTTGTTTCTGCATACGCACTAGTAGGTACTGAGTAACTAAGTAGTTTCATTTAACTACTGAAAACTAATGAACCTTTCCAAAGAGATATTTTCTTCAAAGGTATAACAATAACAAAAGAACAAACATTTTCCCTAATATTTTTTTGGGGGGGGCACAATATACTTTCCTGCACCTGAGTCTCTTTGAAGTATGCTGGCTTTTAGCACTATTTTTTTTTAACCCTATTTTTTTTTAAACCCTTACCTTCTGTCTTGGAGTCAATACTGGGTATTGGCTCCAAGGAAGAAGAGTGGTAAGGACTAGGCAATGGGGGTCAAGTGACTTGCCCAGGGTCACACAGCTGGGAAGTGTCTGAGGCCAGATTTGAACCTAGGACCTCCCGTCTCTAGGCCTGGCTCTCAATCCACTGAGCTACCCAGCTGCCCCGGCACTATTTATACATAGCATTGATCCTATTTCTTCATATCACTTAGCCATTTGTCAACTGGGAAATAACTCATGTTCTTATAAATTTAAATATATTTTTATATATTGTCATAAATTTTTTCCCATTTCCTGTTTCTCTTCTAATTTTAACTTTATTGATTTTGTTTATAGATAAAACTTTAATATTTTAAAAATCAAAACTGCCCATTTTATCTTCTATGATCTCCTCTATCCATTGTTTGGTTATGAATTTCCCCCATCTATAGATCCAAAAGGTATTTTCTTGTTCCTCTAATTTGTTTTTGATGTCATTCTTGATGTTGGAATTCATGTTTTCATTTGGAGTTTATTTTGTTTTATAATATAAAGTTTTGAATGTACTAGAAAAAAATCAGACTTCTTCCTAGTTTTCTGAACAGTTTTTATAAAACAGTGCATCATTAACTTAGAAGCTATGGTCCTTGGTTTTATGGAACACTATATTATGGTGTTCATTTGCTTTTGTGTACCTAATGTGTTCTGGTGATCAACCTCTCTATTTTATAAGCAGTATATAATTGCTTTGATGTTTATTGCATTGTAGTATAGCTTGAGATTTAATGTAGCTAGGCTCTCTTCTTTCCCATTTCCCACAGCCCCATCCTTTTCCTTGAGATTTTTGACCTTTTGTTCCTCTAGATGAATATCATTATTCTTAAATTTAAATTTTTTATTTTCCCCAATTACATGTGAAAATAATTTTTAACATTTTTTTAAAAATTTTGAGTCCCCAATTTTCTCCTTTCCTCCCCTCCTCCTTATTGAGATGATAAGCAATCTGATATAGTTTTTACTTATACAATCATGTAAAATATTTTTCCATATTAATGATTTTGTGAAATAAAACTCAGCCAAAATGAAGAAAATAAAATTTAGTATGCTTTGGTCTAGATTAAAATTCCCTTAGTTCTTTAACCAGAGGTAGATGACATTTTTCATCATGGGTCCTTTGGGACTGTCTTAGATCATTTTATTGTTGCAAATAGCCAAATCATTCACAGTAGTTCATCTTACAATGTTGTTACTGTGTAGAATGTTCTCCTAGTTCTATTCACTTCACTCTTCATTGGTTCATATGTCTTCCCAGGTTTTTCTGGAATCATTCTGCTTTTCATTTCTTATAGCAAAATAGTATTCCATTACAATCATATATCACTCAATATTTGTCCATTCTCCATTTGATGGGCATTCTCTCACTTAACAATTCATTGCCACCACAAAATATTGCTATAATAAATGCTAAATGTAAAAATTATGCTATAAGTATATTTGTATTTATAGATTCCTTTCATTTTTATTTTTTATCTCTTCGGGATACAGAACTAGTAATGGTACTGCTGGATCAAAGGGTATATACATCAAAGGGTATAACCTTTTGGGCATAGTTCCAAATTGCTCTCCAGAATGGTTAAACAAGTTCACAACTCCCCCCAAAGTATATTAATGTCTCTATTCTTGCACGTTCCTTCCAACTTTTGTAATTTTCTTTTTCTGTAATAATAACCAATCTGACGAGTGTGAGTTAATATCTCAGAGTTGCTTTAATTTGTATTTCTCTATTTAATAGTGATTTAAAGAATTTAAAACATAATTATATTAAATTTGTTTACCTTATATGAAAACTGCCTATTCATATCCTTTGACCATTTATCAATTGGGGATCAACTTGTGTTCTTATATATTTGATGCATTTCTTTATGTATTTGAGAAATGAGGCCTTTATTAAAGAAACTTGTAAATTTTTTCTGCACTGTTATGATTATGTATTACTCTCCATTCTATTTTCCCCTTATTTATCCTACTCTTTCTCCTTTTACCCGGCCCCTCTCAAAAATGTTTTGCTTCTGATCAGCACCTTTTCCAGCTTGCCCTCCCTTTTGTCACCCTGCTCCTTTCTCTTATCCACTTCCCCTCTTGCTTTCCTATAGTGTAAGACAGATTTCTATACCTAATTGGATGTGTGTCCTTCCCTCTTTGAACCAATTCTAATGAGTGTGGTTCAAACAATCCCCTCCTTAGTTCCTTCAGCTCCCCATTCTTTCACACCCAGTTCTACCACTCCCTTAACTTTTCTCCCAGTGCATTTATTTCTCCTCCCTTAGGTTTTTTTAGATCTCACCCCATCATATTTACCTCATACCCTTACCCACTGTCTGTGTATACTCCTAACTTATTCTAACAATGAAAAAATTCTTAGGAGTTACAAATATCATCTTCCCATCTAAACATCTAAACAGTCTAACCTCATTTGAATATCTTTTGATTTCTCTTTCTTATTTATCTTGTTATGCTTCTATTGAGTCTTGTATTTGAATCTGGATTCCTGTCTTTTTGAAGCAAAAAAACCCATTTTACTTCTCTTTTCCCATTTCTCATAGTATTGTAAGATTTAAATTAATATCAACAACTCCAAGTATTATATTTTATAAGATTTATTAGTAATCACTTGAAGTAAGAGAAATAAAAAATAGAAGTGCATAAGCTTAAGTATGACCATGTGAATAAACTTTTCTGCCAAACTCTCCCCCCAGCCTTCACAGCCACATTCCAAGAAGAAGAGAGAGAGGGAGGAGCTACGCTCAGGACTTTATCTTCAAAGCTTAAGCACTAAAGGTGAGAAGGAAAATGGGAAGCTGGAAAAGAGAGTTCTGGGAAGAAAATTTTAATTACACAATATTATCCTCTTTTTCATCCCATTATATGATTTTTTGACATATCATGCTAAACAGCTTACTACCACACCCACTATGTATACCTCTAACTACCATGATAATGATAACAATTTTTAATTTTTATAGATATCATCTTTTCACATAGGAATATAAACCATTTGACTTTATTGAAGTCCTTAAATTTTTTCTCATTCTTATTTACCTTTTTATGCTTCTCTTGAATTTGATCATCAGATTTTCTATTTAGGTGTGGTCTTTTCTTCAGGAATGTTTGAAAATCTATTTTATTAAAAGACCATACTTTCCCCTGAAAGAAGTCAGTTTTACTGGGTAGGTGATTCTTGGTTGTAAACCTAGTTCCCTTGCCTTCTAGAATATAATATTCCAAGCCTTCGAGTCCTTCAATGTAGATTGAGTCTTGTATTTGAGAATCAAATTCTCTATTCAGTTCTGATCTTTTCATCTGGAATGCTTGAAAGTCCTCTATATGATTGAATACCCATTTTCCCCCCTGGGAGAATTATACTCAGTTTTGTTGGGTAAGTGATTCTGGTTGCAATTCTAGCTCCTTTTTTCTCTGGAATATCAGATCCCAGGCCCTCTGATTCTTTAGTGTATAAGTTGATGAATCTTAGGTTATCCTGAATGTGGTTCCATGATATTTGAATTAATTCTTTTTGGCTTCTTACAATATTTTCTCCTTGACCTGGGAGTTCTTGAATTTGGCAATAATATTTCTTAGAGTTTTCCTTTGGGGATCTCTTTTAGGAGGTGATTAATGGATTCTTTATCTTTCTATTTACCCTCTGGTTCTAGAATAGCAAGACAGTTTTCCTTGATGATGCCTAAGTCCTTTTTTTTATTATGCCTTTCAAGTAGTCCAATAATTCTTAAATTATTTCTCCTCTGTTTTCCAGTTCAGTTGTTTTTCCAATGAAATTTTTCACATCTTCTTTTTTCATTCCTTCTTACTTCCTTTTTAAATTATTTTTTATTTTTTTATATTAAAACCCTTACCTCCTCTCTTGGAGTCAATACTACATATTGGCAGAAAAGTGGTAAGGGCTAGGCAATGGGGGTTAAGTGACTTGCCCAGGGTCACACAGCTAGGGAGTGTCTGAGGCCAAATTTGAACCCAGGACCTCTAGTCTCTAGGCCTGGCTCTCAATCCACTGAGCCACCCAGATTCCCCCCTTTTTTACTTCATTTTACTGTTTCTTAATGTCTCATTATTTTCATCCACTTGCCTAATTCTAATATTTAGGGAATTATTTCTTCAATGGGCTTTTATATGTTGAAGAAAATTAATATTGAATTGAGACATTTTGTGAAATAATTTTCCCTTAAGTTCCTCAAGGTCAGCTAAAATAGTCTGCTAACAAAACTTGATTCTACTCCAAGTTTCCAAGTTTCCCTCCTAGGTTATCAAACTTAGTTAGGATTTTCCTTTTGTTAAGATCTTAAAAGGATAAAAGAATTAAGGGCAGGGATGATTAACCATGGTAAACCCTGATCCAGCCATTTTAAACCTTGACCCTCTTAAAGTACAAAGGTCTGGCAACATGGCTCATAAAAGAATGTGGTGGTGTTTTCTAAATGATAGGAAGGTCATATCCCTTCTGCGATGAGGTAATGTGGGAGAAGCTGAGGTCTCTAAGTTCACCTCCTCCATGACTATTTACCAATGAAAGATGTCTTGGGATATTCAAGGGAGGGACAGAGTGGAGAGCTCACAAGTGGTTTATATAGACCTACACTAGAGTATTTGGGATCTTTTTGTTGTCAAGAGAATCATGGCCATATAGGAGGTCTTAATTGGTTAATTAATACATTATTTTAAAATTAAGAAATACTGCCTCAAGAATTTTGCTTGCTACAACCTACTTTTCTATGTGACCAATCTTACTATTTGAGAAAGTTCTTTTCTTCAATGAATTTTAATTACATCTTTATCCATGTGGACAATTTTGCTTTTTAAGAAGTTCTATTCAGTAGATTTTTGCAACTCCTTTACCAATTGGTCGATTTGTTAAGATATTATTTTCCTCAGTTGTTCTTTTGCTTCCTTTACCAATCTGTTGACTCTTTTTTTCATGATTTTCCTGCATCGTCTCATTTCCTTTCCAATTCTTCTGCCTTTTTTATTTGATTTTTAAAATCTCTTTTGAGTGCTTCCAGGAATTCTTTTTGAACTTGAGACCAAGTTACATTTTTCTTTGAGGCTTTGGATACAGTTGTCTTTTTCTAAGTTTGTATTTTGATATTTCCTGTCTTCAAAATAACTTTCTGTGTTGAGTTTCTTTTTGTTGTTGTTGTTGTTTGTTAACATTTCCAGGCTTTTCTTGACTTTTAACTTTTAAAAAAACTATTAAAATTAAGGTTCTTTGTGCAGCTGCTTTCAGAGACAGCTCTGGGGAGCTATATTTATTTCTTCCAAGATGGAATATTTAAGGAGAAGTGTATTTAATACTCTCCTGACCTGTGCTCTGAGAGAGACCACAAGCACTACTTTCCACCCTGAAACTATGATCAGAGTCCCCTGGCCACCTGAGGCTATAAGTGCTGGTATGTTAGTTCTCTTCCTCACCCTGGGACATCTGGGAACTGCAACTTATGGGCAATGCAACAAAGTTTTGCACCCAGCGCCATCAAAGGGATTCCTATAATTTCATTCTAGCCAATTGTGTGACCCCCTTTCCTTCCCTGTACTGAGAGCTCTGGAAGACTGTGCTGACCTACATACTGTGTTCCACTCCTTCCCCACTGTGATAGAGCTTTTATACCAACCTTGAAAGTTGTTTTGGGGTGAAAATTTGTTTCATCCCATCTTGTTTATAGGTTTTGCAGCTCCAGAATTAATTTTGAGGCATTATATCAAAATTGTTTGGAGGGTAATTTGGGAGAGATCAGAAGTAGGGCTTGTTCCTTTTTGACCATTTTGGCTCTGTTTCCTATTAATTATTTTCTAGGTCTCGCAATGCAGAAGGGAGTGGTTTAAATGAACAGTGACATCACCAAAAAGCATAGCTCTTTGCCAACTATCTTTTCCTTTTCCTTCTTGAGTTCTTCTATAAATTACCATTTAATTCTGTTCCTTTTCTGTCAACCTTTTGTCAAAGAAGTATAAAGATGAAGCAGAGTTATAACCTAGAAATTGTTATTCTCCAATTTCTTACCATTTCCCCTTAAGTTCTTTACCCATTTCATGTGCTATTTTAAATCCTAAACCCTTCCAAAGCACTCACATTTTCTTCTAATTTTTTCAGCTCATCTTCTTATGCTCTCTTGTTGATTCTTTAAAAATCTTTTCTTACTCAACATTAAATAATATAAAATGAAACTCTTTATGGTGATTATTTATGAATAAAATAATCTGTTTCTCAAGAACTTTGGCAAAAGACTAGCTCTTAAACATCCCCATACTAGTTCTATTTGACAGTTTCAAAGTCATATGCTTTATACAGCTTCATTTCATTGTTGGCATATTACATTAGAATATGCTGGAGGCTTATTATTAGCACATTTCATATGCCTAACTTATACTTTTTAAAATGTTGCAATATTTATAAGTATTGTAATAGAGGGGTTGTGTGGAGAGAGAGGAGAAGGAGAAATGGAGTCTTCTTTCCTTCAAGGCCAGGACAAAGGGAGGAGGAGTTGATGTTGGTTTTGAACCAAGAGGTAGGAGGGCAAGTCAGTTGTTTCCCCCTTCCAGTCCTCTTTAGTTATGGCTCCTCACTAGACCTGCCTGTTCACTCCTCACTGTTTGGCTCCTTCTAAATAGCAGGCTTCTTTAATCTGGGGAGAGATCACTTCTCTCTCCTCCCTCAGTTGTAACTGCCCTTCCCTCAGACCTGAGTCAGTTAAGTTTGCTAACAAGTTTATTCTAAACAACAGGGATGCAGGATAAGGTTGAATGGCCAGTAGATTGGGGTCAGGAGGGAAGAGGGAAAAGGAGATCCCTATAAACTCTTCCCTCCAAAGTTAGGCAACCCAGGTTTGCTGGCCTGAGCTCCTGAGAGGTTCAGTGTTGAACTCTGGCTTTTGACCCCACACAGCAGGTGTCCCCAAGTTCAGGGTAAAGGAAGATAGATAAGTCTTCTTGTGGACTCCCTTTCTCTCTAATTCTCTGTCTACTTGCTGGTTTGGGAAGATGGTGATCAGGTTCAGGGAAAAGAAAGAGATTGGGATCCAGTCAGATATTGACCTTCTCCTCCGGAGGTCTCCAGTCAAGAGAGCACAGACCAACTGACTGCTTCTGGGCTGTTCCTTTCCCAAGGTTCCAGACTTTCTCCGCCCATCCCCCCCTTCTGCTGATGGAATCTTTGCAGTTTCTCCAGGCTTTTTCATTTCCAAAAGTCTCTGGATTTGTCTCTCACAGTATTTACAATCGATTATACCGTTTGTAAATGGTCACTGGTCTTTACTTTTCCTGGTCTTTCACTGTCTGCCTTTTGGACATTTTATTACCCATTAGCACAAAACTAGACAAAAGAGGGGAAAGTCAAAATTGAAGAATTTCACTTTCCTAGTATTAGTTAGAAAAAAGTGGTGTGAAGGATAGCATCAGAAAGATGTCTGGTTAGAAATGGAAGTGAAGTAGTCATGAATGAGAGAGGATAACTGAGAAACAGCCTTCATGCTCCATTGCTATCCACAAAAGCTAAAGACATCTAAAAGAAGGTACTCAACATGTTCAGTGGACCCTTCTGGAAGCCCTGAAATGCAGTAATCACGGATGGACTTCTAGGCCTACTTTCAGGAGGATGAGTTTAAATTTGGCCTAAGACATTTGCAAGCTGGGTGAACCTGGAAAAGTAACCGGTGTCTCAACTTCCTTAATTGTAAAGTGAGGATAATGAAAGGGTTATATTGTGTAGAACAAATAAGATAGTGTCTCACACACATAATAATTTTTGTAAATAATATTTACACAATAAATGATAATTCCCTCCCCTATCTCTATAAAACAGAAGTGGTGCAGAACCCATTAATCAATCAACGTTTCTCAAGTACCTACTATGAGCTAGAATTAGATCATATGGATGAGTTATAGAATCTATACTGCCAGAAGGTAACAATAATGATGATGCTGTTGGCTAACTTTTTAAATAGCACTTTAAAGTTTGCAGGTATTTTACCTAAGTTATCTTATTTGATGCCCACACTGAACTGAACTGAATACTACAGATCTACTGATTAAAGTTTTTGAACCAGGTTTGGTAAATGATGATGCTGACCTCTCAGCTAAAATGATTCTTGGTAAATATCTGCTTTGGGGAGCAGCTGGGTGGCTCAGTGGATTAAGAGCCAGGCCTAGAGACTGGAGGTCCTGAGTTCAAATCTGGCCTCAGATACTTCCTAAACGTGTGTCCCTGGCCTTGTCATTTAACCCCCATTGCCTATCCCTTATAGTTTTTCTGCCTTGGAACCAATACACAGTATTGATTCTAAGACAGAAGTTATGGGTTGTTGTTTTTTAATAGACTAGCTTTACCACAGATCATTTAAAACTGATTATGATAATTCAAGGTAGTACATTTACCAACAGGACTTGTGATCAGAATGTATATATCTCATTTAGATTTCCTTCCTTCATTTTATTGGTACCAAAGTAATCTAATAAAGAAAGCATCCACTTAGGCCATAAAAAGGCAACCCGTGAAAGATTATTTTTAAGGAAACCCCTTAAAGAAAGTTTCCTTTATAAGTTAGAAAAACATTCTTGCCTCTTCGTATAAGCACTGTACTCCAAAAGCCTATTGCTACTGTTTTCCATATTATTCACTCATCGGGTTAATGAATGGCAGTTACAAATAGTGTTTCTATTGCAATGTACAGATGTTGATAGTTTCCATGATTTTCTTGGATTAAATAGAGGGTTTTCATATTGAAAATATTCATTTCAGATGTAAGAGGAGAACTCAAGTTTCCAATTTTTCAAATATACAGTGTTCCATTTTTAAAGTTTACTTCAAGAGACTTGTCTTCCTTGGCAATGATAGAAAGCAGATGTTACATAATGGCGCCAAGAAGGATATTGAATGATCATGGAGAGTTAGGAAAAGAAACATGGATGTATAGTGGGTCAAAAAGAGTAGTTGGAGCCTTTCTGGAAGTTTAAAAACGTACATCATGTACATGAGAAAGAAATTGGAGGGGAAATGACAAAAGATGGTAGGGTTGAAATGTTTCAGATAATCCTAATGTGAAAAAGTATGGAATTGCTTAGATTTCTTAATTTTAACTCATTTTCTTTCAAATTATATTTAAACCCGATTTGATATAATTTGCATAGTATTGTAGAATCTGTTAAATGAAGAGAAAACTAATGGAAATTACAGGTGAGTTTCTAAATGAATATTTGAAGAGTGCCAGGATATTCTTTTTAAAGTCAATGTTATATACAATTTTTATATGTTAACTAATAAATAAAAATGTCTCTGAAAGTTGAAAAGGTTATTATTTTGATATATGCTAATATAACTTTAGAAATAGATAAGCCAACTACTTTCTCATCTGTTTTGAGGCAGATTGTTAAATTTTTTAGGCTTTGGGTTGGTAAAATTTCTAGTAAAGTCTAATTAATCTATGGAGTTGGGAAACTGCTCATTCTGTAGTATTGTTGGATAATATTAATGAGGAGTTTTAATGATTGGATAGTATATCCGTTCTTTGTGCTCTAAGTTGTTGATGTATTATTAGATTGTGGTATTGTCATTGGTCTTGAAGGGTAGATCAGTAGAAAACAAATTCCAGCAAGTCCAACCACACTGGAAAAACCTTTCATTTATTTATGCATTCATATATTATTTTTATATGTTTTTATATTTACATAGGTATTTTTAAATATATTTACACACAGTTACAATTTACACCCATTACTGACCTATATATTTTCCCAATAAGGTTAAGCCTAGCTAAGTTCAGCGAGGTATATCACCAGAAAGTTGACCATCACCAGGAGATGAATTCTTTGACAAAACAACTAATAAAGTTGTTGATATTTTACATTTTTCATCAGGTCTACAATTTTTATTTCTTTGATAGTTGTCTTTAATATTTAATAGTCTTAAGCAGGAATTTATGAAGCAAATTCTAGGTGCAAACATTTATGTTGTTACTATTTCTAAGTCATTTTTATAATGGAATTAATCATAGGACAGGTTTTTATGGCACCACCAGCATTTAGACCTTTTCAAACTTTATTTCTTATTGGCCATCTATGAGATTTTTCTATAATTGATATTTTATATGTAAGAACATATTTTGGATCTCTCTAGTAATATGCAGTCTTGCCTTTATGTTTGCCTTTCATACATTGAACTTTGTGAGCAACCTGAACCAAGACACTGAATTTTATTGATTTATGTCTTTTAAGCATAAAGGTTTTATTTGATTTGGTCTATAAATTTTCTTCAAAATAAAAAAACTAAAAAATTATTCAAATTAATGGATTGAAACCCCTCACTAATTAAGCACTTACTAGGTGTCAAGCAGCAGGAATTAAGAAAAAAAAGGAAAGATAATCTCTGCCCTCAAGAAGCTTATATTCTTTGAGGGAAACAGCACAAGCAGAAGAGCAGAGGCCAGGATAGATTGTTTCTTTTTAGAAGTGGATTCCTGAAGGGAGCTGAATGACACATCCTTTGGAAGTAGCATTATTGATGTGCTTATGGTCAAAACTGGAAAAGAAGGGTGGAGGTCAGAGGGTAAAGTTCAATAACCTGGAGCTTATGTATATGGAGTGGGTGTTATTCACTGTCAGGACATCTAGGCTCCAGAGCTGATCTTAGAGTATGAAAAGTTAAGCCTTCAGAGCTTGAAAGGTAATTGCAGGGCATTGTAACTTGGGATAACAAGGAAGCAGGTGAGAGAGTGGCAGGGATCTAACACCTCTCCCATCCCAAGAAAAAACTAGTTGGGAAACAGTTTGTTTTCTCTTATATAGATAAACATATATAAATGCCCACCTTGTTCCACAATATGAACTTGAAAGGGATGTAGAATCATTATTTCCAAAATGTTAATGCCAAGGCCTCTATTTTATATCTTCCTACTAGACCAGAACCTGGGTAGACTGAGGGTTTTTGTACTCTGGTGGCCATTGTTGGCCATTGTTGTTTAATCAGTTTCAGTGGAAATGTTTTTCGTGAGCATTTTTTTCCCTCTCTGTGTCATGGATGGGCTGGTAATATCATTTGTGATTACATACCAAGGTGTTGCTGCTGACCATCCCAAAGTAAATGCAAATAAACACATTCTGTATCCCTACAGAACACACTGTAAATCTTTGTAACTCCACAGCCAAATGGTAAACCACAGGGCCACATGACTTAATTCCCCTGAGACAGTGGATGTTATTCCTGTCAGACTTTCCTTCCCTCATTCATCAGTTAGAGGCTTTCATCTCCTTTTAAAGTCATGACCTTTGGAGTAGGGGTGAAATTACACCTGTCAGGAGTAAATGTTCCTAGTACTCCATCATTCTGACAGTTCACAAAAGAAATTAAAAGGAGGCATGTCTTTCTTCACATACAGTAAAGAACACTCACTTTTTTTTTTTTGCTTTGTGCTATACTTAAGGACCTTCTAATTAAATACCCTGTAAAGGAGACAAAATAAAAAAGAACCCTTGTCAAGATTAAGAAAGGGGGTGAGAATGATGGACCTAGGCCACCCTGCCTGTCTTTGAATGTAGCTTATTTAAATAACTACATCAAAAATATTCTCTTTTTTTATCAAAATATTCTTGAGACTACAACTTCATCTGTTATTTTCTTCATCTCAGCAGCAGTCTCAATGTGCCCCTTAGCACACTTGTTCTGGGGTGGTGGTTTTTTTAGTTACACTCTGATAAGTTTGTGGTTTCTAGCAACACCAATGCAACAGGTGCACCTGAGGAGTCCCCACTTCATTTACACAGAGAACAAAGTTAATGTTTTAGCAGATTCATGCCACACCTGGGCTAGGATTTCAGGAGGAAGTCAGGGTTCAAATTAGAATTGCATTGCATTGTTTGCTTAAAATGTCAATTCCCTTGGACTAACCCTCCTGAGAGCTTTTGGGGGGAAAAATGTAGTCTCACCCACTTCTCTCAGCCATTAAGCTCGAGAAGAAACGTTAACTGAAAAGCTAAAAATATGCTGAATCATCACTAAAGCTCACATTGAATCAAATAGCCAGACTCACTAAGCTGCTTTAGATAATCACGTGAATTCATCCTAATGTTCTGGAGTGTCAGACACAAAGCCAGGCACACATAGTCAGCAATAAATTGTCAAGAAAATGAATGTTTTGCAAAACTCACCATATAACTGATCTTAGGTCAGAGTCTAAAATTTTTTCTTACCTTCCAAAGAGCAGTGGCTCATAAAGCTATTTTTAAACAAGTGATGAGGCCAAGAAGACAGAAAACAATCAGAGAAAGGATATGAACTTGTGTCTTATGACTTAAGAGTTATTTCTCCATCCATTGTGCCACATTAATATCTAGAATTTAGGAATACAGCTATCCCACCTGTTGGACTTGTTTCAATATGATGATGCTAACTAAAATGCCTAAAGAAAGGGATCCAACCATAATTGCTCATGAAATAGGCTAAAACATGAATACTTTCAATCACAACAAATAATTTCATTTACTAATACACTAATACTATACTTGAATATTTTTACTTTCTTAACAAAATTGGAAATATCTCATTTCTTAGAGGTGGCGGCTTTATATTGCTTTCTGTCAGTGGTTTCACCAGATAACAATTACTGTCCAATGGAGTGTAATAAAAAAAAAACTCATTTCAAAGTGTAGATTGGATGAAAGATTAGAGTAAGAAGAAATAAGAAGCTAATAAAATATAACAAGGAAAAAGTTGAAGAACTTACCACTCAAATTTTTCATTTAATTCAAGCTCCAGAAATTATAGCTATTAGTGACAAAAAACATCAGTTATAGTTCAAATTATTTCAATAAAGAGATGCATATTCTTAGACTGGAATTCCAAAAAGTCTTTCTTAAGTTTAAAGGCATGAATCCAACTAGATGACGAATTACATCATGACAAAATAATTTTTTAAACAAATCTATTATCTGTTATAACTATAGTCAACAAATGCATTCTCACCAGTGTTTGAAAGAAAGTTTAAAACTATTTCAGGACCTGCCCACAGCATTATATGTAATCAACATTGTCAAGGCATGAACCATAGGAGAAAAGGTGGAACTATCAAGAATATGTCTAATGGTGGCCAGCCAAAACCATAATGAGAGATTCATCTTGAGAAAACTACTGGAAGTCACCAAAAAAGGCATTAGAAGGGTGGTGCATTTGCCTGGAACATAACAGTATAAAATTTGAATTTCTTATCACTCAGTTAAAAGTGACAACAACAAAAATGCAGAAAAAGATCTAGAAAAAAGCATATCAAATTTAGATTCTCTTCATCAGAAAATAAAAGCAAATGTCAAAAGGTTAAAGTAGGAGTCAAAACATAGCAAGAAACAAAACAAGTCAACATCAGTCAAGAGCTTTACTGCATAGGCTTGAGAAGGGGAGGAAATAAGCATTTATTAAATCTCTATCACATGCTAAGCTCCTGATGTCAGTCAGCCTGATTGTAAACATTTATCAGTTGCCTACTATGTGCCAGGCACTGTGCTAGATACTAGGGATTAAAAAGAGTTAAAAGACAGTCCCTGCCCTCAAAGAATTCAGTAAAATGTCTTATTTCATTTGAATCTCACAAGGTTTTTTGTGGTTTTTTTTTTTCAGTCATTTCTGTTGTGTCTGCTTCTTTGTGACCCAACTTGGGATTTTCTTATCAGAGATACTAGAGTGGTTGCTATTTCCTTCTCCAAATCATTTTACAGATGAGGAAACTGAGGCAAATAGGGTTAAGTGACTTGCCCAGGGTCTAGTAAGTATCTGAGGCCAAATTTGAACTCAGGAAGATTAATCTTCTTGTCTCCAGGTCTAGCTCTATCTATTTCTCCACTTATTTTCCCACAACAAGGTAAGTGCTAATTATATTACTATTAATAGTAAATATTTACATAGAGCTTTCTGTGTGCCAGGTATGGTGCTAAGTGTTTTACAATTATCTCATTTGATCCTCACAGCAACCCAGAGAAGTAGGTGCTATTATCTCTATTTTACCTATGAGGAAACTGAGGCAGACAAAGATTAAGTTATTTGACCAGGGTCATACGGCTAGCAAGTGAGTTTGAACTCAGATCTTCTTGATGCCAGGCCCAGTTCTGTACTGCCTAGCTGCCTCGGTTAAGAAAGTAAATGGTAGGTTGAACTCTCAGAAAAGTGAGACTTATTTTTAATATATACTGAATTATTTCTATATCTGTGTTTTGAATTGGAGGTTCACATTAGCTCTTTGACCTTTGTACACATTGTGGTTTGAACTAGGAGTTATTGCTAATGAAATACTACTAACTACCTGATTGAGAGTTTTGATGGACCACTGCCCTGTTGGCTGTTTACCAATTAGAAATATCTTGGGATGTCTAAGGGATGGGCTGTATTTGTGGACCTGCACAAGGGAACTTCCTGGTCATTGATCATTGAGAGAGATTAGTTAAGACCAGCCTAATCAATAATTTGATATTCTTGCCCAGAAGCCAATCTCTCAAAATTTTTAATTGTCTCAGAAAGAAGTTATGGGAAATTTTTATTAATTTCTGTGGACCCAAGAAGTCCAACCCATCAAAAGCACAAATAATATCAAACAAGAAACAGAAAACTTGGGTGTTGTTCATATAGCATTCCTTAGAATAGTTATGCTAAGGGAGGTGTCAAACTCTAGCTTCTTTGTAAAATAGTGGAATCCATAATTATTGATTTAACAGCTTCAGAGTTGCACATGAGTTACTAGCAAAGTGTTTTACCAGCTTCTTCTCCAACACAAAGTTGACTCTACCTTTCTTCATAGAATTTATCACATGGCTATTATCAAAAACAAGAACACCAATGATTGCTCCAAATATATATCAATTATGTGCTTGTGTACTCTATATAAAACATTCTTAGCTTATGTCACTAAAAAAATCTATAATCACAAGAAAGGAATATATAGGCTGAGGTCTGAAAAGGGTGTGCCAAAAGGTTGATAGCATAAAGCAAAATTTATTATTGATTTGGTAACTACTAAATAAGCTTCCTGAAAGCCTTGCAGCATTTACACTGCCTTCATTCATTATCATGAAGCCTTTCACTCAATTTCTCACAAATGGATTATTCATGCTCTGCAAATATATAAAATATACCCAAGAATCATAAGGAAGCCAGAGTACTTGATGACTACATGGAAAACTGGCCCCTTAATGCAGACCATGAATAGAATCATCAAAAGGACAACTGATATGAAGATATAAATTCATTTTTCCCACTCCATTTTCTCATCTTCAATCTCTTCCAATCCACTTGTTCCTTTCCTGTTGCCAATGAGGCTCACCATCCCCCCTTTTTAAATAAATACCTAATCAGAATCTATTATGTCTCTTAGCTATTGCCTATATCTCTCTGCCCTTTCTCAACAAAACTATTTGAAAAAGTTATCTTTTTTCTCCTCTCACTATCTTTTAAATTAAATTCACTGAATAGAGTGCCAAGTAGGAAGAGTCATCTTCTTGAATTCAAATCTGACCTCAGACACTTCCTAGCTGAGTGACCCTGGGCAAGTACTTAACTCTGTTTGCCTCACTTTCCTCAGTTAGAAATTAGGGATCACAATAGCACTTTCTCCCAGAGTTACTGTGAGGATCAACAGTTAATATTTATGAAACACTTAACACAGTGCCTACTCCACAACAGACACTTAATTTTCCCCTTTGTAATCTTCTTTCTCTCCCAGGTTTGCATAATCCTGTCATACCTGGAGTCATAGGCTTCTAACCCCAAGGAATTTATATATGTAGATGTGGTTTTCTTCACTGGAACACAAACTCCTTAAGAGAACAAGCCATTTTCTTTTGTTTTGGGATCCCTAATGCTAGCACAACGCTTGGTACTAACAGATATTTAATAAATGCCTGTTAATTGAAGGATAATCTTCACCTTATCCATTGTGCCTGCCTTTACCTTAAACTCAGCAAATAGCAAGGCCATCATGTCCCTAGTGTTCTTCCATTCTCTCCGTGCTAGTTCACCACTGTATTTAAGGTTCTTATCACCTTTTGGCCTTCTAATCTTTTGTACCCTATTCCTATTCTCTATTTCCCTTTACCTTCTTATCCACTCCCACACTGTGAGAAGAAAAAAGAAACCTCTTATAAGAAATATGCGCGTCAAACAAAAACCAGTTTTCTCGCTGGATATGTCTAAAAATTTATATCTTAAGTATATCATCTAACTGTCAAGAGATGAGTAGTGTGTTAATTGTTTGCACTGATAAGTGTTCTAGTCTTATTTATATATTATATATATATATATATATATATATATTTCCTAGTTCTCACTTTGTTCTGTACTGGTTCATATAGATCTTCATCAGTTTCATTGAAACAGTTCATTTAGTCATTTCTTATGACAATACAATTTCATTATATTTATATCATGTGATTTGATTAAACATTCCTTAGTAGATGAGAACCTCCTTATTTTCCATTTCTTTGCTACTACAATTTTTTTCTGTATATGAATCCTCTTTCTTTAATCTCTTTTGGTTTAGAACTAATAATAGTAGTGAGTCAAAAGGTCCAGAATGTTTGGACCAATTCTTAGCTCCAATAAAAATGGATTAATGGGGGCAACATGAAGTTAGAAGATCCTGGGTTCAAATTTGACCTTAGACACTTCCTAACTATGTGACCCTGCGCAAATCACTTCATGCCAATTGCCTAGCCCTTACAACTCTTCTGCCTTAGAACCAGTACTCAGTATTGATTCTAAGGCAGAAGGTAAGGGTTTTAATTTTTTAAAGTGCATTAATATAATTAAGGTGCCTGTTTCTCCCAGCCCTCCAACAATTTTCTCCTTCTCTTCTTCTTCTATTGTTCTAGATGATTCCATAGCTCCTTATTGCCATTAGAGAGAGGAAAGTTAGCCCAACTGAAGCAGTGAGGTACTCTCAATATGAGACAGGAATTGACAGCCATCCTTTCCCCCAACTAGCATACAACTGCTCCTCCACTCTCTAACAGGTGGGCCAGTCCCCGGATCATAGTTAGCCATGCAAACTATATTTAGATAACCCACATACATGTAATTTTTCATATTGGCACACAGTGGCCTTACATGAATAACTCTTGGCTCCTGATCTTATGCCTGAAATGTGTTGCCACAGGAAGGTCAGATTCTGGAAATGGTAAATAGACTGACTCCATTCTAGAGCTCATCAGTTTTATAATGCCTTTTTAAATTTAGCCTTTGAAAGTTTTTTGGGGAAAAATGCCAAAAGATTTTCTGCATATTGTACCATATGGAAGAAAGAACCTGGGGGCAAGTTGTGGGACCTTGGCAGGTTACTGCTGCAGACTCTTTACAGTAAGGACTAAATGGATACCAGCTACTAGTCCCATGTTGTTGTCTGCTAGGTTAGGAAGAAAAAGAAATAAAAGGAAACTGGTGGACTTCCTACTCTTCTACCACTGTGACCAATGCTTATTTATGTTAATGGTCTCTCCCTATACTCCAACTGAGCCCACTCCTCACATCATCAAATGTGTCTCTGCGTAATTTATGAACAAAACTTCCCTCCCATATACCTTCTTGCATACTCAGCATAGAAAGAAATTTTTGGAGAAGTTTTAAGGCCTTTAATTGTAAGAATTTAAATTTAGGTTTTATGCTAAATATGAGAATCCTAAAGTAATATTGTGGCCCCATATTTAAAAATATTACAGGCTAAGTCAAAATGACTTTTAACAGCTTTATTTATAAAGAGACAGAAAGAGTGAAGGTGGAAAAATGTAGATAAAGAGATAGAAAGTACTGCCTAGCTACAAAATACCCTAAGTTTAATCCTAATGTCTCCAAACTGCAAATGCAAATCTCACCAGAATTCAAAGTCCTAATGAGGAAGCCAAAATCCAAAGAGCCAGGAGACACTGAAGGATCCTCTGAGAACCTTCAGATTACCCAAGGCTAAGACTGCCAAGAATATCACCAGAACTCATGCTGAAGGGAGTGTCCCACTGAAGCACAAATGAGCAAAGAGAGTCTCCTTACCAAAGAACCACCTCAGGTCAATGCAGGATCTAGGGGAAAGGTTTCCTCTAAGCCAGGAAAGGAATCTCCTGAACCAATCTTTCCAAATGCCAGGAAAGGAATGAATCTAGACCATGCTGGTCTCTTCCTTTTATGCTCCTATTTTCCACATCACTTCCTGTCATTCCCCCATCTACACAGAAACCAATCACAGTCTTTCAATTTGCCTAGCACTGCCCAAGGTGGGGAGCAATAGCCTTGGCAATAGCTTTTGGAGGTGTGAGCTTACTCTAATAAGTGACTAATTAATTCTCTTACTTAGTGTTAAGTAGGGGTCCTTTGAGTTCTTGATTTGTTTAGCTAAAAATAGACAAGGAGAGAGTTAATCCTATCTTCATATAATGAAAGAAGACATAGTGTCCCTGTTACATCACTAGTTGAAAGGAAGGAAGGAAGGCCCTTGTGAATTTTCCACATCCAAGAGAAATAATAATCATATCCTCTAAGGAAATACAAGTTTTCTATAAACAAGAAAATGCAGAAAATAGAAAGACTTACAAAGTATGGAAAACTGGATAAGACTAGTCTCACACAGAGTTGCACTAGGAAACAGGGGACTGTCTCACCTGAAAGATTTGCATTTCTGATCCTCTCTGCTGCCAATACTGTGTTTATATAGTAGTTACTCTCATCCCACATGTCCTCTATTGAAGAGGCATTCTACCGCCAAAAAGAACAAAATCTTATATACTTATGAGGGAATCCATACAAAATATAAACATGCATGTACTTTATCTCAAAAGAGCTAATTCAAGCATTCCTCTGACTTTTCTTCAAACTTTTGATATTTTATGTCCCTTTATTTCTTTATAAAATATTCAAATTTTAGAGATTTATATTTAAGTTTATGAAATAGTAGCAACAATCATATAATTACAGAATAGAAATATGTGGTTTGGCAGAAGTTCTTTGAAAGGGGTCTAGAAGATTGAAATGATCACAATATATAGGGTGCATTGCTATTGATGCTAGAAAAGCTAGTGAAATTTTGGGCTGTGGTAATTGAAATGTAGTGAATAGATGTCCCTGTATATAACAGTGGTCCAACCACATCTAAAGCTGCGTTTCCAATTCTAGCATCACAATTTAAAAGGAATGTTGATAAATTAGAGCACATCCAAAGAAGGGTGAACAGGATCAAGGGTTAAGAAAGAACAGTTGAGAAAACCATCAATATTTAATATGAAAAAGAAGATACCTAGACATTATAATATATAATATATATTTGAAGAATTGTCATAGAGAAGACCACTTATGGGTGGAAGTTACAAAGGGCTGGATTTTGAGTCTAGCCAGGACAATTATTAAGTAGAGTTGTCTAAAAACATGATGAACCACATTGTGAGATAGTAAACACTACACCACTGAGGACATTCAGTATTTGGACATTGTCTTTCCTAGATGCTGCTGCAGAAGGATTACTGCACCAAATGGGAGGCTAGACCAGATAACTTATAATGCCTCTCTGAATTAAAAGAATTTGATTCCAATATCCATTTCTTCCAATATTGACTTAATGCTATGGGTATCTAGCTTTAAATTTAGGGGTTCAGTATTTGAAAATTAGGCAATATCATGTTAAATATAAAAACTCAGCTTAATCTAATAGGAAAAATATATGATGCTTGTTGTCAGGGAATTTTGAGATCTCATCCACTCCATCCTCTACTGAGTAGTGCAATCTCTCATGGAATTCCCCAAACCCACTCTATGTTATTACTATTAGTGTATTGTACAGCCAATTTAGTCCCTATCTTTGTACAACACAAAATATGCAACTAGGCTAATTTATGTAAAAGAATTGTGGATAGTTTAAAATAACATTGAAAAGGATAGCATCATGAAACATTATTCAAGGAGTGATATAAGACTGTTTTGAATATTATAAAAGCAGACTTATTTTTTCCCTTGCTTTATTTTCTTTGTAGGTATGTTTTGAGCCAGAAGGAAATACCACAGGCAAAAGGCTCACACTTCAGACACATTTTTGACATCTGTCTTTTTTCTTTTGGTTAAAAAGCTACATAGGAAAACCAGTGATGGTACTCTCTAATATCATTTCATACTGAATATGTAATTCAATATTCCACTTTTCCATTCTATATTTGGATTCAGATTTTTAAAAGTAACTTCTTATATATTTTAAGAAAAATAATGATTATTAACACTATAAAACAAAATTTTTTGTTTTCATCTGCCAATTTTTTTGTCTTTAGAAAATACAATCCCAAGTGCTTATTTATTTGGAAAGGAAACATATGCTAAATACATCTTCACAGAGCATATTTCTTATTAAATCCAAAGTCTTTCTTAAGAAAGAAAAATGTTTTGATTTGACATTAAGTATTATTATGTGGTATAGTGGAGAGCTGGATTTGGAGTAAAGGATTTGGTTCAAATCTCAGCTCTTTCAATTACTTTCTATATGACCTTAGGCAAGTCACTTGATTTCTTTGGGTTCATTTCCTTACCCATAAAATGAAGAGTTTGGACTAGATGACTGAAGTCCCTTCTACTTTTGAATGTATGATCCCTCGTGTCTTAGAGTTATGATTTTTCATCTAAAAATGTTCAGGCTGATATTTCATTTTACTTTTGTATTCCTAGTGCTTAGTACTGTGAATGGCACACAAATAATGCTTAATGGTTGTTGAATTAAATGGAGTAACCATGAAAAAAATGTTAATACTGCATTTAAGATTTAAAAATACTGCTTTCAACAAAATAAAAATGAGTAAGATTTAGTAGTTTTCTGTTATCACATGAAGCACAAGCATCATTTTTAATGTACTTGCATTTATATGCTTCAGAGAACTAATAGCTTGATTTCAGTGACTATAATTTAACCAGATTCTAAATCCTGACAGTGAGATATACTTTTGTAAATTATAGTCTCCCACTTTTAAGTACAAATATACATGTAGTAAATATGAATTGATACTGAGGAAAGAGGAAGAGCGTATCTTAAGAATAGGGGCACTAAGAAAAGACCACAAGAATGATTCTGTTTAAATAGTTTTCTCATTCTCTCTTAACTTTCTTTCATTGAATTAGGAAAACATTAAACTTCATAGCTTGGTAGGAAAATTATTCAGTCAGTCCATAAGCATTCATGTGCTAAGCAGTGTGCTATGTAAGGCAGGGCTCCTTGAGGGCAGGGACTATCTTTTTATGAATCGAATCCTCAGTGCTTGGCACAGTGCCCTGCATATTACAGATGCTTAATAAGTATTTGTTGAATTTATTGGAATGAATAGGGAAAGGAAAAGCCCTTCAAGGGCAAAATGGCCCTAAGAGGCAGCTCTAAGAACAGCATTCTTTTAGTTCAGGTTGGAGGATGAGATGAAATAAGACACTTCCAAGTCATTGAACATTTTACAAAAGGAGGTTCATTTTATCACCAAAAGATATCCCATAAGGATGCAGGAGCAATTAACTTCTTTGGACTTGCTTATGCATTCTAGTCGGTCACGTGAGCCTCAAATCCCATATGGCTAAGAGGTATCTAGTACTCATGGTTGGGACTTTTTAGGCCTTTAAGTAATTAGGATGTTTCCGAGTTTGGGAGTCAGTTGGGTCTAAGGAACAGCTTTATCTCCTTTCAGGAAAAGCTAATGCCTAAGGATTAGGGAAAGAGGAACTGCTAGAGCCTCCCTAAGTTGTCCATGGAGAAAGAAGCTGCCAGGTATATGATATTCTTGTCATGGTTAAAGTTCAGAGAATGGGGAACAGTTGGTCTGAACCTGTACCTTGTGTTTGCCTTGACATTGTGTGGTAGAAAAGAAAGAGTTGGATTGGACCCAAGGTAATTTAATCTTTTTGTATGATATTGGGCACATCCCTTAATTTCTTTATACTATAGGTTCCTTATGTATGTATATAAAATTAGGAGATTAAACTAGATAATTCTGAGGTAATACTAAATGTTTTGACATGAACCTATGTTTGTTTGTGGGACAAAATAGTAACAATTTTTTTTTTTAATAAGAGGAAAATACCTTTTGTCAGAAAAGGTCTTAGATAACAAAGAAATCTAAGGATTCTAGAGCCAGGGGGAGTATATATATGTGTATATATTTGAACTTATTTTACAATATTATAAATGAGGTGATAGTAATATAATAAAGTAATATTAGAAAAAAATGAGAGCTATGGAGAGACTTTGAAAGAGGATTAACAGCTTAAAAGTTAAGAAATTCCTCCCATAAACCAATTCCCTGAAAATTAGAATGGACCAAATTGAAGTTGATGTAGCCAATGAAACATGCCAATGAAATTATTAAACCAAGAATTTAAAAAATAAATATTTTTGAAATTTGTCAATAAATAAAAATATTTTAAAAATAAAATAAACTTGAAAATTATGCATTATGTCACATAACAAAGTGAACTAAAAACAAATCAATGAAAGATAACTTAAGAATCACTGAACTACTTGAAAACTCCATCCAAAAAGAGCTTGAATATATTATTTTAAAAAATCATAAAAAATAATCTGCTTATTAGATGCCATAAAACTAGAAGGAAAAGTAAAGATAGAGTGAATCCTTCAGTGATGTCCTGAAAGAAACCCTAAAATGAAAACTCCCAGGAAATGTCACAGACAAATTTAAGAGGTTATAGGTCAAAACAACAACAACAACAAAACAAAGTAGTCAGGAGAAAAAAGAGGGTTCAAGTACCATTTAATCATAGTCAGAATCATAAAGGAGTTAGCACCTAATACCTTAAAGGAGTGGAAGTCCTGGAATATGGCACTTTCCAAAGCAAAATATTTACTTACCATCAAGAATAATTTATTGAAAAAAAATGAGGGGAAATGGAATTTTAGTGACCTAAAGAACTTCAAAGAACTCCTGATGAAAACAGTAGAGCTAAACAGAAACTTTGAAATACAAAAAGGCAAATAAAGTAGAACACAAAAATACAAAGAACGAGAAAAGATCTCATTAGGATGAAATATCTGCATTCTAATGGGAGTGGAGGGATAATATAACTATCTCCCAAGAACTAAAATGTCTTCAGGGATCAGAGGAGTCAGATAAGAGGAAAGACCTGAGAGTGAATTTTGTTTTGTGATGATCTTAAAAGAATAAAGGAAACAGAATAAAAGGGCAAGAATGGGACAAGATCTATTACCTCTTGTAATTGGGGGGACAGGAATACTAGTCTATTGAAAAAAGGAAGGAGTTGGGGGGCAGGGTTCACTGCAATCTCCCTTTGAAGTGATGTAGAGTGAAGTGGACAGAACTAAAATAAATAACTTATACTATGATATTATAAAAATGAATAATTTTGAAAGATTGAAGATTCCTGAGGAGAGGTCATTTAGAAATGTCAGACAGAAATCCTGAAAGAGAGGTGATGAATTAGATATAAGGAATGAGAGAAGAAGCCACTGGAATTTCTTGAGTAAGTTTCATGAGAGATATTTGGACGTAGAAGCTACAGAATTGGACAGTCAATTGGATTTTTAAAATGCTTGTTGAATTTGAATTTGAATGTTCATTTCTAGATATCATTCACCATAACTAGGTCACCATGGCTAATGTTAAATAATCAAATATATTATAGGATGGAAAGTACTAATTTACTGTGCCCATTTGGGATATTTTTAATCTTGCCACTTTGGGAAGCTACAAAAGGTTCTGAAAGAGAGTTTGTTTAAACAATTGAATAAAGACAAAACATCAGTTTTTATTTCATTTTATATATAGCCTCAAGATAAATCAATTTACACTATCAAAAGAGAGAACTAATTGAAGTAGAAACTGGATGTTACCAAATAGTTTAAGACATTGTATTTACTGAAATGATTCCAAAAATGACATGTCTGTAATGTAATGATTTAAACTACCTCAGAACCACGGGAGGCAATGAAGGTGTAGGAGGGAAGTTCATTCACATTGAGAGAGAAATTTTCTTTGGACTGGCCATATCTCATAATATGTTTTTACAAGAAAAAAAAACAGATGGAAAAAAATTTGCATGTCTAATGTGGAAGGAAAGCATATTTGTGCCTAATATATTGCAGAAACCAAGTACACTTCATTCTTTCAAAAAATATTACCTCTTCATTATGTTGCCAAAGTCAGCGTGAATTTTGGTAATCTGCTATGTAAGCCCTGATCATATAGGTTAAACTGGCCTAATACGTATTCTGACATCCTGCCTTTTAAAAACATTTTCTCTGTTTATTATTCATGAGTTGCTATTTTCTTTTCCTCAGAGATTCAGTAACCTCTAGCTTGTTTTGTTTTGTTTTGTGCACCAACTTCAACTGTGTGTCATCCAAGTTTCCTAATGCATGAGCAAGAGTCTTCATTGCTCCATTGCTAAAAACACATATAATGTTTTGTTCATGAGCCTTAGAAAATCACAAGTATAAATGTTTCAGGAATAAATTACCCTTTACAACCTAAATACTGGTATCAGATCTCATAGGTTTACTTGTGGAGTGGCTCAATTCTAACATCACTTCTATACAAAATTCATAACAATGACATTCTTGGGACGCAAAGATGTTAATCTGGGGTATGTAGTTCTTGGTAATACATATTAGAATTATAAAACCATAGAATGTGGAGGTATGGTTTTTGTTGTTATTGCATTTTTTCAATCTTTTCCAACTCTTGGGGTTTTCTTGCTTTTTATTCTAACTACCCTTCCAAAACTTTTTCCTACATTGCCTTTCTGTTTCTTTAGATGAACTACCTTCTAAGAATCCCTTTCATCTTATTCTAAGAATCTATCTCTCCTCACCTTTCCCACCTATTTCCCCTGGCCCTCTTCTCTTAAAAAAAATTAAATTAATTTCTTTATTTATTACTTTAAAATACCCAGGTAACTCCCTTCCTTTCTCTCCTCTGCCATTAGAGAAGAAATCATTTGACAAAAAGATATATATACACATATATACATATATATGTATATATATGCATATATATACATGAACTATATCTTGCTTATTTCTGTTTATTAGTTCTTTCCCTGGAGGTATACATATAAAAAGTTAAGAAGACTTTTATCCTTCTGGTTGCATATATTGCTCCCTCTTTAACCCAGAGCTCATGAGATTAGTGTTCTAACACTACCAGCCCTCTGCCTTTTCCTTCTCTTTTCTGTGACAGATCTTCCACTCATGCCTCTTTTATATCAGAAAATTGTTACATTTTACCACTTCCTACCCTATTTTAATATTTTTAGCTCATTACATTATATTCAACTCAACCTGAAGTCTTCCATCTATATGTGCTTTTTTGAACTATTCAAGTAGTTATATATAAAGATTATAGATAACATTTTCCCCTATAAAAAGTAAAGTTTGACCTTTTTGAATCCCTTTGTAATTGGTCTTTCATGTTTACCTTCTTATAATTCTTATAGGTCAGATTATATCAGATGAGAATAGCTGAAATTTCTTTAGTTCATTAAATACTTTTCCCTTGAATAATTATGCTTAGCTTTGCTGGGTTTTATGTTATTTTACAAACCTAGCTCCTTTGCTCTTTCAAATGTTGTGTTCCATGCCCTTCCTTTTTTTAATGCCAAAGCTGATAAGTCTTGTGTTATTCTGATTGTGACTCCACAGTATTTTATTTTTTTCTTACTGTGTATAGTATTTTCTCCCTTACTTGGGAGCTATAGAACTTGTCATTTTGGAATCTTTTTCAGGTGGTAATTGGTAGATTCTTTCAGTTTCTATTTTATCCTCTAGTTCTAAAACATCCAGTCAACTTTCCTTAATTATTTCTTAGAGTATGATGTCTAAAATCTTTTTTTTTTATAATAACTTTCCAGTAGTCCAACAATTCTTATATTTTTTCTCTTTGATTTATTTCCCAGGTCAGTTGATTTTGTAATAAGATATTTCATACTCTCCTTTATTTTTTCACTCTTATGATTTTGCTTTTGTTATTTTTTATTGCCTTAAGAGGACATTAGCTTCCCTTTGTTTGATTCTACCTTTTACTGAATTATCTTCTTTGGTGAATTTTTGAATCTCCTTTTCCAGTTGAGTGACTTTTCTTTCATAATTTTCTTGAATTGCCTTTTCCTCTAAATTTTCTTCAATCTTTCTCATTTCATTTAGAAGTTTTTTTTAAGGTCTTCCAAAAAAAAAGTTCTTTTCTGGCTTGTGACCATTTGACTTTTATTTTAATCTTTTATAAGTAGGTGTTTGAACTACACTGTCCTATGAATTTGAATTCCTTCAGTGTACTCATAGTAGCTAACTATGCTTGGGTTCTTTCTATTTTTGCTTGCTTGTTAAAAAAAATAGTGCCCTAAAGAAGGAAACTATAAGAAAATTTGGCAAATACAGAATAGTATAGATGTCAGACCTTTGGGAAGGGAAAGATTTTAAAACCAAGCAAGACTTAGAAAGAGTCACAAAATGCAAAATAAATAATTTGGACTACATCAAATTAAAAAGTTTTTGTAATAACAAAACCAATGTAACCAAAATCAGAAGGAAAACAACAAATTGGGAAACAATCCTCATAAAAACCTCAGACAAAGGTTTAATTACTCAAATTTACAAAGAGCTAAATCAATTGTACAAAAAATCAAGCCATTCTCCAATTAATAAATGGGTATGGGACATGAATATGCAGTTCTCAGATAAAGAAATCAAAACTATTAATAAGCACATGAAGAAGTGCTCTACATCTCTTATAATCAGAGAGATGCAAATCAAAACAACTCTGAGGTATCGCCTCACACCTAGCAGATTGGCTAACATGACAGCAAAGGAAAGTAATGAATGCTGGAGGGGATGTGGCAAAGTAGGGACATTAATTCATTGCTGGTGGAGTTGTGAATTGATCCAATCATTCTGGAGGGCAATTTGATACTATGCCCAAAGGGCGACAAAAGACTGTCTACCCTTTGATCCAGCCATAGTACTGCTGGGCTTGTACCCCAAAGAGATAAGGGACAAAAAGACTTGTACAAAAATATTCATAGCTGCGCTCTTTGTGATGGCCAAAATTTGGAAAATGAGGGGATGCCCCTCAATTGGGGAATGGCTGAATAAATTGTGGTATATGTTGGTGATGGAATATTATTGTGCTCAAAGGAATAATAAACTGGAGGAATTCTATGGGGACTGGAACAACCTCCAGGAAGTGATGCAGAGCGAGAGGAGCAGAACCAGGAGAACATTGTACACAGAGACTAATACACTGTGGTATAATCGAACGTAATGGACTTCTTCATTAATGGCGGTGTAATGTCCCTGAACAATCTGCAGGGATCTAAGAGAAAAAACACTATCCACAAGCAGAGGACAAACTGTGGGAGTAAAAACACCGATGAAAAGCAACTGCTTGACTACAGGGGTGGAGGTGATAGGACTGAGGAGAGACTCTAAATGAACACTCTAATGCAAATACCAACAACATGGAAATGGGTTAGAATCAAGAACACTTGTGATACCCAGTGGAATTGTGAGTCGGCTGTGGGATGGGGGGAGGGGGGGAAATGATCTTTGTCTCCAATAAATAATGCTCGAAAATGACCAAATAAAATAATGTTATAAAAAAAATAAATATGAAATCTTTCTGCACATAAAAAAAAATAGTACCCAATAGAATGAATTGTTAGCATTATGCTAGAATTTAGCTTTGTTCTCAGGGTGTAGGGGATGATAATCTCAAATTTTAGGAATTGTTTTGTGGTTTTATTTCCCGATCCTTACTTATTTCTTCTAATTTCTATAATCCAGGGCTAAGTGTGGCCCTTACTTCTCCCCCAACCTCCTCACATTCCAGTCTGTGACTGACCTCAGCTGCTTCAACCAAGGCATCCTGGCAGCCACAGCAAGCACACAACTACTTATAATCTCCAGCTATCAGCAAGTCCCAGCTCACCTTCCCCTCTCCCCCAATCTCAGCCAGGGATTCCACTCTCCTAGGAACGACCATAGCCACCCAGCCCTCACCCCTCAGCATGTGTGTGTTCTCTCCTCACTCTTCTCCCAAAGCTGTAGCCTGGGACAGAGTGGTGTCTGGGTGGCAAAGTCCTCCCCCAGCTGTGGGTGGGAAAATTAGATGGGAATTAGAACTTTGGCCCACAGAACTGCTTCCAGGGTTCTTTGTTGACCCTGCTGGGGTGTGGGCTCCAAGTTAAGCCTACAAAGTGAAGCTCCCCTTCCATACAGATACCCCCAGGGCTGGCTGCTTATTGATTCCAGAGTATTTGCTCAAGGCCTATGGCCAGTGAGATCAACCTTCCTTGCAAGTTGTCCTCATCTGCTCTGCTTCACTCTCAATTCATCTATTTCTTCCACTTTCAGAGTTGATTGACACTTTTTTATTATTTCCGAGGGAATTTGGGGAGTGAGGTACTTTCCTATCCTACTCTGCCATCTTCTCCCTGGAAAAAACTCAGGTTTTCTTGTTGAAAATACTAAAATGATTTGACATTTCCTTCACCAGCTCATTTTACAGATGAGGAAACCAAGGCCAAAAAGGTGATGTGATTTGCTCAGGGTCATACAGCTAGTAAATGTCTGAGGTCATATTTGAATTCAGGAAGATGTCTTTTTAACTCCAGGTCTAGTGTTCCATCCACTGTGCAACCTAGTTAGAATTGGAAATAATTAGCCTAATTAGAATTGGAAGGAATATTAAATGTCATCAAGTTCAACAACTTCATTATAGGAAAGGACATTGAGCAAAACCAGTGACAGGTTTTGGAATTTCACAGATTTGTTGATTGACTTTGGGGCTTTCTTTTTCCTTTCCTTTCCTTCTTTCCTTTCCTTTCCTTTCCTTTCCTTTCCTTTCCTTTCCTTTCCTTTCCTTTCCTTTCCTTTCCTTTCCTTTCCTTTCCTTTCCTTTCCTTTCCTTTCCTTTCCTTTCCTTTCCTTTCCTTTCCTTTCCTTTCCTTTCCTTTCCTTTCCTTTCCTTTCCTTTCCTTTCCTTTCCTTTCCTTTCCTTTCCCTTTCTTTTCTCTTCCTTTCTCTTTTTTTTCTTTTCTTTTCTTAATGTTTTCTTTTAGTTGGTGATCTCATTGGTCCATTTGTCATCTCTAGGCTGATGATTCCCAGCTCTAGTCTGTCTTTTGTCCAATCGTCCAGCATTGCCAACAGTTTGATGGACATTTTGAAGTGGGTGTCACATAGACATCTTAAAATATTTAAACTCTAATGCCATCCTGGCTTTAGTGTCCTGTTTTACTCTTTGGGGTTTGTTCTAATCTTCCTTGGTCCAGTTAAACTACCAAGATATTGGCAAGATTTATATTACTATAACTATAAACATTTTGCAGAAATAAAGGAGGAGCCAAAAACTGCTCATGGTTTGTAGGTATATAATAAAAATGACAATACTACCAAATTATAGTTTTAGTGGAAGACTGGAAAATTATTTTGGGAGATTTTATAGAATTAGTTTATTTGAAAGATGTCAAATCTCAATAATGATATCATTTAGGTAATATGCTCTCCAAGTTCAAATTTGGCCTCAGACTTTTATTAGCTGTGTGAAAAAAAAACCCTCTCCTTGCCTCAGTTTCTTCATCTGAAAATGGAGGTAATAATAGCACCTACATGTCAGGGTTATTATGAGGCTCAAATGAGATAATAATTATAAAGTGCTTAGCACTGTATCTGGCACATAAGTATGGGCCATATAAATGTTAGCTTTTATTATACATTGTTATATGTGGCTAGTAGTATATTGACAGGCAAGTAGACCCAAGAGGCCTAAGAACTGTGACATCCTCCAGACTACTGGCTCTGGCCAGCTCCTGCTGCCATCTTTGGGGAAGGAATTACTATGGAGAAGGGGTCAGTCATCTCCATCCATTGTGGACCAACTGACAACAATAGGGAAAGTAAGATACCCTAAGGGAGAGGGAACTGCCAAGAAGGTCAAAATAGTGCCTCAACTTTTGTTTCCAGACCCTAATGGTGAAAGCCTGGGTCCTTAAACCCAGGCTTGGGGATGGCAATTCCCTCCAGACCACCAGCTCTGCTTCTATCTTGTGCCCCGTAGCCATCACTGTGGAGAAAAAACCCACCGTCCTTACAGCCACCAACAACAACTACCAATGGGCAGGTACACTTAAGAGTTCTGGAAATAGCAATGCCCCAGCCACACTGGCCCTGCTGCCATGCTACCCCTAAAAGCTACCATCTCAGGAAGCAACCCCTGTTGGCAACTGATTCTGCAGGTATAGCAACCTGTATTCTTTGTAATCCAGAAATTAGTCCTTTCCCTTAAAGGCCTTACCAATATCAAACAATTTAGCACCAGAATCAAATGTAATTTTATCAGTTAAAATGACATTAAAGAAGATCTACATCTTTATTGCTTTATTACTACAGCCTAAGAAATATGGGGCCTTTTCATTTGTCTTCAGCTAAAGTCTCCTTGACATGGTTTCCCTCATCAGAATGTGAGCTTGAGCTCTCTGAGTACAGCCTGTCCCTTCTTTTCTATTTCTACCCAAAGTGTTTATTACAGTGCTGTGCACATAGCAGTATCTTACTAGGTGCCTTCTCGTTTGTTCATTTAATTTGGTTGGCTCTAATTATTTGATATAAGAGAATGAACTTTTGGGAGGAGCAAGAATGAAATGAAAAAATAGAAGATCATTTTATAAAAGAAAAAACTGATGTGAAGATAATGGAAAAATCATCATTTGTAAGAAATAATGAACATGAGGAATTCTGAGAAATAGAAAGATTTGAATGAAATCTGATGCAGAGAAAAATAAGAACTGATGAAAATACATAATAAATTCAAATAAATATAAATTTAAAGCTTTTTTTTTAAGCCCTTACCTTCCATCTTGGAATCAATTCTGTGTATTGGTTCCAAGGCAGAAGAGTGGTAAGGGATAGGCAATGGGGCTTAAATGACTTGCCCAGGGTCACACAACTGGGAAGTGTCTGAGGCCAGATTTGAACCTAGGACCTCCAGTCTCTAGGCCTGCCTCTCAGTCCACTGAGCTGCCCAGCTGCCCCCAAAAAGCTTTCTTAAATGAAGTCAGACTCTGAATAACTGGGAAAAAATCAAAACAATGAAGGTCCTGAAGAAGAGAGAACTATTTTTCTCACACCACAGCAGAGAGGCAGAGGATAACTCGGACAGAAAGTTGTATTCATTGCCAAACTGAATATTTTTCACTTAATTATTTCTCTTTGTTTTAAGGGAGGATTCAAGAAGTAGAAGGAGTGGCTGCTGATAGCTTTAGGATGTTACAGATTGATAAACTGATGGAGTGGTTCCCCTCCTAACATTATAAGCCTGACTGTCATGCTTCCCATAAATAATCAACCAGTAGACTCAGTTGATTAGCAAAGGAATTTACTCAAATACTATAGAAAGAACAATACGTACCAAATATTTCACCTCCCTTAAAATCAAAACCAAAACCTATATGTACAAAAAAATGGGGCATACTGGCACAAATACACAAATTTTGGGGGTGAGATAGGGCTGAACATAAAGGTAAAAGACAATGGTAGAAAGGTACATGTGTGGGGAGCATATAATGAATTTGACTTTGGAACTACATGACCTCCGTATCTTTTTTCTCTCAGAGTCCTCACAATGTTCTCTGTGGGTTGTTCACTACACTGGTCAGTTGGACTAGCTCCCTGAAGGACAAGCATCTCTGTTAGCCCCTCCTAGGGAGTGATGTCTTTGCTGAATGAGCCAATTTAGAGCTTGGCTGGGTCAAACTGGTCATTGGTGGCTACCCTTGATCCCCACTGAGCCAGGCTGTGGCTGGACTGGCCAGGCAGTCTGTGTTGTCCCTGGGCAGCGATTGTCTCCAGTAACAAGAGAGGACACACTTCCTCTGATCAGTGGATGCCAGGCTTGGCCCAGGAAGGTTCCTCAATACTGGACCCTTCTCATATGTGGCATCTCTACAAAACGGATCAATCTGTTGGACGCCCTAGGCTCACTCTTGAATTGGCAATTGAAGTTGTTTTCCATCTTCAAACACTGACTTTGTTAGATGCTATAGCTGGAACACTACCATGTCCTCTCAGCTAGGGCAATGACACTGAGCTTAGATTGGCAGAAGCCTCTTCCTTTTAATTCCCTCAGATCTACAGCTCAGAGACTATTTTTGACAGGAGCCTAGACTCTCCTCTTTGATAATCTTCCCTGTCTCAAAAGCCTCTTCCCTCAGTAAGGTACTCTACCTATCCTTAAAGAGATCAATTCTAATAGCCAAACACACCTCCCATTTTCCTTGAGGGTGTCATAGAGGCTGGCACTAGAGAAATACTGCCAGACTGAAGAGTCTATGAAATTGATCACCTTGACGGGGGAGGGGCCCCAGGAGTGGAATCCTGAGGAGAGAAGACTCTGGTGAGGAGAGCAGTGAGGGGTCTCTCTGTCTTGTTCTCCCAGCCAGAGTCTTCTCTCCTCCAGAAAAATCACTATTGGATGAATCTATTATGAATATTTTCTCATTGTTATTAAACTATTACTGAGTAGACATAAGCATAAGGAAAAGATTATTATCAAACCCAATGAAACAAAAATATTTAGGCTATATTATTAAAAAAACTCATTAAAAAAAGAAAGTTAATTTATCATCATTGTAGCTATGTGTTATTTGCAGAGATGACTCTTCTACTAAGAGCTCCTTGAGATCAGGGATTGTTTTTGCTTTTTTTACATTTTGTGCTTAGTACAATCCCGTTAAAGACAGGATCCCAACCGAGGTGTACAAGGCCTTAAATGGAAAGGCGCTCCAGGCATTCCACATAGTGCTGACCAGCATATGGGAAGAGGAAGACATGCCCCCAAAACTCAGAGATGCCTCCATTGTAGCCCTATACAAGAACAAAGGCAGCCTGTGACAACTACAGAGGCATCTCACTACTCTCCACTGCTGGAAAGATCCTCGCCCGTGTTATACTCAACAGACTCCTGTGATCTGTTTCAGAGCAGAACCTGCCTGAATCACAATGTGGCTTCCGACCAGATTGCAGCACCATCAACATGGTCTTCACGGTGAGGCCAATGCAGGAAAAATGCCTTGAGCAGAACCTGAGTCTCTACATTGTCTTCATAGACCTGACATAGGAGTTCAACACAGTGAACAGGAACACATTGTGGGTGATCCTTAGCAAGCTCGGTTGCCCAGAAAAATTCATCAAACTGATCCAGCTCTTTCATGTCGACATGACAGGGGAAGTCCTATCTGGTGGAGAGACTTCCGATTGCTTCAACATCTCCAATGGCGTGAATCAAGGCTGTGTCCTCGCTCCGGTACTATTTAACCTATACTTCACCCAAGTATTACGACATGCTGTGATGGATCTAGACCTGGGCGTCTACATCAAATACCGACTGGATGGCTCACTATTCGACCTTCGCCGCCTGACTGCAAAAACAAAGACAACAGAGAGACTCATCCTGGAAGCTCTCTTTGCAGATGACTGTGCTTTCATGGCCCACCAAGAAAATCATCTCCAAACCATTGTGGACAGGTTCTCCACCGCAACAAAACTGTTTGGCCTGACTATCAGCCTCAGCAAAACAGAGGTGCTGTTCCAACCTGCACCAGGGAGGCCAACGAACCAGCCGTGCATTACAATTGACGGCACGCAGCTTTCTAACGTCAACACTTTCAAGTACCTGGGCAGCACCATCGCCAACAACAGGTCCCTAGACTACGAGATTAATGCCAGGATCCAAAAGGCCAGCCAGGCACTTGGGCAGCTGCGCTCCAAAGTCCTCCAACACAGCGGTGTAAGTACTGCAATGAAGCTCAAAGTGTATAATGCAGTGGTCCTCAGCACGCTCCTGTACGGTTGTGAGACTTGGACACTGTACCAGAAGCACATGAAGCAGTTGGAGCAATTCCACCAACGCTGCCTCCGGTCAATCATGAGGATGGCAGGACCAAATCACCAACCAGGAAGTCCTCGACAGAGCCAACTCCACCAGCATCGAAGTCCTGGTCCTCAAAACCCAGCTAGGATGGTCTGGACACGTCATCCGCATGGACCTACAGTGAATACCAAGACAGGTATTCTATGGTGAACTGTCAGCTGGACTCAGGAAGGCTGATCAAAGAAAAGATACAAGGATCAGCTAAAGTCAAACTTGAAGCGGACTGGCATTACACCAAAGCAACTAGAACTTGCTGCCTCTGTCAGAAGCAGCTGGGGAACCCACATTAACCATGCCGCCACCACCTTTGAAGATGAGCGACGTCGACGTCTTGCCGCTGCGCGTGAACGCCGACACCAGGCCACAACCACACCTCCCGTAACAACTGGTGTCCCATGCCCCATGTGCCACAAACTGTGCGCCTCAGCCTTTGGACTTCAAAGCCACATGAGGGTACATCAATAGATGATAGTGCACAAAGACAATTGTCATTCTCGGTCATCGAGAGACTACCACTATTGACTGAATGATTGACTTCTGGGTCTCCTATCTCCCCTTTCTGCTCTCTATTTTTGCTTTCTTACTCCATTTCCTTAACATTCATATTCTCTCCACACTATTAGAACCTGTTTTTAGGTAAAAATGTCTGATATATTCATTCATTTTGGGTGTTTTGGCACTTGTAATGGATCTGAGATTTTATTGTTGTAGATATTTCTTAGACCAAGAAAAATCTAGGCTCTGATATACCTTCTTATTTATTTATTTGTTTGTTTGTTTATTAATTTATTTGTTTTATGTGTTTTGTATTTGTTTTAATTAAATTTATTCATGTATTTAGAATATTTTTCCATGGTTACATGATTCCTGTTCTTTCCTTCCCCTCTTCCCTCCTCATTCCCTGAGCTAAAGAGCAATTACACTTGGTTATACATGTATCATTGTTCAAAACCTATTTCCTTATTATTAATATTTGCATTAGACTTATCATTTGAAGTCAAAATCCCCAATCATATACCCATTGAACCACGTGATCAATCATGTTTTTCTTCTGCATTTCTACTCCCACAATTCTTTCCCTTGCTGTGAATAGCAGTCTTTCTCATAAGTCTCTTAGAATTGTCCTGGATCATTGTATTGCTGCTAGTAGTCATTACATTCAATTGTGCCACAGATTATCAATCTCTGTGAACAATGTTCTCCTGGTTCGACTCCCGCCACTCTGCATGAATTCCTGGAGGTTGTTCCAGTTCACATGGAATCCTCCACTTCATTATTCCTTTTAGCACAATAGTATTCCATCACCAACAGATACCACAATTTGTTCAGCCATTCCCCAATTGAAGAGCATCCTCTCATTTTCCAATTTGTTTCCACCACAAAGAGTGTGGCTATAAATATTTTTGGGCAAGTATTTTTCTTATTATCTCTTTGGGGTACAAATCCAGCAGTGGTATTGATGAATCAAAGGGCAGGCCGGCTTTAAAAGCCCTTTGGGCATAATTCCAAATTGCCTTCCAGAATGGTTGAATCAATTCACAACTCTACCAGCAGTGCATTACCATCCCAATTTTGCCACATCCCCTCCAATATTTATTATTTTCCTCTGCTGTCATATTGACCAATCTGTTAGGTGTGAGGTGGTACCTCAGAGTTGTTTTAATTTGCATCTCTCTGATTACAAGAGATTTAGAATACTTTTTCATATGTTTATTATGAGTTTTGATTTCTTAAACTGAAAATTGCCTATTCATGTCCCTTGCCAATTTATCAATTGGAGAATGGCTTGATTTTTTGTACAATTTAATTTACCTCTTAATAAATTTGAGTAATTAGACCTTTGTCAGAGGTTTTTGTTATGAAGATTGTCTCCCAATTTATTGCTTCCCTTCAGATTTTGGTTGCATTGGTTTTGTTTGTACAAAAACTTTTTAATTTGATGTAATAAAAATTATTTATTATACATTTTATGATTTTTTATAGCTCTTGCTTGATTTTAAAGTCTTTCCTTTCCCAAAGATCTGACATGTATACTATTCTGTGTTCACCTAATTTGCTTATAGTTTCCGTTTTTATATTCAAGTCATTCACCCATTTTGAGATTATCTTGGTGTAGAGTGTGAGATGTTGATATAAACATAATCTCTCCCACACTATCTTCCAATGTTCCCTGCAGTTTTTATCAAATAGTGGGTTTTGGTCCCAAAAGCTGGGATCTTTGGGTTTATCATAGACTGTCTTGCTGAGGTCACTTACTCCAAGTCTGTTCCACTGATCCTCCTTTCTGTCTTGTAGCCAGTACCAAATTGTTGTGATGACCACTGCTTTATAGTATAGTTTGAGATCTGGGACTGCAAGGTCTCCTTCCTTCGCATATTTTTTTTTCATGATTTCCCTAGATATCCTTGATCTTTTGTTCTTCCAAATGAACTTTGTTATGGTTTTTTATAATTCAGTAAAAAAGTTTTTTGGTAGTTCAATGGACATGGCACTAAATAAATTAATTTGGGTAGGATTGTCATTTTTATTATGTTAGCTCTTCCTGCCCATGAGCAATTGATGTTTTTCCAATTGCTTAGATCTAGTTTTAATTGTGTGGAGAGTGTTTTGTAGTTGTGTTCATATAGTTACTGTGTTTGTCTCTGCAGATAGATTCCTAAGTATTTTATATTGTCTAGGGTGATTTTAAATGGCATTTCTCTTTCTAATTCTTGCTGCTGAGATGTGTTGGAAATATTGAGAAATGCTGATGACTTTTTTAGGTTTATTTTGTATCCTACAACTATGCTAAAGCTATTTCCACCAGCTTTTTGGTTGATTCTCTAGGATTCTTTAAATAGACTATCATATCATCTACAAAGAGTGATAACTTGGTCTCCTCATTGCCTGTTTTAATACCTAAAATTTCTTTTTCTTCTCTAATTGCTACAGCTAGTCTTTCTAGTACAATGTTAAATAATAGAGGTGATAATGGGCATCCTTGTTTCACTCCTGATATTATGGAAGGCTTCTAGTTTATCCCCATTGCAGATGATGTTTGCTGAATGTTTTAGATATATAATGTTTATTATTTTTAGGAAAGATCCTTCTATTCCTATGCTTTCTAGTGTTTTCAGTAGGAATGAGTGTGGTATTTTTGTCAAAGGCTTTTTCTGCATCTATTGAGATAATCATGTGATTTTTGTCGGTATTCTTGTTAATAAGGTCAATTATGTGGATGGTTTTCCTAATATTGAACCATCCTTGCATTCCTGGTATGAATCCTACCTGGTCATAGTGAATAACCCTCGTGATCACTTGCTGGAGTCTTTTTGCTAGTATCCTATTTAAGATTTTTGCATCTATATTCATTAAGGAGATTGGTCTCTAGTTTTCTTTCTCTGTTTTTGACCTGCCTGGCTTTGGAATCAGTACCATATTTGTGTCATAAAATGAATTTGGTAGAACTCCTTCTTTGCTTATTCTGTCAAATAGTTTGTATATTATTGGGATTAGTTGTTCTTTGAATGTTTGATAGAATTTATTTGTGAATCCATCTGGACCTGGGGATTTTTTTTAGGGAGTTCTTTGATGGCTTGTTCAATATCTTTTTCTGATATGGGGTTGTTTAGGTAGTCTATTTCTTCCTCTATTAGTCTAGGCAATTTATATTTTTGTAAATATTCATCCATATCACCTAGATTGCCATATTTATTGCCATATAATTGGGCATAATAGTTTTTAATGATTGCCTTAATTTCCTCTTCATTAGAGGTGAGGTCTCCCTTTTCATCTTGTATACTGTTAATTTGGTTTTCTTCTTTCCTTTTTAAAAATTAGATTGACCAGTACTTTATTTTTTTTCAAAGTACCAGCTTCTAGTCTTATTTCTTTTAATAATTCTTTGACTTTCAAGTTTATTAATTTCTTCATTGATTTTTAGGATCTCTAATTTAGTCTTCATCTGAGGGTTTTTACTTTGTTCACTTTCTAGTTTTTTAATTTGCATGCCTAATTCATTGACCTCTGCCCTTCTTAATTTGTTTATATATGAATTCAAGGATATAAATTTCCCCCTGAGTACTGCTTTGGCTGCATCCCATAAATTTTGAAAGGATGTCTCATCATTGTCATTTTCTTCAATGAAATTATTAATCATTTCTATGATTTGTTCTTTAATTCTGAAGAATTGAATTGTTTAATTTCCAATTAATTTTTTATTTTCCTCTCCATATACCCTTAAATTATTCTTTTCATTGCATTGTGATCTGAGAAGGTTGAGTTTATTATTTCTGCTCTTTTGCACTTGTTTGTCATGTTTTTATTCTCTAGTACATGGTCAATCTTTGTGAATGTACCATGTGCTGCTGAAAAGAAGGTGTATTCCTTTTTGTCCTTATTTATTTTTCTCTACATATCTACTAACTCTAATTTATCTAACATTTCATTCACTTCTCTTACCTCTTTATTATTTGTTTTTTTGGTTTGATTTATCTAGTTCTGATAGAGGAAGGTTCAGGTCTCCCACTAATATTTTTTTCTATCTATTTCATCCTTGAGTTCCACTAGTTTCTCTTTTAGAAATTTGGATGCTATTCCATTTGGTGCATCCATGTTGAGTACTGATATTTCTTAATTGTCTATACTGCCTTTTATCAGGATGTAATTACCTTCCCTATCTCTTTTAACTAGATCTGTTTTTACATTGGCTTTGTCATATATCATGATTGCAACTCCTACCTTCTTTTTATCAGTTGATGCCCAATAGATTTGGCTCCATCTTCTTACTTTATCCTATGAGTGTCTGCCTTCCTCATGTGTGTTTCTTGTAGACAGCATATATAGACAGTAGGATTTTGATTTCTAATCCACTCTCCTTTTCACTTGCTTTTTATGGGTGAGTTCATTCCATTCACATCCAGAGTTTTGATTACTACCTGTGTATTTCCCAGCATTTTGATTTCTACTCCTAGTCCTGCCTTTTCTTCTTTTGCTATTTCCTTCTACACCAGTGTTTGTTTTTAATCAGTCTCTCTATTTGCCTCCCTTGTTTTACTCCCCTTTCTACCCCCTCCCTTCTCATTCCCCCCTTTTTTTCTTTGCAGTCTTTTTAAAACTACTCCCCCACTGTCTCCCTCCCTTGTACTGCTTCCCTCTCCACAAGTCCATTTGCTACCCTTCTAATTCCCTATAGGGAGCAAATCAATTCTCTGACCCAATGTATTTGATTGTTCTTCCCTCTTTGAGTCAATTTCAATACACGTAAGAGTTGAGCATTTCCTAATTTCAACCTCTTTACCCTTCCAGTGTATTGATGTTCTTCCCCCCTGTGACAGAGGCTGGTACTAGAGAAAAAGTGCCCAGCTGAAGAGTATGTGAAATTGATCACCTCGACAGGTGAGGGGCCCCAGGAGTGAGATCAAGAGGAGGAGAAGATTTTGGCTGGGGGTGAGAGCAGTGAGGCCCTCAGTTGGGAGAGGTGGATAAAGACTTTCTCCTGTGGATTAGCCACTTTTCCTTCTGGTGACTGAAAATCCTAGATAGAGACAGGGACCCCTTCTCCGCACTTTCCTTTTCCCGTTATTCCTTTTGTATTACCTGATTGAGTTAACATGAAAAGTTATGTGTTCCCCAAGCTGAGTGTGAGTGAACAGATCAAGGGGACCTTTTGGTCTTGAGTAGTGGAGGGGGGACAAGAGGGACAAGAGCAAATTGGGGAGAGCAGCTTTAGATTAGGAGGGAAGGCAGAAGGGGGAAAATCTTCAACCCCCCTCTCCTCTCTCTGAGCCAACCTGTTACATCTGCTGTCTCCCCTGAATCCCACTTTGAGAAGGGGGTTCTCTTCTATTTCCCCCTCTCCATACCGAAAGTCCAAGCTTCCCTTGGGCACAAAACTTCCTCTCTTTTATTTTTTTTTAAAACACCCCTCCTACCATGTGCTTCTTTGTGATATATAAATTTACCCCCTTCAGTTTCTTTTCCCATTTCTTTTAGTATCAACCTCTTTTTTAGCTCTCTCTCTCTTTATATATATATACATATATAAATACATATATTTATATATGTATATATATAAATATAAATACACACCTATATATGTATTTATGCATACATATATCTATATACATATTATTGTCTTGGCATTTCAAGTTTTTCAAGGCATTCATACAGTCTGTCACTGTTCCCTCTAAGTGTAATTCTTATAGCTACCCAGGTGATAATAACAATTTTTGAGAGTTACCAATGACCTCTTTTCTTATAGGGATACATATCTTTTTTAACTTTTTGGGTCTCTTAAAGAATAAAGTTTTGCTTTTTTGTTTTGTTTTTCTTCCCCCCTCTTTCTTAATTATCTTTTGATGATTCTCTTGAGTTCTATGCTTGGGCATCAAATTTTCTGTTCAGGTCTGGTCTTTTCTTTACAAATGCTTGGAATTCTTCTGTTTTGATAAATGACCATACTTTCCCCTGTAAGAATATAGTCAGTTTTGCTGGGTAGTTGATTCTTGGTTGTAGACCTAGCTCCCTTGCTTTCCAGAATATCATATTCCATACCTTTCGGTCCTTCAGTGTGGATGCAGCCAGATACTGCATTATCCTCACTGTGGTTCCATGGTATCTGAATGACTTCTTCTTAGCAGCTTGTAATATTTTTTCTTTGGTCTGATAGTTCTTGAATTTGGCTGTAACATTTCTGGGTGTTGTCAGTTGAGGACTGACTGAGTACAGGAGGTGATCTGTGGATTCTTTCAATCTCTACTTTTCCCTCTTGTTCTAAAATATCAGGGCAGTTTTCTTGGATAATTTCCTTTAGTATGCTGTCCAGGCTTTTTCTTTTGTCATGGTCTTCTGGTAGACCAATGATTCTTGAGTTGTCTCTCCTGGAACGATTTTCTAAATCTTCTGTTTATTGAATGAGGTGCTTCATATTTTCCTCAATTGTTTCATTCTTTTGATTTTATTTTATAGTGTCCTGCTGCCTTGTGAAGTTGCTTGCTTCTAATTGTTGTATTCTGGTTCTTAAAGACTGGATTTCATCCCTGGATTTTTGGTCATCCTTCTCCTTCTGGTTTGGTTTTCTTTGGAGGTCATCTTTCATCTAATTTTCAAGCTGATTAATTTTGGCTTTCAAGACACTGTTTTCTGTTTCCAGATGGCTTACCTTGCTTTTAAAGTTGTCTTCAGCCTCTTTTAATTGTGTTTCGAATTGTATTTTGAATTCTTCCAAAGCCTGTATCCAATTCGCTGGGGTTTCTGTTTTTTTGCTTGGTGTTTCGTCATCCTTCTCTGTTCTGTTTGCTTTTTGTTCATTGCTTAAGAAGATGTCAATTGTAATTTCTTTTTTCTTTTTCTGTTGTTTGCTCATATTTGCCCCTTCTTTACTCCCTGCAGTTGCCTGCGCTCTTGCTCCTCTCATTTTTTAGTTGGATCTGTGGACTTTTCTGTCAGCCTTCACCCTTGGAGCTTAGTCAGCAAATCTCTCAGTGCAGTCTGGGGGGGAGGGGTGTTGGAGCATGAGCTTTCCTGTCCTCTGAAGGCTTACATTCTAATGTGAGAGATTAATACATATAAAAATATATGCAATATACCTAGACATACACACATAGGGAGTAGTTAAATATATAATGTAGCTTTGGAGAGAGTTGCTGAGGGACTAGGAAATTTTTATGCAGAAAATGGTGCTTGAATGAACTGTATCTTAAAGGAAGCGAAGGAATCTATTAGGAGTAAAGAAAGAGTACATTAAAGGTTAGGGAGAATCACCAGTGCAAAAACAGAGATTGGAAATTTGGAGTATTGTGTGTTGCGAGATGGGATAGAATATTGTGAGTGAGGAACACATAAAAGGTTAGTATGACACAGAGTGACAGAGACAGAATAATGTCTACTTAGCCTCTAAAGGTAAATTTTGCGGGCCAGATTGGGTAGATCTTGAAAAGTTAAAAGGTTAATGCACTGTTTTATGTCCTGGGCATTTAGTGACAAAAAAGGAAATAGTCCAAGCCCTTAAAATATTGTGGTTTATAGGAAGAGACAAGAAATAAATATATATAATGTGTATATGAAGTACAAATTTAAAAATAAATGAATGATTTGGTAGGATCTTTTTGAGGGAGATAGTATTAGCAGCTGGGAGGATCAGAAAAGATTCTGTGTAGAAAGCATTTGAGCCAATGATTGAAAGACACTAGATATCATTGAAATAAATAAATTATGGGGAAGGAAACTTTTCTACAATTCCTGTAATTATAGTAAGGGGCAATGAGCCTTGTACTCCTGAAGACAGCCCTCGTTATGGCTACCTTCCAATATATAAAATGCTTTCTATGGCATCAATTCATTATGTAAAGAGTTTCATTTAAACTACAATGTGATGATTAGTTGACTTAAAATAACATCATCCATAATTTAACTTATAAGTATATGAATTTAATGAATCAATTTTCTGATCAAAAGAAAATAATGCTTTGGAATACTGCATGCCCTAATTTGATCCTCACAGCATGAATATAAAAATACAGCTGCAACATTATATAACTTGTTATTTTATTTTATTTTTTTTGGCCAGGCTTGCCATCAAGTTCTATGGAGCAGATGAACAATTTTCATAAAATTCTAAAAGGAATCATTGGTATGACTCTTTTCTCTGAAGGCCAGCTGTATAATTTATTGCAATGTTTTGAACATCCTGACAGCTGATTTTTACAAGAGTCTCACTTATCAAACCATTAGTTAATTTTAGGAATTGAAATGATCTGTTGACAGAATCACTGTTTATTTCACTCATTTCCATTAAAATCTTTCATGCATAAACAATTTCTTCCTTTTCCCATTGCTTGTTTGGAGGTAATCAGTCATAATGTGAAACTCATTGTGTTTGTTAACTTTCAGCAGCCAGCTGTTGTTTTTTATTCTTTAGATTCATGAATTTGAAGAAAGAAGTGCTGTTGTTCAGGATCAAGGGTCAAGTCTACTAACGAATGCAGATGGTGATAATTGTATTTGAAAAGTACATAACTAGAGAAATCTTAACTGTTGTCTCAGTTTTGTATAGCCTGCTGTACGGTATAGAGAAACTTCTTATTTATATCAGGGCAATTTATAGATTTCCATAATTCCACCTGAAGTCCTATATTTACTAATTGTCATTGAATTTTGGAAATTTGCATTAATTTTTCAGAAAGGCTTGAATGACATTTCCATTGTCTTCAGGGAAAATAAAGTTCATCCAAGCTCTTTCTAAGTTTTGGTAGCTTCTTTTGCAATGCCTAGAGAGGCTATGGTTTTTCTATAGACAGAATCCCTGAGCTGAGTATAAGAGTTCAGAAACTTCAGATCTCTTTTGTAGGGAGTTGAAGGAGATTCTTTTGGTTCCTGGGGCTGAATTAAGTTCAGAATGTCAGTGTTAATTGCAATTTGAAATGTGCTCATTTTTTTTGTTGACATTGCAAAACATCAGTACCTGAAATTTAAAAAGGAGGAATCTCAGTGGCCATCTAGTTCATCCACGTCCTGAGCCCCATCTCAAACTAAACGATTGCATTTTGGGAAAATTCTATTTGTTGGGGAAATTTTTTATTTTTTTCCGACATCAAACCTAAATTGTATCTTTGCAACTTCCACAATTTGCTTCTGACTCTGCCCCTTTAAGGTCAAACAATATCTCTGCATGCAGTTGTAATGTTCTCCCCTAGTCTTACCATTATCCAGGGAAACAGGCTAAACTGATGAAAGAAAGACAGACAACAGAGAAAGAGACAGGTAGGCAGGCATAGACAGAGAACAGAAACAGAAAGAGAAAGACAGGTGTAGACACACACACACACACACACACACACACACACACACACACAGGTAGAGCCAGAGAAAGATGGCTCAAATTTAAAGAATAAGGAGGAATATGTATGACACAAAGGTACCTAGCAATTTGTAGCCCTGGTGGTTCTTCCTCTCTTTCTGTAGTCTTCCTGAAGTTCTCCTTAGATGGAGCTCTGTGCTGTGATCCCAGTATCGGTGCCTTTCTAAAGTCCATTACCAGCCTTCTTCCCACCATGAGAGAACATGCTGTCTGAGGCTTCTTCCTTTAGTTAATCTGTAGCTGTCTGTTTCTGCTGTCCTTTGTATATCTTCCTCTGTTCCCAATTGAATATGCTATGTTCTATTGGTCCAGATTTTCTACTACCATAGGCAATGAGAGGGAAGAAAGTAAGGAGACTGGAACATTATCTTTGGGGTTATTGACCATCCACCACCCTCTGGAATAAGCACAAGACTCAGAAGATGTAAATTGAACTTCTGAATTAATGATAAAGTGTTTTCTGTCTGGCATCCATTGCCTTTATTCCAGTGGCCAAAATTCCTATGAACTTTTCAAATTAATTAAAGTCTTGATCCCATCTTAGGATGAAGTCATAAGAAAATCCTGAAACACTTAGTTACTCTGTTGATTGAATGACTGAATGACTGGGTTAGAGCCTCATTTTTAAACCTGTAAGGTATACTCCTCTTTATGACACTCAAAATTGCACTGGCTTGGTCCTACTCATACAAAAATATCGATAGCAGCTCTTTTTGTGGTGGCAAAGAATTGAAAATATGTCCATCAATTCAGGAATGGCTGAACAAATTGTGACATATGTTGGTGATGGAATGCAGGACAATTTCAGAAAAAGCTAGAAAGATGATATACCTGGTGTGGAGCAAAATAAATATAATTGGGAGAACATTGTACACAGTAACAGCATATTGTATGGTGATCAATTGTGGGGACTATTCTGAAGGACATATGACAGAAAAAACTGTTAGAGTCAGATGCAGATCAAAACATAATATCTTTCACAATACTTTATTTACATTTTTATTTGGGGGTTTTGGTTTTATCTGAGTATTGTCTTACGACTGTGACAAATGTGGAAATAAGTTTTGCATGATAATACATGCATAACTCAGATCAAATTGCCTACCATCTCTGGGAAAGGGGAGAGAAAGGAGGGAAGAAGACAATTTAGATTTTACAATTTTGAAAATGTATGTTGAAAATTGTTAATACATTTAATTGAGAAAATAAAATATCTTTTAATAGAAAAAAAGACTACATTGACTTTTTATGGCTGCCACATCATACTGCTGACTCCTATTGAGCCTGCAGTTCACTACTCTGCCCCCCCCCCCCAATATTTCTCAGACAAGTTGCCTCTTCCATCTTATACTTGTGAAGTTGACTTGGGGTGGTGGTGCTGAAGACTTTAAATGTGTTCTTCTTGGGGCCTGGGGGTAGTCTAATAATTTATACTTACTTTCAGCTAACGCCCTCAACTAAGCATGGTCCAAGTGTCAAATATGTCCAGCCATCTGAGAGCTAAGAAAATTTCAACTTGTGGGCTATACAAGTACAGGTGGTGAGCCAGATTTGCCATGAACATCATAGATTATCAACCCCTGATCTAGTCTCTCAAGACCTTTTTGAAAACTGACTCTGTCATCAGGCATGTTAGCTGTCCCTGCCATCATGATGATTTCTGGAAACTTAATGACCATGTCCCTATGCCTTTTTCCAAGTCATCAGTACAACACAGGACCAAGCTTCAGCCCCTGCAGTACGCCTTTGGAGATCTCCTGTCACTTTGATATTGAACCTTTAACAATTGCTCTACTTCCCTACTCTCAGGTAATGCTCTCAACATTTTATCTGAAAAGCTTAAAGCTATTATACACAAATTCTCTGGACTTGGATCAGATTCATCCTGGCTCTATGATCCCAAGATCCCAAGATCCCCTTAAACTCACATTGCTCTAAAAACATGGAGAAGGAGTGTTTGCACATCTGAGAATTCCCTAAATTTCATTGAAATCACAGATTTAATCCATATGCCTATCTTTTCTGTCTTCTCTCTAATAGAACTAATATCAATATTGATTATGCTTTCTGTCTTCCCAATGCCCTCAACTACATAGGATAGTCCCACGCTTTCCCTCACCCTCCTCCCAGGGATTTGTTTTCCTTAGAAGACAATGAAACTATTTCTGGGACCTGATCAATTCCTGCCTTCCTTGATGCAGCTTCTTTGTTACTGATGAGCATAAAAAAGTTCTACTTATGTAAAGACCAATTAGGCTTGGTCACTGCACCAAGATCAGAAACCATCTGAGGAACTTCTCCTGCCTTATTGACTAGACCTATGTGAGTAAGGAGGAAAAAGAGGACATGTATACTTATGTGAAGCTAAGTGCTGATGTCCTTTCTATGTTATATATAAGCCAACCTCTTTTGCTAACTATTCAGTGATCTAATGAGTATCTTGTTCTATCCATGACCCTAGAACAAACAGGGTTCTGGCATCAGACTATCCATCTGTCACATCTTCACCTCAATATTTCTCTTCACTTCCCCCACTTTTTCTGCCTTCATTCCTTTTCCTTAGGAAGACATTTTTCCTTTGAGAAGGTTTGCCCCTCTACCTGTGTCCTTGACTTCCATTCTTTCCTGACTCTAGCTTCTTCTAGGTTCTTAATCCATCAATCACCCTCTCTTGTATTCTTAATTTTTTTATTTGTATTCAGATTAAAAACATATACCCTATCCTAAAAAAAAAAAGAATACATTCTTCATCCCTGCTATTAGTCTTCATGGTTCTGACATTTCTTGGAATCAATTTCTTGCCAGATTTCTAGAAAAAAAAATACATTCAATACCCCATACTACCTCACCATCTACTCATTAAACTATTATAATTTGAAACCTATACCTATCACTCAGCTGATACTGTTCTGTCCAAGGTTTAATATTTCCTATTCTTTATTCATTCATTATGATGGCCTTTTTTCAGTTCTTATCTTCAATTTCTTTATGACTGACGCTGTCAATCACAGTTTCTGCAGGTATTATCTTGTTCTTCTATATTCATTTCTATCTTAATTTCCTTTGATAGATTTACCTATATTTTGCCTTCTACTTTTAGGTTTTCCCAAGGCCTCATTCTGAGTCTACTACAACCTACACTCTATTCTATTGGTTCAGTTATCATCTCTATAGTAAGATTCACCAAATTATATATCCAGCCCTAATCTTTCTCCTGAACTCTAGTGTAATATTATCAATTGTCTGTAAGACATCTCTGCCTGGATGTTCTACATACCACCTCAATCTCAATATTTCAAAATTTTAACCATTATTTTCTCCCAAATCTACTCACTGTTCCTCCAAATTTCCCTATTTCTATTGAGTAAACCAGCATCTATCTAGTTAGCTCAGTTTACAATCTCAAAGCCATTTTTCAATCTTCCCTCTTCCTCTCTACACCCATATCCCATTAGTTGTCAAATTCCAAATTTTATTTCTACAACATCTCTGCCTTCTGTCTCCTTTTAATCACTAACAATACATTTAACATATTTGAGTCTTCTAATTAATTGATTTCTATGTTTATTTTGTCTACCTTATCAAACTGATCCTTAATGGCACAATTCTGATCATATCACTCCCCAGTGAAAAAATCACCTGTAGCTCCCAACTGGCTAGGGGACAAAATATTTCCTTCCTTGGTTTGTTATTTAAAGACCTCTAGACATTTAAGTGCTTAATATGTTACAGGCATTGTTTTAGACAAATGTAACACTCCTTGCACTCAAGGAATTTACATTTTATTGAGGAGACAACATACACACATACAGAATAAGTAAACCCAATGTAGTTTGGAGGAGGGCACTAATACCTGTAGAGATCATAAAAGTCTTCATGTAAAAGTTAGAATATGAGATGATTCTTGAAAGAAAAGTTTCTCTATTCTGTAGAGAGGAGGAAGGAATTCATTCCTGGCATGGAGTTGGTTGGTTGTTGTCTTTCATACTTGAGGAGGACCAAATGTCGTTACTGTTGATGTCTTTAGACTCACACATAAATTAGATTTAAGTGAGGCAGGATTGTATAAAATCCATAGTCTCACTCTTTAAGAGTCATCAAAGTCTAATGGAAAGCTTTTGCTCAGGCTATTCTCTATAACTGTATATATTTCCAAGTTCTCTTTCCTGGTAAATGCTTGAACAACTAGTTCTCCCTTCCAAAACATTTACCTGAAACAATTTTTAGTTTAATATAAATTATTAACATTTTCTATCACTTTCCTAACTAAATGATCAGCAGAACAAAAAAATCAAGCTTTGCTTTGTAGTATTTATTGATTTCCAAGATGTAAATGGCCTATAATTAGTTCTCTTAAGCCCCGATGATGGACTTCCAGCACATCCATATCTCTTTCTTTCAAATTGTTAAAAGTCCAAATGAAAAGCTATCTCTTTCATGAAGTCATCACGGATCCCCTTAGCTAGATGTATTCTCTCCCTCCTCTGAACCTCAATGGCATTTTATATACCTCTTATGGCACTTATCTTTTTCCATCTCATATTTTTATAAATTTACATATCTTTGAATACCTTAACATTAATCAATCTAATAGCAGATGAGGGGAATCGTGTGAGACAAATACATGGAGAAAATTTGATATGGAAATGAATTTATACATCTTGGTATCCTCTAATAGTAGTCCCCAATGCATAATAATTAGGATCATGCAAGATAATTTTTGAATGAATGATTGACTGCCTAATAGAAGAATATCAGAAATAAGCTATAGGTTGAGGGAGACATTTTTGAGTATCTGCCTTCTATTCCATATGAGTAGATACTACATACTTTTTAAAACCATATTTATATACCATTATATTTCACTGCCTGGTGAATTAATATAAAAGTATAGCCACAAAAGCCTTAAAAGGCTTAAGGATAAACCCTTTCCTTTGACTTTGGAGATATTTCCCTAAGGAGAGTGTGGGCATGTCCATTGACAACACCAGGACCTGATGGGATCAAGGGAATGATTTCTATTACTTGGGACACTTGTGGGGCCTGACACCTTCACTGAATCAAGCCATTTGGAGGTCTCTTGCTGTAACTTTTGTAGATATAAATGGCATACTTAGATTTATAGAGCAGGAGGTAATCTTAACATAGGCAGGGAAATAGTGGTACCCACAGCAATTAAAGTGAGTAGGAAAAAAAAGAAAAGTGAGTAGAGAAGGGGCATGTGCGGAAGACTGAAAGGTTGGTTAGAAGGCCAACAAGAAAAATTAAGGAAAATACCTGTAGAAAAAAATATTTAAAAGCAAGTCAGTTGTAGCCTTATAGAAACTTTGGAATGGCTGAGGCCTCTTCCCAGACACTTTGAATGAAAGATGGGCAATATCCCAAAACCAGAGGCATAGATAACTTTACTGAGTTCAGCCTGGGAAGACTCTGCTCAACATCTGTGGCTCTCTTCCTTGTGGTCCTTGCTCTAAACACTTCTCTTTGCCAGAATTAACGTATGCCCTTCTTTGATGTTTATTTTCCCTCTTCCGTTGGCTCTGGGTTTCCAGTTTGGAGGTAGCACAGATGCCCCAGATGTAGATCTTTATTTCCCTGGCAAGATCATGGAGAAAAAATCCCTCCCATTCAACATCCCTACTTTGCCATTGCTTCTGCTACAGGGTCCCTAATCTCTCATATGTAGAAGCTGGAACACAGACTGAGCCTTAGCCTTCTTTGCCAAAAATAACATAAAAAAAGATGACCTTTCCATTATTGAGGTATATTAGTACTGATAAGTCTTGAAACAAAAAGTGAAGCCAAGAGAAATTAGTTTATATTGCATATATCTAAATCTAAAGTAATACTGCTTATGAGGTCTGCAACACTTCACGAAGTTTTTAAACTCAAATTATATATGTAATATATATTTGTACACACATGCTTATAAACACATATATGTATCCATATGCAAAATAAATTCTGTTCCTTACATATGTACGCATATACATGGAACAAAAAATATATATACATGAATATATAAACATTTATATATGCATATCTATAACCAAAAGAAATTCCTTCATTTTGCATATATTTAAACCTAAAATAATTCTATTTATGAACTCTACAATAGTGTACAAAGTTTTAATACTCAAATTACATATGTGAGTACATATGTACGTTAATTATGTTCCATGTACATATACACACATGTGTGTATACATGTTAAGTGGCTAGTTCACTTAGTGGATAGAGGTCTGAGGCTGGAGTGACGAAGATTTGAGTTTAAATCTGACTTTAGATAGTTACTAGTTGTGTGACCCTGAGAAAGTTGCTTAACTCTGTTCATCTCAGAATCTTCAAAATGGACAGTATGGTCCATGGAGTCATGAAGAACCAGACACAAGAACAACTCACCAACAACAATACATGCATACATGTACACATATATGGAAGGGAATATGTGTGGGTATATACACATACACACTCACTTATTACTCCCCTTCATTTTTTACAACTTTAAAATATTTGTAAAACAATCTACCACTTTTACTGTTTTCTGCTTTAAGTAATATGGGCCTAAAATTTGTCTGATTCAGATAAGTGCAGAAAGATGGATGAGTCCTGATGAAATGACTAGGGTGGGAGCTCGGGTATCTTAGATATCTATAGGCATGCATTGGAGACACTTCCAAAGAACATCAGTTGTATGTCTTAAAAGGATCTTTGCCTCTCTTATTTACTAACAGGGGAGAAAAATTCTGTTTTCAGTTAGACTCAAGTTGTAATTAACGAAGAACCTAGGTAACATGGTAAAATAAATAGAGATGGATGGACAGATAGATACATGAATGAATTAATAGATAAATACATAAGTAAGTTTAAAATAGGACTGGGATAGGGGACAGGGTAGTACACCTACTTTCAATTCTTCACTTACTCACTTACTGTATCACTGGGTAAGGTACTTGACCCATCTAGGCCTCTTCTTTCATCTGTAAAATGAAACCTTTTACCCAGTGACAACTAAATCTAAAAAGTTCCTTTCTGACTGTCTGCCCTTTTATCCAGCCATACCACTGCTGGGTTTATGCCCCAAAGAGATCATGAGGAAAAAAGACTTGTACAAGAGTATTCATAGCTGCACTCTTTGTGGTGGCAAATAAAAAACAAAAAACAAAAAAAACCCCAAAAAACAAACAAACTGGAAAATGAGGGGCTGCCCTTCAATTGGGGAATGGCTGAACAAATTGTGGTATATGTTGATGATGGAATACTATTGTGCTCAAAGGAATAATAAAATGGAGGAATTCCATGGAGACTGGAACAACCTCCAAGAATTGATGCAGAGTGAGAGGAGCAGAACCAGGAAAACATCAGAGATTGATACACTGTGGCACAATTGAATGTAATGGACTTCTTTACTAGTAGCAATGCAATGATCCAGGACAATTCAGAGGGACTTATGAAAAAGAACCCACATCCAGAGAAAGAACTGAGGGAGTAGAAACACAGAAGAAAAACAACTGCTTGATCACATGGTTTGAAGAGGATATGACTGGGGATGTAGAAGCTACAGGATTACCCTGGTGCAATTATCAATTATATGGAAATAGGTCTTGAACAATGACACAAATAAAATTCAGTGGAATTGCGCATCAGCTATGGGGGAAAGAGGAGGTAACGAACATGAATCTTATGTAACCATGGACAAATATTCTAAATTAATTAATTAAATTAAAAATTTAATTTAATTTCCAAAACAAACAAAAAAACTCTAGGCTAGAAATTTTCTATAGGAAAACTCAGCTTTTAATAATTAAATCTTATATTGTTCCACAAAAAAATAAAAAGTTCCATTCAAATGTTAACAGTCTACAAACTGAACTGGGAGGTAGGAGGTTTCACTGCAAAGAGAGTTGGATTTATAGTCAAAGAGTCTGGTTTCAAATTCTGGTTAATCACTTAAACGTGTGAGCCTCCTTTCCTTATCTGTAAAGTGAAGGAAAGGAACTAGATGACCTTCAAGGAAACTTCCAGCTCTAGTTTGGTCTATGATCCTTTAATATTTTATGAAAACATTAAGTATTGTGAGAGAAACTTCATATTAAATTCAAGAGCTAGGAAATACATAGACTTCTTGTAGTGCCATCACACTTCCATTTATTTATGCCCACTAATGATTACCTTAAACAATAGAGATTATTGTCAATGTCTCTCTTTAAAACTCAAGGGGCTTCATAAAAGAATTAGATGAATTATCCAGGGGATTTAAGGAACTCCTCACTGTGAGGCCAGGTTTGACCCATTGAGACTAACGATTGGTTACTTTTATAACCTGGGATTCAAGCCTAGATATTTGCAAAAAACCTAGTCTCATAGTTAGAGCGCTTACTTGATGTTTTCTGCCAGCATTTGGTTTGGAGCTGATGGAGATCTTGGGAGAAGAGACTTCTTTTTGGTTCCAGCTACAGGGGATAGCACATGGTTCTAGGTTTCCTTTAGGAAGAGGCCTCTGAAGGGATACTTTGGGAAGAGCTGCCCATTCAACCATGCCTCTGTCTGCCATACGAGAGACTTTGGGGAATTTCCTTGAATGAGATGGGAACTCTCTTTTGGTTGAGCATTCCTTCTCCATTAAGGGAAAGCAACAAGGAAAAGCAGATAGATATAATTCTTGTCCAGTATCCCCTTTCTGAGGAGAACAGAGAAACCAGCCACCTGGCCCCAATCTTATACTTCCCTCCAGAGAGGTATCAAAATCTCTTGTAGAGAGCAGGGGGTGAGATTCCAGAAATATCTAGTCATTCCTCTTTTACTGCTGCATTTAGACAAATCCAATTGTACATCTACATAACACATCATATTATTTCAAAACATGAGTTAGAAGGGACAGGTAAGAAATATAGTCAAGGATGTTGGCAAGGAGCCTTAGCAGGAATGGGGAGACCACAATGTTCTAGAACTCCTGAGTCTATACTTTAGGAAAGCTGAGGCAGTCCTGAGGTTGGGACAACTTATCACCTGGGGATTGTTGCTAGGGGATCAGAACAGCTCAGATGCTGTATAGGGAGGGAAAAATCCTACTCAGTCCTGTTTTAAAGATATTTAATTAAAACCTAAGATGAATTATATTCTCATATCATGTGCCAGTTTTAGTGGTGCGGGCAAGTAACAAATAAAGCACCTAGCAAAATGCCTTTCACAGAATAAGGTAAAAATATTGTTGATTTAATGAATGAATCAAATATTGATTGAGTTTCTACTGTGAACAAAGCACTTTGCTTAATAATGAAAGTGGGGTTCTGTTAAGTGTCTGTTACTAGGAAAACCCTGAGAAGTAAAGTTTTTTCTCCAGTTAGATTTTTGAACAAGGACACCAAGTTTGCAGAAGTTTCTAAGACATTTTCTTATTGATTGATTTCAATATATTTTAAATTTTAAAATGAACTATATTCTCATATCAGAAATGACATATCAATCATAAAACCTACATCAATATTAAATATACAAATCTATGCATATACTTTTAAAATGATTATTAATTTCAATATAGGTATGAAATGAAGAAATGTAGGTAGTTGCAATAGCTGGCTGTTTTTTGTCTCCAAATGATTAACTTAGTGAAGCAATGACATTTTCCCCTCATGAAAGTTGAAGAAAACTGTTGCTATGCATCTTACAGAATATATCGCATGCAATTCCAGGAAAAGCACGGTTTAGGAGTTTTTTACATTCTTCCTCATTTGAGAAAGGATATTTGATATACATTTCATTTTTCAAACACAGACATGTTTGTTTGAAATTAAACCATGATGGTCTTTATGTCATACCATTTCCATAGGGGTTTATTGATTGGACAAACATGGGTTCAGTTAAAAGGGAAATAAGAATTTTCACAATACTTTTCTTTTCTTGAAAGGCAGCATTTTTATAGAAGTTGGAAAATGGCAAAGAGGGGAAAGATCATGTCAACACAATGTTTTGGGTCATATACAACACAATCTTCTGTTTCATTGAGATTTCAACACAGGAAATGGGTATATTAGAAACTGCCTCATTCACAGATTTTTCATACTCAAATACAGTGGTTCTTTGAATGACTATGAAGGAACAAATTGTAACCAGTCCTTTTATACCAGTCTCAGTAATACACATTTCAAAGCCAAAATGGTCCAGCCACATAACTGTCTGCACAGTCAAAATTCTGTGGGACAATAAGTGTCAATAGTTTCCACATTACCAACTTTGAATAGCATCTAATTTCATAACTCCTCTTCTCATGAATCTCTGGACAGGAAAGAAATTTTCCTGTTTCTTCAACTTTATTCCCATTCACACCTCCAATCAATTAATAAAAAAATTCTTAGCTTGCAGCTATATTAATAACAATTAAAAAAACACACAGCTCCAAACCCCCAGAAACAACACAATTCCACCTAAACAACAGAGACAGGTGTTTATAGACTTTTTAATATTAAAACTATATTATTCTTTCAAATGATCAAGAGAATCTTATTCTCCAGTTCAATTTCTAAAATTGTCATGGAGTTTTAGAGAATTTCAGTCAGAAAGGACCTTGAACTAAGCCTTTGTTGTTTGTACATCATGAAGTGATGTCTTGAACATAGCATGGATTGGATTTAAGTGGGGGCAGAGCTGCACAAATTTCTCAACCTTACTCTTTGGTCCAGAGCCATAGATGTTCAGGAGCAAAGCAAAAATCAAGATGATTGGTGATGGCCCAAGACGCTGTGGATAACCTTGGCATCTTAGATACCTGACTAAGTTCTAAGAGCTCTACAGTAGCAACTCCAGCCACCTTCCTAACTTTTGGAAAAAAATGTTCTCATCTGTCCTTTCTGCCACAGGAAGTCTTCACATGCTTGTAGACATCCTTCTCACTTGCCAGTCAGTTAGTTACCCTCAACTTTTAGAGAATTTTAGCCAGAAAGGACCTTGAACTAGGCTTCTAAGCCTTCTGTAAATAGATAAGCAAAACGAATCAGCATATATTTACTCGAGGGCAGTGGTTCCTCATTTAGTGGTTTGTGAAGGCCTTGAGAGTTCTAGACAATAGGCCTAGAGGTTTGCATTAAAAATTCTTTAATGCTAATTTAACCACCATTTTTGGAAGGTGATATATTATAACCAAGTTGGATTTATACCTGGAATGCAGCACTTGTTCAGTACAAGATATAATGATAAAAAACCACACTGATATAAATAATAAAAATTAAGTAATTATATACCAAATTCAATCATTCCATTCATTCAATAAACATTTAGTAAGTGTTTACTTTGTGTCAGGCATCTGTTTCTATTAAAACTCTAGGAAGCATAAGAAGAAATGGAAATTTTATTATAGTAAATAATATTTATTGAAATCTATAATATGCAATGAACTAAAATTAGAGGACTTAACAAATAGATCAGGGATAAAGTAAGGGTAACTTCTGTTGCCAATATTATTTAAAATAATGCTGGAAATGCTAACTAAAGCATGTAAAAAAGAAATATAAATCAATGGAATTAGCATGGAGGAAATAAAACTACCACTCTTTGCAGAGGATACTGTAATTTGCATAGAGAATTTTAAAGAATAAGCCAAAAAACTAATAAGATACATAATATATACACATATATCATTAGCATCCTTGTATGCTATTAATGAAATCACACAAGAAGAATTAAAGTAAATTCCCATTCAATACAACTATAGGAGCTATTTGAGAGAGTGACTATCAAAACAAACCTTGGAATTATATGAATTTAACTATAAAAGACTTTTTTTTTTCAGAAATAAGGACAGACCTTAGGAAAAAAGTCACAAAATGTAAAATAAATAATTTTGATAACATCAAATTAAAATGTTTTTGTACAAACAAAACCAATGGAAGCAAAATTAGAAGGGAAGCAACAAATTGAGAAACAATCTTCATAGCAAAAATCTCTGACAAAGGTCTAATTACTCAAATTTATAAAGAGCTAAATCAATTGTATAAAAAATCAAGCCATTGCCCAATGGTATGGTATAATATTGATAGACTAATAGTAGCAATAATTAGGCTATATGAAGTTGTATTAATTCATAATCAAGATTTTTTTGAGTACCAGGTTAGTGGAATTAATGTTATAGTTGATAGTAGAATTTTTAGCATTGTAGGAGATTGAGATTTTGGACAAAATCATTACCATAAGTATATGAGATAGTTACTAATAGGGCTAAACCAATTTATGCTTCACAAGCAGAAAATACTAGTAGAACTAATTTCTATTATTATGGAGGTGGAGAATATGTGGTAGTGGGAAATTAATAGGACTATGAGGATAAATAGTGATAATATTATTCCTTCTAGGCATAGTAAAGTAGATATTAAATGTGATCAGTAGATTAAGACCCCATATGAGTACAATAGTAAAGGCTATAATTATATTTAAATGAATTTGTTCTATAAGGTAGTCATGGATTAAAACCATGATTAGTTGAGTCGAAATCAAGCATCTTAATTAGATTAAATACCTATTCGGCCCATTCTAGGCCTTTTTGTACTCACTCATAAGCTAGACCGGCTGTAAGATGATTAAGTAGTAAGATAATACTAGTATAATAAATGGGTTTGGTAGTTGGATGGCTCATGGTAGAGGTAATAAGAGGGCAATTTCTAAATCAAAAAGAAGAAATGTAATTGCTATCAGAAAGAATTTTATGGAAAATGGAAGACGTGCTGAACCTAGCAGATCAAAGCCACACTCATATGGGCTTGATTTTTCTAGGTACAAATATAATTGAGGAAGTCAGAAAGCAATAATAATTACAACAGTTGCTAGAAGAGAGTTAACTAATAAAGTAATAATAAGGTTAATTATTTTTCTCTGGCATTACCCAGAATTTAATGATTGGAAGTCAGTAGTACTAATTATACTAGAAAAATAGGAACCTTATCAATAGATGGATACGTAGAGGAATAATCATACAACGTCTACAAAATGTCAGTATCAAGCTGCTGCTTCAAAACCAAAATGGTGTGTAGAGGTAAAGTGGAAGTAGAATTGTCGAAGTAAACAAACAATCAGAAATGTAGATCTGATGATTACATGTAAGCCGTGAAATCCTGTAGCTACAAAAAAGGTGGATCCATAAATTCCATCAAAAATTGTGAAGGAGGCTTCGTAGCATTCTATAGCTTGGAGGATAGTAAAGTAGAGACCTAATAAAATGGTAATAGCTAGTGCTTGAATTATTTGTTTTCGACTACCTTCTATTAGACTGTGATGGGCTCATGTAATTGATACTCCTGAGGCTAATAGAATGGATGTATTAAATAATGGGACTTCAAGTGGGTTAAGAGGATGAATTCCAGTTGGAGGTCAGCAGCCTCCTAATTCATGAGTTGGAGCCAGACTTGAGTGATAAAATGCGCAAAAAAACCCGATAAAAAAGAAGACTTCTGATAGGATAAATAAAATTATACCATATCGTAACCCTTTTTGTACTACAGGGGTATGATGTCCTTGAAATGTTCCTTCATGGACAATATCTCATCATCATTGATATATTGTTAAAAATATTGAAATTAATCTAATTATTAAAAGTATTATTGAGTTGTAATGAAATCATATAAGTATTCCTGAAGTTAAAAGTAAAGCTAAAAGAGCTCCTGTTAATGGTCATGGGCTTGGATTTACTATGTGATATGCATGGGTTTGGTGGGTCATTATGAGTTATCATGTAAATAAAGGCTAACTAGAAGTGTAAATACATAGGTTTGAATTATAGCTATGGCTAATTCAAGAATAGTTAAAAGAAACAAAATTGAGAATGTAATAGTTGATACAGTCATATTAATTGAAGATAGGGCCAAAGTTACTGATCCAATTAGGTGAATTAGAAGATGTCCTGCAGTAATGTTAGCTGTTAGTCGTAGGGCTAATGCTAAGGGTTGAATGAATAAGCTAATTGTTTCAATAATAATTAGTATAGGAATTAGGGGTGTTGGAGTGTCTTGTGGAAGGAAATGAGCTAGAGATATTTTAGGTTTGTTTTGAAACCCCATAATAACTGTTCTAACTCATAGTGGAATGGCTATTCCAATATTTATTGATAATTGAGTTGTAGGAGTAAATGAATATGAAGATTAGTAGAGGCAATAAATAAGATTAAAGATATTAGTATTAGAGTTCAAGTTCGTCCTTGTTTATTATGTATTGTCATTATTTGTTTAGTAATTAAGTGAATTAGTCAGATTTGTAAGATTTGAATTCGATTTGGTAGTCATCATTTAGGGGATGATAAAATAATACATGGAAATAATAAGTAGTAGGGTTGTAATACCTATAATTGTTGGTGTGATGAATGGGGCAAATAAATTTTCGTTCACTTTGTCTGTCAAGGTAAAATAGTTTTTGTGGTTTTTTAAATTTCATTTGAGGGTATAATTTGAATAATTATTTGATTTATTATTTTAAGTTGATAAATTCAAAATAATGAAATGATTATTAATAAAATTGTTAAGGCTCATGTTGAAGTATCAAGCTGTGGCATTTTGTTTAAGGAGATTATTATATCTCATGTATACTAAAAGTATAAAGTTAATTACTTAAAAATGATTGCATTAAAGAGGATCATTTTTCGAAATATTTTAGTGCGGTAATTTCTAGAACAATAGGTATAAAGCTATGATTTGACCCACAAATTTCTGAACACTGACCATAAAATACTCTGGGGCAAGATGAAGTTAAGGTAACTTGATTTAATCGCCCTGGGATAGCATCTCCTTTTAGGCCTAAAGATGGAACTGCTCATGCATGTAGAATATCTTCTGAAGAGATGAGTATAAAGATTGGAAATTCTATTGGTAGTACAACTCAATTATCTACTTCTAGTAATCGAAGTTGTCCTGGTAAAAGATCTTGGGTTGGGAATTATATAAGAGTCAAATGTTAAATCTTCATAATTGGTATTCTCATAACTTCATTATCATTGATGGCCTATTGCTTTTACTGTAAGATATGGATTATAAATTTCATCTATTATATAAAGAATTCATAATGATGGAAGAGCAATTAGAACTAAAATAACAGCTGGTATAATAGTTCAAATAGTTTCTACTTCTTGAGCATCTATAGTGCTTGTGTGAGTTAATTTAGTGGTTAATATTAAGATAATAATATATAATACTAAGGAACTAATTAAGAATACAATTATTAATGTATGATCATGGAAATATATGAGTTCTTCTATGATAGGAGATGTGGCGTCTTGAAAACCTATTTGTATTGGATATGGCATTTAAGACATACAAGGATTAAACTTGTAATTTAACTATGGCAAAGTTATGTAATTATTTTACTAATGTCTTATGAGAAAGTCATAAAGGTTATGGGTTTGACTTGAAATTAATCTAAGGGTGTTCAATTCCTCACTTTCTTAAATTAAGAGTTGATGAATACTGACTGTTCAAATGTATGATGTGGAGGTGGATATCCATAAAGTCATTCAATGTTAGATGTGTTAATTTTACATTAAGTACTTCTCATTTAGATACAAATGCCTCTCAGATAATAAATACTATCAAGATAACAGCTGTTAATGAAATAAATGATCCAATTGATGATAAGCCGTTTCATATAGTATAAGCATCTGGGTAATCTGAGTATTGTCGTGGTATGCCGGCTAGTCCTAAAAAATGTTGGGCAAGGGACATGAATAGGCGATTTTCAAATAAAGAAATCAAAACCATTAATAAGTACATGAAAAAGTGTTCTAAATCTCTTATAATCAGAGAGATGCAAATCAAAACAACTCTGAGGTACCACCTCACACCTAGCAGATTGGCCAACATGACAGCAAAGGAAAGTAATGAATGCTGGAGGGGATGTGGCAAAGTTGGGATGTTAATGCATTGTTGGTGGAGCTGTGAATTGATCCAATTGTTCTGGAGGGCAATTTGGAACTATGCCCAAAGGGTGCTAAAAGACTGCCTGCCCTTTGATGCAGCCATAGCACTGCTGGGTTTGCAGGCCAAAGAGACAATAAGGAAAAAAGACTTGTACAAGAATATTCATAGATGCGCTCTTTGTGGTGGCAAAAAATTGGAAAATGAGGGGATGCCCTTCAATTGGAGAATGGCTGAACAAATTGTGGTATATGTTGGTGATGGAATACTATTGTGCTAAAAGGAATAATAAAATGGAGGAATTCCATGGAGACTGGAACAACCTCCAGGAAGTGATGCAGAGTGAGAGGAGCAGAACCAGGAAATCATTATACACAGAGACGGATACACTGTGGTACAATCGATTGTAATGGTCTTCTCCATTAGTGCCAATGCAGTGATCATGAACAACTTGGAGGGATCTATGAAAAAGAAAACTATCCACATTCAGAGGAAAAACTGTGGGAGTAGAAAACACCGAAGAAAAACAACTGCTTCAATACATGGGTCGAAGGGATATGATTGGGGTTGTAGACTCTAAATGATCATCCTAGTGCAAACATCATAGTAGTAGTCTCTCAGTAACCGAGGATGACGATTGTCTTTGTGCATTTTCATCCAAGGTGTATAGATGAGTGTGCACAAAGACACTTGTGCGTGAAGGAGATTTAAGTGGAAAAGTCGATGCGCAGAGACAGTCCCACTCTCTCGGCATTGGAAGCCTGGGTCCATTGGCATGAAAAATTGTTACACCTGGAGACTTCCTCAGCTGCATTGGATGGCTGTGTTGTCTTTTGTGCTCCAACACGCCCTAAGCACTCCACAGTGCTTTGCTGCGTCGCCCTCTCAGCTGTTGAACCTTCTTATTGGTTTCTTCCATCTGTTCTGCTGAAGCAGTCTTCACATGCTGGGTGAGCAAAGCCCTGGTTCACCAGGGGTCGATGACCCGATGGCTACCCTCACAAGGTTTAGCCGACCTGTCAAAGCTGTTGCCCGGGGTGTGTCCGCTGCCGCATGCTAGCAGCTACTAGGAGCCACAAGTGAGAGCTGGGTGTCAGGTGAGGGTCAGAGGCTGGAGAGCTGCCCTAGGAGGGCACGACAAGCCCTCCATACCAGAGGTACTACCCCTCCCTGAGCACATAGGTTCTGATCAAGGACACATGTATAACCCAATGGAATTACACGTCAGCTACTGGAAGGGGTGGAGGGAGGAGAGGGAGGGAAAGAATATGATTCTTAGAACCAAGGAATAATGTTCTAAATTGACTAAATAAATTTTTCCAAAAAAATTATGGTATATTAGAGCAATTGAATACTACTTTGCCATAAGAAATGTTGAAATGGACATTTTATTAATTGCTATAGAGTTAAGTGAGTAGAATTAAAAGAACAGTTTATACCTTAGTGAGAACTCTCATCAATGTAATGATAAACCACAAGTTCAGAAGACTGAAGATAAAATATGCTATTCACCTCTTGTCTGGAAAGTGATGAACTTAAACTGTGGAGAGAGATATACATTTGGGGGCATAGCTTTTATGAGAATTTGTTGCATATTGATGATAAGAGTTTTTTTTTTGTCTTTTATGATTGCTGTTTAATGGGATAGTTGGAGAGAGAATAATAATTTTAATAATATTTTCATAAATTTTCAATAAGATTAAAAAGTTTGGCATTGTAATTATTACTGAATGGGACTAAAAAGGAATATGCATAAAATCATTAGTATATGACAACCTCTTTTACGAAAAATGATCACCATCATCATCATTAACATTTATGTAGCATTTACTTTGTACCAGTCACTGTACAATTATTATCTCATTTGGTCCTTATAATAACAGTAGGAGATAGGTGCTATCATTAACTCCATTTTTACAGATGAGAAAATTAATGCAAGTGATCATGAAACATCATGATAAAATGTCCAAATGTCCAAAATTGTCTCTTTTTGTCTTTCTACAAACTGCCAGATCATTTATATTCTTTTCAAAGGAGAATCTGTTACCTTAATTGTTTTTATATTCTGGTTTTTTTAATAGGGTTTTTCAAGATTGAGCTGATTTATTTCATATAGTAAAAGATGTCTTCTATTCACATGTAAAAGTTATACAATATTTCTTGAAATATATGACAATAGAAATAACCTTATTTGACAAGCCTCTGATCATTTTTTTACTAAGTAAAGCTTAAAACATAGAGATGTACACATGTAAAATTTGTTTTCCTCAATTATATAGGAAAATCAGTAGAGAATCTGATGATGTTCCTCCTTGAGGATTATACTATATATATATAATTATACTAATTGCATCAAGATCCAGAACATTTCATGGCCTCTTTAATGAGATCCATGATCAGAAAATTTAGCCAATTTGCTTACTCAGAGAATACCAATTGAACAAACATGTCCATTGTCCAGAATATTTTATGCAGCTGGATGTATGTATATATAGAAACCTATAGAAGTTGCCCAGTATTTGGCATTCTTTGGCACAAGTGAAATCAATATGGGTAAGAAGGGAACACATATGTAAGATATACACTCACACATATCTATTTATTTAGTGAGAGAAGCAATTAACCCTTGATCAATTTTTCTGTCTGTCCATTTAATGAAATCATAAAAGTAAAAAGTAACAGTTAACATTTTTGAATAAAATGTAAAGATCTTTCTCATTTATAAGATATGAAAAAAGTCTATCAATAGATAGAATCAGAGGGTAGTTAGCCATTAATTGGCCAAAGATTGATCAAGCCCCTGATGGAACTTTAAAAAGTAAAGCAGACAAGGGAAGGAAAAAAGTCTGTTCTGGGATTTCTGGCAGCTGAGAAGAAAGCCATATATAATAGAAGAACCAAATCTTTCAGAAGTAATTATCTTTCCTCTAAGACATTGAGTCAATTTTTCTTTCATCTCCTTCCCCCCACCTGTTTTGATGGAGTAACGTACAATGGAAGTATTTGTCTAGTAGGTTACATTATATATTTATTATACATAAATGGTTATGTGGCATTATTTGATGCATCATTATCTACCATATATAGATATTTTTCTAAATAACAATAAGCACACAATATCTATCTATCTATCAGATTTATATGACAAAGAAATTCCTATAGAACTAATACATCAGTGAGTATTGATATGATATACTTTGCAAACATAAAAACAAAACAGTAATTGATATGGAGAACACAAATAAAAGATACAGAAAGATAACATACTAGGTAGTGAATGTAAGACCAAATCGCTGAAAAAGTTAATAACTTTGCAAAAGAAAATTATAACAATGAGAAAATGTACTAACATTTGGGGATACAGAAAAGGCTATCCAGAGGAAAAACATCACTGATAAGTTTCACTTGAGAAGAAAATGAATGAATTGAGCCAATAATCAATGAATTAATGAAAAATTTTAAAGCACAAAGATTTTTTAAAATTAAAAAAGAAAGAAATAAAATGAAAAAGTTCCCGAAATAGTTTAACATACTGAGAAATCTCTAACAATCTGGAAAATCAAATTAACAAAATTAAAAATAAAGTAAACACAAAATGGAGATAAAATTATACAAATTAACAGAAACCATTATACCTAATTGTAGAAAATTATGAATTTAAAGGAAATGAGCTAATATTAATAAAAAAATGAAAATTCAAATTAAGAAAAAAGAAATCTTTTCACCAACCTAATTTCAGAAGTAGAAAATAAATAAGCCATAAATGAAAAAACAAGGGGACCTAATTCTAATAGAATTCAAAATAAATCCTATCAACTGTTTAAATAATAATATTTAGGCTTAATAATTTTCATTAATGAAAGAATATACTGTATCAAACTTTGCATTAGAAAAGTGTGATTCCAAAACTCTGGCCATTAATATAGCTTCATGGTCTTCTGAACACAAAACACCAGTATATGAAGTTCTGAATCTCCTGACCTAAGGTTTCAAAACATAAACCAGCAGCATGAATGATAATGGGAAGACATGCTCATTTGAATCAATATTTTTATCTTGAGAGCATATTCCTTCTTGGGTCTGAAATCTCTTCCCTGAATATCCTTATGGTAACTCAGATGATTATGAGTATCACCTTTAATACCAATTTAATTCCAAACTATGCAGGTAATTGACCCAAATCAGACCAAATAAGACAATAAAATAAAAGGCATAAAGTTGACAAAAGAAAATAAAATTATTCCTACTTCTGAAAATATGGTGGTTTGCATAAAACCTCAGGAAATCATCAAAGAAATCAATTGAGATAATTAATGAGAAAGAAAGAAAGGGAATAAGCATTTATACTGTGCTAAGTGACTTACAAATATTACTTAATTTGACAGCTTTAATAAAGTAGCAGGATATAAAATTATGTACATGAAAATCATCAGTTATACTTTAAAATTACAAAATACATAAAATACCCCAAATTAAAGAACTAAGATGCATTGAAGACTTAAAAAATATAAATACAAGCTGATCCTTATAGAAATAAAAGAAGATATATTTAGATGGATATAGTTCAGCACCTCAGACTATCTACCAAGATAAGATAAAAATGGGCACATGATTTAAACTTATTTCATGAACATATTAGGGGAGCATGGAATAATTCACTTCCTGATTTATGGACAAGGGAAGAATTTATTACCAAAAAGATAGAGATCATTATCAGATACAAAATGGATAATTTTAATTACATTAAATTAAAAATGTTTTGCAAAGCAAAACCAATGCAGCAAAGATTAGGAGGAAAGCAGAAAATTAGGAGGAAAGCAGAAAACTGGTGGTGGTGGGGGGGGGTGGATTACAGCAAGTTTCTCTGATAAAGGTCTCATTTCTCAAGTATATTAAAAAAAAGTAACAGTAATACTACTGTATGATGATTGACTATAAATAACTTCACTATTCTCATCAATACAAAGGTCAAAGATACTTGAAGGCCCTACTGTCCAAAATGCTATTCACCTACAGATGATGGAATTTGAATGCATAGTAAAGAATACTTTTTTCTTTTAAAAAAAATAGAAATGGATATATTTTATCAAATGCTTTTTCTACATATTGATATGAAATGATTCTGATTATTAATTTGGTCTATTGTGCTCAAAAACATTTTTTTAAAATATTGAACTGCACTTCCACTGTAAATTCAAACTCTTGAGGTCAAGTGTCTTGTCAAGGGTTACACAGCTAGTATGTTTCTGAAACCATATTTGAACTTATCTTCCAGGTCCTGAACTGTATCCACTGAACCAACCAGTTGTCTGCTGATTAAATTATTTAATTATCACGTAAGCTTGATCCCATTCTTTAGATGTTACTTATTGTTTATCACTGTAATGCAATGTGGTCCATATTTTTATGCTCTATTATAAGATCAATTTTAGAAATAGTTCTTTACCCACCAAAGAAATAAGTATATATATTTTTTGCCATTAAGTAATCCTTAAAGATCTATCATTCAATTTAAAAAAAATTCTCTGTTATTTACTTTGTTTTCTATCAGATTTGTCTAGTTCTGCTTCCCATAACATGGTTAATTATTCCTTACACATTCAGTATTTTATTGTTTTTGTTTTTTTTTTAAACCTGAAATTGTTGTCCTATTTATTTTAATTATATCTGTTTTTAATATTGCATTATTTGAAATCATGATCCCTTTCTCCTGCCTTTTGGAATTGCACAAAACATAATCAATTCTATTCCAGGCTTTCATTTTAACTCTTTGTGAATCTGTAGGTTAGAAGCATATTTCTTAGGAACAGTATATTGTTGGATTCTGTTTTCTAATTCATTTTCTCATCCTCTTTCATATTACAGATGAGGTCTTCCCATTCATATTTAGTTATTATTATGAATTTTGTATTTTCTTCCATCATATCGTTATACATTTTCAATCTTTTTTACCACTTGCCTTCTTCATTACAATGAAGATGGTTTAAAAAATGTGATTATAGCTAATAATATATCAGTGAAGTGGTCTGCTCCCACTTAATATCCCAATCCTGAGAAATTAGACCCTCCAAGAATGCCCTGGTCAGAGAATTACAAACTTCAAGTGCCTCTACAATTACTCTAAGCAGGATTTATTGTTTCCCTGGCAGAACCCTTTTCTTAATGCCCACAGGTTTCTGGTCTTTTGTTAAGCAGGGCAAGATGGTGATTATTTTTGTTTATTTTTGTATCATTTTCTCTAGTATCCTTTTTAGTTTTTTTTTTTTGAACCTTACCTATATTGGTCTTGGTTGGAGAGGTGCTAAGAGAAGGTTGCTCTGAAGGAAGCTGGAGGTGGAGGCCCCTGAGACTGTTTCTCCATTTTGGTCACGTGAGTAATAGGGACTGATCTCCTTTCTTTGCCCCAGCTATCTAAGGGCTTGGGCCTTTTGGCTCAGCCTAAACAGAGGGGGTATTTAAGCCCTATTCCCTTCTCTCCCTTTTTCTCTCTATCTCTAATACCTTTCTTCATCCTGTTTGTAATTAAACTCCATAAAAGGTTGACTGCTGACTTGAGTTTTCATTTAGGAATTACATAGCTGAATTCCTTGGCGACCTTAAATTAATATATATCAGTCTTTTAAAGTGATTTCCTTGTCACATTGTGGCCAACTGTAAAGATTAAAATTTAGGGGAGATGGGGAGACTGAGGCAGGTAGAAATTAGTTTCTCTCTGCAAGGAGTATTATATTTTTTAGAGGTTTATTAAAGGTTAAAGATTAAAGAATATACAAGTAAGAAACATGTGCCTAGGCCAGAGGCCTAAACAAAATAACCTCACATCACGCAAGAGATGCGCCTGCTCCAAAACGGAAGTCCAAAAAGAGCCGAGAGAGACCCCTCAAAAGCCTTTGAATCAGCTTAAATACCTTCTCGATCTTGGCCCAGGTGAGATTACAAGGCATTCTGGGGAAGTGGAGCAAAGGCTCATGGGGATTGTAGTCCTGTATTCAAGTCTATTTTTTACATTCCCTTGTGTGATCATTTTTGGAAAAATTAATTGGTCTTGGCACCAATATTGATTCCAAGGCAGAAGAGCGGTAAGGGTTAGGCAATGGGGGTCAAGTGATTTGCCCAGGGTCACACAGCTGGAAAGTGTCTGAGGTCGGATTTGAACCTAGGACCTCCAGTCTCTTGGCCTGGCTCTCAATCCACTGAGCTACCCAGCTGCCCCCCCCCATTTTTAGGTTTTTGATGGAGTATATGTTGGAAAAGTGGGCTTCTCCATTATATTTCTTCACTTCCATCTTAACTGGAGGTATTGACATAAATTCAATCCAGTTTAAAAGATTCCCAAAACCACACAGTCAAATAATTTCTCTGAGGCCAAGTTGCCTTTCAGACTATGGGGATTTTTTTAATGTGCAAAACTTCAAACTCCACATTGGTTACAACTAGTTTAAAAATATGTGAATTATATATGTGTGCTAATATAAATATCCTCTGCTTTTGATTTCCTTTTGGATTTATTTTATTGATACTTTTTCTTTTGTTTTTGAGGCTATTTTAATTCTCTTTTCTTCACTTCATATATTTCCCTTTTCTTTATATTTTCAATATTTGTCATTTCTAATCATATAATCTACTACATTCAAATATCATAATCTATTCAGTCATTTATTCCAGTCATTACATTTGTATTATTTACAGTTATTTTGTCATTACTAGCAAAGTTTCCATGAATATCTTCATATATACACAGCTTTTTATTCTCTTACTAATGCCCATAGTGCTAAATCCTAGTACTGGGACCCCTAGGTCAATAAGCATGAATAGCTTTATAGCTCTTAAGGTATATTTCTATCTTGTTTTCTAAAAAAAAAAAACGGTTCACAGCTTCTCCAGGAAATTGGGCCCATTTCTCCATGTTCCAATCAACATTTAATTTGATCAACTTAACCCATCTGGTTATCAGGTCCTACCTACTACGACCATATTTAACTAGCTTGGTCCCTAGGTAGCAGACATAATCGTTACCAGGATCATATTCTTCCCAAAACCAAGTCTTTCCCAACTTAGTCATACCCAGTGGAACTTTTGTTCCAATGCCACAATCACTCAGAAATTCAAGATTACCTCCATAGTATGATGAGTGTTAAAGTAAGACCTTTGCAGAATATTTATGCTCTCAACACAACTGTCCCATCAAAAATTATTTTTGGATTATTTGTATGTTCAGACTTAGATCTATTATTAGCCTTGTGTAGGCATATGGAGGTTCTCCAGACATCTCCAGACATATTTAACTTATCAAAGGTCTTATTCATACCCTTAACATTTTTAGTTAGATTTATCAAGTTGTAAGAGGGGAAAATTACAGTGCCTTGCTATTATCATTTTGTTATCTATTTCCATCTGTACCTCATTTTTCCTTTAAAAATCTGGATGCCATAACACTTGGTACATACAGGTTCAATACTGATAATGCTTCTTTATCCATAGTACCCCACAACATAATATAGTTACCCTGTTCATCCCTTCCAATTATATTCATTTTAACACCAACTCTATATTTTCTGCTCCATCCACTCAGCTTCACTCTATGTGTTTCTCTCATTTTCAGCGTGTTTCTTGTAAACAATACATTGTCATGTTTTTGATCCTTTCTGTCATCCATTTCCTTCACATGGGTAAATTCATCCCATTACACTCAATATCATAGTTACTAGCTGTGCATTTCTATCTACTTTGTTCCTCCTCACTGTTTGTCCCTATTTCTTTCCAACATATCCCCCCTCAATTGTCCACTACTTTTTCAATGCACAGTCTTTCCCCCAAATCTTCCCTTATTCTCTCCTTTTGCTCTCCTACAAATTGACCCACTTTTACAAAAGTCACTCCTTTATCCCTTTTCCCATACCTTTTGATACTTATTCTATCCACCTTTTCAAAATTCCCCTCCTTACTCCCACAGTCATTCCCTTCTACTTCTTGATGATTTCAATTCTAAAAATCCTTCCTCTATCTTGTACTAAGAGTCCCTCCCTTATCCTCTCACCTTACTCCCCCCACCTCTTTATACGATTCCCCCTCTAGGTATCACCCTCTTCCCTCCCTTTACTTATTCCTTTCCCCCTCCTTTCTCCTAATCCACCTTTCCTTCTCTTATTCCCTCAGTCCCCTATGGGGACTCCCAGATCCTCCCAGATTCTGTCCTATTTCTCTATACAATAAAATTTTTACCCTTCTAATTGCATATGTTGTTCTCTATCCCAGGTATGATGAGAGCCCTCCATCTCCTCCTCCCCTTCTCCATGGCAATTCCTCCACTCATTCTTCCTCTATATGAGATAGCCATTTCTCTCTACCTCTGCCTGGACTATTTTACCACTATTTTGTCTCATAATTTCATTCACCTTAACCTCAAATCTTACATCAATATGTCCCCCTTCAAAATACTCAGGCAATGATGCCATTCCCAGGGACCACAGATGACATTTTCCCACACAGGAATCAAGCACTTTGACCTTTTGGCTGTACCTCTACATGTTTTTTACAGATCAAATTTTCTAATGAGTTCTGGATTTCCCCCCAAGAATAGTTGAAATTTCTTTAATTCGTTAAATATCAATTTTTTAACCTTTTATAACTATTCTCATCTTTGCTGGATATGTTATTCTTGTAAGTCCTGTGGTGATTCCCAAGAAAATTGAATAAGACTTTAAAGCAACAAGAAACTCTCAGAAACAAAAGATTCTAATGAGCATATTTTTAATACTTTGATCACCTAATGGTGTGGGTGCTCCTTCCACAAGGCAGATTTTAGCTTCTCTCTATTTTCTTCACTCCTGAATGTACCTTTCCAGGGATGAGATTTTCAGAATTTAACTTGCCTTATTCTCAGTCATCATCCCACATTTAATCTTTTCCATCTTGGTAAAATCTGCCAAGTTCTTTTGCTTCTGTTTTCTTGGTAAAAAATCATTAGATGAGAAAAAACTTTAAAGCTTATTAAAAGTTCTTAAGCCTTTAATAGCTTAAAACTGCCCTCAGATGTTTGGAACTTCCCACTAAAGAAAAATTATTAACAAGAATTGGAAAGGACAAATGGTAAGAAAGAGTATTAGATCAAAATCTGTGATAGTGAAAAAATCGGTAGATTTCATTGATTGCTGAGCCTTCAGTGATGATCTATAAAAAATGGTGTAACACTGGTGTGGATTTTGATTCCAAAGAAATGTCTAGAGCATATTATTAAAGGAATGAGTTCTATGTACTATAAAAGGGTAGTACTGATATTACTGATGTGTGGATTCACAAGACCAGGTAATGCAAAATTAATTCTTTTTATTTTGAGAGAGTTTCTAAATTGGAGAGGCAGTGTGATGTAGCATATGCCAACAAGAACTAGTTTCAAGTTCTGTCTCTGAAACATGCTAGTTAGGATACTAACAAGTCCCTTAAACTCTTAGTGCCCCAGTTAATTCTATAAGACTTTAAGTTCTTCCCTATACCTATGTATTCTGATGGAAAAACAACAATAATGAAATGGAAAGATGAGGGGAATAATATAAACACATTATACTTGGATTCTATCATGGCATTTAACAAAGTCGCTCATGACATTCTTATATATATACATATTTTTATTTCATATATATATATGTTTTGAGTCACACTAGTGTTCATCCCCCTAAAATAATACTATCACTAGAATTTATTTAATCCTTCAAAGTTTAGAAAATTCAATAAATACATTATAGTTTATAGAAATCTCTGCCTCATTGAGAGTGCTAGGTTATATAAATATTGATTAAACTTTTGTCTTTCTTATAAAGTTTATGGAATTTAAATTGTACCTAACACAGTCTTAAGTATAAAATAGAGGCACAATAAATGTACCTTGATCATTAATAATGATAATTATGAAGTTAACACACGATAATTTGTTGATAGGTTTTAGTATCTCTACTTATTCTGAATAAGACCACAAGCATATATAATCACTACTTTGTACAAAAAACTGTACTAGATTCTGGGGGATATTCATTATTCAAATGCATCTCTTATATCATGTGTTATCTGTTACCTTCAACAAGCAAATGGCAACCTATTCGTGGTTTTACACCCTTCGTTGCCCATAAAGGCCCTTGAATGAGAAAGATCTCTCCACTTTAAGATTTACAGAGAGGTGAGGGGATAAGATATCTCTCTACTCCCTCTCCACAGGAACAATCCATGGCAGCAAGTATAATTTTAAAGAACCTTAGAGAAAAAATACAAAACTAAAAGCCAAATTTTCTCTCCTCTTCCAAGAAATTTGTTCTAAAACTACATTGTAATGAAGAAGATCTATATAACTAAAAAGGGGAATGAACACATAAGTGTTTAAGATTTAAATATGCATTTTTACTTTTTTTAAGTTAGAGAAAGCAGGGAGCTTCAAAGAGAGAAAAGAATGTGTAGCTTTTAGGATAAGAAAAAGTCTTTCTAAAGAATCTAGTCATAGTAAGAATTTTCTCTAATGGAGACAACCTGACTTTGATCTCAATGATCTCAAGATAAGTTTACTGATAAGGAAAATCTCTTCTTATTAGACTTTCTGTTGATGAAATGATCTTGGTTATATATATATATATATATATATGTATATTTCCTGCTCTTCTAATTTCCATAACACTATTTCTGATTATTTTTGTCACTAACTATAATTTTCACAATTGTTCAGTTGTTTTATTCATCGCTGATTTGAAACATTATATGAGCTATATATAACAGTCATCCATAAAATGTATTATATATCAAACAGTATACTGAAAAAGATTTCCTTTTGGAATGTTATTGACAGCAAAGAAAAGCAGCATATCTTCCTTTTGAATTCAATAAGACACTTCCACTTGGATTGAAATAACTCTAAATTATCTCTCTTGAAGTTTTCTATTTTGTTCTTCAAAACTATTATTTTAATGCCAATCATTGGGGAAATTTTAAACTCAAAAGTTTCTTTCTCACTTTACTTTAAAAATTGTACATTTTAGTGAAAATAATTTCTGGTAACATATTTCCTATCTTTTAAAGAAAAAATCAAAACCAAAATAAAATGTAAAATGAAATCATAAAACAAAATAATTTTCATAAAATATTCTTATTAATCTTTTAAAATATTTTGATTTTCCCCTCAATTACATGTAAAATGATTTAAATTTTTTTATTTTGAGTTTCAAACTCTCTTTTCTTCTTACCCTCTTCTTCCCTTCTTCACCTGTAAGCAATCTGATATAGATTTTACATATAAAATTATGCAAAATATTTTTCCAAATTAGTCATTTTGTGGAAGAAACCTCAAACAAAAAGATTAAAGAAAGTGAAATATAGTATGTTTTGTTCTTTATTTAGACCCCATAACTTTTTCCTCTGGAGACAGATTGCATTTTCCATTATGAGTCTTTAGGATTATCTTTGTTTGCTGTATTATTGAAATAGTTAGGTCATTTACATTAACTTATTTATCAAACAGTATTGCTGTTACTGTGTACTAATTTTTTGTTTTTCTCACTTCATTAGTTTATGTAAGTCTGTGTTTTTCTGAAATCATCCTGTTTGTCATTTTTTGTATTATATACTCATTTATATATTTATATATTATTATATATGTATTCCTGTCCACAACTTATTCAGCCCCTCCCCATTTGATAAGCAATTCCTTGCTACCACAAAAAGAGCTACTATAAATATTTTTTTACAAATAAGTCCTTTTCACCTTTCTTCCCTTTTTTTTACATCTCTTTGGGATACAGACCTAGTAGGAGTATTACTAGATCAAAGGGTATGCATAGTTTTAGAGTCCTTTGTGCATAGTTCCAAAATGTTCTCCTAAATGGTTGGATCATATTCCTCCACCAATATTAGTGTCTCAACTTTCCCATATCCCCTCCAACATTTATTGTTTTCTTTTTCTGTCATATTGGCCAATATGAAAGGAGTGAGTGAGGAAGTAATTCACAGTTGTTTTAATTTGTATTTCTCTAATCAAGAGTGATTAAGAGCATTTAAAAATATTATTATAGAGAGCTTTGATTTCTTCATCTAAAAACTGCCTGTTTATATATTTTTGACTATTCATCAATTGGAGAATGACTAATATTTTTTATGAATTTGACTCAGGTTCTTTATATATTTGAGAAATGAGACTTTATGAGAGATACTTGCTGTAAAAATTTCCCTCCAGCTTTCCTTCTAATCTTGGTTGCATTGGTTTTGGTGGTATAAAAACTTTAAAATTTTAATATAATCTTACAGGCAAACTACTCTATGTTCCCCTAATTTACTCATAGTATTACTTTTTATTTTTTAATCATGTATTCATGCTGACTTTATCTTGGTATATGGTATAAAATATTGGTCTATTGGGGACAGCTCAGTGGATTGAGAGCCAGGCCTAGAGACAGGAGGTCCTGGGTTCAAATCTGGCCTCAGATACTTCCCAGCTGTGTGACCCTGGGCAAGTCTCTTGACTCCCATTGCCTAGCCCTTACCATTCTTCTGCTTTGGAGCCAATACACAGTATTGATTCCAAGACGGAAGGTAAGAGTTAAAAAAAAAGATATTGGTCTATCCCTAGTCACTGCTATACTGTTTTCCAGTTTTCCCAACAAGTTTTTTTCAAATAGTGAGTTCTTATTCCAAAAGCTTTTATTAATTTTATTTAAAATTAACTTTAGTGAAAATTATATCTATAAACTTGAATTTGGCTTATAGATTTAATGTTATGTTGCTTCATATTTACTCACAGTTACTTTCCCAGTGCGATTGTCTTCCTCTCTTTGTGCTAGTGCTTTCAAAAAATTATCTTTAAATTCTTTGCCAGCACTACAGAGTGTCCTATAAAAAAAAACAAAAAGAACTTTTGTTACAAGATACTTTATAATAATAAATATGCTTTAAATGAGGGAAACTGTGAGGGATGTCAGTAATTCCTGTGTAGTTTATTATGTAAAAATCTATTTTCCAAAAGAATAAGAAAAATGAATGAATTTAATTAATTAATTTTGGACTTACAGGTAATAGTATCAGTCTCCACCAGGGTTCTCAGCCTGCCCCTTGGTTAGTCAAAAAATAAAAATAAAATATTCTTTAAAGGAAAGGAAATAGTTCCCAAGATTTTATTGGACAAATGTGCTGACTAGGTCTTAAGCTTTCTGGTGATCTGATGTCATGATATGGCTTCCAAGAAGGGATGTGTTGGTAAATGTTTAATGATGAGCTTTATGAAAATGAAGGATATATTTTTAAATTTAAATTTGATTAACATTCCTCTTTCACTTTCTTAAGACTAAATAAGCAGCAATACAACGAATCAGGAACAGATTTATAGTGCTTAACATTTCTGAGATAGAAATACTAAAAATTTAATGATAGGAGATGGTTCCAAAGCATTCCTGCTTTCTGCTACTTCAAGACTAGAAAAATGTGGGTCTCTTTTTTAGGGAAAAAGTCTGAGGACTCTAGCTAACAATTATGTATCCAGGAAGCAATCCCTAGTTACGATCATGCCAATTGGTTACTTGAAGTAACCATGATGCCAAAAGAATAACTGATAGTATATCATGCTCATATGTCACAAACCAGCAATGTCCAAATGAAAACATGTTCCATGTTGATGAAAAGTAAAAGAAAACTGCGGCTGTGCTTTAAACCCAACAAATTGGCAAAGATAACAAAAGATAGCAATAGTCAATTCTGAAGTGTTAAAGATAACCACCCTAATATACTAAAATATGCTAAATCCTCATGAAATACTAGTTCCTTCCTTCTGTTAATAATCTCCTATTCCAATATAGGCTCAAAACCTTTAAAAACTGTTTAAACTCGCCAATCAGGTTCAAACTGTTAGGATATTTTTGATAGAGGTAATCAAAAGTATCCTCAGTGATGAAGTGAAGCTCAGATGTGAACTTCACTTCAGGAACAGGTACAAGAACACTAAAGAGACTCTTATAAACATAAAATATTAATTGAAATATATAAGGATAAATAAAGGATTTCTAATTCTAAGGGATTCTAAATCCACCCAAATAAACACCCAGGTTCTGCAAGGAACCACTTCTCCTGTGTTTCACAGGCTACACTACTCCTTCCTGATCTGACTAACCCAAATTTATACTATCTAAATAAAAACTACAACTAATATCCTTATGAATCTTAACTTTGCCTTCAAATTATAAAATAGCAAAGGCTAGCTGTTCAAGTCTCAACAAGAATCAAGTTAGGACTCTGAGTCTTAAAGACTCAGACCAGGTTTTTCTTTGATCTTCTCAGATATAAACCAATCTATAAAACCGCAATAGATATTCAACAGTGTTTCCCAAGTTGGGAAAGGAAAACACTGAGCTCCTTCAGATCTCTTTCCCTCAGATATGGAGAGAGGCAAAGATATTACCTTCTCCAGCCCTGAGAGAGAGAGTCTCTGAGAGTGTCTCTGCCAACTGCCAAAGAGAGTATTTGACATAGAAAAATGGTTATAACTGTCAGTAGTTGAAATTAATATGCAACTCTCAGCTCTGCTTCAAACTCCAGTTCTTTTCTCAAGCAGGCATTTTACTTCTTATCTCTAAACTAACAAAACAATACTTATTTTCTAATATCATCCTTACAGTACTCATTAAGAACTTTGTGAGTTGGAGATTTCATTATTCCTGTTTTATTGAAGGAGGGAATAAAGTTAATTGTTCAGGATGACATGGTGAGGAAAGGTCTGAAATGGAATTTGAACACAGGGCTTACTGGATTCATGTTCAGCAAGCCATGGGAGGAGATGAGTCAATTCTGCTTTGCCACAATGGCAAAGATAATAAGGAAGATTCTATGCATATCAACATAGTCAGGGCAACATTTGTTTCTATATTTGTGTGTATTGTGAAATATCTGAAAATAAAGTGGGTACCCATCCATTTTGCAATAGCTGAACAAATGGTGATAGGAAAGTAATTGAAGTTGTTCCCTTCTTTAAAATGAGGGGCTACAACTAAATGCCATTTCGGTTCCTGCCAAGTCTGAAATACTCTCATTTGTCAGCATATGGTATTGTGAATTCTTACAGTTATGCACACAGACACACACTTCTATATGGTGTTACTTTTGGGAATGACTTGAGTTGAAAATCCATTTTTTATTTTAATGTCTGTTTTTCAACTCCTCCTATATTAATTTGTAAGGTTGATGTTACAATTTCATTCTACAGATGATTCTTACTTTTTGTTGTGGACCAATAGATCAAGCTTATAAGTGACTGAAATAAAAATTGATAAGGTTTGAAAAAGAATATTATTGCATTATATATGATATATGTATATGAAGAATTCAGAGGTGACTCTTGGGCAGGATGATTAATGGATCAGGAAAATGGAACACCCTGAACTACCTTTGAGTGGACAGAGCTACTCTTTTCCAAATTCTCCCTTCAGCTGGCTTTATATATGACTTTCCTACATTAGTGCTTCCCCTTCACCTTTTTCTCAGATGCAGCTTCTACAAGTCTGTTTGCAGAGAGAGCAACATGTATATGGGGGCTGGCAGGGATGACCTTCCAGGAGGTGTCTGCCTCAGAGGATGGAATTTTATTTGTATTCCCCCAGTTGTCTTCCCTTTTCCTAAGATTTGTTTACTCATAACTTGGACTTATGTCAAGGAGAGACCCCAGTTTTGCTCTTCTTTGGTACTTTTATAAAATATGATAATCAGAAGAATCCCTCTCATTTAATTCATGTCCTAGCCAGAATAGAGTTCTATTGAATTAGACAAAAACTCTAAAACTTCAATTCCTTGTTCTCTCATATAGAAAAAACTGTTTCAACTGCTTGATCATATGGATCAATGGGGATATGATTGGGGATGTAGACTCTAAGCGATCACCCTAATGCAAATATCAATAATGTGGAAATAGGTCTTGATCAATGACACATGTAAAACCCAATGGATTTATTTGACCCACATGATTTATGTGAGGAGGGGAGGATAAGAACATAAATCATGTAACCATGAAAAAATATTCTAAATATTCTAAATTCTAACTAAATAAAAATTTCAAATTAAAAAAAAAAGGTAGAGGATTTGAGACTGGGGAAAAAAACACTATTCTTCATACTTTTTCAATTCCCCATTCATATAAAGAGTAATTATGATTAATCACCTTGTATAATTAAAATTAAAAATTAATCACAAATGTGAGAAAGCTTAAAAAAAAAAACAGATATACTTGAGCCAACTAGGTGACTCAGTTGATTGAGAACCCGGCCTAGAGATAGGAAGTGCTGAGTTGAAATTTGGCCTAGCTGTATGATTCTAAGTGACTTAACCCCCACTGCCTAGCCCTTACCAGTCTTCTGCCTTGGAACCAATACTTATTACTGATCCCAAGATAGAAGGTAAAGGTTTATTAAAAAATGTTAAAAAAAAAAACAGATAAACTTTGGATTTTAAAAATCAATGTAATGGGGAGCTGGTCCAAGCATAGACGGCCTCTGATGGTATATCTTCACATGGAGTACTATATTTGAGGACATTTTATGTGATTCTTGTTGGCTTACAACATGTTGAAGAGGAGACTCTTGGCTGCAGAGGTATTCAAAATACCTATTAGCTTCACCTTCTATCTCTTTGACTCATTCACTTTCAGGCCAGCTTAGTGATTCTATTACTCCTGGTGTTTGGTCAAGGAAATTCTGAGAGGTTAAGAAAGCAACTGAGCTAATGGAGCGGGGAGTGTTTATCAGGAAGAAGAGAGAAAGACCTTCCCCTACCCCAATGCTAAATGCTTGCTGACCTGTGAAATAAAAAGGTGGAGAAAAAGTTCTTTCCTCAGAGATGAATTTCTTTTCAAATCTGTCATTTTGAAGCTTTCACTGAGGTTATCCCTGCCAGGAGGCTTGGGTAGGGCATAATGAGAGGTGGTAGAAGAATGGAAAAATGAGAGGCTAGGGCACAATAAGGAACCAATGAAGTTTATTGAGTAGAGGATGGTCAGATTTAAGCTTTAAAAGATCACTTTAACTTGTACAAAAATATTCATAGCTGCGCTCTTTGTGGTGGCAAAAAATTGGAAAATGAGGGGATGCCCTTCAATTGGGGAACGGTTGAACAAATTGTGGTATATGTTGGTGATAGAATACTATTGTGCTCAAAGGAATAATAAAGTGGAGGAGTTCCATGGCGACTGGAACAACCTCCAGGAAGTGATGCAGAGTGAGAGGAGCAGAACCAGGAAAACATTGTACACAGAAACTAATACGCTGTGGTACAATCGAATGTAATAGACTTCTCTACTAGCAGCAATGCAATAATCCAGGACAATTCTGAGGGACTTATGAGAAAGATGCCATCCACATCCAGAGAAAGAACTGTGTAAGTAGAAACACAGAAGAAAAACAATTGCTTGATCACATGGGTCGATGGGGATATGATTGGGGATATAGACTCTAAATGATCACCCTAGTGCAAACATCAACAATATGAAAATAGGTTTTGATCAATGACACAAGTAAAACCCAGGAATTGCGCATAGGCTAAGGGGTGGGGTGGGGGGGAAAGGGAGAGGGAAAGAACATGAATCATGTAACCATGGAAAAATATTCTAAATTAATTAATTAAACATAAATTTTCATTAAAAATAAAATAAACTAAAAGATCCCTTTAAACAGCTGAGTGAATGGACTAGAGGTATGAGAAGCTTGTGGCAGATGGACCCTCCAGTAGGATATTGTTATATTTCAGGATGACACCCAGTACCAGAGAGTAGCAATGTCAAAGGGGAGAAGGGACTGTGTTTGAGAGCTGTTACAAAAGTGAAATCAAATGGCCTTCAATATGACGTCGTAAAGGAAAATAATAAATATTGGAGGGAATGTGGCAAAATTGGGACACTAATGCATGGTTGAGTTGTGAAATGATCCAACCATTCTGGAAGGCAATTTGGAATTAGGCCCAAAGGACTCTTAAAAGAATGCATACCTTTTGATCCAACAATACCATTACTAGGCCTGTATCCCAAAGAGATTAAAAAAAATAAGAAAGGACCTGTTTGCACAATAATATTTAAAGCTGTGCCTTTTGTGGTGGCAAAGAATTAGAAACTAAGGGAATGTCCTTCAATTAGGGGATGACTGAACAAATTGTGGTATATAATGGTGATGGAATACTATTGTGGTATAAGAATGATGAACTGCTTAATTTCTATAAGAACTATATGAACTGATACAGAGTGAAATAAGCAGATCCAGGAGAACATTATACAAAATAACTGAAATATTGTGGGACAATCAAATGTGATAGACTGCTACAATGATCCAGGACAATTCTGAGGGACTTGTAAAAAAGAATGCTATCTACCCCCAGGGGAAGAAACATTTGAATAGAAATGCAGATGAAAACACATGATTTATCACTCGTTTATTTGAGTATATGATTTGAGGTTTGAGTTTTTTGAGAATATTCTCTTAAAATGAATAATATGGAAATATGTTTTGAGTAATAGCACATGTATATTCCAGTGGAATTGCTTGTCAACTCTTGGAGGGGAGAGGGAAGAAGGAAGGGAGACAACATGAATCAAGAAACTTTGGAAAACTTATGTGTAAATTTGTTACTGGACTAAAAGATAAAAAAAATAATAAAAAAAAAGAAATCAACTGGCCTTTGGCAAGAGATTGTACTATGGGGGAGATAAGGAAGAATGAAGAATCCAGGATAATACCTAAGCTATGACCCTTGGTGACTGCCAGCATGGTGGAGCCGCCTCTAGGGATAAGAAAGTTTAGTAGGAAGAGTGTTTGGAGGTTCATTTATGAGTTCTGTTTTGGAATTTAAGATGTGTATAGAACCACCAGTTCAAGGTTATCTAATTAACAGCTGAAGATATGAGACTGGAAGTCAGCAGAGAGATTAGGACTGTTAGGGTCCAGTGTGTCGCCTGTTGTACTGAGTAGCTCCCTGCTTGGGGCCCCCTCAGGACTAGATAAATAAATTTGAGAATCTATGTGCAGAGCTGATCATTGAACCCATGGAACTGATGACATCGCCAAATGAAATACAAGAGAGAGAAAAAATAAGGGGTCCAGGACAAAGGTGTATTGGCCAATTATGATTAGCAAATGTGACCTGGGCAAAGATTCAGCAAAGGAGACTGAGGCGTGTTCAACTAGGTAGAAGGAGAACCAAGAGAAAGTGGCATCACAAAAATCTAGAGAAAAGAGAGTATTGAGAAGAGAATGAGTTACAACACCAAAAGCTGCATTTTTTTTCCATTATAAAATCTTAGTACTTCTAGGAAAAACTGCTACTGTCAGGATCGTGGGGGAAAAAGGAGGGAAGAAATGAGAATATTCACCACTACCAGCTGTTTCTTTATATTTTTCATTTTAAGAGAAACCCTACTGGGATCTCTAAAAACTAGATTGTCCTACATCAATCAAAGCCCATATTGCTTAGGGGAACATAGGAAAACTGTGCTTATCTCCTTTTGGAAGTTGGGTGGGGGTAGGAAGGAAGGAATAATACTTGGCAAGTGGTCCCAATTCATTCTTCAGGAGAATAGAGGCCATTCTCACACTTTGGAATGAGAGTTGCCTAGACAACAAATTCATCTTATCTGAGTGAAAATTAGACTCTTATAGTTGTACAATCAGTGTGTTTTTCCATTATTCTGGGAAAAAGCAGAGTATTCTTTCCTGAAATTGGTTTCATATTCTCACACTTTTTTGTAAAGTCAGTTACCTATGGCCACATCTATACAGATGTCAAAACTTAGGGTAGGGCAGAGGCAAACAGCTTCAAGTTTTTAGTGTAACTCCCCCAAGACCCTACAATAATTTTAGAATACAATTTTGCTTCATGTGTTCTATGACCATGTCACAGTGACTCTGAATTCAACTTGAAATTGGAAAAGCTTTTTAAATTTCAAAAACAAAGACACAAAGATCTCAATTCCTAGATATCAGTCCTTTTTATAATTTAGATGAACCTCATTTTGGATTTCATTTCATTCACACCACTACTTTGCCATTTTTCTTCTCCAGTGTTTGGTAGAAAAAAAGACAAGGATTATTTTCATTTGTTGTGTTACTGTTATCTTATACACTCTCCTCTCTTACCATCACTCCTTTCCTCTCCCACCAGATTTCCTGTGTTCTGTAGCCACATTTGATCCCAGGACCTCTCTTCTATAAGTCTGACTCTCAATCCACTAAGCTACTTACTTAGTTGCCCCCTGCATGACCTGTTCTTGATGAAAACTTGTTTACTATTTCTAAACAATGCTTTCTTTTCTAGATGGGCAATGACTATCTCTTTCTTGATACATTCTATAATTTTATCAGCAATTTAAGTTATGATTATTTGTCAATAATTTGAAGATTTTGTTCTCTTTCTTTAAAAAAAAATCTTACCAAGATCTCGTCTCATTTCCTTTCTACAATTTTGTGGTTCTGCATTGATTTTCCACAATCTTTAAATTTCATCCATAATAGCTCAGAAATCATGTCTTCCATCTCTTTAAGGCTATCAGAATTGATTGAGAATAATTAATCACATACTCCCACTCTCATCTTTTTTCTCACCAATTATCATCGTTTGATGATGGCAGGCAGGATGGTTAGAATGCAGGCATCCATCACTTTCAAAAATACCATTTTTCTTCCTTATTGCAATTTGTGTCTTTAGAATTTCAGTGTTGAGCATCTCCTCATCCTCTTGGGCTGACTTTCCCGAAAAAAAATTTATTCTATGGAATCATTCTTCTTTATCCTCTGAACGTTCTGAAATCAGCTTTCCTTAAATTTATGGCACATATTAAGGACAACTAGGTGGTAGAGTGGATAAAGAGCTTATTTAAAACCTGGCCTCTTACATACACTTACTAGCTGTATAACCATGGGCTTAAACTCTTAACATTTAACCTCCCCTTTCCTCAGTTTCCTCTTCTGTAAAATTGGGATTAAATAAAACCCTCTCAGGGTTGTTGGGAAGTTAAAATGAGATAATATATGTGCAGCACTTAGCCCAGTACCTGACCCATAGAAAATGTTGTGTAAAGGTTAATTTTTGTTGTTGCTCTTGTTCTTATTGGGTTTTTGTTGGGTTTTCTTCCAGGTTGTTATAGGATCAGGGAGGGGGATTTCTCCTTTTTCTTTGTCTTTTAGAAACATCTTATGTTGACTGGAGGATAAAGAAGCATATGGCCTGAAAAGGGAATTCATGGAATTCAAGTAACTGGTTAT